>NW_027266264.1:40452971-41084116 GCF_022045235.1 Haliotis cracherodii
ATTAGGTAAGACGAAGGATGAATGTGCTGGGACCCCTATTGCGGAGTATGTCGGATTAAGACCTAAGATGTATTCTATAAAGAAGTCCGATAATGGAGAGATAAGAAAAGCTAAGGGTGTTAAGAAGTATGTGGTAAAAAGGCATATCAAACATGAACAGTATAAAGAAGCATTATTCAATGGTAGAACATTCAAACACGAGATGAACTCTTTAAGAAGTTACAATCATAGGATATATGGATTAAGAATGAACAAGACATCATTATCCCCCTTAGATACAAAGACATGGACTGATAAGGATGGTGTAACTACCAATGCTTATGGTTATGGTGGTAATACTGTATCGTTGGGAACTGAGCAACTCTTCTCGTACAAATGCCCTGCCCGGTCCATCTTTAAGATAATAAAGAATAGGCTCTCCTTCTTTCATAACCAATTGACTAATGTTATATGTCTTAAGGGACCAAATCGGATTGGTTGTATGACGTAGGCCTCCTTCGAGTTCACCTGGCTGGTATAAATATCTTACGCTTACTCTATCCGGAAGATTTTGTTCTTTGCCTCTCCGCGGTGCTGAAGATTCGGAAGTCACAGATTTCATTTTAATCGCATCAGATGGTTTCTTCCCGATTAATCTCGTTACTTCATTATTCCACGCTGATACAACAGCTGATAATCGTGTCACCCATTCGGTTGATCTTAATCGATCTGATTTCATTTCAATCCCATACTGATAGCCAAACAAACGTTCCGCTAATGTCCGGTTAAATCTTTCATCGATAGCTTGACTACGGTGGGCCTCTTTTTTCACCACGCCTGATTTCGACATCGTGCTTTGTTAACAGTTTAGTTAATGATCCCATAAACTCGTGACCGGGATCTACTTGAAATAGCTTAGGCTTAGTGGTCAGCGTTTAAATATACGGCTCAGTGCATAAGCTACTTCTGTTGAATCTTTCGAAGTTAATGGCTCAGCCTCTTTGTATCGACTAGCCACATCCACTACGGTTAAAGCGTATTGATACGTTTTGCGTCTTACCTTATCATGGGGAAGAAACAAGAGGTCTGCCTGATGAACTTCATTCGTTGTAAAAATATCAAACTTCTTCCTCGGTATATAATGCGGTGCTGGTAAGTATATTTGCCACATCGCTTGTTTCTTTAACCAATCCTTGGCCAAATCTTTAGATACCTTAGCAGCAGTGGCTAATTTTTTTATTGCTCCTATACCTTTCCAATATCCTCGTGGGCTATAGTAAATTTTATTCATTATTAATTAATATTGAAGTTTCTTTTAATACGACTCATGACGATCGTTGAATCGCGTCATCGTTTTTGCATAAAAATTCCCTCTGTAGTAGCAGGATAGGTATATAAATATGGCTCCTGTTGAAGTGCTCCAGAACCATCATTACCTATACTACTCTACTGCAATTGAAGTAAATTGGATCTCTTGCTGAGATAGTCTTGATGGTGAACTGGTGCCTTTCGATAGATTGTGATTTTTTTTAAAAACAACTTTTTTGAGTTTCCATAGCAACGACTTTTACTTTGACTTAAAATGGGGTTAGTGCTCATTTCTGGAGCAGATATTGAAAAACGTGCAATATTTCTTCAAATTTGTCACATAGTTAGGTCTAGTAGTGATCTGATGCCTTTTAACAGTTTGGGCTTTTTTCCTTGGCAAGAAACTGGACTTAGGCTAAAAAATGTGTATAACTCAGAAACCATTATACATTTTACTAAAAGATCTACACAGGGTTTTCTGAGAACACTCACCATAATTATCTAATTGAGATTTGTACCACTTGACTAGAAATTTAAAGCCCAACCGGGTAAAATCAAGTAAAGGCATAAAACTTGTAGGTTTTCAGGAACACAAAATTGTACTAAACAAAAAAGTATTGAATGAGATGACTAGATTGTAGAATGAAAGACTGTTCACCTGGACACACACTGTAGACAGTCATGGTGATGGACTCAAGGTGGGTCACTTGAATGTTTGATCACTCAATGCTTATTTTGAAGATATGAAGAATGATAAGTTTGTCGTGTGGTTTGTGTTTCACAGAAACTCACCTCAATGATTACAGTGAAAGACCTCCAAGGATATCAAGTCTATCCAGGAGACACTCACTACACGTTCTATTGCTATGTATGTGTGTCAAGAACAGTGTGATGTAATGTCATCGCGCAGTATTGAATACATTTCCGTTCTTGTTGGCAAGTTCGGCATTACTTGTGTGTTTGTTCCTATAAACTCTCACATTCACTTACTGATTTCATGCAGTAACTTCAGGATCTCTCCCAGCAGCATGAATGTGAACATCTCCTAGCTCCTGGGAATTTCAACTGATCTGAGTGAAAATTGAAATTTGAAGATTTCTTTGATGGGCAGAAAATGACTCTACTCATTCTACTTGTTGTTTACTGATCATGCTTCTCAGTTCATCAGATGATTGGTGCTGTACTTCTCAGTACACCTCATGGTGACCCCTGCTCTCAATGATCTCTAAGTAAAGTAAGAACACCTTTGCTTATGATTATTTTTGAAGTTATAACACAACTCATCACAAATACAGTTACGTATTCTATCATAAACTGCAGATAGTAAGAACACCAGTAATGTTTTTAGTGCTTGCAATTAGGCCTTTTACAAAAAGGTCCCATGAAAATAGTTCCCAGGGGCTAATGGCTTGCACACAACCGGCTATGTCATATTGGCGGGGGATACAAGTAATTCATGCTTGTTTTGTTGTGCATTGTCCACCTGTCCATGATCCAAACCTTGATGTCAGTGGGGTATACACTTTTTCAGTGTCCAAAAGCAATGGAGTAGGTTTTTGTGGTAAGTCGTGGAGGAATATACATAATCTAGCAACTGGTAACCATCTTCCAGTCCTCTTTGAAATTTTTCCAGCTGAGGGGAGTATTAAAAAATGTTAACAGCTGAATTGATTGTATTGATTTTGTGTTATAATTCGAATTATTATCCATATGGTCACAAATATCCGAGTAGATTAAAATCATATGTTGCACAAGTGTCATGAACCATGGAAGGATTTTCATTGGTCGTTTAAATGCCTTTGACCTCTTTGATGGAGGCGGAACTACCTTTTTCATTCATTTAAATGTAACTATGAAAGACATTTGTACACAATACATTTATTTATTAACCTGTTCATTAAACTAATACACACATTGTTATAGATTGTTAGAAATAAAAATATTACAAATATAAACATTGTTGCTCGTATACCCATTAACAGTCTCGTTAAAATTGATGGACTTTCAAAGGAAGAAGTATTAACATCATTCAGCCTCTGAATATGTTTTAATGTTTTTGTGGTCTAAACTGAGAAGGGTATCTGACAAGTTCCAGAAACTATCACTTCGCACTGAGAGAGTGACAGTGACACTTACCTTCCCTCACACTGCAAGTACTAGCTGAACTTTTAGGTGAATTATTTTGTTGAGCCAAATGTGGAAAGATTTTGGGAAGTGGCTGACACAGAAGAAAAAAAAGACAAATATTGTAATGGACGGCCAAAGACTGCATGGTGGATAATTACCTCTGGAGAAACTACTAAAATAAATGGATTCTGCCACCAGTCACTCAATGTGACAAAATAAATACCAGAGATTGGAGATGAGGTTTAGCGATAATATACTGAACAACAAAAGTTCCTGTGACATGGAATGAGATTTAATGCAAAGTTATGTTTTTTACCAAATCTGAAGCAATTTCAGTTTGCAACCGATAAAAGACTTCTGTTAGTGTTCAAATGGTTTAATTTGCCATACATACTTCAGAAAATGCGTGATTTCATAAAAAAAACATGAACATGCCAAAATGTCAATTTACAAATCAATAGCGTGTGTGTCCACCTATGGTTGTGATGCAAGCAACACATCTTCATCTCATGGAATGGACCAGGCGTCGCACAAAGTCCAAGTGGGATATCTGCTGGAGCATGTTTTGAAGTTTCTGGAGTGATGAACACGTGGTTGACGTCGAAGGCGCCGATCCATCTCATCCCACATGTGCTCGATTGGTGAGAGATCAGGGGATGCCCTGAAAAAGTCGAGCAATATGAGGCCGGGCGTTGTCATGTTGAAAGGTAATGCCTGGGCCATGACGACGCAAAAACAGTAGAACAACAGGGCCGATGATCTCATCGCAGTAGCGCTGTGCATTGAGATTTCCCTCTACTACTATCAAACGGGTCCTCCCCGTACCATAATCCCACCCAATACCATAATACTGCCGTCCCCAAACTGATCTTCTTCCATGACAAAATGATTGACGTAACGTTCACCTCGACGTCGGTACACTCTAATCCGTCCATCGCTGTGGTTGAGGTGAAAACGAGACTTGTCAGTGAATAGAATTTGTCCCCACTGCATGGCTGTCTGCACCACTGTAGATGTGCTTGACGGTGGTTTCCTGTCAAAATGGGACGTCTGGTGGGTCTTCTGGCGACAATCCCTGCACATCTGAGGCGACGACGTAGGGTTTGTGAAGATATTCGTCAAGGCCAAGGATGCTTCTTGCAGTCACTGTTGCTGGCTGGAATCGATTTTGTAGGTGTGTTGTTCGAATCCAGTTGTCTTGACGATTATTGGTTACGCGTGGCCTGCCACACTGAGGATGGTCTCTGACTGCATTCGTCTGTTGCCAAAGATGCCATAAACACCAAATGGTGTTTCTGTGGATGTTAAATTGTCTTGCATCATCGCGTTGACTCGATCCTGCTTCAAGCATACCAATGGCTTGCAGACACTCATTTTCAGACAGACGTGGCATTTTGTAATGTTGAATAATTGCGTAATTCTTGGGTAGTGAAATGCATGGGGCTTGCTTAAAAGTCAACTTTTGCATGGAATGCATGCTTTTCTGTAGCAGGTGCGTTTTTGTAATTCCATACATGTACTACAAAATTGAAAACCAAACTTTACTTGTTTGAAAAATACACTAAAATATTAGTGTTACAGGAACTTTTGTTGTTGAGTATATATCACAAGGATCTACAAAGTTACGAATGTCGAAACTTTGTGAAATGCAGAAGCATCACACGACAAGTAGGTTAAGTTCAATAACAAGTTTATTAATTATTCAGTGAACTGAAAAATCTTGTACTTGTCCTTGAGATCGCAAGATGCGATACTGGCTGTCAACTGTACTGGAAACATCAGTCGCTCTGCGTTGGTTGCCACATCGTGGCTCTAGAATCCGGTACTTGTCTGTATCCGTCCCAGGATTGATATATCTGAACTGTTAAAGCAATTGAAATGTACAATGAACTTTGAAACTTTAAAGTGTACAAACTTGGCTGCAACCGGTACTGGATCCATGTAATGTAAACAATACATTCTGGAAGTCATGTGACCCAGAATCGATGACAATGAGGCCAACCTCCGAGAGCTGTCAAAATGAGATATAAGTCAGCTCGAGTTAAATCCTAATTAAAGCTTGGAATTAAATATGTAGGATCGATTCTGGAACGATCTCTGTAAACATCGGTAGATAAAAACCCTTGACTGTGATGGCATCATCACGCAACTTGATAATGTAAACAATCTGGTCCTTCTGGATCGCGATGACAATGGATGATTGTCAAAACATCTAAATATAGTCTGTAAAATGTAATAGTTTATACGAATGACAAATCACTTGCAACTTGTGATAACTGTAACTTGTATGCTTGAATCATTACGATCTTGGAATATTCTGTCAGAATGAATCCGGAATTGCTGTCGGAATATCGGAACTGTCTGACATCATCCAGATGTTCACAGAGGTAAATAATCACTGATCCGTGATCAAATCCTTAGAGAGCAGACCTTGTATTAATGTTGGCCATTTAAATTAAAAGCTATACCATAAAAATCTCTTGGAATCCGAAAAATAGAATTTAGCCGTGACAAAACCCTGGAACCCAAGACTGTCAAAGTAAAAATTGCCACTCCGAAGTTAACCTTGAAGTTGGAATTTACTGTTATACTTGATTCTGCAAAACACTGCATAAAGGTATGTAATCCTAATAATATACAACATGATGCTGGTTGAAATTAGTGTTATGGCTGGGTGTGTGCCACTGTCATAAAAAGTCTGCAAGTGTGATCTTTTGAAGTACCTGTTAACCTTGCTGGAACATGAATTTATAAGGGTAACACTATTTTTCAGGGCATTATCATTTGCAGAAGCTTGAGGTCTTCAATTAACTGCCTGACGAATACTGAGGGCTTCTGCAAATGATAATGCCCTGAAAAATAGCATTAGCCATAATATAGCTAAAATGGATAGAATTTGTTGCCAAATAAAAAGAAACAACAATATCGTTTTTGAAACATTTACTGCAATCAACAGGAATGTCAATGACCCAACTTTACAAATATGGAAACATCATAGAACAAACCAGATGACGTCGCTATTGAACGTGACGTCACCTATCCTATGACTTCACCTAGCAACGGATGTGATAATGGCCCGTTGTCAAGCAATATGGGCGCATTATTAAGTTACAGTGGCCCACTCATTTCTGATAACATGCGGGCGGTTTAATGATAATTCTATCCATTTTAGCTCTAAGACATGTCAATGGACACAATCGAACATGATCACCGACAAATACAATATATTCCTCCCACCGAATTATATGGTACCGAATATCAACCTGCTACACTATATGGAATGCTTGCTTGTTTTGATAGGCAATTAAAGAAGCTCAATTATATTATGGCAGATACCTCTCAATTGACACCATTTTCAGGCAAATGAAAGCTGTCCTTCCATCAAAACAGACAATTAAAGAGATATGGTAAAGGCAACTCACCCAATAGGTCTGAGGCCCTGACAGATGAGGAAGTAGATAAATTGTGCTCATTTGGAAAGTTGGGCAATAGTCATCCTGAATCCATAATAAACACACTCTGGTGGCTAAATTATTTTGGGCTATCCATTTAAGTTATACAAATCCCTCAGACCTGGGGATTATTGTAATGTTGACAGTCCCTTCTATCTTGCCACTGCTTTCAAATGTAGACTCTTCCTGGTCAAATTTGGTTTAAGAGGCAACCAATAGGAAAAAACAAGCTTAGAAGTAAAACGAAAAACATGACTTCTGGACCCAACAGGACAAATGACTGACGAATCAGTGCTCATAACACCTGATACAAAAGTTGAAAGACATCAATGTTGCACGTTTGAATTATGCAAGTGCTGGGGCATAAAAATGTGAATGTGTGCCTTTCAGATGCACGAACACATGGCATTAGGCAGTCGAGTAACTTTATCTGAGAATATGCCAAGGCAAATTTGTGACTACAGAGCCTTGTCATCTGATTTTGTTCACTTTATATTTGGTGGTCCTATATACAGTGGGATCTTCCACAATTCAACGAATCCTTCTTAATCCCAACTTAGCCCATTTGGCAGCATTCTATGGCACACCTGTATCCCATGCCTACGCCATAGGCTATGTACCAGACGCCTTCGTCAGTTACAACTATGGCACAAGGCTTAGCGCATACTCCGGCAGCTAATGTGAGTCATGGTACAGCACATTCATTGCTGGGCAGCGCTAGTACGCCTGCACGTACATGATATCGATGCATAAATCCCTATCACCAGGCGGATCATCCAAGCCCTCTGTCAGAGGTAGCACTACACACCAGAGCAGAAGCCGATTGCCATGTGGGCAAACACGTCAACATCTTTATGATTCGTCAGACTCTTCAAATGGCGAAGATGGCGATTCCTCGGTAGAATGGAATACACATCTCAGCTCAGTGTAAGTACCCGATTGAGTAGCGGACCGTCTCGTATCTGTGCCTTTCCCTGGTAAAAGGGTGGAGAAAAAGGACAGCATATGGTCGCATCGTACATCGATTCAGTCCGACCCTATGCTGACAGATATGACCATATGACGTTTAGGAAGGATGAGTTTCCTATCCATGCTGGTGAGGTAGCAAACCAAGCTCACAGTTTGGAAGAGGACATACAAAGAATGACAGGCTCATCAAGGCCAACCACTCTTAAGGTTTAGGATTCCACATTTGCGTTTATTGAAACTTCTCTGTTCAATGAAGAGATCACGGACAAGCACACCAAAATTTGCTCATAGTCTACCAATGTCTAACCCACCACTGGGGCACATGTACACTTTAGCTAATTTGCCGCCATTGTTATTGATCATTGCCTCAGAAATGCATTTCAACTTGTCATCACATACGAGTACACATGTTGTGTTCTTAATTTCTCATATAAGCAGGTGTATTGCTATGGATCTATATTACTATTACTTGATCTGTCTGGATGTCAGTGCCTCGTTATCTTGATTGTCCAGATATCTCAAAGTTAAAACATGGTCCCACTATGGTTGAGACTGAATGCCCCAAAATGTATCATGTTATTCCAAAAAACACATGCTTGCTCCATATCAAATTAACATTGATACCTTCAGAAATTGCTGAGTTACAGCAAAACATTACAGAATTAATCCCATGACTAAGATGGATATGTTTTGTGTTTATTATTGCAGCAAATACGGGTTTTCCAGTTTCCTGAAAGATCTGTTTGACTGTCCCGATGCAGTGATGCGGTTTTTGTGTATGCAGTACCAGGTGCATAAAATTGTTGTAGGAGATGACCGGGTCAAGTCCAATGTTAACCAAGTCATCCAGAAAAACCCTGAGCTTCATGTTTTCTACACCAGAGATACCCAAGTACGTCTCCATCTCTTTTGTACACACTTTTCTTCACATTTTGTTCCAGATGAAACGAGGTGAATATTTCCTGGCTGTTTATGTAGATAAAGTGTTTATAGTTTTGCAGATAGACTTACCTTACTTTCACGTATCTGTAGGTAATGTTCTTGTCATAGTTTCTCAACAGACTTATGATAAAGAAAGCTTTGATATTCTTTTTGAGATAATAAAGATTATCTTTTTCAACCAGATGCCATTTTATTTTATGCATATGTTGTTGTTAGTGCACAGTTGCATGTTGTAAAGAATATATATGTCATGGTATTCTTTAGAGCGTAAAACTTTCATTATCATAGTGTGTTAGTTTTAAATCACCTGGAAGATACAAGATCTCCAAGGATTTCTTGTTGTTCCCTTTCTTAACGAAAATTTGTTTCATTTCAGTATACAATTAAGAGGTCTCGATATGGAAACAAAGAGATATCAGCTAGAAACACCAAACTAAGGTATGTTTGTTCAACTGACCAAGGAAACAAACTAAGGTTTGTATGTTCACCTGACCAAGGCAACACCAAACTTAGTTTTGTATGTTCAACTGATCAGGGAACAACCAAACTAAGGTTTGTATGTTCACCTGACCAAGGAAACACCGAACTTAGTTTTGTATGTTCAGCTGACCAAGGAAACACTGAACTAAGGTTTGTTTGTTGAACTGACCAAGGAAACACTGAACTAAGGTTTGTATGTTTAACTGACCAAGGCAACTTCGACCTTAGTTTTGTATGTTCAACTGACCAAGGAAACGCCTAACTAAGGTTTGTATGTTCAGCTGACCAAGGAAACACCTAACTAAGGTTTGTATGTTCAACTGACCAAGGAAACACCAAACTAAGGTATGTTTGTTTAACTGATCCAGGAAACACTAAACTAAGGTTTGTTTTGTTCAACTGACCAAGGAAACACTGAACTAAGGTTTGTTTTGTTCAACTGATCAAGGAAACACTGAACTAAGGTTTGTATGTTCAACTGACCAAGGAACCACCGAACTTAGTTTTGTATGTTCAACTGACCAAGGAACCACTGAACTTAGTTTTGTTTGTTCAACTGACCAAGGAACCACCGAACTAAGTTTTGTATGTTCAACTGACCAAGGAAACACTAAACTAAGGTTTGTTCTTTCAACTGACCAAGGAAACACTGAACTAAGGTTTGTATGTTCAACTGACCAAGAAACATCAAACTAAGGTTTGAATGTTCAACTGACCAAAGAACCAGTGAACTCAGTTTTGTATGTTCAACTGATCAAGGAAACACCAAACTAAGGTATGTTCGTTCAACTGACCAAGGTAACACTGAACTAAGATTTGTATGTTCAACTGACCAAGGAACCACCAAACTAAGGTTTGTATGTTCAACTGGCCAAGGAACAACCGAACTTAGTTTTGTATGTTCAACTGATCAGGGAACCACCAAACTAAGGTTTGCATGTTCACCTGACCAAGGAAACACCGAACTTAGTTTTGTATGTTCAGCTGACCAAGGAAACACTGAACTAAGGTTTGTTTGTTCAACTGACCAAGGAAACACTGAACTAAGGTTTGTATGTTCAACTGACCAAGGCAACTTTGACCTTAGTTTTGTATGTTCAACTGACCAAGGAAACGCCTAACTAAGGTTTGTATGTTCAGCTGACCAAGGAAACACCTAACTAAGGTTTGTATGTTCAACTGACCAAGGAAACACCAAACTAAGGTTTGTATGTTCAACTGACCAAGGAAACACCAAACTAAGGTATGTTTTGTTCAACTGACCAAGGAAACACTGAACTAAGGTTTGTTTTGTTCAACTGATCAAGGAAACACTGAACTAAGGTTTGTATGTTCAACTGACCAAGGAACCACCGAACTTAGTTTTGTATGTTCAGCTGACCAAGGAAACACTGAACTAAGGTTTGTTTGTTCAACTGACCAAGGAACCACCGAACTAAGTTTTGTATGTTCAACTGACCAAGGAAACACTAAACTAAGGTTTGTTCTTTCAACTGACCAAGGAAACACTGAACTAAGGTTTGTATGTTCAACTGACCAAGAAACATCAAACTAAGGTTTGTATGTTCAACTGGCCAAGGAACAACCAAACTAAGGTTTGTATGTTCAACTGACCAAAGAACCAGTGAACTCAGTTTTGTATGTTCAACTGATCAAGGAAACACCAAACTAAGGTATGTTCGTTCAACTGACCAAGGTAACACTGAACTAAGATTTGTATGTTCAACTGACCAAGGAAACACTAAACTAAGGTTTGTTTGTTCAACTGACCAAGGAACCACCAAACTAAGGTTTGTATGTTCAACTGACCAAGGAAACACTGAACTAAAGTTTGTTTGTATAACTGCCCAAGGAAACACTGAACTAAGGTTTGTATGTTCAACTGACCAAGGAACCACCAAACTTAGTTTTGTATGTTCAACTGACCAAGGAAACACTGAACTAAGGTTTGTTTGTTCAGCTGACCAAGGAACCACTGAACTTAGTTTTGTATGTTCAACTGACCAAGGAAACACTAAACTAAAGTTTGTTTGTTCAACTGACCAAGGAACCACCAAACTTAGTTTTGTATGTTCAACTGACCAAGGAAACACTAAACTAAGGTTTGTTTGTTTAACCGACCAAGGAAACACTGAACTAAGGTTTGTATGTTCAGCTGACCAAGGAAACATATTTCACTATTTATTGCATTCAATTTGATTTTATGTAGTGGGCACTATTTGAAAAGCCTCCTTTTAGGGGGTCTGTCCAATGTGTTTGCTCACATTTTCATTTCGGCTGCACACAACCTGTCCAGACGGCCACCAGTTTCGAACGCCCCAGACGACGTTACAGAAATGAGAATGTGCAACAGGCCTTTCGTAGGGACATGCCTCGACAGCCGTCCCGCAAGATAGATTCGGACTGGAAAGGTCGCCAGGTCTCCTTTTCCAAGTATCCCAGAGGGGGAAAGAGCCAGCGGGGGAAGAGGTGAGGACCCTTCCCCCGCTGTCACCGTTGTTGCAGTCTCCCCCGGTGACACTACCTTTAGACGAACTAGGGGGGAGACTTCATCACTATGCCCACAGGTGGGCTTTCCTCAACGACCCTTACGTTCAGAACATTTTGACAACAGGCTACGCCCCACGCCTGAGATCAACACCACCACTGATGTCATCCCTGACATTCCAAACTCAACCAACGGATCGGCTGACGGAGGCCATCGATTCGTTGGTGGAAAAGGCGGCAGTACTTCGCCTAGGGACATCAGCACCATCGCCGGGGTACTACTTGCCCATCATTCTAGTACGCAAGAAAAACTCCACAAAGATGCGGCTCATTTTCAATCACAAAAACGCAACATACCTCCAACAACCTGACACATTCACCATGATATCCCTCAGCTCTCCGCGTCAGATGATATTACCAAATGACTATCTCGTCTCGATAGACCTTCAGGACGCGTATCTCCACGTACCAATAGCTTCTGAGTTCCAGAAGTACCTCCGATTCGTATACCAAGGTATTCATTACCAGTGGGCAGCCCTCCCGTTTGGAGATTCTACGGCCCCGTGCATTTTCACACAGATCATGAAGACGGTCGTAGAATGTCTCCATCGGCAGGCGATCAGGGTTGCCTTCTGCCTAGACGACGGGCTCCAAGCTCACCAGTTCACGGGAGCCCTTCAAGGAGAGTTAGCGACCACCCTGAGTCTACTACGTTACTTCGGGTGGATCGTCAACCTTCAAGAGTCTGACTTGGTACCAACTCGGGATCTACAGTACATCGGCATACGCTTCCAGACGGGGGTCAATCTGGTCAAGGTCCCTCAAGACCATTGGGACAAGATTGTCAGCAGCGTTCCGAGACTTCTACATGCCCCAACTTCGGTGCACACGTGGCAGGAAGTCCTCGGTCTGTTGACATCGGCCCAAGACCTGACTCGCCGAGGTCGTCTTCAACTTCGTCCGCTGCAGAGATTGCTGTACCCCCACCTGGAGTTTCCCAATCTTCTGGTTCCTCTTCCGGTGCAGCTACGTTGTCATCTGGAGTGCTGGCTCCAGCCGTCGAACGTTTGCGAAGGCGTCTTTATGAGCGAGTCTCCGTTCATACTACACCTATTCGTAGACGTGTCATTTGAAGGCTGGGCTGTGGTCGCCAGAAGAAAAGGTCCTCCACATCAACTGCCTCGAGATGGAAGCAGTGATTCAGGCGGTCGAAATTCTGGAAACTTCGACTCCGTCGGAAACGGCTGATGATACAGTCGGACAACTCCAAAGTCATCCACTGCATCAACAAACAGGGAACGACTCGGTCGGCGGCCCTTCTGGACCGGACATTCAGGTTCTTCGCCCTCGTCGACGACTTGGACATGGGCGTACGCGCCCGTCACATCCCGTGGGCCAAGAATGTGATAGCTGACGCCCTGTCCAGACCATTGAGGCCGTCTCCCACGGAGTGGATGATCCATCCGACAGTCTTTCATCTGCTGACAGATCGACTCTGGTTGCCCCAAGTAGATCTCTTCACAACCCGGTATAACAACCGCCTCCCTCGATTCGTGTTGCCGGTTCCAGACCCATGGGCATGGGACCATGACGCTCTTGTGATATCGTGGGAGGATCTAGACGCTTACGCGTTTCCGCCAACGGTGCTGTTACCATCGATACTTGAGAAAGTTCGTCAAACAGCCAACCTATGTCTGCTTTTGGTCGCGCCTTATTGGCCGGCCAGAACGTGGTTCCCGGAACTTCTTCAGATAATCGATCAGTGACCGTTCCCGTTGGCAGATCGAGACGACCTCCTTCTTCATCCTCACAACGATGACTTGCATCCGGGGATAAAGAACTTCCAGCTTCACGCCTGGGTTTGCTTAATACCTCGTTAATAAAGAAAGGATATTCGGCTAAAGCAGCAGCGCTTGTCTCGTCGGCACATCGAGTTACGACTCGTAAGCTGTACGATGACAAGTGGATCACTTTCTCAATTTTCGCCAGGTCTCATGGCTTCAACCCGGCGGTAGTTCCTAGTCTATCTCCGGTCATCTCAGCATCTGAAAGGGTCGACGATCTCGATTTATCTGGCAGCTTTGGCTTCAATGGTTCCATCCCCTACGGGCGACAAGCTCACTGGAGTTGCAGAAGATTCTACTCGCTTTCATGGTTGAAGATCAGTCACGTAAATCCCGACCGCCGGCCTGGGACCTCGATGTCGTTCTGCGCAACCTGTCTAGTCAGACTTACGAGCCTCTCGATCAGGTCGCGTTCGACTTATTGTCACAGTAAACGGCTTTCCTTTATCGGAAATACATGCCATTGACATCAGTCTGATTATGTTCGATCAGTATAACCATGGTAACGTCCATCTTGGTCTCAGATGGGATTTTTTAGCGAAAAATCAACTTCCTGGCCCAGATTCGAGAATGTTCCACATTCCTTCCTTGTCTGCCATTATGGGCCCTCATGATCACGCTGATCTCACCCTGTGCCCAGTTCGTGCGCTTCGTATTTACCTGCAGCAATCTGAACAGCGACGACAACATTTTCGAAAGCTGTTCATACCGCTCTCAACTAATGCAAAGAAAGAGATTACACATAATACTCTCTCCTTTTGGTTGATGGCGGTAATTCTCAGAGCTTACGAGCCGCAAGGACTCGCACCTCCCACCTACTCTCATCTGCACGAAGTTCGAGCCATAGCTTCAACATTAGCAATCCACAGTAATTGTTCGCTGCAAGCTATAATGGAGGGCTGCTTTTGGAGATCTACTTCAGTGTTTGCTTCTCATTATCTCAGAGATATCTCAACAGAAGATGTTGAAGGACTCCAACAGTTAAGGTCCACTCGTGGTGGCACAACAGATCTCCCAGAAAAGACAGTGAATTTGTGCTTTATTCACTTTGGACTTTTTGCTCGACACTTCGTGCCATATAACATGTTACAATAAAAGCTGTTGGTGAATGTACGCATTCTTATTGTTTTTTGTTGTGTGCAGTACTTTTGTTTTTTTATTATGGTTATTCAGTGTATGCATCGTCTTCCCATACTTTATAGTACTGCTCATATTTTTTAGTTACCTTGTATACTGCGAGTTGCTCTGTAACTAAATTATGTGCCGACCACACTTCGATCGCAGTTCAACTGACGTGTGCAGTTGTCCTGTCACATCGATAGTTACTTGTGGGTCGAAGAGCATTAACCATGTTGTTTTAGTTACCTTGTATACTGTGAGTTGCTCTGTAACTAAACTATAAGACGACCACACTTCGATCGCTGTTCAACGGACGCGTGCAGTTGTCCTGTCACATCGATAATTAGTTGTGTGCGTTCGTGATAAACAACTTGTCTGGTCCGTGCATCTGGTTGAATGTTTCATTGTCACTACAGGGGTGACGAACTTGGTACATTTGACGTGAAAGAGGTCACTTCTTGATTACTTTCCCGACCCTCCTTCCAGTGTTTCGTCGAATTCTACCGATTTTTACGACTGAAAACAGACCAAAACATGGGTTTTGGGGTCTGTTTTCAGTCGTACGTTCCTACCCAGCCATCCCCACAGAGAAGTAATCCAGTCCAGTCCTGAATGATGGCTTATTCTTCAAGATTTGTGACATGTCATAGGGAGGTGCGTGCGCAACCGGACGGAAACAAGTTTAATGTTTACATTCCAGCTTCTGGCTTCCTTTTAAATCTGCGAATAGAAGTGAGGGTATGAGAGATACCCATTTGTACGACTGAAAACAGACCAATAAAACATCGTTTTTATTCTGAAAAAAATGTTTTTCTTATTTGGGTAGCTATAAAAATAGAACTCTCTAGGCATATGGGCATATGTTTTCTTCAGTGATGTCATTGAACCATAAGTGCTGATGACCTTAATTGTTATTAAGTAGCTACAGGCATGAGACTTGGTTGAACTGCATTTGGCATATTTTTTCCCAAACTGGAAGAGATGCTTTTCAAATGCTGCTTGTAACTTGTCAGAGGCATAGGACAAAGTACTGCATTGGAAAATGTAAGGGATTGAAGATGAATATGGGTAATTACCCTTGAGGTCAGCTATCACTTGATTTGAGATAAGGATGGATGTTCCTGGTGGGAAAGTTTTGGGGCATTCAGGATATTGTGGAGCTGTGGCTGCTTCTGTTTTTGCATGAAATGCAAACATCTTTCTAGTTTCGTATGTGATTCCAACACTTTTCTCAAATTTTCTCTCTAACTCTGTTTTTAGAGACCCTGTATTTCTGGCTGTGTCAATGGATGTTCAGAGACAGAGTGAGTTGAAGAAACAGATACAGGTGAGAAGATTCTCTTTCTAAACACTTTTGTTCTGAAAGGGAAGGTGTCATTAATGCCTTTTTAGGACAAATGTAAGTCAAATAAGTCATAAGTAAATGAAAATATTCTTTCTCAACATGCTCATATTGCAGACATGTAACCTTTTAGCTCATCTGACAGTACATTCTGTAGATGCACCAACTGAATATGGTTGTCGCATGTGGACAACCGGCCCGTGGCACGTCATGAATGTTGCACTGCTGTAGGTATCGTCTCCAAAGAGATGATATTGAGTTTTGATGTACATTAAAATGCTTGGCATTCCTGCTTAGAGCATACCTAAGGCACGTAGATATTGACTTTTAACAAGCTGTGGCATTGCGTAAGCTTCATTGACGGTTAAACAAAAGTGGTTTTATGAGCACCTGATAGCTAAACAATCATTGTGTGCTGTTCACATTAAAAAAAACACGTCCATGAGTGTCATGCTCCCAACAAACATCCAAACTGTGAGCCGTTTCAGATAGACTCTGACAGTATATGTTTACAGATGAGTCCAGTTTTCATCTGGTCTGCTCTGGTGGCTGTGAAAGGGTCTATAGGCATCCAGGAGAATGTTTTAGTGATGCTTGTGTGACCCAATGTAAGGGGTGTAAGTGGTAAAGGTGTGGGGTGGCATTACAACTCATGGGAGAACACAACTCTTCATTGTTATTGGCAATTTGAATGGCATACACTACCGAGACAACATTGTTCGAGATCTTTGTGCAAATGCAGGGACGTAACATCACTATGTAGCAAGATGAAAGTCTGCGCACATGTTGCATGTGTTGTCAGTGATCTTTCAAGTCCGCAGACCATTGCTGTACTGCCATGGCCAGCTGTTTGTCCAGACCTCTCTCCCAATAGAACATGTCTTGGATGAGATGGAACAATGGCTACGATAGGAGCAGAACCAACCAGTAAAGCTAGGTCAGTTGGGCCAATCTTCGGTTAACATTTGGAACAACATCCTCGAGGCTGTTTTAAGTCATCTGGTGTCAATTCGCTGCCTCTGCCTCGCCTGTATCAACGCAAATGGTGGTCACATTTGATATTGACATTGTTAATTGAGTCATTACACCACTCATCTTTTAGGATGTGTATCTCTGTATGGGTATTGGTATGTATTTTTTCAATGAATTTGTTATGATAAAGAATGGTCTTTATTTGAAGCACAGTTAGTTTTTTCCTTTAGTATAGAATGGCACAGAAAATGGTTGGGCCATTATCAAAATATGTATCCTTTTTATGTCAGTAATATCTATCTTTCATAAAGTTTGAGATAGCCCTTAACTTTCATCCCTAATATTTCAGTGGGGAACCAAGTTCAAATACATCATCAGGATTTGCCTTGTCAGTGCTTTTTCTGCTTGTAGTGGTTCATACTCTGAAATTGTTGAAATAACACTGTCAAAAGACACAATATAATGCATTTTACAGTAAACATGTTTCAATTTTTATGTCTCATACATGAGTTTTTATGTTGTTATTTTATTAGAGGGATTAGAATCTTTAAAATAAACATACATTCCTCCATGTTTCTTTCTTTAAATGATTAAAAATAAGCAAAGCATGCCTGACTAAAAGGTTCCTGTCCTTGGTATTACCATTTGCTTAAT
The DNA here is from genome assembly GCF_022045235.1 of Haliotis cracherodii. Lineage (NCBI taxonomy): Eukaryota > Metazoa > Mollusca > Gastropoda > Lepetellida > Haliotidae > Haliotis > Haliotis cracherodii. Next base: position 40,470,647 of record NW_027266264.1, read on the forward strand.
TAGGTGTAAGAGTAATCCGACTTTATGTAGAAAGAAGGTAAATGAATGCTCTCTTATATCAATTCCTGCTACAAAACATCCTTACTTAATGTCCTTGCTGTTACTAAACATGTCCATGGTGTTACTTAACATGTCCTTGGTGTTACAAAACGTCCTTGGTGTTACAAAACATCCTTGGTTTTACTTAACATGTCCTTGGTGTTACAAAACGTCCTTCATGTTATTTAACATGTCCTTGGTGTTATTTAACATGTCCTTGGTGTTACTTAACATGTCCTTGGTGTTACTTAACATGTCCTTGGTGTTACAAATGTCCTTGGTGTTATTTAACATGTCCTTGGTGTTACTTAACATGTCCTTGGTGTTGAAAAACGTCCTTGGTGTTATTTAACATGTCCTTGGTGTTACTTAATATGTCCTTGGTGTTACTTAACATGTCCTTGGTGTTACTTAAAGCTCTCAACGCTACTGTCGAACCAGTTCGACAGAGTTTGTCACTAGCCGTGTTGCTACTGGCGAACCAGTTCGACAGGCGAATAGCATAAGGACACCCACAAACAAAACTCGCCATATCTAGTTACCAAGAAGGCTTTGTGTAACATTAAAATTACTTTTGACATGCATAAATGCTCAGCTTGCACAATATCAAAACTTTCAGTAGTTTATTTACCTCAAAAACAAAATACCGCGAGTTTAAAAAGTTTCGGCCAAACTTCTCGGCACACAACTACCAGAAACGGCCATTGTTGACTTTTGGCACTTCACGTTGAGCGGCATGCAGTCCGATATTTTCTTTATAATGTTATCATTTTTCATGGTTTGACTTAGGTCTATCTAAGAAAAGTCTTTATGAAAATCTTTTTTTAAAATTTTTATGACACTGACAATTTCTGGCACTTAGACAAAGAGTATTCAAGGAAAGACAGATATGTTTTTAATTGTAAATATGACTTTCCTTTATAATTCTTGTTTCATGATGACAGGGGACCTTTTACACACACCAGCTGAGGTAGTTGTGAGACTGATTGCATACAAAGGAAAAACAGGTTTGCAGCAGTATCTGTATATGCAAAATAGACCACATAAGGTGAACTAAAGTCATGGGGCGTGGCTTACCAGAAAAAAATACATCTGGCAAGGGTAAACATGTGTACAGGCATATATCTTTTCACTCCAACCAGAAGACTGAGATAGCATTTTCTTAGAAATATATGGCTAACTCACCAGCTAATGTGCCACCATGGTACTTGTGATTAAACAAACAAAAATTTCATGTACCGTTACAAGTAAGTAATGTATCATATTCATTTTAGAATTGTTTTATTTGGAAACAAACCACTTAATGCACAAGACGAATGTCCACATGAGTTTAGTATGTATATGTTAAGGATCTGATCAATTTATTCATTATTTATGGAATACTAAAATTAAATGACATAGTTACTTAAAATATTTACTTATTCACATGATTGATGTTCAGAGTGAAAGATAATAATTGTAGAATAAAATGTCTTTAAACTAAAGAAGTTTGATCAGTAACACTGTGCTGATGCATTGACCAATATTTAGTGTCCATACACACAATCATTGTGGAAAAAAATAACTACTAAATATAAAAATATAACATAAAATTTTAAAACCTGTAAACAGCTGTAAATAATTAAACAATTACAAATCTATAATCAATACACAATCATGGCGGTCTTCATATTTTTGTAATATATTTAGAAATGCTTCATTAAATTGTTCTAAGATCATGCTAGAATCTATGAATGTATTATGAAAGGAAAACTGTCCCAAATGTAATGTGGAACTAACACCGAAAATATGTATGTAGCATTTTGTTGCTTACCGTATTTGACGTAATTAGCGCCCCGCTCTAATGAGCCCACGGCGATATTTGCTAATATATTGGCTTGTGAACAATACCAATTACCACCCCTTCCGATAGATCAGTGTACACAACACTTATTTATTCGCGTATAATACGAACTCGTTTGTTATATGCACCCTTAATTATGGGCAATTAAATTCCGAAAATATTTATCTCTCGTATATAAACATTTCAGTCTGTCAGTATAAACCATGAAATTTATCTTTCGACTCTGTTTTTTTTCCACCAAAATAATCTAATAAGAGCCCCCTATTTCTAATTTTGAGAGCGCCCTGGGCGCTTATTAAGTCGAATACGGTATATATATCCTATCATATTCAACAGCGCAGGAATGTTATTTTGAAACACGTTTTGTCAAGCCCATTTTCACGTACCTGTTGTAGAGGGTGATATTAAATTGCTGATCGACGATATCCATAGACGTATTACATGGGATACACTTATAATAGTGAAACATATCACCGTGTACATTGCAGAAATATGAAACATGCCCATTCATATTCACCGTAACGTTGAATGGTGATTCATAAATATCAACAAAAGTTCAAATAAAAGATACCGCGAAACTTGCATGTGGCATGTTGATTTATCGTCTACCGTTTCCGGGTCACAGGAGCATGCAAGGTCAAACGGACTAAATAATACGCCAATTATATCGTCAAAGTCACATTTTTATTTCATATTAGTGGTGATTACTGATACTATGTATTGACTTATGTTTTTGCTGTATGTGATAGGCGAAATATTTCAAAATTTACTGTTACTGTTTTGGTACTAAATATCACCAGGTGACAACCCCTGTCTGTGACATCACATCCGGTGACCTTTGCACTTACTGAATTATTGTTATCAGAATTCACGATCTTTATTTTCGTTTTTCTCTCGTCATATTAATTTGAAAATGACAATCAAAACAACCTTCGATTGAGAAGATCGTCAACTATCGCCAAGGAATATTTATAAAGGCAATGTAAACTTTGTTGATATTGAAATAGCAAAGAGTTATTCAGAGGTTGGGTGAAGCGCGCCATGTTTGATTTTAGGATGTCTGCTAGCATCATGACATGGGTTGTTTATTTTTGTATATCGTAAATATTCAACCAAAACGCTTGAAATTAGTATCAGTGAATATTTATAAGTCATTAATTTTTTCCTGCAAATTTTATAACATGACACGTCAGATTAACCCGAATGTTCGTATTTCTGCAACCGACATGATGACCTCGAAAATTAAGTTATTTTTCTGTTTAATGTTTAGATAATAAAATTACTGAAATGGTTCGTAATTTACCATCGCGCTGTTATTTGCAGATGAAAACCCCCGAATTTTTACTCAATTAAAATTAAATTAATGTGACATGTAAGTAATCAGAAACAGTCTGACAATCTATGTACTGTTATTTGTTGTTATAATTTTCATTGAAAAGAACCGAAATAGGCAGAAATTCCGATAAATACTGTTGTCGTGCGTGATTTTGCGTCAGTCATGGCGTCACACATGATGGTAACTTTGACAATTTCTGTTGAAAATATCAAATCATTGCAATGTATCTATTTTAAATTCCCTAATTTTTCTTACTATTCTCTTCCCGTGCATATTCTGAAAATGTTGAGCCAATGTCTTGAAAGAATAGATGAATTGATAGCTTAAAATAGGAGAAAATGCTACACTGTAAAATGTGTATTTTGCTTTGTTAACATTTCAAACAAGTGCAGTTTTTCGAGCACAGCGTTTCGTTTTCACATCTAACATATTTTGCTTGATTTCATCCAGCCACTTTGTATTGGTGACAAAGACCATTGGTCATTTGATTCTTAAATGTATGAGGAATTCAAGGATGTGTGTATGGCAGCTAAGTTTGAAATATACTCGATGTTACAAGCGCCTCATAACCGGTGTACCTGAAACGTGATTTTGTAAACACTATCCAACATGGCGGAAAGTTCACTTCGGCGTTCGTGTTTTTGCGTATTTTCCAAAACATTCGAAACGATTCTCGGGTTATCGGAGACGTTTTGGAATGATCATCGGTGATTTCATTAAAGACAGATACCCGTGATCACTAATATGCTATTTTTGAAATTCATTTCTCCGAGTAAATATCCTAAATTTAGATTTCAAAACATGCTGTAAATAACGCCGTGAGTGGTGATTTAGTAATGTGTATAAAATGGCGACATTTACGATGTATCTAATTTTCAGAGGTCGTTTTCAGTAATTTTGCTTGGCCTAAAATGCCAGTGGATGATATCACAGAACAGGGAATTTCCCACCTTATTCAAAACTGTGAAGTGTATTTGTGTGGGTGATGTATTTTGAATTTTATTCGACTTCAAAGCGAGGGTTGTAGAGGAAGGACATATATGTCCCTCTGGCATCCAGGGGGTTAAGAAAATTTACAAATTTTGTGTTCGCTTTGGTCTTAACCTTGCTTTGATTGAAAACATCGGGATATATTTATATAGTACTGTGTAGTTTTCTATAATGAATAACTGTGCAAAATATTTCTTCAATTGGCCCTTGTTTAATGAGGCACCGACTGTTTGAAATCACCCACCCTCTTTAGAGCGCCTTATGCTAAAATTAATCCAGCAGGCAGGGGTAAAAAGTGTGAAAATAATTCAGCAGGCTAAAGGTTAATTAATATGTCCTTGATGGTACCACAAGTCAGCAATTATTAACTTTGAATGGGCAATGACAATGTCTTGTTCCATTGACATTACACCGCTTTTATCATATCAACACTTAAATTTGTATTTTCATTGAAACACTCCAACTTCGGGTTAGATGCAGCTAAATTCTTTGGTGTCACTTAATATGTCCTTGGCATTACCACAAGTTATGACTTTGAAGTTAGTGTTAATGGGTAAAACATGTCTTAAGAGTTATAATTACTATGGCATAACTCATATTAACACTTAAATTTATGAAAACACACTAACCTAGATTCCTTTATAATCACTAAATGTCTTTGGTGTAACTTAATATGTCCTCAGTGTTAACAGAAGTCAGCGGTATCAGCTTCATAGAAATAATGTCTGATGCCATTGCAAATATGCAACACCAACTATAGTGCATCATTTCCAACTGATAAATTATTGTACAGTGAAATAAAAGTCGTATGAGTAATGGTACTGTCTTTGGTGTTACCTCCTCGTCTTTGGTATTACAAGAGGAGATTTTGAAAATAATTCAGGTAAACACACATTGCATGGCATGATTTTAGACAAGTACAAACAACATGTTCAATAAATAAAGACTATTGAAATTACATCAATCATTTTGATAGTGTTTGGGACACAGAAAAGAGAAAATTATCAATTTTTATTTTTATTTCTCGCAAAGAGTGATGAACCAAGCTTTAAAACGTGATGATATTAAAAACTTACAAAATTATGTTTCTTTGTGTTGGCATAATTTACCCAACTATTTGTTAAGTTTAGATGTTTCTTGTAAAAACACTAAATGTTGGAATTTAAGTTTTATGTTTGTATTTTCAACAGGACCAAAAGGGGTACAAATTTTGATATTGACCCAGATTGTTAAAAATTAAGATATATTGATCAATTCAAAACCATTTTGAACCAAAAGCAATTTGTAAAGACATCATATTTAAACTAAAGATAAGTTAAATTCAGTTATGGTTGAGTAGTATAGGTAATGGGGGTTCTGGACCACTTCCACTGGAGCCGGATTCATATACCTATACCACCACTACAGGGGGGAATTTTTTATGCATAAATGATTATGCGATTCAACGATAATCATGAGATTAAGCTAAATTGACTCTAGCTCACCACCACCTGGAGCCTATGATATAAATTTTTATAGGTAATGGGGGTTCTGGACCACTTCCACTGGAGCTGGATTTATTACCTATACTGCTACTACAGATGGCATTTTTTATGCATAAATGATTATGCGATTCAACGATAGTCATGAGATTAAGTTAAATTGGCTCTAGCTCACCAATACCTGGGGCCAATCATTGCTTTAGATGAGCCTAAATGGTAATAAAAATATTCTTCATTATTTTTATCGATAAAGCGATATTCAACATTTTTATTAAGGTCTTCGTTCATTTTACTAGGAGACCAGACTATATAACTACACTCTTCTTGTAAATTGATAAGAAACATTTTGATAACCGTATTTGGTTGGTTTGACATCACTGATATAATAAAAACCTTGTGGTAATTCTCTCCATTTAATATTTTTTTCCATTATTATATATATTTATGTAAGCATTTGTCTAAATGTTATCAAACGATAGTAAGCAATCTATTTTTAATCTCCAACCAGTTCTTTGGTTTTTGCACGGAATAATTGACGCGCTTGTTGCCTCCCCTGTTCTATGAACTTTTTTTTCTCATCCTCGCTAATACCACTGGTCTTATGAGATTTTGATTGAATCTCCTGCTTCATTTCGTTGTATTTGGTGAGTTCCGACAGCACTAAACGAAACTCATCCTCGGATATCTTACAATCGGCCATTGCTGTCGAAATATGATCCTCAATGCTGTTCAACTTTGCTTCGGCGAGTATCCGAATACTATCATGTTTTAATGCTTTCTTTTGTAACCTACGAGAAATGAATTTTATCGCTATTCCTGCCAGTCCCGAGACTCCAGCGACTATTTCCATGCCGAGCACGATAGGCGCGGCGATTATAGTTGATAGTAAACCGACACCGGCTATACAGAGTCCCATGCCAGCTGCTACACACTAACACACTTTTTCATTTTGGCGGGATATAGGCCGCGAGTACGATACCACTATTTATTATCTTAGTTAAATTATGTCCCTTACCCATCATCGCATAAGGTGGGGTAATGACGATATTCAGTAGCCACTTGATGTTTGCTTCGACCATAGTCCCTTTATTCTCGGCATTGCGAATAATATTGTACGGAGTGGTTTTAAGGAGTCTACTAACGTCGACATCGCTTAAATCTTCTAGATTTTCCGGTAATGTAACTTCTTTCCGCTTGTATACATTATCGTGTAAGTGTCAAGCGTATAACTTACCATTGTTACCGGGTTTATCGAATCCTTCTGTGTCTCCGAGATTGGACAGCGCAATTGTATTACATTGTCGGAGCGTTCCAGGGCCTGATGCATCAACCATTATTTATAATATGGAGTGTTATACTTAAGTATCCTATATGTACAGGTTGGTGTTTTACATCTAATATAGAAATTTTGAGGTCTGAAATAATACCCCGCTTTAATATTTTATATTGTAATGACGAGAGATTCCGTTCTGCCACTATTGTATTTTTCATTTTTCATTGGAACACTTCTGAGCAGAGTTGAAGGACTTTCTAGTTGAATATTATTTGTCTTGCTTATTTGATCAAGATGGATGCACAACTCTTTATAGGGAACTAAATCGGACAATGTCTCTCCATCAAATGTTGACTTGAATATTGCTAAAATTCCGCGTGTAAATCAGTGTGTAGATGATAAGTTCCCTATAATCCGTACACCTTTTTCTCCATTGTCGAATTTCAATATCCCATTCGACTCATTTTGTGTGAGACTAATTCCATTAGGCTTAAAAATTTCATCATTGAGTGAGCTTACGCTGTAATACCCATCAGGTATAGTAATAATTCTATCTTTGTCACCCATTATTAATATCTTATTATTATCTTTCGCAGCACTTTTATTGGTCCACAGCGGGTATTATGTTATATCGCATAGGGCGTCTTCGAGTTGTCCATCCGGTTTATCGATAGTATGAAGCAGTTCAATAGACTTACCCTTTGTTATTCCCGGGAGTGTAACATACATATCAAATATACAATGATACTGTATCATAACTTAAATATGGAATCAACCATTATTTATAATATGGAGTGTTACACTTAAGTATCCTGTATGTACAGGTTGGTGTTTTACATCTAATACAGAAATTTTGAGGTCTGAAATAATACCCCGCTTTAATTTTTTATATTGTAATGTTGAGAAAGATTCCGTTCTACCGCTATTATATTTTTCATTTTTCACTGGGACAGATCTCAGCTGAGTTGAAGGACTTTCTAGTTGAATATTATCCGTCGTGCTTATTTGATCAAGATGGATGCACAACTCTTTATAGGGAACTAAATCGGGTAATTTAGATCCATCATTTGATGAAGTGATTACTATTATATCACCGATTACAAATCCAATTGTAATTGCAAAGTAGTTCACGTAAGGAAGTACACCATGTTCTCCAGGGTAGAATTTCAGTCTCCCAGTCGCCTCATTTTGTGTGAGACTAGCTCCCATAGGCTTAAAAATTTCATCATTGAGTGAGCTTACGCTGTAATACCCATCAGGTATAGTAATAATTCTATCTTTGTCACCCATTATTAATATCTTATTATTATCTTTCGCAGCACTTATATTGGTCCACAGCGGGTATTATGTTATATCGCATAGGGCAGTTGAAGCAGTTCAATAGACTGACCATTTGTTATTCCCGGGAGTGTAACATACATATTAAATATACAATGATACTATATCATAACTTAAATATGAAATCGAGATACATTACTAATCAATCGATTATAGTAACTGCCTCTGGTGCTGAATTTTTCGTTAAATTCCCTGATATCTTTGAAAATTACAGGGTCACGGCAACTAGCAACTAGCAATTTTGGCAGAATCAGTTAAACTTTGCCGTATGGTGTGCCACAACGGGATGTGGCGTATCTCTTTATGCTCCAGGATTTGAACTGAATAAGTCTGTTATAACATTTCACGTGTACTATCAGATTAGACGTATACTTAAAGAAATTAGTGCTCCATTACCGCAGGATCGAGCGTGGAATTCCACAAATAATAATTATGATAGGTCTGCGTATGAGCGTATTTGTCAGGAATTTGATGTTTCTTCGAGTAAAGATTGGCGTATTAAAGGAGCAACCATGGCCTAGGTGTTCCTTACACAGAGGAAAAAATATCCGTCAAAGAAGAAATTGATTATGTGTATAAAGAACTTAATAAACTAAATGTTAATTTTGGTAAGTTGTATGGTACCAGCACACTTTACGCAAGAATATATGATCATTGGCATAAAACCGATGATTGGTATAAAGGCTGGGAACTTTATAGTAACGATTGGAGAGGGGATATTATGAGTTTTAAGAGTGGTTTTATTTATATTGTTAAAAAATTTATACAAATGAACGATACCGCAGACGCTTGGAATGAATTTCTTAATGATAAAACGGAAAATAATTTTACTAACCCAGGATTTGAAAGAGTTAATGAATCGATAAGAACTTATGTATGGGCAATTCTCGGAGCACAATCGCAAACACGAACATCCATTATCGGTTCTGGGACGGCGCTCGATGCGCAAAAACAGTTTGTCTCAAACGTGGAGGACGCCATTAATTCACCAGTTGACATACCATCGTCTATAAAGCGTTTTCAAGATGCATTACAGTACGCTCAATCTGAAGTGGACTTTGTTTATGCACTGGGACTATACATGTCTCCGAGTAATATGGAACTTAAGATCGGTCAAGTGATAGGTTATAATAATAAAATTGTTATTGCTTCCGATCAACAAAAACCAGGTATAAATTCAGATATTAACGTCGAATTAATAACGCAAAGGATCACGGGCGAAAAGGGAATTGTCAAGCCACAAACACCACATGTTTCACAAACATCTACTGATGCACAAGTACCACTGCATATTGCGGCTAAAAATCAACAACATATCGATGAAAAAACAGCGCTTGTAGTAGGTGGAGTCGCGGCTGGTTTACTCATGATTTGGTTAAATAGTTCTTAGCGAATACGTACAACAGCCCTGCAATTGCTACGATCAACCCCCACAAGTTTTGACTAAGCCAAGTGGTGGTCTTAGCTAATAAATTCAATAGCCAGGAAACAACACTCCCTATTATACCGGGAAGTGCGGCCGCGGCTTTCTCAGCGAGCTTTCCCAGTGCTGAACCTAATGCTTTTAAATGCTTTTTTATCCACTCTTTATACCATCCGAGGTAGGCGGAGATCCTTCGTCTTCTAAGTAGGCGGAGATCTTTCGTCTTCTAAGTTACGCAATCTTTCTGCAACGCGGTGTCTACTGAACTCATCGCCCGCCTGTTCGAGTTTTGTTTTCTCTTTAGCTATATGCTTGTCGATTTCGGATAGCTTGGCTATATTATTGATGAGTTCTCCCCAAAATGTTTGCATTGCCTTGTCAAGAGCTTGTAATTCCCTAAGACTAAACTTTAAGGATGGTGATACCTGTAACTGAGGATCATCAATGGTGGTCAAGATTTCTCCGAGTCCGTTCGAGTACACGTTCGAGGCTGCTACCAAATCATTTGTATTATCGATTTCATCACGTGTATTCCTAAGAATCTTAGTAGTCTTCGCGGGAGCTCGTCCGTAGTCTACAAAACCTAATTTATCACGAACAAAATCGGTGCCATGTTTAGTGGCTAACGTAGACAAGGCTAGGGGATTACGAGTACGAGAATGCATAAGGTCAATATCCGGTTTGCCACGCAGTCGCAATATTCCTTTACGATCTAGCGTAAACTTTGAATAGTCACGACCTATTGTGTTAACATAATTTTTATCTTCTTTTACGGCATCATAATAAGCATCAACGGCTGGTTGTAAAAGTTCATCGTTAAGACTACTTAACCTGGTTTCATTAGTACCCTCTTCGGTTGTATTATGATTATCATTGTTATCTAAATAATCTAGTTCAAAATCACCCATTTTTATATTAAACATATGGTTATATAATTTCAATATAACAATGTCTTCGCAATACGGACGCAAGTTAAACCCACAACGTAGACTTCGAGATCCGTTAGGGGTCAAGGCAATTCGTCAGCCTGTAACTATAACTAATAACCCTAGTACCATCGATCAGAATCAAACGCTTTGGTTCGCTTTCCTTATCTCGGCGCACACGATGTGTTAGTTCCGGGAACTGTCCGACTAGCATTTACGATTAGTTTGACTTCTACCGACGTTAAGAGGGAGCCCGTTCAGAACATAGGTCGTGCTATCGTTAAGAAAATCGCGATTAAAATTAGCGGTAATGAGGTTTTGAGTATCGAAGATAGCGATGTATACTATAGTTACATGGATCTCAGGAGAACGGATAAAGAGCGGAAAATGGTGTTGATACCAACGAAAAAGATAAGGCCGTTGCCGACGCATTAGGTAACCGATTCTATGTTCCCCTAGACTTAGAATTACTAGATTCCCACATGCCCTTTTATCAAGCATCCCTAGGCGACAGGTTAGAATACGAACTCACTTTTAATGACTACGGTAGAGTAATCAGAGCTACTGAAGATGCTAGCTATTCCATTGACAATATCTCGCTCGAGTACGATATAACGGATCCCGAATTAGCCAGACAAATTCGTAACCATTATTCAGGAAGGTTAGCCATTTTGTACGATCGCGTGCTGCGACACCGAAAGATCACGAGGGCTAGAAAAGATACGAAGTGGAATATTAATCTAAACGTCCCCACGAGATCGTTGAAAGGTATTTTAATGTTGTTTGAGGACCCCTCCGATGCGTTTAAAAGAAATACCGAGAAGTTCTACAATCCCAAGATTACAAAAGTAGAACTGACTATCGAGGGCGTTCCTAATCAACTATATAGCCAAGGAATGCTAGCGTATCACCAGTGGGATGAGATTAAAAAACTTCCTTCTATAAAACGCTCCTCGGAAGTTAACGCGGTCGTGAAACATCTGTCTCTCGGGAGTGTATCGATGGGTGAATACCTCACCACGAAGTACGCGCTATGGCTCAACATGCGAACAACGGACGATGACCAACTACACGGCAGTGGGAGGAGAATAGAAAATGCTAGCGAGGGTGCCACCATACAGATAACGAAGCTTCAGGAATCAGCTGGTAAATTAAACATATATTTGTACGTGATTATGGATGCGCAACTTAATATACAGAAGGGGAGATTCGTGCAAGCAATCTATTAATAATCTTTTACCTAAAGATCCGCACTGCGCTATCATATGCGGGCAAGTGGGCTGCGGAATAACAGCTTTTATTCTAGATATTTTACAAAGTCATTATCGGGACATTTTCGATCATATTATTATTCTGTGCCCGACTATAAGCGTTAATAAAACATACCTATCGAGAGATTGGGTAATGAATGACGACGGGGTACACAGAGTCGATCCGGGCGATCGTTTAGAAGACTGTCTACGAGTATGTCACGAAAAATACAAAGGAACATCAACCCTTTTCGTAATAGACGACTGCAGCGCGAGTAAAGAACTCACAAAAAAAGAAAGATATGCTTTTGTATTTAGCATTCAACATAGCGTTTGGGTACTTACTCAAAAATACAACTCTGTCCTGAAAGATCTCAGAGAGCAGACCAAATGGGTAGCGCTGTTTCATTGCAAAGATCGAAATTCATTCGAGGAATGTTTACGCGAAAATGATGTGTTTTATACCAAGGGTGAACGAGATAAAGTCAGAAAACTGTAAGCGGCAACGAAGCACTGTAAACTCGTATTAAAAACCGATCAACCAGCTGCTTATGCAATTGCTTAGCAAAATGTAGCAAATATAGCAAAAATATGTCAAAAATGTAGCAAAATGTGGCTAAATTATAGCAAATTGAACATTAGCGGTTAATATGACATAAAATGTGGTTCGAAATCCTCATTCTTTCGCAACAGTTCATTATTACGGGATTTATTGGATATGTCATATTCCATTATGTTAGACTTAAATATCTCCTTAGGTATTACATTATGGAATGTGACGAACTCATCAAACAAATGCTCAAAGAATCTGAGCCTGATGTAGATAAATCTTTAGATAAACATAGAGAAAGACTCACGGCTTTGGTAGCCGGTGGAAAATGTTCCCAATATTTGGGAGAAAATTATACCATCGAATAAATTGATAACATGACCGACGAAGAAATTAAAAAACTGTACGTGCGTTACGAGTCTAGACTGGGAGCTACCATGACTAAAACAATAGGGTCAGCTATATTACAACTAAACACAGTCGTAGCTAGTACGTTTCTCCCTATCCCGGCAGAACATCGTATGTATTTATGTGAATCTCTTGAGAAAGACCCATTCATCGAACACGCTATAAGCGCAGTGAGCTGTGAGTTTTATCATAGATTCGGAATGTTTTTAGCTCCACTCACCACAGCTTTAATAACGGCTAGGTATTGTCAATTTAAACATACGTGCCCACTTAATAATATAAATGGAGAATCAACAGGTGACACCACAACAGATTGTGAAAGAGGAACCCCAGCAGATTGCGGAACAACTAGTGAATGAGGCAGTGAATGAGGAACCACAACATGTGAATGCACCACAAACAGAAAAACAACCCAGAGTTACTAAGAACCCCCCAAAAATAGCAACTGGGAGGAAGGGAGGACTGGCGAGGAAAGCGAAATTAATAAATAATTCAAATATTTATCCAGTTAAAACATGGGCACTAGTAGGAGTTGCTGGTATAGCGGCTGTATGGTTCTTTTATAAGACCGGAGAAGAGAAAACGTCACCCCTGATGCAACAACAAGTTCAGTTAGAGGTTAGTCCTCATATAATGCTATAAGAAGCATGACTACTCCAGTTACAGACGGTAAAATGTTGGTAAACGCAACTTATCATTCAGCGGTGGTCACCGGCTTGGCCATTGGCTATGCTCGTAATGGCTAAAATGATTACTAAAGCCACACCTCCCAAGCTAGATTTTAATAGTTTTGACATCGGTATGATGGTTCTGGATATTGGATCAGCAATGGCAACGAAGGATATGCTCATCAAATAAGGACTTATCTCGGAAGACATAATGAAGTAATTAAACATTTGAATATTTTATATGGCATCAATTGCGATGATGGTAGGTGGAGCTGTTGTTAATGCTCTAGCTTTTTCGGGGAGTAATTATTTATTTTCTAGTATGAGGGAATCAAACGCTAAAGAAGTTGAAGAGGAGCGTAAACGACATAATAAAGCTTTAGAACATCTCCAAGAAGCCCAGTTACAATATACGCGGCAGAGAATTAAGACATTAGACTTTATTCATAAAGAAATGCTTAAGGAAGGACATTCAATTCAAACGTTTAAGAATGTCGAATATGCCATGGAAGAATACTACCTGGTTTTTGGGAAAAAACTAGACCCAATACCAAGACCAACAATAAGTCAGTTTTATACACCGTCAGAGGAACAAAAGAACAGCGAGGTCGCATTTGTGATTATTGGGTTATCTGCTGTATTGATTTTCAGCTATTCAATAGTGTAGCTGTGATATGCATTTAGACAAATGATATGATAGATGTATAACCATGAATAATTGCAAATTTACACTCATGGGGAAGACGACTCTATGTAACCGACGCTGTGTTGATATTTACTGCGGTATACACAATTATTACATCAGGCGCGGACACGTAAACTATACGTGTTCTGAATGCGGGATAGGGGTCAAAGGTCGTTATTGTTTATGTAAGAAACACGGTGCTGATAGGGTCAGGAATCAGATTATTTATGCTAGGAAGAGAGATTACATCAATGAGAGGAATAGGTTGGGGAGAATGAGAAAAGCTGAATTGATTACCTTACTCGGTTTGGAATACAACAAACCCCAGACTGTTAGAGAACTCAAAGCTCGAGCGAGAAACAGTGGGCTGAGAGGTTATTCTCGAATGAGAAGAGCTGAATTGATCGCTTTACTAGATAATAATGATGATGTTGATGATATTCAACAACAACAACAACAAGAATTAATATTTGTACCCATATCCGCCGGCGTTGGTAAATATCTAAGAGGTTGGAAGATGGATATTAATTCCAACATGGAACAACGATATTAAGCCCATCATATCCAGCAAAATTAACGAGGAATTAGATGATTTACATAGTATAAAATACCAGCTGACGATTAAAATGTTATTGAGTAAAAGTAACACAGACCATAGCGTCGAATATACCGAAGCATATTTCCGTAGGAATCAAGAAGTTATAACCGAATCCGATACTATAAACGCATCATTAGATACATCAATTCAGAGGATACAGGAAACTTTAGAACGTTGGACTAATAGAGGTTCGGGTTGGGGTGTGGATAAAATCGATAGTTTATATTTAGATGTAGCAAATTATATGCCCTTCAAAGGTGGATCTTATATAGATTTACCCCCGTATTATAAGAAGAAAAAAGCCATAATTAACGTAAAAAATAAATCCGATGACTGTTTAAGAATGATGATAAGATCTGCATTGTTCCCCGTAGACAAGAATCCGGATAGACCTTCTAGCTATCCCCAAAACAATGGACTCAACTTCGATGGTATAGACGAACCTACACCAATATCACAAATTGATAAGGTGGAAAAGCAAAATAATTTAGCTATAAATTTTTCGGACATTCTAAAGGAATTGTTGTACACAAGATAAGCACCGCTCCAGAACATATTCCCAGAATCAATTCATTTTTGATCGAAATAGATGGTTAATATCATTATACGTGGATAAAGAGTTTAAACAGGGTGTTATACGATCAAACAAAACATAAGGAAAAGAAATATTTCTGCGAAAGATGCCTACATGGGTACAGCAGACAAGATCTATTAGAAGAGCATAAAGAAGACTGCAGAGGTGTTGGACAGAATGCTATCAGGATCGATATGCCTAAAGAGGGAAAAAATATATAAAAAATTTGAACATTATTGTAATCAAATGCCAGTACCATACGTAATTTACGCCGACTTCGAAGCGCTTATCAAACCCATATACCAAATACTGATAGTAGTTTTGCGTACAAAACTCAAGAACATATTCCTTGTGGGTTTGGATATATAGTTGTAAGGTATGATGGGAAAATAAACACTCCCGTGATTTACAGAGGTCCCGATGCAGCGGGAAAGTTCCAAGAATATCTACAAAATGAAGAGAGAATAATCAGGAAAAATTATTGTGTAAGAAACCCATGAGTATGACGATAGATGATTGGAGGGCCCACAAGAAGTAAACGAGTTGTCACGTTTGTAATAAACCCCTGCATGGGGATTCCGTAAGAGATCATTGCCACGTCACAGGTAATAATCGGGGAGCCGCGCATAACGAGCGTTACTTGAAACGAAAAATGAATTCTCAAACAATACCCATCCCCGTTGTGTTTCACAACCTTAGGGGATACGATTCACATCTCATTATGCAAGCTATCTCAAAGACCGACGGCGGTTTAACGTGCATTCCTAACAATATGGAAAAATACATATCGTTCTCGTTGACTAAACCTATACATTATAGGGACAAGGATGGGAAATCTAGAATAAAGCAAAGAAATGGGCTTAGATTCATAGACTCCGTACAGTTTCTTTTATCTTCCCTGGACAATTTAGCTAATGCGAACAATCCCGATGACTTCGCAATAACAAATCAATATACCGATAAGATAACTCGTCATCTGTTGCTGAGAAAAGGTGTATATCCTTACGAATATATGGATGATTGGTCTAGATTCGAAGAAACTGAATTACCACCCCTCGAATCATTCTATAGTAACTTAACAGAATCTAAAATAACAGATGCCGATTATGAACACGCTCTGACGGTCTGGGATAAATTAGGTTGTAAGAATTTAGGTGATTATCACGATCTGTACTTAAAAACCGATGTACTTTACTCGCCGATATATTCGAGATATTTAGAAAGACGTGTTTAAAACAATACGGCTTGGACCCGGCATGGTACTATTCCAGTCCCTGACTGTCGTGGGATGCATTGTTGAAGAAGACCGGTGTAGAACTAAAACTACTCACAGATTACGATATGCACTTGTTTATTGAGAAAGGATTAAGAGGTGGTATATCGATGGCAGCGAAAAGGTATTCTAAGGCTAATAATAAATTAGTGGAAGGATACGAATAAAGGGTACATACTAGAAGTTGACTTGGAATATCCAAGTTCGTTACATAAAGGCCATAACAGTTATCTGCTAGCTCCCGAAAGATTAATGGTTAATAAAGATTGGATGTCGGAATATCAACGCTCCTTGATGGGTAATAGTAGGTTAGCTAACGTAGAAAAACTCGTACCAAATTTGATTGATAAGACAAAATATATAGTTCACTACAGAAATCTCCAGTTGTATCTATCGTTAGGTATGAAACTAAGAAAATACACAGAGTTCCAAAGTTTGATCAAAGCCCTTGGATGGAGCCCTATAAAAGGCTGAACACAGATTTAAGAAAGATAGCTACCAGCGATTTCGAAAAGAATCTGTATAAGCTCATGAATAACTCGGTATTTGGTAAAACTATAGAGAATCTAAGGAAGCGTGTTGATGTTAAATTAGTCAGATCTAATGAGGAAGAAAGACTCAGGAAACTTATAGCCAGTCCGGCTTTTAACAGAAGCAAGATATTCGATAACGACTTATCCGCGTTGCATATGCAGAAGAGTAATATAAAATTCAACAGGCCGGTGTACATCGGTATGAGTATTCTTGACTTGTCAAAACACTTAATGTATGACTTTTATTACAACGAACTTAAGAAGCAATACGGCAATAGATGCGAGGTGTTATATACCGACACAGATTCTTTGTTGATGGAAATACAAACCGAGGATGTGTATAAAGATATGGCAGAAAAAATAGATATGTACGACACGAGCGATTACCCTAAAGATAATCCACTGCACAGCGTAGTAAATAAAAAGGTATTAGGTAAGATGAAGGATGAATGTGCTGGGACCCCTATAGCAGAGTATGTGGGATAAAGACCTAAGATGTATTCTATAAAAAAGTCCGATAATGGAGAGATAAGAAAAGCTAAGGGTGTAAAGAAGTATGTGGTAAAAAAGCATATCAAACACGAACAGTATAAAGAATCATTATTCAACGGTAGAACGTTCAAACACGAGATGAACTCTTTAAGAAGTTACGATCATAGGATATATGGATTAAGAATGAACAAGACATCATTATCCCCATTAGATACAAAGAGATGGATTGATAATGATGGTGTAACTACCTATGCTTATGGTTATGGTGGTAATACCGTACCGTCGGGAACTATGAACAACTCTTCTCGTACAAATACCCTACCCGGTCCATCTTTAAGATAATAAAGAATAGGCTCTCCTTCTTTCGTAACCAATCGACTAATGTTATACATCTTAAGGGACCAAATCGGATCGGTTGCGCGACGTAAATCTCCTTCGAGTTCACCTGGCTGGTATAAATATCTTACCCTTACTCTGTCTGGAAGTTTTCGTTGTTTGCCTCTCCTCGGTGCTGAAGATTCGGAAGTCACTGATTTCTTTTTAATAGCATCGGATGGTTTCTTCCCTATTAATCTCGTCACTTCATTATTCAGCGCTGATACAACGGCTGGTAATCGGATCTCAATCGCTCGGATTTCATTTCTATCCCATATGTCCTGTTAAATCTTTCAACGATAGCTTGACTACGGTGGGCCTCTCTTTCACCACAGACGATTTCGACATCGTGCTTTGTTAACAGTTTAGTTACCGATCCCATAAACTCGCGACCGGGATCTACTTGAAATAGCTTAGGCCATTTTAGTGGTCCACGTTTATATATGCGGCTCAGTGCATTAGCTACTTCTGTTGAATCTTTCGAGGTTAATGGCTCAGCCTCTTTGTATCGACTAGCCACATCCACTACTGTTAAAGCGTATTTATACATTTTGCGTTTTATCTTATCGTGGGGAAGAAACAAGAGGTCAGCCTGATGAACTTCATTCGTTGTAAAAATATCAAACTTCTTCCTTGGTATATAACGCGGTGGCGGTAAATATATTTGCCACAACGCTTGTTTCTTTAACCAATCCTTGGCCACATCTTTAGATACCTTAGCCGCGGTGGCTAATTTTTTTATTGCTCCTATACCTTTCCAATATCCTCGTGGGCTATAGTAAATTTTATTCATTATTAATTAATATTAATGTTTCGTTTAATACAACTCACGACTATCGTTAAATCGCATAGTCATTTTGGCATAAAAAATGCCACCTGTAGTAGCAGTATAGGTAATAAATCCGGCTCCAGTGGAAGTGGTCCAGACCCCCATTACCTATAAAAATTTATATCATAGGCTCCAGGTGGTGGTGAGCTAGAGTCAATTTAGCTGAATCTCATGACTATTGTTGAATCGCATAATCATTTATGCATAAAAAATTCCCCCTGTAGTGCTGGTATAGGTATATGAATCCGGCTCCAGTGGAAGTGGTCCAGAACCCCCATTACCTATACTACTGGTTGGGAAAAGAGGTTGTGTGATAGAAAGAAAAAGTTTCTTTGAAAAAGATTGTTGTGTGGACAATGACTGTTGCATATGTTGATGAATTTGATCTAATTCAAATATGTCAGTATCAAATAAGGTCAGAGGTCAAATCAATCCATGCAATTGGGATATGATGACATGCAACAAGTCACCAATGTCATTGAATATGCCCAACAATATTTTGAATATTATTTTTACTAAATATAGCCTGTGGCGGTGGATTTTATAGCAAGCGATAGTTTATGAAAGCACATTTTTTCAACATATTTTCTATTTCGTTTTTTTTCGTAATTTAAGTGGCTAAAATGATTGTAAATGGGAACTAATATACATATATTATTTTTTTGGTTCATTAATTTTCATTATAATGCACAGGAATGCAGTTTATTTAAAAATTGGTATATTAGGTATATTATATTGGTGCTGAACTCATCCACATGTCACCTGTGTTAGGGTGGGTTACCGCAAACTCTATCCTTAGCCCTTGTATCCCCTTTACAAGCAATCACCCCTTCACAATCATTAGGGTCAGGTACCCTTTTAGTGGCTATTAGATTACCCCAACTCTATCGTGATCCCCTTTATGATCTATCAACCCTAGCTTTACGATCATTAGGGTTAGGTACCCATTTGGTGCCTATTATGGATTATATATTGGCTCCTAATATTCTTCACACAAAAGTGTTGAAAAAAAGAAGAATGAAAGTATATTTTGGATACTTCAAACTGTCCTGGAACATTCACGCAAGCCACTTTCACCAGCTACGTTTATTCAGTCGAACTCGCCCTTGTGTCGTCACTATGCCTCTATCATTCCTTACAATTATCCAAATTATCTTTACAGTGTTACCTACCACGCTTTTATGTCACACAAATCACCTGACGAATTATTAAATACCATGTCATTCATGTGTACCTGTGAGTTCGACGTCTGATGCCAAGAACCGTTTTCAGTTCGCGCCATATCGGCTAATTCTTTACCACTCTGTATCTTGTAGAATACGCAATGAGACAAGTGTGCCAAATGGCATCGGGATCACTCGTAAGTCATGAGACACCATGCCTACCCGTAACCTTGGAAAGTGTCAGTCACCTATTCAACCCATTTCGTTCAGTTGACTAGGTATATTTGCAATGTGTTTCACAGTATGGACGTAGCTCTGTCGGGCTAACAATCCATGAGTTTGCGTCCGACGGATTCTCACTAAAAGTGGTTGCTTGCCTTTGAGACACGTGACCTACGGCAGAGATCATCCTCACGAGAAGTTGTATTACTGTATTCTAAAGGTGCTCCAATTCATATTTTTCTGTTGTTATTGTAGGGGGTATTGAAATAAGTGCTTTCTCAGCATTTTGTTATCAGCCATAAACGTAGAAGGAAGGTGGCATCAACTCCTTCCGTGTGACAAGTGTGGACAGTTTAGACCTACAATAGATACACATACAGAATGTTGGAAATGTCATTGTATGAACAGCACGGAGACGTCTAGGTGCTCTGTGAATCTTTCTTAAGAGGAGTTTGGGAATTTAGTTGAGTCTTGGACAAAGATGTCTGGAGGAGGGTGGTAGCTGGCAAGAAACACTTGATGGTATTAGCATCTCCCAGTCCAAGGGTCAGCACTGGAAAAAAGGGCAGCTCCAAAATTCCCCCAAAGAAGTCGAAATTTCTGCTGGTTTTAGATGACTCTCCAGATGCTAGCCACATCTTGGATGTCTGAGATTTTGTTTGATCAGACGGTGGATGCGATGTCGGCAGAGATGTCAGCCATACAACCACCCCAGCATGCTGAGAAAGCCCCCCCAGCCGTAGCGCTGTCAGTGGGGAAGAAAGTATCATGGCCAGGTTCTTCCAATGTCAAGCAGGAAGGTCAAGCTTTGAGAGTTTGAGGATTTTGATCTAACCGTGGTTACACTAGCAACCACGAGGACCATGAAGAATATTCTACACCCACGGTAGTTTCAGATCATTACAGCAGAGGAGACAGGCAGTATGATTATAGGATGGTTGATAAAGATCAGGGTAGACCAAATGCTTCCAGATCTTGGAGGACAACTTCGGATCGTGTTGATGTTGCAGGCCAGGATGGCCGAAACGGATGGTTTGATGACCTCTCACCTCTCACCGCTGGGATCACAGACGTTTCCACCTGGGTGACTTTTCATCTGTAAATATGCACCCGTTTAAGTTAACAGCCATGGGACATTCAACAGTAAATACCAGTAGATCAGCCGCACGGAGTGAAAGGAATAAGACTGCTATGGTACTGCTAATTGACTCTTCCATGGCCTAGTTATGGAATTACAAAGATCAAGGTGAAGATGAAGCTTACCACCTGTGGTAGACAAAGACTACAGAGACTGGTACAACATAATGTTTACTCATTCAATATATACACACGCATGCATTCTCCAGGCATTTGTCAAGTATATAACACACAGGATAAAATTTGGAAATCACTACTTGAAATCACCCGATATACCGAGCATTAAAAAATGATATTGTCATACGTATCATGGAAAGAGTGAACCTCAATTTACCAATAATGGCAATATATCTGTAATACCACCAACCCTTAAATATAAATATGGTGCAATGAACATTATATTATATCAGTTTTTTCCAGTCGTACATTTATGATTATATAGATAAACCTATGCATATATACCCGTTGAACCACAGTGTCTGGGTTGAATGAATCCTAATGATAACCTGTTCATGATATAAAAAACAATCATAACGACACTCCTATATATTTACACATGTAAAAATTACGTCTTGATTATTCTGAAATCATGAATAAACAATATAAGGTACTGCATACGCAAATTACCTACCAACACAAATCCACTTTTATGAAATGAAATAGATCTAGTATACACACACTTGCCATACACATACAAACACTAGAATATGCATGAACACCTTCTACAGCACCTGTTACTTAATATTATGATACCTTTGAGGGCTGTAGTGTTTTTTAACTCCTCATCTTTGAGAATTTCGTCATCCTGCCAGTGCGTGTACCTGTGTGACTGCTGGAAGAACTGGAGATGCTCATCAACTAGAGACAACTCAGCTACTGGTAATAGCTTTGTCATGTACTTATGGAACTCAAGCTCATAAAATAGAGGCGCTAATCAACTAGAGGCTCTCATCAGTTAGAGACAACATAGCTGCTAGCTATCCACCAGCTTCGATATCTAACTATAATTTTGGGTTTATCCCATCTGGATCTGAGTCATTATCCCATCTGGATCTGTGTCATCAGCTCAAACAAATACATGTTAATCCCATCTGAATTTGTGTCATCCGTCCCTACAGTTATGTGTTTATCCCATCTGGATCTGTGTCATCAATCCCTACAATTATATGTTTATCCTATCTGTGTCATAAGCCCCTACAAATACATGTTTATCCCATCTGGATCTGTGTTATCAGCCCCTACGATTATGCGTTAATACCATCTGGATCTGTGTCATCAGCCCCTACAATTATGTGTTCATCCCATCTGGATCTGTGTCATCAATCCCTACAATTATGTGTTGATCCTATCTGTGTCATAAGCCCCTGCAAATACATGTTTATCACATCTGGATCTGTGTCATCAGTCCCTACAATTACGTGTTTATCACAGCTGGATCTGTGTCATCAGCCCCTACATGTTTATCCCATCTGGGTCTGTGTCATCAGCCCCTACAATTACAAGTGTATGTCATCTGGATCTGTGTCATTAGTCCCTAAAATTATGTGTTTATCCCATCTGGATCTGTGTCATCAATCCCTACAATTACGTGTTTATCCTATCTGTGTCATAAGCCCCTACAAATACATGTTTATCCCATCTGGATCTGTGTCATCAGCCCCTACAATTACGTGTTTATCCCATCTGGATCTCTGTCATAAATCCCTACAATTACGTGTTTATCCCATCTGGATCTGTGTCATCAGCCCCTACGTGTTTATTCCATCTGGATCTGTGTCATCAGCCCCTACAATTACGTGTTTATCCCATCTAGATCTGTGTCATCAATCCCTACAATTACGTGTTTATCCCATCTGGATCTGTGTCATCAATCCCTACAATTACGTGTTTATCCTATCTGTGTCATAAGCCCCTACAAATACATGTTTATCCCATCTGGATCTGTGTCATCAGCCCTTACGTGTTTATTCCATCTGGATCTGTGTCATCAGCCCCTACAATTACGTGTTTATCCCATCTGGATCTGTGTCATCAATCCCTTACAATTATGTGTTTATCCTATCTGTATCATAAGCCCCTACAAATACATGTTTATCCCATCTGGATCTGTGTCAACAGCCCCTACATGTTTATCCCATCTGGATCTGTGTCATCAGCCCCTACGTGTTTATTCCATCTGGATCTGTGTCATCAATCCCTACAATTACGTGTTTATCCTATCTGTGTCATAAGCCCCTACAATTACAAGTGTATCCCATCTGGATCTGTGTCATCAGCCCCTACAATTATGTGTTTATCCCATCTGGATCTGCGTCATCGGCCCCTACAATTACAAGTGTATCCCATCTGGATCTGTGTCATTAGCCCCTTAAATTACGTGTTTATCCCATCTGGATCTGTGTCATCAATCCCTACAATTAAGTGTTTATCCTATCTGTGTCATAAGCCCCTACAATTACGTGTTTATTCCATCTGGATCTGTGTCATCAGCTCCTACGTGTTTATTCCATCTGGATCTGTGTCATCAGCCCCTACAATTATGTGTTTATCCCATCTGGATCTGTGTCATCAATCCCTACAATTACCTGTTTATCCTATCTGTGTCATTCGTCCCTAAAATTATGTGTTTATCCCATCTGGATCTGTGTCATCAATCCCTACAATTAAGTGTTTATCCTATCTGTGTCATAAGCCCCTACAAATACATGTTTATCCCATCCGGATCTGTGTCATCAGTCCCTACAATTATGTGTTTATCCCATTTGGATCTGTGTCATCAGCCCCTATGTGTTTTCCCATCTGGATCTGTGTCATCAGCCCCTTCAATTATGTGTTTATCCCATCTGGATCTGTGTCATTCGTCCCTACAATTATGTGTTTATCCCATCTGGATCTGTGTCATCAGCCCCTACGTATTTATCCCATCTGGATCTGTGTCATCAGCCCCTACAATTACGTGTTTATCCTATCTGGATCTGTCTCATCAGCCCCTACGTGTTTATCCCATCTGGATCTGTGTCATCAATCCCTACATTTATGTGTTTATCCCATCTGGGTCATAAGCCCCTTCAAATACATGTTTATCTGATCTGAATTTGTGTCATCCGTCCCTACAATTATGTGTTTATCCCATCTGGATCTGTGTCATCAGCCCCTTCAATTACGTGTTTATCCCATCTGGATCTGTGTCATCAGCCCCTACGTGTTTTTTCCATCTGGATCTGTGTCATAAGCCCCTACAATTATGTGTTTATCCCATCTGGATCTGTGTCATCAGCCCCTACAATTATGCGCTTATCCCATCTGGATCTGTGTCATCAGCCCTTACGTGTTTATCCCATCTGGATCTGTGTCATAAGCCCCTACAAATACATGTTTATCCCATCTTTATCTGTGTCATCAGCCCCTACAAATACATGTTTATCCCATCTGGATCTGTGTCATCAGCCCCTACAATTATGAGTTTATCCTATCTGGATCTGTGTCATCAGCCCCTACGTGTTTATCCCATCTGGATCTGTGTCATCAGCCCCTACAATTATGTGTTTATCCTATCTAGGTCATAAGCCCCTTCAAATACATGTTTATCCAATGTGAATTTGTTTCATCCGTCCCTACAATTATGCGTTTATCCCATCTGGATCTGTGTCATCAGCCCCTACAATTAAAAGGGTATCCCATCTGGATCTGTGTCATCAATCCCAACAATTACGTGTTTATCCTATCTGTGTCATAAGCCCCTACAAATACATGTTTATCCTATCTGGATCTGTGTCATCAGCCCCTACAATTATGCATTTATCCCATCTGGATCTGTGTCATCAGCCCTTACGTGTTTATCCCATCTGGATCTGTGGCATCCGTCCCTACAATTACGTGTTTATCCCATCTGGATCTGTGTCATCAGCTCCTACATTTA
This sequence comes from Haliotis cracherodii, assembly GCF_022045235.1. Taxonomy (NCBI): domain Eukaryota; kingdom Metazoa; phylum Mollusca; class Gastropoda; order Lepetellida; family Haliotidae; genus Haliotis; species Haliotis cracherodii. Next base: position 40,495,972 of record NW_027266264.1, read on the forward strand.
TGCGTTTATCCCATCTGGATCTGTGTCATCAGCCCCTACGTGTTTATCCCATCTGGATCTGTGTCATCAGCCCCTACAATTATGTGTTTATCCCATCTGGATCTGTGTCATCAGCCCCTACGTGTTTATCCCATCTGGATCTGTGTCATCAGCCCCTACAATTATGTGTTTATCCCATCTGGATCTGTGTCATCTGTCCCTACAATTATGCTTTTATCCCATCTGGATCTGTGTCATCAGCTCCTACGTGTTTATCCCATCTGGATCTGTGTCATCAGCCCCTACAATTATGTGTTTATCCCATCTGGATCTGTGTCATCAGCCCCTACAATTTAATACTTAAATATTTTAGTATAGTTTATGGCAGCCTCTGGTCGGACAAGGTCCCTTCATGTACATAGCAAACCATTGATATCTCATACGTGTATCTCTAACCTGGCTTTAATAACCTTACATCACATCCCAACGGTACAATCACTTTCCGTTTCATATATTCCTACTTATGTTAAAACCATGGGAATACACATCGGCCTTGCAATCACTGTTTATAAAATATTAGTCCTATTTATATGACACACTTAATTATCCTAATGCCCTATTATAATCAACGTCCGTGTATCAGTCCGTATTTGGGAGTTTTTAACTATGTAAATATGCCTATGCAGTTCAACCACTGTTCGTTTATCAATCCATATTTTGGTATTAGCCAGGTAAACATAGGTCGCGCGCATGCACAACTTTTCCCTTTGTTCTACACAGTCAGCCATTAATCGTGTCTCGTGTAATTTAAAGTGCAAACGTTATCCGACATCGAAGTCCAAGGTTTCAACATCACCGCGTTTGTGTGACATACAGACAGTCATGCTTTCGGAAGTAACCTTGCATTGATCACAGGCACGTGGCTCAGCATGGTGAGTGGAGGCAGTCGACGACGATCCACCAGATCAAGATCGCAGACTGCAGGTGCCGATTCAAACAATGGCGAAGACGATGGTGACATTTTCAACAGAAATCGAGCCGCTCGCCATAGATATGCGGGAGTCGTTCCAGCGAGTGCGACGGATGAGAATCCTCAATTGGACGATAACGACAGTGCAAAAGCAAATAAAACAGGATCTTGGCATTTCCAATTGTTAACTGCCGCACCTCATTCGTTTCTATATGGAGAACATGGAAGCTAAACAGGCAACCTCCCCAGGGACAAGGGAAGTGGATAATTCCGTTGTCGATTACCGAAGGGACACTAGTGGACCCACTTCAGCAGTCAACTCCTTTATCAACACCAGAGGACAGTCATCTGTTTCAAACATAGCTGCCCTGATGCCAGAATCCGAACCTGACAGGGACCTCAATTCACTGGCGCAGACTGTTCGAAAACTGCAGGATTCTGTTAACCTCATCACGAACTCCCTCCTACCCATGCACAATCAGCCTAGTTCAAGCAATAGCATACCACTTGGACAATCTGCTACACCCCCCAGTACACTCCAACAGTTACAGGCCAACATACAGCAGCCATCTACAACATGTACAACAGGACGAGGAAGTCGACCAGCCACTGGCAATTTCACGTTACATACAGCTTTGCCAGCATCGGAATATGTTTCCCAATATCAAGGTAACTCACCTAATACCAGTTCATATTCGTCTTTGATGGATGTCGAGGTTGTGTCAGCTTCCCTTCGGAAACAAATAATTGAAGGGAAAGATGTGAATCTGGCATGTCTATTGATGCCAGATGTCATTTCTTCGCATCCGAGAGTGATTGAGGTGGGCAACCATGAACTCCGCCTAAAGTCCCCTACTGACAACAGACTACAAAATGTCTTGACCATTCAAGAGTTTATTGTAGCATTCAGCCGGTATAGGAACATAATGGTGCAGGAGTGGCCAGGCCGAAAAGACTCTTTGGACCGATCCTCAGGCTGATTCAATGGGTAGAACCAACAGATTCCACAACAGACGCGCACTATGCAACAACTTCAATGAGGGCAAGTGCATCTATCCATCATGCAGGTATCTACACATATGTGCACACTGCAGGAAGCCACATCCTGGTCATAAGTCATAAGGTCATAAGGTCACAAGCTGTCCCAGTCTTCTGCCAGGAAAAGCAAGAAACAGTGACTGTATCCGGCTACTTCACCGATAAACGTGCCTACCTTGCAACAACTACTCAGACAACATCCAGATCAACAGTTTGTTAACCAACTGATATCAGGCCTCGAATCAGGTTTCCACACAGGTATGCAGTATTGTCCGTCAAATTCTATTAAATGCAAGAATCTGCGCTCAGCTCTACACAACACTGAAATCACGACTAATATCATCCTCAGTGAAGTGCAGAAAGGCTACGTCATAGGACCTTTCAACACCCTACCCTTTCCAAGCTACAGAATCAACCCCGCACAATGATCAAGACAATCCCAGTTTGATCTCTCTCATTGACAAGGAGGACTATTCATTATCATATGTGCGCGTGGACGATGCTATCAACATCATCAAAGCCCTTGGCCAGGGAACTTACATGTGTAAAACGGATATTACTGATGCATTCAAGTTAATCCCTATATATCCAAATTTGTGGCATCCCCATGGCATTTATTGTCAGGACAAGTACTACTTTTACACCAGGTTAGTTTTTGGCTCTCGATCTAGCCCCAAGATATTTGACCTCCTGTCACAGGCTGTTTGCTGGGTAGCAACCTATCACTATGGCATTCAAAACATTCTACATTTCCTGGATGATTTTATATGCTTCGAGAACTGCCTTCGCAAAGGTGTAAAGACTATGGCAGCTTTGATGCAACTCTTCATGCAACTGCAAGACCTCAACATTCCACTGTCAGCAAAGAAAACTGTAGGCCCTTCCCAGTGCGTGGATTATCTAGGCATTACCCTGGACCAGGGGTCCGGAAAATTTAAAATCCCAATCGGACATTTGCATTTAGGCCACGCCCCCTTCAAATAGCGTATTTTAGTACGACTTTTGACACACATTACAAGTTTACGTATTCATAATATGATGAATTATGAATTGTTTCAATTTTAATTGTTTGATTCACCGGACAATTAATAACAAATAATATCAATTTAGATATACTTGGAAAACATACGTTTGTTTCTGTTATAATAACGATCTGTGAACGTAGTAAACGGTCTAATTAATATTCATGAGTTATATTCATGAGTCTGCTCAAGTGTACGCGTTGTAACATTTGGATCGAGACTATTATCCCATATTTGGTTATCACGTGACCGCACGGGAAAAGGTTTTTTTTAAACTAAAGATTTTTTTAAAACAAGACAGATAATTTAATCACAAATACTAAAATATCGTTGAGAGCAATAGTTATTTGAATACTTTTTTCATCTGTACTTAATTATTGACCTTAAAAAAATTGATATCGATCGTCCGAGAAAGCAAAATGGCGGTCAATCAAGATTCAATATACGACTAGCTACTGAAAACAATAAAATCTGCAAATCTTCATTGTATGTCAACCAAGTGAAAGTCGTTAGCCACGACTTACAAAATGATCGTCTTGACTTTGAGGGTTTGGCAGATCCGCTCGACTGATCTGCATCAGTCGACTGGCTGTCGTCACGCTTTCGCTTCTTGTCTGAGGTTACGTATCGTAACATTGTGAGGATAATGATGTACATCGATGATGCAAGGTATTTATGTACAGTTGTAAACACCTTTCACGCAAATTAACAAGATGTTCTCAGTAATTAATCCTTGATTAATTAGTGTCAACTCAGTTTATTGCCTATTACAGTGATTGACCGATTGGACTATCATGTAGGTACGATGTATTTACAGCAATCAAAACAAACAAAGCTTGTCAGTGTAGAAAATCTTAATTGTGTTGCAACTGCAGACAGAAACTGCTCAGTCCTAACTGTTGATCATGTCCGGTCAAAATTTAAGAATGTCCGGACAATACTTTTTAAAATGTCCGGTAAGCAATATTTTAAACCGGTCATTTGAGATTCCCAATCGGACATGTCCGGCGCATATGACGGTTTCCGGACCCCTGCCCTGGACACTATCAGAATGCAATCCCATCTTCCTTACGAGAAGGTTGATAGACTGATTCAAGTCATGGATTCCATTGAAGGGAAGACGAAAGTGTGCAAGAGACAACTCCTAGTACTCGTTGGACAAATGAACTATGCCATGCGAGTTATTCGCCTGGGAAGTTCCTTCATGAGTTACCTGTTGCGAAGAGCGCATTCAGTCAAAGAACTACATCATATGGTCTCTCTCAACAAACAGTGTTCACAGGACCTAAAAATGTGGAGATTCTTTCTCCAACATTGGAATGGAGTCACAATGTTTATGAACCATCTTATCAGTGCCCCAGACTTTAGCCTATTCATGGATGCCTCCAGTACTGTAGGTTATGGAGGTGGTTCGCTGCAGCTTGGTCAGAGGAATTATCTACATTGTTACAAAAGGACAAACCCATGGCACTGCTTGAACTATTTCCTATCATCAATGCAGCAGTGCTCTGGGGTCACCTGTGGGGAAAGAAATCCACCAGATTTTATTGTGACAATACAGCAACTGTTGAAATCATTAATAGGGGAAGATCCAAATGTGTCACCATTATGCAATTTATGCGTAGACTAACCTTCGTAGCTATCAATTTTAACTTTCTGTTCTCTGCCCTTCATGTACCGGGTGTCGATAACACTATAGCTGATGCTTTGTCTCGGTTGCAGATGGAGAGATTCAGGGATCTAGCCCCTTTCGCCGACAAGACCCACACTCAGTGCCCTCCTTTGTCGCAGCTACTGTACCCCTAAACAGGAATATGGATGAACTATGGAACAGTGCATTAGCTTCATCGACCCACACCGTCTATCAGGCTGGATGCAACATATTCCTGGGGTTCTTGATGACCTGCGGTATAGTGTGTTCGTTCGCGAATCTACCCAACCTCACAGAAGATGTCCTACTGTATTTTGTGACCTACTGCCATTACACCCTGAAGCTGCGTTATGCCACCATCAAGACGTATTTGTGTGGTATTAGGTTCATGTACGATATGACCAACCCCTGGATCAATGGCTCAACAACTCGCCTCGAGACAATCATCAAGGCTATCAAAAAGCTGCAGGGCAGTTCCTCCAGGACCAGACTGCCAATCTCAATTACAGTACTTTCAGATATGTGCATCAAGCTGAACCAAGGTCTGTTTAACCCATATATTGATCTACGCATGAAGATGTCCTGTTGTATGGCTTTCTTCGCTTTCTTGAGATGTGGCGAATTTACCTGTGACGCTTATAACCCAACAATACACTTGTCTATCAACTCCGTTTCATTTAACAACGAGCTTTCTACAGTGTGTCTTAAGGCTTCGAAGACGGATCCATTCCGGAAAGGCGTCATCATCACCTTACACAGGCTGTACGAGACCCTGTTATGCTGCCCAGTTAGGACCCTCTTGCAATACTTTGTTCTTCGCACCCAGAGGACGTCAAATCCTTTAGATCCTCTGTTCCTCATGCCTAATGGTGTAGCCATGGACAGGAAGTTTTTCATTGACCATCTAAAACTTGAGTTGCAAAGGACCGGGTATGACCACACAAATTACAATGGACATTCATTTAGAATTGGTGCAGCCACCACTGCAGCAACGCCAGGCATTCCAGATCATATGATCAAATCTTGGGACGTTGGTCGTCGGACTGCTACAACTGCTACATACGCACAGAACAACGAAGCATCCATCAAGCCCAGCTGGCCATGGCCCGGTTGTAACCTCACATGGTAATTAGTTTCCTGATGCATTGTGTGCCAGAGACATGTGTTATGTTATTGAACAGTGACTGCAGAGACTTTCATGGATATGTTTACACACCTTTTCTAGTGTTGGCAAGTCCTGTACTGGTCATGATATGGTGTGCAGTCTGTACACCCCCTATGTGCCACATTTCACTTACAGTCAACCATGTTTATATGTTATTACCCCTTTTGTTTGCTATATCTGTCACATCATTTTGGGGATTCACAGTTATTTCATAACTTCGTTTTGGGCATGTATCACCCCAAAATTATCTTCAATTCACAGTTGCTTTGGTAGGGCATACACCTTCAGTCGGCTACACCCGTCGAGGTATTGTCTGTTGGCTTCACGGTTATATGTGGCTAGTTTATACCCGTCGGGGTATCGGTTGTCTGGCGTCAGACTACAGCCGACTCAAGGCGTATCTCAATTCTGTCACTTAGCACACCCTTAGTTAGCTTACCCATCGGGGTAAAGCAGTAGCTTTCTATTATGTCAATAAACAGTGTGCTACCGGCTCTACGAGAATCCCCAGTCTACCCAAAAACAATAAATATTTTATTTAATCATTTGTCTTATGTTGTCTTGTCCGAATCCGAGGAAATAGATATTTGTTTATCCCATCTGGATCTGTGTCATCAACCCCTATAATTACGCCTTTTATGCTCAGTTTCAGCAAGTGGAGATGTTTTATGGATAGATATGCTCCCTCTACAATTATGGTACCTTTGTTTTTGGCATTTCCTACGACTTCTACAACTATGATATCTTAAGAGCCAACAAGGCTCTCTCTGGAGACATCCCCTGCAAAAGAGGAGAGAAAAGAGATGTATAAGTTGTTCAGTTGAATGCCAAGGAGATAATGCGTAATATCGCACAAACTGAAGCGGGGATAAAAGATCTTTTGCAGCCATTATTACATTGATGATGACGATAAGAACACAGCAACATTTTCTGATGACCTTCGACTGCACACAGGTTCCATAGGTTCAACACTGTTAGGAGTGCACACTTCCCGTCAGTTGTATAAACTTTCAGTGTTCACTGTTTTTGCACATACGAATATGACAGCCATTGTAATGAGATAACTTTCAACTAAAATAAAAGTTACTCCAGAATCCAATGTTGGTTAATGGCAAGGTTTTGGTCTCCACAGACAACTCTACAGTTGCACACTACATCAACAACAGGGGATCAACAGACTCAAGTAAGCTACTGGACAGAACTTCTCAGTTTTACCAGTTGGTCGACAGTGTGAAACGGATTACATCACATTCCAGGCATGTTGACAGTCTTTCACTTGATCACTCAGTTTTGATGAAATAACTTCATCCCAGGCTGTTCCGGAAGATTTGTCAATTATTGACTTCCAGCATCAATTACTAAATTCAATGAATCCCAGGTCCTTTGGGACCATGATGCTTTGCAATATTAAGGGAAGGACTTCATGCTTTCATATTGCCACCTCCAGCAATGCTACCCAGAATTCTAAAGAACCTGAGGGAGTCGCAGATAATCAATCTGGTTTTGGTCATGCCGTACTGACCCAGTCGACTTTGCTTCCCAAAACTAGGAAAGCCCGCGGGAGATTCCGTTTGGGAGCTTCCTCTTTTAGAAAGACAACTCATCAATCCGCACATCCTGCTCCAACATTGTTTGCTCTTCAAGTGATGTGCATCTACAATAGAGCAGCAATAACCAGAGGTATCTCCATAAGGACAACTCGGGCCATAGTTAAGTCTCGTCATAATTCTACAGGAGTACTCAAAGGTATGAAGGCTTCAATGGCTGGTTATTTGTTGTACCTGTGTACGACAAGGATGTTGTGTGGAGGTACCATGGGTACATTTTAGGACTGGCTAAAAAGGTTGATACTTGGAATTATCGTCAGTGGGAAGAAATATTAATGATTATCTATATGAAATTGTTGTTGATAACTGTTTTGATAAAATAAAGTTTAGATGTTCAAAAACACCTGTCATGAATAATGGCAATTGTTGAAGAATGAAAGCAAGTGTTTTTGTTGTCCCCCGCCGTGCGAAAGCGTGAAGCGGGGGATATAATATTCACGACCGTCCGTCCGTACGTCTGTACATCCGTACGTCCCACCTGTTTGGTGCTGCGATATCTGAAGAACTAAACACTGGATTGTTTTCATATTTGGAACTATGGTGTATATACAGACTCCGCAGACACCAGTCGGTTTTGGTGACCTTGACCCCATTTTCAAGGCCACAGCAGTCAAATCTGCTTTTGGAGTTGGAAAACGGTGTTGCCGCGATATCTCAAGAACTAATCGCTGGATTGTCTTCATATTTGGAACTATGGTGTATATACAGGCGGGGGACATTTCGTCACTTTGTGACAAATACTTGTTGTATCTTAAATTCCACATAGTAATCAATGCATAAATGTTTCACTGCTCACAAGTGGTTTGAAATCTGTTGATTTCATTCAGGACACACATCTTGCATATTTGCTTAAAATTCCTTCTCTGATAATTATTGATAATTGATCGATATTTAGGTATCTATATCAGCAGCCAGCCCTGGTACATTTAACCATCAATTATGCATGTGTCAGTACCTAGACTATTAGACAACAGCAAGATAGATCTCTCATAACGCCATGGTGCTTTGGTTATGAGCAACAATCTTGCAGGCCTACAGACATACTGGTTCAGGTCCACCATAGGTCAATTTCAGACTTCAAAGCCTAGTTTGAACTGGTCTTCAGCAGCCCTTACATGTCATAAGAGGGGACTAAAAGGATCAGTTGGTCAAACTCACTGACTTGGCTGATCCAAGTCATCATATCAATGCTCATGACGTCTGTCACTAGATTGCCAGGTCCAGACTTGATTATTTTCAAACCACTGTGATATAGCTGGAATATTGCTGAGTGCTGTGTTAATCAACAAGCAACATACAAAATTCTGATGGACACTGCCATTATCTTACATTTTCTTTCATTAGAGATTGCCATAGTTCACCCACTTTTTGAATAGATCGTTCGGCTATTGCATTTGTTTGCTTTTGCCTGCTACATCTGAGGGGAACATTTACTGTCTTAAAAATAACGTCATCATCAAGTTGCGAGCGCATGTTGGAATCTGTAGAAATGTCATGATAAAACAATGTTTTATCGTTCTTCATTGTTCTTTGCGATTTATCGAGTATCTATCTTATATAACAGGATAATGTATCCTGATGTCATAGATATAAATTTATTGAATTTTGTAATCTTTTGCAAAATTTCAATATAACCTGAAGGCAAATTCAGTTAGTTTGAAACAATGTTTGGCAATTTGAATAACATGGAATATTAAAATTATATGTTGGTTTATGTTTTTACAGACATGTCAGCAGAAGTTGCAAAGTTTGGAGGAACAGTATAACTGTCTCCAGAGCAAGTCAAGAGACTTGGAAACTCATATGAACCAGCTGAGGGAAGTCAAGGTAAGTTCCGAATCCGAATCAGGTGGCAAAAATTAGATTATGTTGCTTCCTTCCCCAGATTTGGGATTAGATTTTGACCTTGATTTGACCTTTGCACATCGACCATAATGTAAGCTGCAAATTGTTGTGTCTGTTAATCAGCCATTTCTGTTCAAAAGTGAGTGAGTTAAAATTTAACATTGCATCAGCATTATTTCAGCCATATAGCGACTTCTGTTCAAGATGTAATGAGGGGTAGTCTGATGGTTAAAGCATTCACTCATCATGCTGAAGACCCCTGTTCAGTCTCTATATGGGTACAATGTGTGAAGACCATTTCTGTTGTCCCCTGCCATGATATTGCTTGAATATTGCTAAAAATGGCTTAAAACCATACTCGCTCACTCTCACTGAAAATGTAATGAAATTTGGCTCATGTGTAATTTGTGATGGGGCTCAACACATATGTTGCTTATTTCTCTCACTATTAATTATTGTTGAGTTTACTTTGAGACATGGGTCGACCGGGTAGCCTAGTGGTTAAAGCGTTCGCTCATCACGCCGAAGACCCGGATTCCGTTTCTGTCATGGGCAAAATGTGTGAAGCTCATTTCTGGTGTCCCCTGCCATGATATTGCTGGAATATTGGTAAAAGCAGCTTAAACCTCACTCACTCACTCACTCACTGTGTGTCACATGTTCAGGGGTTTCTTCATTCCTGGAAGTAAATCTAGGGGTTTGACAAACATAAAACACCTGCTAACCTGAGAAACAACTGTTTTCTTGTTTCTTATTCCTAATTGTATTTCATGTATTTAATTGTATTTACTTCAAGGGTGAGTAAATCTGAACATATTACAGTGACATTGCTAAATGTATTTCCATCATATGTGAAGCCCTTATTTGCAATAATCATGGAAAAAGGAGAGAAAAGTTTTGTCTTCCAGTATGTTTGTTGTTTCATGCCGTACTCAGCAATATTTCAGCTATGTGATGGCAGTCTGTAGGGATGTCACGATTCACTGATTGTACCGATGCATCGGTAGATAATTCTCACGATACGATACGAGATGCATGTAAATTTATATCGATACAAAATTTTATTGAAATTGCTATCCATTTGTTCATGCATCGATCGATTTTTCTATTCTATTTCTGACACTTGTTTGAATAAACAAAATCAACCTTTTCTATGTATTATTATTTTACAAAATAATCTACTGATGGGGGTTAGAACACATAATCTAATCTGAACCAGACAATCCAGTGATTCATATCGTGGACATGGATCTACGCAGTTTGAATACAATGATATGCATCAACCAAGTCAGCGAGCCTGACCACCTCCTGATCCTGTTGCCCCTTATAACGAGCATAATCGCCTTTTATGGCATGAATGGTGTGCTGAAGACCTATTCTACCCTGGGTTTTCACGGGTAGAAAGTAAATTGCACACAGTATTTTTGAATTCAGATATTGACCACTATTGTTTTTTCTTTTGTGTGCTGCTGCCATGCTGGCAGACACTGTACAGCCTCTGGCACTGTCCGTCACAAAGTTGCTTTTTGTGTGACCTCCAGAACTTTTGAAAGGACTTGTTGCAAAATTTGGTGTCAAGGTGGCTAAGTCATGTTTTGCTGACCACAGTTGTTAATTGTGACATAGTAACCATTTTCCCAATTTGTTGTTTGTTAATGATATATCTCAAGAACCTTGCATGGATATTAAATTCAAATTTAGTGCTATAAGGTAGGTCCATGCTGCTTCCATGGTCCAGTCATTAGAGCGTCTGCCTGGAGAACAGGAGGTTGATGGTTCGATGCCCTGACGAGTCGTACCAAAAGACGTAATAAGATTGTACTGTTATTACCCTGCCTGGTGCCTGGGTTAAATTAAGGACTAGTCAGTTTGGGGGTCAGTGTACTGTGTCTAAGTGGGGTATCCTTGTTACACTGCGACATGGAATCTCAGTGGGCTAGCACTAAAAAAACGTCATCAATCCACACACTCACTCAAACATATCGTACTAAAGCTTAGTAGTGCCTGTCTAAAATCAAAATTTTTGCATCGCAACTGGCTAAATTTCAGCCCAATTTCACAGTTTGGGAATGCCCCAGTCCCATGCAATGTCACACACTGTCTTAGACAAGGTGATCTCTCCATCCAGTGGGAAATGTGGTTGGAGCATGCACTGTTTATGTTTATCTTGAAACCTGTTCTTGCCAGTAGTGTCATACAAACTACTGGTCAGTTGGCCAGGGGTGAAAAACAAGATTTTCGTTCCCACATTTTCCTGTATACCTTAAAGCTTTTCTATTGCATAAAGGAGGTATCAGTACACAATTTTCATTGGGTAGTAAGCTTGCAAGTTTGTGCAGGAATTTTCAGGGGGTCAAAATTTCATAAATTGAAGGAAAAATGCATAATTTGACAAAATTGGCTGTAACATTTTTATTAAGTCATTAAACTATCCAAATTATGTCTTTGATTACAGGTTATGTTTTGGGTTATCTGAATTTGGCAAACATTTTGTTTCATTTAACTGTAATTCTAATTCTCAGTGGAAACATTGGTAAAAATCATGTTTTTTTACTTCATTTTCAAATCTTGTGAGTAGGTAAAACACTAATTCCATTGAATTGTGACAATAAAACCATTATAACTGGGTATTACAATCTGCCTGAACCATTGTACTATCCCATACAAAAAACAAAATGAAAATATATTACATAGGGGCTGAGATATTGTCTACAATGTTACCCCATCCCCCAAAACCAATTTTGACAAAAATTGCTTATTGAGATATGGTGGTAGATGATGTTGCTGTAGTGGATGGATGGGATAACTGCAACAATGCTTGAAAACACCAAAATAGTAAACTCATGAAGAAAAATGATGTTTCAAGTTTTTCTGTGAGCATTTATGGTGGCCATCTTGAATTTCAAGATCTAATATAGTTCTTCAACATGGTCATGTAATATATCATATGAAAGCTTTTTACATAGTCTTTTCAATGATGTAATTATTCACTGACTTCTGTGGTAATCTTATCCCCCAATAATAGAACAAATGATATATCGAAAGCTAATTTCTCTAGCAACACCAACCAACCACCAAAGTCGTATTTTAATCTAATGGACATCGTTTCACTCAAAATTGTAGATATACTGCACTTTTGTCCGAGCATTTCACTAGTTTATCGTTTGAGTGAAAAAAAACCATGAGAATAATCACTTCTAGTCACCGTCAGAGTCCACCTCTTCTGGAAAGGTAGGTAAGTTGTTCCTGATTAGGCATGACATAGCACAACTGCATCCAAGGGAACATCCCATGATGTTCTTGGCGCAGCTACACCTGGATGAGGAGCATCTGCCTGTTGTGCATTTACAGGTGAGCAATTCTAGACACAGTGCTGGCATTCGTTTCTGGGTCATTGGGATGGGTTCTATGCCATCCTCAGTAGACGACCACCTATACTCTTCTGGTGGTGGAATGTCAGCCTTTCCTTTGTGTGCAGAACACCAAGTGATGCACTGGTGCTGACATCTGAGTAGAGGTTGTGTGATGGGAGTTCCTCTAGGTCTCCAACTCTGTGGAACATGTCAGCTGTAAGTGTATTAATGCTAGTTGCTGTCGATGCTGGATTGTACACTTTGATGACAAGTGAGTCTGTCTCTTTCATGTCGAAGGCACCAGTTTCTTCTGTTGGTTGCAACAAATCTGGTTGTGCGATAAATATGTTCCAGGTCCACAACCTGTGACTGCATGGAATGATAGTAGAGCTGCTACAACTTCTGGGAGAATGAGAGATTGATGTACATCATCAACTGATATGCACCAATCCATATCTGAGCAGAAAACCGATGTTTATGATGTATCAACGGTACTAACACATCAGTGTTTTGGCTGTGAAAGACACTGTGGTCGTATCTATTGCAGGATGCATCCATGACATTGATCACCATTCGTGTATCTGCCTCTTTATGTGTTGACGTTAGATTTGGCATTGCTTCAGATTGATCTATGGAAGATACTGCTGTATCTGGGCTGCTTAATCCACCAGCAATGATGATGATTTGATGATTATGATGGAGATGCTGTGCCTGTGCGTGCAATTCTGTGTTCAAGAATTGTATCAAATTTTGCTTGTTCGTTTCAATAAAACTGGACAATGAAGCCAGCAGAAGGATGTCTCATTTATCTATTATTCTTCGAATTTTCTTTGATCGATCACCTCTTTTTGTCCAAGTTGCAGATTTTACAGACTTTGCATCATTTTGGTCAAAGACATCATCGACTTAAGTACAAGTTTCACTGAAGTTCTTCAGCACATTCCAAATGAAAACATCAGCCAAATCTCCAAAGGTCCTAGCTTTGCTTGGTTTGTCTATAGCCTGTACAAGAGCCATGCCACCAATAACAATGCATGTTGTGTCATCAGTTGATGGTAGCATGAGAATTTGCAAGCAAATGTGATAACGCAGCTTTGTTGTACAAAGTAGGCCATCTGTTTGTTGCCAGGGAAGGTGGGGTCTGGGACAGCTCGTGTTAGAAGATGTGGTACGTTTACTTCTCTTCCACTGTGGGTGGCACTCAGCAACCGTCTGAAAAGTTTTCTTCCTAGCATAAAAGGTATTGGTTTGAGTTGACTTCTTTGATACCTGCATGGTGTACAGTGTGGAACATGTACTGTTGGACATATTTTCTGATATTTTGTCATGAATACTCTTAGCATTATCCGCCAAACGATTGTCAATGAACTCTGACAAAAGCTTGTCACCTCGATTCATACCATGATGATGTAATATCTTCCTTAGATCAATCTGCAGCAATACCAAATCTACTATAAACACATGAAGAGGCAGATGCACGAATGATGCCTCCTGCAATGTAGACGACCACATTGTCATTCAGAACCGAGACACTGATGTGTTAATACCGTTGATAAATCATAAACATCGGGTTTCTGCTCAGATATGGATGGGTGCAGGTACTGCAAAGGACCCTCTATTCATACACGTTGCTGATGTACATCAATCTCTCACTCCAGATGTTGTAGCAACTCTACCAGCATTCCATGCGGTCATGGTTGTGACACAACAAGCCAGTTCAGTGGCTATGGCAAGAAGTTGACCTGGAACATATTTATCGCACAACCAGATTTGTTGCAACCATCAGAAGAAACTGGTGCCTTTCACATGAAAAAGACAGAAACATTTGTCATCAAAGTGTACAATCCAGCATCGACAGCAACTAGCATTAATACACTTACAGCTGACGCGTTCCACTGAGTTGGAGACCTAGAGGAACTCCCACCACACAACCTCTACTCAGATGTCAGCACCAGTGCATCACTTGGTGTTCTGCACACAAAGGAAAGGCTGACATTCCACCACCAGAAGAGTATAGGTGGTCGTCTACTGAGGATGGCATAGAACCCATCCCAATGACCCAGAAACGAATGCCAGCACTGTGTCTAGAATTGCTCACCTGTAAATGCACAACAGGCAGATGCTCCTCATCCAGGTGTAGCTGCGCCAAGAACATCATGGGATGTTCCCTTGGATGCAGTTGTGCTATGTCATGCCTAATCAGGAACAACTTACCTACCTTTCCAGAAGAGGTGGACTCTGACAGTGACTATAGGTGACATTATTTCACAGCCCTTGACTCTCTGATGTAATTTTTAATACTTCATAATACTACAAGTATTCTCATGTTTTTTTCTCACTCAAACGATAAACTAGTGAAATGCTCAGACAAAAGTGCAGTATATCTACAATTTTGAGTGAAACGATGTCCATTAGATTAAAATACGACTTTGGTGGTTGGTTGGTGTGCTAGAGAAATTAGCTTTCAATATATCATTTGTTCTATTATTGGGGGATAAGATTACCACAGACATCAGTGAATAATGTACATAATTGAAAAGACAATGTAAAAAGCTTTCATATGATATATTACATGACCATGTTGAAGAACTATATTAGATCTTGATTTTGAAAATAGGTCAAAATGGTGGCCATCTTGAAATTCAAGATGGCCACCATAAATGCTCACAGAAAAACTTGAATCATCATTTTTCTTCATGAGTTTACTATTTTGGTGTTTTTAAGCATTGTTGCAATTATCCCACCCATCCACTACAGCAACATCATCTACCACCATATCTCAATAAGCAATTTCCGTCAAAATTGGTTTTTGGAGGTTAGGGTTACATTGTAGACAATATATTTTCATTTTGTTTTTTGTATAGGATAGTACAATGGTTCAGGCAGATTGAAATACCCAGTTATTATGGTTTTATTGTCACAATTCAATGGAATTAGTGTTTTACCTACTCACAAGATTTGAAAATGATGTAAAAACACATGATTTTTACCAATGTTTCCGGGGGCACGGGTGGCCCAGTCGTCTAAGGCGCCGCGATTCGCTGTGCAGAGTTGCGTCCCTTGGGCACGCCAGAAACCTTTGATTGTGGGTTCGAATCCCGGTTCACCCCAATTATGTTTCTAGGTTTGTCAGCACCATACCCGTGCTCGTGGGTTTCACCAAAGTGGTAAACGTCTGAGACCTGCATCACTTCGGGCTTTCCTCCCACATTAAGCTGACACGCCGCGATATAACTGGAATACTGTTAAAAGCGGTGTTAAACCCAACTCACTCACTCACTCACCAATGTTTCCACTGAGAATTAGAATTACAGTTAAATGAAACAAAATGTTTGCCAAATTCAGATAACCGAACACATTACCTGTAATCAAAGACATAATTTGGATAGTTTAATGACTTAATAAAAATGTTACAGCCAATTTTGTCAAATTATGCATTTTTCCTTCAATTTATGAAATTTTGACCCCCTGAAAATTCCTGCACAAACTTGCAAGCTTACTACCCAATGAAAATTGTGTACAGATACCTCCTTTATGCAATAGAAAAGCTTTAAGGTATACAGGAAAATGTGGGAACGAAAATCTAAACTAAGCCTCATTTCCGCTGGTGGCCAACTGACTATACATTGCAATTCAATGTCTACATGACATGGATAGAAAATGAAACATTAATGTCGCATTCATTTATTTAATAATCTATATTAATTGTGGCGGATGATGAAATATTTGTTTTTAGAATAATGCAGCACTGGTGGCAGTGGTGATAAGGTCTCAAGCATCTGGCTTCACTGTTTGATGAAAGACATTATCATCCTACTTTGTGTTGCAGAAAGATGTAAATAAGAGAAAAGACCAAAAGAAGCGCTTGCAGTATCAGATTACTGCGAAGAAAGAAAGGTAATGAGCACAACCATGCCATCTCTCAGCTTCCACTTCCCAGTGAAGGACAGAGGTCAACCAATCAATGGCACGGGTTGTTTTGAGAACCTTTTCAGGCTATCAGCTTAATGGTAACCATATACTTTCTTGTCTGATGACAATCTGTCCTTAAGGAATCTGTGAGCTTTTGTAGTGGTGAGTTAAATTCAACCTTCCACAACTTCTTGATGAATTCAATTGAAAGTGGATTTCTCGGTTCAATCATCAATAACTGAACTGTAACCGTTTGATGTTTATATGATGATATAACATTTATACTAAGTTTTCCTATAATAACTAATCAAGTGCTTTTATGAGTTATCATGGTGTCATATTTATACATCATTTCATATAATTATAGTTTAGCAAGTAAAACTTATCATCAGGTAAAATGTATATATAAAATATCAGTAGTTTCAGTTATAGCTTTTTAGATAGATGCTAGCCTAAGGTAACGAGAACACATCTCCTAGACATACTATTCAATAAGACAAAAGTTATGTCTGCACAGTTCAATAGATTGAAAGCTTTTAGATAAATACTAGCCTAAAGTATCAAGATCCCATCTCCCAGACATAATATCCAATAAGACAAAAGACATGTCTACATAGTCTTATAGATTGCCTTGAACTATTTTATTTAAGTAAATCTGTCATCACCTATATTAGAATAACATTCAGCAATTACTTCAATTTAGACTCATTAAGGATTAGCCCCTGTACAAGCTCGTCTATAGTGACACCATAATCTCTTTCAAAGCACCCAGTGAATATGTCAACAAGATTAGTGCCAACAGGATTAACAGGATTAAGTATTCCCCTCTGTCTAACCATTCACTAACCATAAAGCAAACCCCATCGTGTATCAACTAATCATATTCTTTTTTATTGTTCTAATTTTTGTTAAATACATACAGAAGCAAAATGTTAAGCAGAAGAGGCTTGACACTCATACCAAGCAGACCTCTCTCCCACAGCCCAGGGGGTTGTACTGACTCTCTGTGGCACCCTCAGCTATATTCTAAGATATTGTAAATTGTTCATTGTTAATTGTTCTTGTAAATAAAATTGTGATTACTCTCCTGTGACTCCGGCTCTTTGCTGACTAATTCCCCAAGAAAACCAGCACACCATTTGGAAGGTTTTGTTCATCTGAACAAAACCATAATAATACCATGGTATTTATCACAACATTGGCTGTTGTGTATAATGTTGCAGGTACTTAGACTTTCTTGTTCCACTGGAGACATACCATGAAATGTCATTTATAAAGATTGACAATAAGGCTAAGACTACAATTTGTTCTCAGGCAATGGATTCTGGAAGAATAGTGCACTAAGGATCTTCATGCTTGGTTTATGTGCTGGATAGCCCTTTGTAATGTCCTTGAAATGTTCACTCAAATTGAAGGTCAAATTCACTCTCAAGGTCATAGGCTCAATAATGCTTTTTCTTCTGCTGCTATGCCATGCTTGTTGTATATTAGGGATGGTAGGGTAGCCTAGTGTTTCAGTTTTTGCTCATCTTGTTCAGAGTCAATTCCTCAAATGGAAACAATATCTAAAGCCCATTTCCAGTGTCACCACCTTGATATTGATGAAATGTTGCTATTCCATTGCTACTCCCTACTCACACACTCTTATTAATTTTTTAAGTTATTCTGCAGTACTCCTTAAAGCATTAACTGCTTACCTTTTGACAGTAGTGAAGCTGTGATTGATCCTGCTGAAGAAAGAAACAGTGCTGTTTCTGTTCAGAAGCAGGACACACCATGTCATACCAGAAATGGAAGACGAAAGATGTCTCCATATCACTGTTCCATTCCGCCATCATGAGAATTGCTTACGTCTTGCGGTTCTTTCACAAATATTGTTTTGTATTTCAAGCCTGGTTAGGTATTAGCATTGTGTATAGATATTTTTAGCACTTAATCCACAGTTATAGCAGTGTTTAAACTGCGCTATTCTTTGAACTTTGTCACACAGGTGTAATTTTTGTGCTCCACTTTCACTCGTAAGTTTCTCCTGGTATAAAAATGTTTCGGCAAAGTGTTTGGCTCCCTGGCAGTCGTTTCTCATTTATAGAAACGGAAATCAGGCAGTCTTTAAAACCCTTGTCGGCATTAGCTGTGTTGTGTCGTGCTATGGACCAAGATCTTTCCGAGACCATTGCCAAGAGGATCGATAATTTTCACACGGTGGTAGAATTCCAACAGAGGCAAATCTTCCAAATGCGTAATCACCTGAAGGAGGCTTTAGCTGAGATTAACGCCATCCGCCCTCAGGGGTATCTGGCTATGTATCCAACTGGGATTTGGAATTTAAGCACCGGCTGCTTTGTCAGCCATGGTCGGCATCAACTATATTCAACAGCCAAATGACTGACACGCGTACCAAAGTATCGAGCTATGCTTGAGACGAGACAGCACTCAAAGCTCTGGAACATACCAGAATCTTGGCCAACATGCGTTGAAATAAGGGAATTATTGACCTAGGTGCTCATCCCTCAAGGACCAGGCCACCGATCATCCTCTTTTTATGGAAAAGGATGAGGCAGGGGCAGAGACCAGGGCTTATCATTCCCGTAGGAGTAGGAGCGGGGACCGGAGGGGGAAACGTTGATCCAGTGGATGATTACGACTGGGATCTCCCACCTCCAGGCGTCCCAATGGGAGACCAACATTCTAACCTTGTTGGAGAAAAGAGCCTTAGAGGTAGTACAGATCCCAGCGCTAACGCCTGGCTTCTGTTTTCCCATTTTTACTTGTTCCCAAGCAGGATTCAAAGATGCAGATGATACACAACCTTGCACTATTCAATGAACGCTAACTAGAGCGGCCTACTTTCTTTCGTCTCATTGCCTTGAGACTGCTCAGGGCCAGCATCAATGCATATGATTTCCTGATCAGCCTTGATCTGCATGACGCTTGCCTGCATGTACCTATCCTACCCGGCGACCAGCGGTTCCTCAGGTTACAGTCGTTGGTATCCACTACCAGTGGGCGGTCCTACCATTTGGCATTTCAGAGGCCCCTCGCTTTTCACCCCCCTTAACCAAGACAATAGCCGCCTATGTGCACCTGAGGAACATTTGGTTCAAGTCGTACATAGACGACTGAATACTAAGTCATCCAGTAACAGCCCTCCTAACTTGTCACCGAGACTTTACTAGATGCCTGCTTTATCAACTGGGTTGGATAGTCAACGAGGTGAGGTCGGAACAAATGCCATCCTACCAACTCCAATTCATAGGAGGATTATTTCAGACATATCTACCTCTCATCAGTGCCAAGGGACAGATGGATAAAAATCCTGCATAATCTGTTCCCCGCCCTGCAGCAGCCCATCACACTTCAATAATGGCAAGTGTTTCTGGGACTCCTTACATCAGCGCAGGACTTGACGATCAGGGGTCGGTTGTAATTATGACCAATCCAACAGTTCCTAGCTCCACAGATCAGACGACAGGACCCGTCTGTATCCATTGCCCTACCAGCCCATCTCAGGACTCACCTCAGTTGGTGGACTGTAGACTCGAATGTCTTAGGCGGTGTCTCCCTAACAGAGCTATCCCCAAAGTCACACCTTTACGTAGAAGCATCTCTTCTGGGTTGGGGTGCACATCTACAGGACCAGACAGCGCCAGGGCTGTGGTTTGGTGCATAGTGCACATGGCACATCAACAACTCACACTCTGTGCTCAAACAGACGTTCAGGTTTTTCAACCCCATGGATTGACTAGGTTTGCGCTTCCTGGTCCATCACATACCCGTTGTCGGAATGTGCATGCAGAGGCCAGACAGAGTGGAACCCATATGGTTCCATCTCAATTGTCAGACTAGGCCAATCCAACATCGACCTTTTAGCCCCGTGCCCAAATTGTCAGATCCAAACGTAAGTTTCTCAGATTTCAGATCCACAGGCTATTCCACCCCCTGTTCTTCTTCCCTAGTTGATACAATAGATAAGGGCAACCAGGAGCCTTGCTCTGATTTTGATCGCACCTTGGTGGCTGGTGAGAGGGTGGTTCATGGACCTAAGAAACATTGCAGGAAGTGAACCACTACCTCTACTGGGGTGGCCTCTACGCCAGGCAGGTTTATCAACAAAGAGCCTTAGGCAAGAAAGGCTACTCGGCACGAGCGGCCAAGGCCATTTCTATGGCACATAGACCCTCGGCCTATATGATGATAATTGGTTATCATTTGAGACATTGTGAAGAAAAGGCTCAAGATCCCACTAAAGCCCCGCCTCAAATCCTGGTATCTCCTATATTTGCGTACCAAACGACACTTCAAGTGTACCACCATATATTCGTATTTGGTAGCTTTAAATTCAGTGTTAGCAATACTGTAGGATCTTAAAATGACAAAGATTCCAAAACTGCAAGCTTTTTTTCATGCTCTTTAAGGCTTGAGGATCAGGAGGCCAAATTTCATCTCCCAGCATGGGATCTAAATGTGGTACTTCAGTGTTTGCGCAGAACTCTGTTCGAGCCTCTCCACACAACATCATTTTTCAACCTCACAAAGAAGACAATTTTTCTCTTGGCCTTAGCCACGGCAGCAAATGTTCATGCTCTCGAAATCACTCATGTACGCTTTGAGCGGGGTACGAGGTTTCCACCTCGGGTTATACTGGGATTTTATAGCTAAAAACCGGTTGCCAGGACAACCCAATCGGTCTTTCAGACAGACAGACAGACAGACAGACAGACATGTTTATTCAGTAAAAGGCCAATGGCCCAAAATACAGACATGTGAGCATGACATTTACAGGGCACAGAATTTATCATTAATTATTTTGTGAGCATAATATAAGAATTTACAAACTAGAAATAATGTTTGCTCATTATAATTACTAAGAATATTTATTACATGAGAATTACTGTAATGAGTAGGCATAGGAAGATTAACAAGGTATTTTTGTCTTAGGGCAGAATATAAATTACAATTTAAGAGTACATGGAATTCATCCTCAATGACATTAACTCCCTTACTACAACAATAGTTACAGAATCTGAGTGAACGGTCTGTTTTACTATATCTGCCAGTTTCTAAAGCTTTTTTAAAATTTGAACATCGGAATTTAGTAAAAACAATTCTTAGATGGGTAGGGAGTGGACATGACAAGTACCTTTCACTATTTAACATGGATTTAAAATGCTTATAAAGATCACATTTTGGAGAAGAGTTTACAGAAGCACTCCAGAATTGCTGTAAATTATCTTTGAGCCTTTGCTTAAAATGGAGAATAATAGCTTTAGAGTCACCCACCTCTTGATTGAGCCATACAAAACCAACCCCAAATTGGAATAAAATATTTCTAACTTTAGTCGCCCAAGTTACCCGCCCAACATCATCTAAAGATTTAAGCATTAAATAGCATTGGGAAGGTAATCTGTGGGGTTGAAGATGTAAGAGCCTGCACCAATATTTAATTACTTTAGTCATGTAAGTGAGTTGTAAAAAAAACCTCCCACATTCCCCTAAAACCATATTTGAGCAGGTTGATTTGTTTACTTTTAGATAATGCTTACAAGAGGCGATTTGGACAGATTCGATTTTTTTACAATAGCATGTACCCCAAATTTCATAGCCATAGGTTAAGATGGGGATGACCATAGAGTCAAAAACCTTAAACAGATCTGTACAAGTGATATTACAAATTTTCCTTTGAAAAGAGTTAATGGCTAAAATTGCTTTGGTAGCTTGGGATGCTAGGGTAGTTTGTGCCTTACTCCAGACAAGCTTAGGTGTGAACATTAAGCCAAGATATCTATAGCTTGAAACAGTTTCAATAGGTTCACCATGATAAAAGCACTTTTCATAACTGCGAAGATGGCCACCTTGCCTAAATACAATTACTTTTGTTTTTTTAAAGTTAATTTGCATGCCTGTTTTATTACAAAATATTTCCAAAGCATTAATTTTCGTTTGAAGCTGGGCACAACTATCTGAGACAGCAGAAACATCATCAGCAAAAAGAAGAGCACATAAATTATCTATATCAGGAGAAATATGAATACCTTTACCACCTAATTCCTCTAATACAGTGGACAAATTATTAATAAAAATTAAGAACATTTGTGGGCTTAAGACACAACCTTGGCGAGTACCTACATTACATGGAAACACTTGAGATAAACCTTTGGCTGATCGTACACAGGCTGATAAACCACTGTACTTGGAAACTAGGACATTATAAATGGGACCCGATATACCTACTTTCTTTATTGAATCTAACAGAACATCATGTTTTACAGTGTCGAAAGCTTTCGAAAAATCAATAAAGAGGCAGTAAAATCTTCCCTTCTTTTTGCCAGAATATTTTGTTGTAATAGCTTGTAATGTAAAAATATGGTCAATAGTAGAATAGTCAGTTCTAAAACCAGCCAGAGCTTCACTGAGGATGTTATTGGTGTCACACCATAGCTGTAATCTGCTGTTTAGGATAGATGTAAAAACCTTGCATAAAGTATCTATACGAGATATTCCTCTATAGTTGTCTGTATTTGATTTATCACCAGATTTATGTAATGGACAGATTACACTCTTACCCCATGTAGATGGGAAGGAACCAGTAGAGAATATTTGATTAAAAATCTTGGTGAGAATAGGTGCAAGAAGGTTACTGCAGGATTTAATAAATTCATTTGGTATGCCATCTGGACCTGGGGATTTGTTGTTAGGTAGATTTTTTATGTGGGATAATACTTCTTGTTCAGAGATGGGATGGTTTAAACTATCGGAGGCAGAGGGGGCAGAATCATCATAGAGTGGATACTGGGTGCTATTGTCAGTGGATAAAAGTGATCTAAAATGGTCAAACCATTGCTGGCATGAAATATTTTCAGAAATTGTGTTACCAAATTTGTTTTCTTTAATGATTTTCCAGAAAAGACTTGGGTCAGATCTAGCTGCGACTAATTTGTCCCTTTGAGTTTGTAGATATTGCTGTTTTTGGAGTTGAAACTTTTCTTAAACAAGCGTCTAAAATATCTAAAGCGGTCTAGATCAGCATTGTGGTCTCTATGGGCTCTGAGAGCAGCATACTTATCATGTTTCAAGTTTTCAAGATCTTGGTCCCACCATGGTGGCTGACATAATTTTAATGGTTTGCGGAATTGTGTATAAAGCTTTTTGGTTTGGTCAGCGGCACATTGAATAATATTAACTTTATGAACTAGGGCACACTCTACATTTTTATCAATCATATCACATAGTGCAGATTTAATTTCATAAAAACCAGCTTTAAAATTATCAAAGAAAGTGTAACCAGAGTCTCTACTCCAGACATACTTATACCATTTACAAAGCTCAGTACTGACATCTTGCGGAAGATCATTTTGTGGCAATTTACAATCAGGTTCATATAAACAGTTAAAATCGGTCTTTCACCATCCCACTAATATCATCCATCATGGGAGTGGAAGACTAGGATGAATTATTATTGTGCCGGGTGCATGCTCTACAAGCTTTCATCTGCCCCATCCAAGACTAGGACTGGTACGAAGAAACAATTGCTTATCCTGGTTTCTGAGACGTCCACGACCGAACTCAGCCACAATACAATTTCCTTATAGTTGTGAGCTATCAACCTTCAGGCTTACAAGATTGCTAAGCTTGTGCCACAGAGAGGAAATAACCCCCATGAGATTTGGGCGGTTGCCTCAACGATGGCTCTACACAGTAATTGTTCCACTGGAGCCATCATGGAAGGATGTTTTTTGGACTCGAACTCGGTTGTCGTGAGCCACTACCTGAGGGATGTGGCTTTAAAAGGCATTGAGGGTATTCACAGTTTTGGACAGCTGGTTGTAGCACAGCAGGTAACCAACCCGCAATGCCATAAAACTTTTGAATCATGTCCAGAGCCAGCCTTACCCTACTCGCATAGTTTCATTACTCGCTTGTTTGGGGTTTGTATTTTACTGTGTGCTCGCTATCTTGGCTTGGTACTGTGCATGCTATTATCTCTTACTGTTTGTTTACCATACTCTTGTAACCTTTCCATGGACAGGACTGGCTGATCAGTTTCCAATCTGAGCAAAAGAATAGCACTGTACAGCTGACACGACCTTTATCAAGTACACATCTGAAGGTATTCCCGCCACCTTACCGTCGGATACAGATGCATTAAAGAGTAATGCAGGATAAGTTAAAAAAATCTAGTAATATAGAGATATTTTTTATATTTGTATACTTATCCTGCATTACTACGTCTAGGGGCCAACCTGTCACAGACCTGCCTTCCCACTATATCTTCAGACATTTTCTAGTGACCAACAGTAACATAGAGACATCTTTCATCTACCACTTCCGGTATGACGTGGCAGCTAGTGATTGTGGGGGGTCCTGCTTCTGAACTGAACAGCACTTTTTCTTTCTTCAGCTGGATCAATCACTTCATTACTGTCAAAAGGAAAGCAGTGAGTGCATTAAGGAGTAATGCAGGACAAGTACCGGTATACAAATAGAAAAGATATCTAGATTTTACTGGTATTAAACATGAACTCTTTTTTTACAGCATTCAACGGATTGAAGCTGAGACAATTGACATGGATGATGAAGCAGAGAAAGCCAGGAAAATGATTCAAGAGATAGCTTTCCAGAAGTGTGGTCTCCTCAGACAATTATGCATCAATACCAGGGTATGGAGAACAGTCATTCTAAGCTTGTGCCATGGAAGTAGTCTCAAAGCTTTCATCTATTAACTTTTCCTATGTTCATTTTCTGTTCATAGACCTCCTGATAGATTGAGCCAAGTTTGCAGGTTTGCCAGACCAAAAGAATATTAATATACTGTGCAAGAAAAAGTTCATCAGAAGTCTATTTTTTTAACATACAGACAATGTATATTGGTTATGATTCTAGGATGATGATGTTTTTTCATGTGTAGCAGATGATGGGAGGGAAGCAGGAAAGAAGAGTCCTCCCTTCATAAAGAGTTCATGAGAATAATTAATTTAATTTAAGCCAAAAGGAAAAAGGCTATAATTTACATGGGTAAGCAGGGTAGCACATGGTTGTGCTCAATAAATGTAACACAAATGTGTAAACTGGTAAATATTTAGATATAACAAATTAAATAACCCAGGTATTAAATTTGGACTCATCTCGATACGCAACCATAAAAAAAACCCAGTACTCAAGCATTTATTAAGTTTCAAGCCTTCAAGCGTGTCATGGCCTTTCATGATTTTGGAACAGTCAAAATTATTTTATAATAGCAAGACTACTGAAGTTGTTAAGTATGGATTCAGTCATTACGCCCGTAACTATTGTTCGGAATACCCCGTGTTTAAGTTTTCAAGGTTGCATGATTAGAAATCACATTCCGACTGTCACTTTCATGATCTGGTAAGCGACGCTCTGATTGGTCGGATGAAAAGTCGTTCTGACGTGACCCCTAATTGGATGTCCTCAGATCTTTGTTTAGCGGTAGATCTGATTTTAATGAGATTGCGCAGCACTCAGCAATATTCCAGCTTTATGACGGCAGTCTGTAAATAATCAAGTCTGGACCAGACAATCCAGTGATTGACATCATGAACATTGATCCACACTAGGTATACAATGACATGCATCAACCAAGTCAGGGAGCCTGACCACCAGATCCCATTAGTCTCCTCTTACGACAAGCATAGTCGCTTTTTACAGCAAGCATGGGTTGCTGGGAATTGGAGGGTGTTCAATGAGTTCAAACTGACAGTCATGCATTGCAACCATGGTGATACTAGACTTGTGCACAGGTGTATTTTCCTGACAGAACAACACACCTTCAGTGGGGCTTTCACAACGTTAAGCCTTGATATTCTCACGCCGTTGCCAAAGCAGATTACCATGATATTGGCCATTAATGGTCTAACTTTTCAGGCCATAGTCCATCAGCAGGGTTCCTTTGGAATCTCTGAAAACCCCAGTTATCACCTGGAAGCTGATGGAAATTTACACAAGATGCTCCCTCACCTATCGGACCGAGCTTCACCCTTTTCTGACGTGGATGTTCATCTATCAGAGAATCCTTCAGAAGAGCAGCAGCTGCTGCATTCTGTTTTGTCCTGGCACCTTATCCAGTAAGGGACTCTACGTGACCATGTGTTTCACACTCTGGCCACTCTGACGCTCATGAGGAGACAGAACCATCTCAACATGAAATCTGAGAGTCAAGGCGGCCTTGGTCAGTCAACCCAGGATAGCAGCTATGTCATCACTTGTTCATTCCTACCTTGTTGACTTGCAATGGAGAGATATCCAAAAACACTTTTAGCTGAGATCAAGGAGCATATAGCCAACCACAAAAAATGCCGGAAGACACCGCTGCAGCCTACCCCTATGCCTCCCGTCGTCCAGACCGTTTTAGTAAGTATTACCGGCTTTCAAAACTCTTGGTTTTAGGTTCTCATGTAATTGGGTCACCTTATAGCATATTTTGGAACTCAGTTACACAACATTTAGCTAAAGAACCGAAAGTTATGTCTGTTTGTTCTTGTGTGCTTATGGTTGCATAAGTCAGTGCAGAGGGAGTAGCAAAGCCTCACCAACTCTGGTAAGCCCATCCAGCAGGACAACTCCACGAGATGCTATACTAGCACCTGATTGAAGTACTTACCGTTGGATAAAGTACCGAATGTAATGCAGGATAACTTTAAAATATTTCATAATCAATGTATTATGTCTATTTTATATACTTATCCTGCATTACATATTGTTTATTGCTCTTACTGAGTAATGGCCTAACTTCAGTGTTTCTTTGTGGCCAATATGACCTCCATGATATCTGGTTTCGGTAGACACAACTCCTATATGTCATTATTGTCAAAGACTTCCCTCAAGGCTGATGGTACAGTGGGGAGGAAGACATCTGTCATGGAAGGGCCCTTGGGTGATGCAGTATACAAAATAGACATAATAATTGATAATTGATATAGTATTCACGACCATGATATCTCAAGAACTAAACACTGGATTGTCTTCATATTTGGAACTATGGTGTATATACAGACACCGCAGACACCAGTTGGTTTTGGTGACCTTGACCCCATTTTCAAGGTCACAGCAGGCAAATCTGCTTTTGGAGTTGGAAAACGGTGTTGCCGCGATATCTCAAGAACTAATCGCTGTATTGTCTTCATATTTGGAACTATGGTGTATATGCAGACACCAGTCGGTTTTGGTGACCTTGACCACATTTTCAAGGTCACAGCAGTCAAATCTGCTTTTGGAGTTGGAAAACGGTGTTGCCGCGATATCTCAAGAACTAATCGCTGTATTGTCTTCATATTTGGAACTATGGTGTATATACAGACATCGCAGACACCAGTCGGTTTTGGTGACCTTGACCCCATTTTCAAGGTCACAGCAGTCAAATCTGCTTTTGGAGTTGGAAAACGGTGTTGCCGCAATATCTCAAGAACTAATCGCTGGATTGTCTTCATATTTGGTACTATGGTGTATATACAGGTGGTGGACATTTCGTCACTTTGTGACAAATACTTGTTTTCTATTTATTTTCATTAATAAGTAGAGATTGTCTTCTTTATTGTCAAATTATTGGCATATCACTTTTAATGATGTCTTTGTCATGAAATGTTATCCCTTTGAAAAATCGATCCCGTAAGCTTGGCATCACAATTCAGTGCAGATTCATGAAGTCACCTAGCAGCAACTACATTTGTTTGATGACACCTTGCTCAGTGAACTAAGCCTGAAACTTTGGAAGATTGTCTTGGATCAAAATGTCTTTGAAAAATGGAAAAAGAATCTTGAAAGGTTTAAAATTTTGTTATTTGGCATCAAGGGCATAACAGAATCGACAAGTCCAGACTAATACAAGCAGTCATACACATACATGCATCAGTGATAGAAACTAACATATTTAGTACACTAAACCTTAAAATGATAACATAAAGCAATACCCTTAAAATGGCACATTTCTACTTTATCATATTTTAATTATCGGACAGTTTGGCAAGGACTATAGGACAAGTGCCAATTTCTATTGCTGGTACATGCATGTTGCTTTACAAGAGCCATAATCTAGAATACTACTGTTGACCGAACTTTATGGTGTCTGTATGTGTCTGTCTATCTGTCTGTCTGTCACCACTTGTCTGAGATTTCTTGATTGCCAGTCATCCATGTCACATTGATTGATGAAACTTTTTGACAGAAATGCTTTGAACTGAGTCAAGAAAAGGTACGACTGAGTCTGCAGCATTCTGGGGCAATTTACGAGTATACAAGTTTTGAAGCAGAGCTGAGAGACCAGAGCCAGTCATTACAGGGAATTGAGGTCAGTTTAACTTTAACAGAAGTACCAAGCTTTGCAGTGCTTCAATATTAGTGGTTTCAGTCATGAAATAAAGTAGCCCCATTGATATGACTGCTTTATTTTTGAAGCCACATAGATCTTTGACATCTCAAGGTCAAGGTCACTGGACCAGTCTTCTTAGTCTACTGAAACAACTCTATGTGTTTGTGTCACATGTTAATCTAAACATGTGGCTCACATTTGTCAAACATAATATGGATATTCCTGCTCAGAAGCCAATATCTGGGCCTAAACTTCCCATTTCATGTTAAAAATGTAAAATAGTTAAAACCAAAGACAAATATGCATGTATGTCTTTGTTATAGTGATGTGATAGCTAGGTCAAGGTGACTTATAGTTAACTGATAACAAGAATAATATAGAGGAAGAATCTTTCTGATTTACTGATTTGGATTCACCCAATTACATATATCTCACTTTCTTACATAATGTTTGAATTAACCTCATGATTGTATCTGTATACATTTTATTTCCATATTGAATGTTTTCTTTACATGGATTAGAGACATCTGCAGGAGCTGAAGGAAGGATTGAAGCGAACACGAGCAATAGCGAAAACACTGTTAGACAGAGCCAAAGTTGCAACAGGCACAGGTCCAAATGAAGAGTTGTCTCCTGATTTAAAGAAGGTAGAGATCATTATATAGTTCCTAAGGACAATACTACTTGCCACTGATTTGTTAATCTAGATATTTTTCCATTACCATTGTATTCATCTATACACATGTGTACACACATTTCACATCCTTTGTCAGTGACATTAAAATAATCCTTACAAGGCTGACATTAAAACATATGCACACAAATCAAATCAAATTTTAGATATTACCAACAGGACAACAGTATATCTAAGTGTATGTTATGGACGGCACCTTATGTATGTATGTATATATGGATGGATGGATTGATGCATTGATGCATGCATGCATGCATGATTTTATTAGGTCTAGAGTTAACTGTATAACATACTTTGTTTTTGAACCATGCAGTGCTTGGTCATCTTTCGATATCATATCAAGTATAGTCTGGAAGTTAATTTAAGGTAGCGACGTTTACGACAATATCTGAAAAACTATTGGACCTACTCCAGTCAAAGTTGGTATAAGATTATTAAACAGTCATTCATAACTGGATATTACATTTAAAGACAATCGGTGCATGAATAAAAAATCTGTCTATTTAGCTATCACTATATTTCGTGTTGAAATAAATTCATTTTCTCGTGTTAACGGCCGAATCACATCCCTGACAACTTTCTTATCAAAGGAATCTAACTTTAATTTCCTATCTGTTTTGAGATGCCCCCTAAGGGATGTGCAGGGGAGCATGTGTTCTTATGAGAGTTCAAAAGCTTAACTACCATTTGTTTGGGAAGCTGTAACGCACAAATTGTTCTTTTCATGTACTTTGAAATGTCAAAGAAGGGCAAACGTCTTTCACTTTCAGCCTTAAAGTATTCAAATACTTTAACAACAAAACCTTTCGCATCAGCGGAAAGATGCTTGCGCTGAGACATCATGAAATGTAATGCTAACACCGTATTCCTGGCAACCTTTCGAGTTGAGTTGATTGGTTCAACTGTGTCATATGGCCCTGTGACGCAGGGGTAGCATTATGCAGATGGCTGTTACAATGAATGCTAGGTCTGTGCGATGGCTCTAGGTTGAAGAAGAAAAGTTGTTCTTAACAAGTCTACTGTCTGAAGACCAACCTTGCACAGCTGCCACATGATCAACGGTAGTGACGTCACATATCTCCGCATTCCTGCTTCACCAGAGAGACATGATGTGTTTTCCTTTGGTATTCCAATTTTGGCTCTTCATTCAGTTTTGGCCTTCCGGAGGATCGTAAGATGACCAAGGTTCCAGAACTACAGGGCCTCTTATGCTCATTCAGTCTGAGGATCAGAAGTCCAAATTTCTTGACCCTGCATGGGATTTGAATATGCTTAAGGTTTGCGCAGGCCTCTGATTGAGCATCACTACGCACAATCCTTTTTCAATCTCTCCAAGAATTTTTTTCTCTTAGCTCTAGCCGAAACGGCAAGGGTAAGTGAGTCACATGCGCTGGATATTACCTGTGTCTGCTTTAATTGTGGTACGAAGGGAGCGGTTCACCTCGGGCTGTGCTGGGATTTTACAGGTGAGAATTAGCTGCCAGGAGAATCCAACCAGTCCTTCAACATTCAACAATCTCTACGATTGTGAGGATTGAAGATGAGGAAGAACTCTTATTGTGCCCTGTGTGTTCACTACAAGTTTTTATCTGCCGCTCCAAGACTAAGTGTGGTATGCAGAAACTGTTGTCTTTCCTGTATCCCCAATGTCCATGACCGAAGTCAATGACAACGCCATATGGCTACGTGCAGTCATCCTTCAGGCATACCAGATCGCTAACCTTGTTCCTTCGAGACAGAACAATCCTCACGAGATCAGGCGATTGACTCAACCATAGCTCGATGTAGCAATTGTTCTATTAGTGCAATCATGGAAGGATGTTTTTGGAGGTCCGACACTGTCTTCTCTAGAAATTATCTAAGAGATGTGGCACTTGAAGATGTCGAATGCCTTCGTAGTTTTGGCCCTCTGGTTATAACCCAGCAGGTAAGCAACCCCACACGCAAAAAATGAACTCCTCCTGTCCAGCGCCAGTCTTACCCGACTCGCGCAGTGTTTTCACACGCCCGTTCGTAATTCAGTTTTTAGACTTAAGCGCACGTTTATTTCGTAATGTTTTTTACCTGGACTTCTCAACTTTCATTTTCGTTCCATTAACAGGATTGAGCGATGGCACTGTTGATACGCCATGCGGTTCCCTTGACACGTGTGTCTTATGAAGGGTTTATCCATATTGAGGATTACACCTAAAGGTATGCCCACCGCCATACTATCTGATACAGAGTAAAGGAGTAAATGCAGGATAAGTAATAAAAAGATTAAAATCTATTTATTTTTTACATTTGTATTCTTATACTGCATTACTATGGTTAAGTGCCCTCCGTCGCAGACCTGCCTCCCCAGTATAGCTTCAGAAAATATTTGGTGACGGGTGACAAGCACTTCTGTTGATCAAGTACGTGGCAGCTCTGCAAGGTTGGTCTTCAGACTGTCGACTTATTGACAAAAACTTTCCTTCTTCAGCCTAGGGCCATCGCACAGCTCTGTTTCTGTCCTAAGATAAGCAGTAGCTGCATTAAGGAGTAATGCAGGATAAGTATACAAATGTAAAAATATTTAGATTTTACTAAACTTTAAACAAAAGAAAAATAAGTGTTGATATATGTTAAATATGTTTTTTGCTTAAAGTGTTATATGGAATACTAACAGAATAAAAATAAACCTATTCTGCAATTAGATAATCTTTTTAATGCATATTAATGAAGACATCTCCTCAAATGATCATGCTTTACAGTTTGCGTGTGCATGTGAATGCACGTAGCATAATTTGGATGTTTGAGTTTTGATTGGGAGCATGCTACTCACACATGTTTTTTTAATGTGAACAGCCCACAATGATAATTTATCTGTCAGGTGCTCATAAATGCACTTTCGTTTAAATATTAATATATTTTTTCGTTTGTGCAGCAGCTACATTCTTGTCTGCACTCCTATTCGAGTCAGTATCAATTTATCTGAGATCTGAATTACATTGGCAATTTAGCTATTTTATTCACTTGTCAATGCTTACTAACATTTATTCAATTCCCCCGGTTCCCGATGTTTTTTCGCTATTTATAACTGTCAAGTATTCATCTCTGGAGAATGTGATTGGTTTGCCAATGCTATTTTTAATCTGTCAGTATTTACGCATGCGCGGTCTATGTTTTCCAAATATGTTAAAGTCCGGTCACATGACCACTTCCGTCCTCTGTTTATTTTTGACTGGATTTTAACTCTATTGATTTTATTTTCAATCTCGCACAATCATCCTTACCATCCTTGCTGGGTTCCACAAGTTGACTGCAGACGCAATATGCACCCACAACGAGTTCCTATGTCTTCTTGCCATAATACCCGCACCAGTCGTATGAGATTGCCAGTTTCCATTGATGACTCTGACAGTGAAAGTGTCCATTGTTAAGAGCTTCCGCAAACAAGGTACATGACTGCCTCTCCTTATGTCATGGCCAGGAGTAAATTGCAGGCCTTAGGCATGAATGTTCCGAATTCCTAGAACAGAAGGGCCCTGTATGCAGAAAATACGCTTTTGTCGCATAGACAACGAAATGCTAGATCCTGTCCCACGTCTACTGTGACATCATTAGAAGCTTATCAGATAGACTCCACTGCTGGGATGCCACGACCTCAAGAAAGATTTCCTGTATCGAATCTGGCACTGGTGACCAAAATCCAACAAGGTAAATATGTCTATTTGGCCCATCTTCTCATGCCCAACCTACACCCGATTTCAATAGGTAATCTCTCCAATTGAAGGAAGATCACCATCTGAACAAAACACTTACTCTGCCAGAGTTTCTGGAGGCCTTCGGTATATGGAAACAGGATTGTTTGTGCTTCTAACCCTGACAGCTGACATTGAGAGAAACGAGATGAAATAGGCAAAGCATTTTCGCAAGTCCTCATTTTATGACTATAACAGGATGCTATCATCACTAATTGCAGCCAATACTGAATTAGGCATATCAGTGAAAAGAGTGATAGAGATCTAGATATCTGGGGCGTGGTGACGTCAGGGTTTAAAAGTTAGAACTTGTACAATTCGCCATCGTGTGACCCACTCAACCGACATGTGTCCTCACTTAGCCAGCAGCCCCCCACAGTCTACTCACAAAGTATCCAGAGATTCTATGGAGCAAGTGAGAAACAATTTCAAGCAACAGGGTTGTGTTCATTTCTATTCTCTTTCCATTTCAAAGATAACGTCATGGTCGACAAGATGCCCTAAGCTACACCGAAATGAGAAAAAACTATTACAACACTCAGAAGTTTCAGGGAATACACCTTTGAATATGACAGAAATGAGAGCAGAACTTATTACCCATCCTGTTGACACTTTTGCAGATTATCTTCTCAATGGACTCGATATGGGTTTTGACCCCTTAGTGACTCCCATCTTAGTGACTCCTGTCCCAGTGACTTCTGTTCTCTGACTTACATGACTATTGATCAGACCATCACAAGGATAAAGGTACTGGGCCAAGGGGCATGGATGTGTAAGGTTGACATCACTGATGTATTTAAACAAGTTCCACTCCACCCTTTGGAATTTTTCGGTTTTTGATGGCAGAGAAAATACTACTTCTGTGAAAGGTTGGCTTTCAGATGTTGTTCAGCCATGTTTGACAATCTTTCCCATGCCATCTGCTGGATATTGACACCCAATTATGGTATGTCTTTTATTGTGCATCTACTGGACGACTTTCTGACAATTGATGCCCCTACGTATACTTATCCTGCTCAACACACTATGGACACTCTGATTCAGTTGTTTAAGAAGCGGAACATTCCCTTGGCAGAACATAAAACAGTACGCCCAGTAAAGCAGCACCGCCGTGGAATAGCTGGAATATTGCTGAGTGTGGCGTTAAACAAAAAACAAACAAGCAAACAAAAGTAACGCAGCAAGAGTACCTCGGCATTGTTTTGAACTATGACGGCCCATCTCCCAGGAGATAAACTGTCCAGAATCGTTGCTACTCTCTCTGAACGGAAGAAGTGTTTTCAAAGAGAGCTGCTGTCACTCTTGGGACACCTGAAGTAGGTTTCCCGAGTCATAGTGCCAGGACGATCTTTTGTGTCTTACCTGATCACTTTGTCTAAGTCCGTGGAGAAACTATCCTATCGAGTTACCCTGTCCAAATCTGGTCAAACTGTGTGAATTGTTCATCAGACAGTGGAATGGAGTGTCATTCTTCCATGAGGAGCATGTCACAGCAGTCCCAGATATTCAGTTGTACACAGACGCAGCGGCTTTTACTGGGTTTGTCGCTTTTTACCATGGGGCTTGGTTCACCGGACAGTGGACTGTAGACATTCTGGGACCAGCTCAACGTCGCTCAATAGCTTTCCTTTTATCCCATAAAAGTCAAGGTAGAACTGTGGGGCAGTAGTTTGTCAACAAAGCATATCCTGTTTCTATGCGATAATCAAGCTGCAGTGCATGTGATCAACAAAGGTCACTCCAAATGTCCACAACTCATGTCGCTCATGTGTACTATTACCTGTTATTTATTCATCTGTAATTTTATAGTTAGAGCTAAGCATGTGCCAGGAACAGTTAATGATATTGCCGATGCCAATGCCGATGCCTCGTTTACAGATGCAGAGTTTCCACTCGCTTGCACCAGGAGCAGAGTGCCCTCCCAAATAATGTGGGCCTGAGCAACAGTCCTCATGACTTTGGACAGCAGCTACACGTACATGCAGTTCTTACGCCACAGGCTTCCACTGTTACGTACATTTTCTCGCTACATTTGGACTGTTTCTTGGACAAGTTACTATGCTGAATTTTCCCCCCATCACTGAAGTACAGTTGCAGTATATCCTGGCATATTGATTTTGGTTCCATGAAATTCACTTACAGCACTGTGACGAGTTATATGGACGGGATCAGATTTACATTCTTAGAGATAGGAATGCACACATTATTCGACTCTCAGAGCCCTCAAAAGACTACAGACTGTTGAAAAGATTTAAACACCTCCAAGCGCCAGATAAAGCCAACCGATTTCCTATCACATACACGATCCTGTGCAAAATCATCAACGACTGTAGATCTGGAGTTCTAGGTCCCTACAATGACCAGGTTATGGAAACAATGTAGGTCATAGCATTTTGGGGGTTAATGAGGTATGGCGAGTTTACTTGTGACCACACCTTCAATCCTACAGTGTGCAAGATCTTATCATAGACAATGTACGACAGTGTCGTTGTTTGAACTTGACAGTTTCTAAAGCTGATCCCTTCAAACAGGGAGTGAACATTTCTCTATATGCGACTTCTAACGAGGTTTGCCCCTTCCGAGCTCTCAAGCGGCACCTAACTATCAGAGTTTCATGTGGAGCCTCTAGTTACGACCTGCGTTTCGTAGACGTCAGCTACCATCCTATATCACAAGAGCAACTTTCTTAACCTGGTTAAACACAATACTACCTCGAGCCGGACTATGTCCAGACAAATTTTCAGGTCACTCCCATAGAATTGGCGCAGCCCAAGACCGCATGAAGATCACCTTATCAGGACCTTAGGTTGCTGGAAGTCCGACTGTTTCACGAGATACATTCAAACCCCTGAGGTTACCATTCGAAAGGCTCAACAGTCAGTGTGCACTTCAGTGTAGTCACAGATAGTACCATGTTACCACGTGTTAATCGCAACTTGATATACCTACGTATCAACCCGTGTCCAGTAGTGTGAATTCAACCACGCAGTAGTTCTGTATTGAATGGTTTCAGTGACAGTGTGGTACCAATACTTGAGTGTTCCCTGGAGGACCCATGCTCTTCCGTCCTTTCACTCTCTCAGGACTCTAGGCGATCTCATGCTAACCTTCCATTGTTTTTCACGAGAGGACCTTGACTTGTGGCCACGGCTGTGATGGTCCAGACCCACGACCCCATGACTTACACATCCCAGGGACAATCTCAGGTTCATGAACCAGTACAAATAACATATCCAACGAGACCATCCGGGTTCACATGTCTCGATGCTTTGGGTCCTACTACTGCTTCATGGTTCATGACCTCTGCACGGTTTATGACCGCTTCATTACTTAGCAACAGGTCATGAACCGTGCAGAGGTCATGAACGCTACATTACTTAGCAACAAAGTCTGAAACAGTAAATAACGCTTACACAATGCCACGGCTTGCTGAAAATTAATGTCTAAGTGCCGTAGGTATGCTGCATACAGGAATGGCGCAAAACGAAGTTTCCAATCACCTTAATATTCATTGAAACACAATATCATCTCTTTGGAGAGGACAACATTCATGACTTGCCATGGACCAGTTGTCCTCGTGTGACGTCAACAAGACAACCATAATCCCAGTAAGTGGTCCTCATTCTCTGAAGGCACAAAACATAATCAGTTAATTCTCAAGTTCATTTCTTTTGTTTCAGGCATTTGAACAGTGTCCTTCTCATCTGGAGGAAATAGATGCGCAGATACATGAGCAACAGGCCCGGGCAGATTGTACATTCCAGGTTGATGAGAGGGTAAGGCTTCTACTAGGAGTGTACTCTCACTGTCACTACTGGTAGTCCAGTACCATTATTACTAACAGTCTTATTTTGTTCAAAAGAAAGCATTTTGTAATAATAATAAAAACATGACTGTTGCTCTGCTATTGTTCCCTTAGTATGTAGCATGATGTATATGAGAATTGGTTGCTGATACTGTGACAGGTAGGTGTGGTAGGCAGGTTTTGACAAATGTCACACTCCAGGGATTTCTCTTGGCATTCTCAGAGGTCGGTTTCACTGGACAAAATATCATCCATTCCAAAAAATCCAAAACTTGGAAATACCACCATTCCAATTGGAAATATGACCATTCCAATATTTGGCAAGGTCATATTTCCAAGCTTGGAATTGTTTGGATTTGTTTGGAAATGTTTGGATACAACATGCCATAATCATATCTGTTAAACGATGTACAACTTTTGACCTTATGTGAGATTAGTAATGACATGAAAGTAAATAATTAAGAGTATTTTGGCACTATGTACCACGAAAACATAAAATCATGAGCAAATTTAACTAAATGAATTTCTGTCATTTAAAGTGGCTACTCTTTATATTTAGTTTCTTATCTTCCTTGTCTATAATCATATGACATTGACTATGAACTTTGAACAATTAAACAAATATTTTGTTTTCCCATACCGACTTATGGTTGTCGTAGAACAAAGACCGTTTCGAGAATATAGAGGGCCTCATTATTATAATTTGAACTAATATACATATGTACATAATAGTACTAGGTATAAATGAATTTTGATAAGTGTTCGTACAAGAGTATGAACTTCGAATTATCTCGGAATTATGCGCAACACATAGGGCTGGAAATTTTTTAATTGTTCTGGAACTATCTGACGGTAATTCAAAACAGGGAACAAGATTTCGTCAAATGAATCATTGAGCCAGGAATGCAACGATTTAAATGCTGACAAAATGAATAAACATATCTGGAACAGAGTAGACTGTTCATGCGGACAATTATATGCTACGTCTATTGCCAATGAAGTTTATCACCCCATGTTATAGCATTTGTTTCATATAAAAGATAGAAGCCAAATAAATGGGACAATTAGTTGTTATGAATTAGCTTTACCTCTGTGACATATCATGCAACTAAATGTGAATATGTTTATCAAATAATCAATTACAGTAATTAACCTAGTGTCCTTATTTATACACAATTTAATTACGTATTGGGGTACAGTATATAATACACATATACACGGAATGATTTCTTATTTTGTCAATTTAATCATAACCCAAATCATACAATCAAAATGTGAAAGTAGTGACTTACTTTATGATCAAGGGTATAAATACTCAATGGTATCTATTAATCCTAATAGTATAACAATAAACCCTGTGTATATACTGAGCATATTTAGATACATCTGGATCTACGACCACAGCCATATAAACAATCAAGGAAAGTATATTAGATTGAATTAAAAATGTGCTATCACTAAAACAAAATTTTCCGTTATCCACGTAAGCCTAAACCTGGGAGAAATAAAGTTCTGTTCTGTTCTGAAGACGCCGTCATGATTAGTTGGCGCCGGTCTAGACTGTCCAATCAACGTGAATATACAAACCGTGATGTTACTTGACCAGTTGATGACACCTGTCAAACTCAAAGTGCCCCTGGTCCTCCACCCACCATAGCGTACTTGATTGTTTAATTTGCAGTTATATCACTGTTAGGCTGAGTGATGAGAGAATACATTTTGTTGTTTTTGTTAACGATCGTTTCCATTTTCAACGTGGTAACCTTATAAGTGACTAACTTTTTTATCATAATGAAATGAAACATATTAAAATAATCAGAGGGACTGACGATCGCATTTTTTGCATAAATGTCATGCTCGCATTAATTTCATGATTTACTGAAGATAGATTTGAACATTTCTGAGCAACGATCATGTTTGGGTAAGGGAAGTAATCTTGTCTCCGCTTGCAATTGGATTCAGTTCCGAGATCGCAGCTTGACCGTTCGGTACGGCCGAAAGGCGGTACCATGTTGTTCACCCTCCACTGATCACGGGGCCTCACTTGTCTGTATTCTGCTTATGAGCCGGGATGCGCATGAAACACGGGTGTCAAAACGAATATATTTACCAATTATACGTACGGTCAATTAGCCAGTCCAAGAGACAATACCCTGGTTCTACCACCTTTAGGTGTAATTACGTCGCATGCCCCTGGTTCACGGTTCGCCTGATCTCCCATCATAAAACCACGATGTTTATTTACCTGGAGCCTCCGACAGCGCCGACTTCCTGTGTACATGTACGTACATGGCAATAAATGGTTTGACAGTTGTTTGACGGAATCAATCAATATTTATTCAAACGGTGATGTAATTAAAATTTGTCACTATTCACAACTCCTATTTTTATTTTTCTATTGTTCAGCTGTATTTTCGACCAGTTTTATATGTATAAAAAATCTTCTCTTGAATTTATAAACCAAACCTAAAAACATTATATAAGAACAATTGTGTTTTTAAACCGTAAGTTTTCTATTAAAACAACCTTACAAGTAAGATTTCAGCCGTAATATTACTTTAGTCACTCCACAGATTACACATCTTATATGCTGCAAACGCAGCGAATGTAATGCTACTACGTCACAGCTGCCTCGGTAATTAAGGGTTGGAATGTTTTTGTGAAGGCAGTTAGAGCAGACGAATTTCCCCCCTCGCTGTATAAAGGCGGTCGCTAACCATATATGTGTATTTTTACTGTTTTGGGCTTGATTTGATTGTCCTTTGGTGAAAACAAATGTTCAATTGTGAAAGCAAACCCTTTTCCCCTGAACGTTAAAAGACAGCTGACTTTGTTTTTGTCTGAAATATCAACGTTTGGAGTCGTTTATATATTCGGAAATCCATATTATGGTTAATATTTATAATATAACATGGACAATGGTAAAATTCATTATCACAGTTTAAGTGCTATTCACAAATGTATGTAAATCTACTTCGTGATGAATGAAGCATGGCAATAAATGTATGCATCTGATTCTTCATTTGTTCTGTATTCTTTGACGAGAATGAGTTTCTTTAATGATGATCACTCTCACAGATTTTTGGATAAGAGGATAGGACTTAAACTGGAGAATAGTTATGAAAAATATATATATAAGTATAGGCGGTCTGTGCACATGTGGTGAAACTGATACCTCATTGATTTGCTAATCGGGACTTGGAAATCATTAAATTGATTTTAAAATATATGGTTTTGACTGTAGTACGTCCTGACATCATAATATTATGTTGTAAACAACTTATCTTATCTTATGTTAAGTAAAACAATTATTGATAACTTCCTGAATTCCAATTGTTCAATGAACAGAATTATTCACAGCTCTAGCTTGAGACAACAATAAATTAGATGTTACCAAAGATTGTCCATTTTATGATCTTAGGCACATGTCGGCGCACTTACATGTTAGCCGTCTAGACGACTGTCTGTTTTGTAATTAAATGGCAGCTGCCATCCAGCCGAATACTTAATCTTGAGACCTATTAGTTGTCTCAGCACTACACAATCAGCAATCTGAAAAACAACAAAAAATCCTCATCCTAACCGACTCCCTCAGTGGACTACAAGCCCTCAAAAATAAAAACACGTAAAACCACCCCAAACTAATAAATCAAATATTCAATACCTCAAACAACTTAACTAGGGCAGGTAAACAAATAGAGTTCATTTGGACCCCCGATCACGTAGGAATCTTTGGAAATGAAAAGGCAGATAATAATTACTAAACTACAAACAGGCCACACCAAACTAAATAATCACCGTAAAATAGCTAATCTACACACAACAGGAAACTGCCCACATTGCAAACAACAAGAAACACCAGAACACGTAGTCATTCACTGCACACACTACCAAACACACCGAAAAACACTACAGACCACCCTAAATCTTAAAACCGGACTTACACTAGAATCAATCCTAAATCCACAAAATAAATAAGAAAAAATTCAAAGCCTTAGGTTTATACATAATTAAAACAGGACTTATTAGTCGCATATAAACCCCAAATAAAATAATAAAACCAAAACTACCTTATCTAACAACCACCCAACACACACAGCTGCCTTAGTTCGTCCCCCACCCACTCTTGGCATTCTTTCCAAATTTCAAAATTTCAAAATTACTATATAAGCAACCCCTTAAGCCCCCCCTCCCGGGTTGCACAAACTCACTTTTCCCCTTTTTGGAAACACATTAAATGCCCTGGCCAGGCCCGTGTGCGACATACGCTTGCAATTGGAAAGCGCACGTTAAATCTCCAATATAAGTAAGTAAGTAAGTGTCTTTTCGAGTCAAGTGGGGGTCTCTCTCTCACCTTAGGGAGAATGCGACTGTAAAAGCCCCTCGCTAGACAGACAAGTAGTGAATGTTTGAGATAAATTTATTATTTATTATATATAGTTTAAACTCAATAAATAATTCATAGTCTTTTATTGTTCAAATTACTGATAAAACATATTTTAACTTGTTCCTTCTAACCATATTTCCAAACAATTCCAAACCATTCCAAACATTTCCAACGTACATTCCAAATTTGAATGGACGCTATTTAGTCTTGTGTTTAGTCAGCCCCAAAGTTGTATATTCTCAATTTAATATATCCTTATTAAATGTTGACAAATTCAGAGTCGTGTCTTCCAGCAAAATCACTGCCAAGTTTCTTTTTCACAATTTGCCTGCTATGGGCAATTTATTATCCAGTACAATCCCTGTTCTTTCAGGTAGCCAACCGAACCAGTGCCACAGAAAAATCACTCCAACAGAATTTTGGCTAAAAAACTGGAACATGTTATTCTAGACAATTTTACTTATTTACATACGTATGTCACCAATATTTCAATATTTTGCCA
The DNA here is from genome assembly GCF_022045235.1 of Haliotis cracherodii. Classification (NCBI taxonomy): domain Eukaryota; kingdom Metazoa; phylum Mollusca; class Gastropoda; order Lepetellida; family Haliotidae; genus Haliotis; species Haliotis cracherodii. Next base: position 40,537,949 of record NW_027266264.1, read on the forward strand.
TTGTCAGTTCTTCATTCTGTTAGGCTTAAAAAAATGAGAGAATTGGATCTCAGGTAATGGCTTTTGAAAATATGGTGAAGGTGGGCGGTGTCTTTTTATGTTTTTGTTGTTGTTGTTGTTGATGTTAAATTTATATTTTTGTTTGTGCAGTGATCAACATAGCCTTTCACCTATTTTTATCATTAATGTCGACACAACAGATGTATATATTTGTCACCTATGTAAGGTTTTTTCCCTATAATTCCAGTTCCGTGAACGATCACATTTCTTCTCTGTATCAAATTACTATTTTCTATCCCTGAATGTAATATTTTTCTACAGAGCATGCTCAGTACTACGGATGTGACGTCATTTTGTTTATCTATATAAACAACAAGAGCCTTAATGTTGTTCAGCTTGTTTCCATTGTTCTCTCAGCTGTCATTACGAATCACGGTCATCCAAGGAAAATCTACAACAATCCTTTGCCATCTTGTCGTGTGATGCGGTACAACTGTTTGTTTTTATCGTAACAATAGCTGACAGACGACGATCTAAAGCCAGATCTCAATCAACTCGAAGAGTGAACCAGGATATGACCTCTGACCTGAATGAAAACAACAATGGCGACGATCGTGGCGAAGCATCTAGCCCTGTTTCCTCTTACAGGAAGCTCTCCATATTTGACAGCAGCTGATATTCGACAACGTCTGACAGACATGGGTGTCAATGCAGATCTACAATGCAAATCTGAGGGTGATGACAGGCACCAACAGCACGGTCACCACCGCTACGATATCTCAACCAGCTCCAGTCAGTCATGATCAAGGCAGTGATGTGCCGCTACAGAGAGACAATTCACAGGATTTTGCTCTGATAAATTCTGCCAGTACCACAGAAAATACAGTGACAGTGTATTCATTCAAAGGGACATTGCCGAATTGAAGCCTATCGTCATGAACTTGGGACAGCAATTACAACCTCCTACTTGTATATTTACCACCACCAGTGATAACGACAACCCCAGAGAGGAGTCAAGACAAGCCACAGGAGCAAGTAGTGATGTTCTCAGACAGCTACACAAAGATGTACCCTCGGATTCACTGCCACACATACACGCCATTTCCTCCACTCTAAAAAGGAGAATACATCAAGGTTAATATGTTAGTTTAGCCTTGCTTCTTCTGCCAAATCAGAAGTGTCAGATTTTGATGGACAGACTTTCAACTTATGTGATGAGCCAAGGAATAATCGCTCATTAACACTTGGAGAATTCATCAAGGCATTTGGAATATACAAGGACATATACTGTGCTGCCAGTGCAGAGAAGCGACGTCAACTGGACGGCCATGAACAGACAGTGATTGATTTGGCCACTCAGGATGGCGGGACAGCCCACTATGATTACCGCGGGTTGTTCGTGGCAAGAGTGGCAGCCTTTTCTGAGGAAGGCACCAGCATTAGGTGGCACATACCCGATCAGAGACTATGGACAAGAGTTTTCATTTGGCCCCCGATCTCGTGCTTGTTATGTTTGCCATAGCATTACCCACAACACAGAACAGTGTCCCAATGTGGCAGACCCCAACAGACGACCACCTATAAGACCTGGGACTCATAACAACAACAGATCAATCAACAATCATTAGACCCACTCAAGGGGCCGTCCACATGTTATGAATCAGGGACGAGAAGTATGTAACAATTTTTAATGACTTTGGATGTACTCGACACAACTGCCCATTCTTACATGTTTGTACAAAGTGTCAAGGTACTCACATGGACAATCCAAATGCCATGGCCTCGGCAGTAGCAAAAGACAAGAACTGATTACCAGCCCCAGCAATGTCCCAATATCCATTACCACCAATCAGTGTTACAAACTTGCAACTTGAACTTTCTTCTCATCCAGACAGGAACTTTGTTAATTTTCTGATTCACGGTTTGGAGGATGTTTTTTCACCCATCCTAAATTCTTTTCCCCTAAGACACTGTTGAATGTAGGAACAACCTGTCGGCACGCAAGGCCCCAGATGTTGTCACTAAAGCAGTGGAAACAGAAGTCACAAGGGGTTATGTGATTGGACGCTTTGGGACACCACCAAACAGCATGTATAGAGTCTGTCGCTGAAAGGAAATATTAAAAAAGAAGAGAACATCCCAATAAGCGCCCCCTTCCGATTGACCAATGTACAAAAAAATTTACTTATTCTGACTGTAGAACTTGCTTCAGTCGGGCAACTAATCTTGGTGAACCTAAGCAGCGTAGCTGACACAGTATCTCGAGGCCTCCTGCGATTTCTGAATGTTGATATTCTTGATCGGTGATGACACAAGTGATCACACCGCCATGCTTTATGAAACACGAAAGTGTCTTGCTCAGTTCCCGGGGCAAATGTCCCACCACACACGCACCATTAACAACACACATCGCAAATATATCGGATGGGTTATCAGGTTCTCTTTTGGGTGATAATTCTTCTCCTTCATTGGGCTGCCACATATCACGTTAAACATGAAATCCTCTAACCGAGCTGTCAAACTTGTAATTATCGGCCATGCTTGTTTTATTGATATTAACGACTGCGCAGGACAGGTAATAAATATTAGTCACATGATTACTATATTGACGAATCATGCTTCATTACACATTTACTACGGGGTCACTAGGTGCAAAATCGTGGTAAGTGTAACGGGCACTTGCAAGCATGAATGACGATCTGTCATCACACAAAGGGAAGAGACTTTGCTCTTATGACATTTCATTCAAATTAAAAGTGATACAGTTTGCTGAAAAGTCTAAGATTACATTGACAGCAAAACATTTTGGGGTCGATAAAAAGCGTGTGCAAGTATGGCTAAAACAGAAGCAAGAATTGCAAACTGTGGGTGACAAAGCCAAACACAAACATCGATCTGGGGCTGGGCGAAAAATAGATTTCCCTGACATTGAAAATAAGGTACTAACATGGATGAGAGATAATCACAGTAAAGGCACACATGTTACAGGGAAAGCATTAAAGCAAGAGGCATTACGTTTGCACAGGGATGGTGGAAACCAATCGTTTAAAGCAAGTTGCGGATGGTTGAGATCTTTCATGAAGAGAAATAAAATCAGTTGGTCAAAAAAGTGAAGCTATACTGAGTGACAAGATGATGTCATTTCTTCACTACGTCATATACATGAGGAGGCGTCAGTCTTACCCGCTCTCTGCAATCGGGTCGATATGCCTGGCAGTTCAACTTTGGAGGAAATAGGATCTAAAATCATTACCATGACAAGCACAGGACATGAAAAAACTAGACTAACTGTTTGTTTGGCTGCATATGCGGATGGTACTAAAATGCCCCCACTTGTCCTGTTGAAAGGTGTTCGTCCCATCAAAGACGTCCCTGTTGGTGTAGTCGTCATGATGACACCCAAAGCTTGGGCCAACAAGGCTGTAATGCAATATTGGTTGCACCGTATTTGGCGACAAAATGCTCAGACTCGTAGGCTTCTTGTCTGGGATTCTTTCTCAGCACATCGTACCCCCGCCATAAAGAAATCCTTGTCACGTGATTACAACAGCGATTTTGCTATAATTCCCGGTGGGTGCACAAGCCGCATCCAACCGTGCGATGCGTCGTGGAACAAGCCATTCAAAGATGCCTACAGAGACCAGTACGACGACTGGCTCTTCAATGCCAAGCCTGTTTTGACGAAGGGAAACAACAGGAAGCCCCCAGAAAAAACCTGGGTCCTTAAATGGATCAAGCAGGCGTGGAGTTCTGTGTCTCCAGACACAGTCCAGAAATCATTTCTAAACGTGGAATCAGCAACTCCGAGGATGGGGCCGAGGATGCCATTCTCTTCGCAGACGACTCAGACTCAGATGACCCATTTGATGGATTTGATGAGCCGACACCTGTTTAGCTTGAAGCCAATCAACAAAAGCAGGATAATCTACGCATGGAGTAGGACGCCGTAAATGAATGGAGTGACCCTGAGGATGCGCACGAAGATGTCGAAAGCGGAGACGAGTATGAGTCTCCAGATTCCCCATGTCACTGAAACCTCTATCCTTGAGCAGTTAAAAAAAGAATTCTAGTGACAGATTGATGGGACATTAATTCATAATCCCAGAATGACTGTGTTCGTTATTTCCAGTTTCAGAAGTTTTCTCGTTTATCATGTTTCATGCTTGTCGTAAAAGCCAAATATATATGCTTGTCATAAGAGGCGACTAACCGGATAGTGTTGTCAGGATGGCTGACTTGGTAGATGCATGTCATCATATCCCAGTAGCGTAGATCGATGCTTGTGAATGTCATTGGATTGTCTGGCCCAGACTCGATTATTTACAGACCGCCGTCATATTGCTGGAACATTGCTGAGTGCGGCGTAAAACAACAAAGATAAGGCAGTATTTCTTCTGTGTGTGAAGTTGAAAGCAGCATCATTGTTGTTTCATAAAGTTATACAGTTTTCTGAGTTCAGTGTTGTTGTTTTTTGTTTATCTTGGCTTGTCAATCAGCTGTTAATGTATTCAATGCCCTCAGTTTTGAGGTGTTTGCTGATTGGATAGACAGGCGTGGGAATTTTCACTTTAAGCCAATCAGTGAAGAGAATGTCATCAGGTCTCTGCAGAGATTATCAAGTACAACCTTAAATGTCTGTTCCGTTCTGATAAAGATGAAATGTCTATCTTCCCCTGATTGATAAAGAAAGTGAACGACTAATGTACAAATGAAATAAATACACATTTGTGTCTTGTTTCCAAATGTGACCAGGTGATTCAAGCGGAGATGGCACAGGTGAGGTGTCGCTGACACAGTCGGTCAAATTGTGCATTCGCGGTGTCAGACAGCTTTTAATTTTCAAATAACATGTGAAAGGATATTCATAATCAAACACACAATAACATCTGTTTTTGAAAATCACAAACACAAAGCGCATGTTTATATTATATTTTTCAAATTTACCTGCTGATTACCGGTACTTCCTGTACTTCCGAACAATGGTGCCGATGATCTGTTTTAAGCATCGTAAAATGTGGCGCTGCGATATCACAAATATGCTCATTTTTAAGTTAATACGTATAAGAATGCACATGGTATTATTTGTACGATACATTTATTTATAAAATATGGACACAGGTCGTTTTCTGCGTTCGCCAAACCATGAATTTTGCGATCTTTCAATTTTATTTTTTTAACCAAAATTTCATTCTAATAAGCACCCCCCTTTTCTAATTTTGAGAGCGCCCTGGGTGCTTATTACGTCGAAAAAGGTATCTACAATATTTCATTGCTCATTGTTTTGGAGTGCAAAACTGAAACATGACACTGGGAAAACTTGCCTGGCCGGCATCAAGTTCATGTACCTCAAGACCCTTTTTGACGATGTATCTTCAGGAGCTGTACAGACTCATTAAGAGGTTACAAGAAAATGCAATCAACATCTACAAAGAAGCGCTTGCCTATTACTTACAGTGTTTTATGTGAACTAGTGGCTCAGTTACGAGCAGGTGTGTTTGGATATTTCAACGATCTGGCTATGCAATGTATGTGCATAACTGCCTATTTTGGTTTTCTCTGTTGTGGAGAATTTACTTGTGTTTCGTAGTTTGATCCAGATGTACATCTAGCAGTGAACAATGTTCAATTTGAACAGACACATAAGTGCATCCTAACCTTAAAAGCTTCCAAACAGATCCCATCAGAAAGGGTGTGCAACTAGTGCTGTTCAATACATCTAAGACTGTGTGTCCTTACATGACACTTATGGCATGGCTTCAAGTTAGGAAGTTGAACGGAGCAGGACCCATTGATCCTCTCTTTGTGGAATTGAACTCTAGAGCTATTACTAGAACTGTCTTCTTGTCCTGGCTGAACATTGCTCTCACTGGGGCAGGCTTAGAATCCAGTGCTTATTCTGGACATTCATTCCCCATTGGTGCAGCAACTACAGCTGCTAGTGCCAGGGTGGAAGATCATTCAGACTGTTTTACCAGATACATCAGAACACCAGAAGAGACATTAAGGAAAGCACAACAAGCATTATTCTATGAGTGACTCTTTCTTCCATTAGAGGCTTGACCAACGTGTGTGTTATGACTTACATTATTCTGCTTCTAATCAAATGCCTCAACCTACATGACTGAACTGTTATTCCTATCGGTGCAACTAACGCTCTTCATTGCTTCCTGATACTGTTCAATCTTGTTCTGTGACATTACCTGGATAATATAACTCATTGGATTCAGTTTTTGATTCTCATATGTACATATTTAACATTATCATCTTATATCACTCATTTTATACTTTTCTTATCACTTTGGGGGTTTTCGGTTTTTACCTCGCTTTGGGATTTGCAAGTCAATCATTCTGTAAACTATCATTATATGGCTTGCGTCCCATAAAGTATTTTCATTTCACTCACACCTGCAGGGTCTCTAAATTACATTGCCCGCAGGGCAACTTTTCTTATCTGGTATAACTTTTTTAGATCTACCCGCAGGGTTCTAAATCATTTTCATATATATTTCAAATTTACTTATGCAACCCGCAGGGCTGCCTTTTTATACTACTTACCAGCAGGGTAAGTTACCTTTCCAACACCGAGTCAGCCCCCGAATCTTATGCCATGTCTTGTATATAATAAACATTTGATCGTACCCAATTGTTTTTGTTGTCACTGCACAAATTTTGGTTGTTCAAACAAGTATGTAACTTAAAAAAGAGTTGTGCAACCAAATAAAGAGTTGTGTACAATCAACCTGGGAATGGCCTAAAAAAAGTAATCCTTGATGAGTAAAATACTGGAATACAGTATTTGACTACCCTTGGGCTTGGAATAGTTAAGGATTTAAAAAAAAAATATGGAAATAAAACAAAACATGCGGCAATGCTTAGGATGATGTGGGTGGTGCCTGAGAACGAAGAATATAATTTTTTTAGCCTTAAAGGAAAAGAAAATAAGGACATTTCTTATTTTCGCTAGCCAGTAGGATTGCCACAGTTATAGTTTTACTGATCCTGTTTAAAGTTTGCCAACTTTTGGTAGGTGGCCCAGCATCAAGACCTAATATGGAGAGTTTTATGTTTAAGGTTGTGAGGGAGTTCCAGCAGCGCAAGAAAGAGATACATCGCCTACAAAGTGATCTTGAGAAACGGACAAGAGAACGAGATAACCACCACCAAGAAATCGAGGAGGCTAAGCGAAACTGGCTGGAGCCTCTCAAACAACTAATTTACCGCATAAATGACAACTTTGGTTATTTCTTCACATGTATGAAGTGTACTGGTGAAGTTGATATCAATGTTCCAGAAAATCCAGTTAGTATTCTTTTTGTGTGTTTTTCTAAGCACCTTAGACTGAACACATGGTACATGCAAGTGACATGGGTGCTTCCACGGGTTGAACAGGGGTGTACAGTGCTTATCCAGCTTGTGAAACCCCTCTGTAACCAATAAGAGTGCCATACCTGTGAAATAGTTTCTGTTGAATTTGAAATAGGTCAAATGAATAGTGAGATAAAACAAAACAGTAGGAAGGAAATCTTGGGTCAATGGGTGGCCATGGGTCTGCATTAGTGTTCAGTATCACCCTTGATACATATTAACACAATGATTTGGTATTGACCTTATGCCGAGAAGTACTTCACCCAGATCACCACAAAGTATCTCCGTTGGGTCACATTGGTAACACAATGACTTGGTGTTTACTGTCTCGCTGAGAAGTACTTCACCCATATCACCACGGAGTATCTTCGTTGGGTCACAATGGTAACACAATCACTTGGTGTTTACTGTCTCGCCAAAAAGTACTTCACCCGGATCACCCGGATTATCTTCTTTGGGTCACATTGGTAACACAATGACTTGGTGTTTACTGTCTTGCTGAGAAGTACTTCACCCATATCACCACGGAGTATCTTCGTTGGGTCACATTGGTAACACAATGACTTGGTGTTTACTGTCTCGCCGAGAAGTACTTCACCCATATCACCACGGAGTATCTCCGTTGGGTCACATTGGTAACATAATGAATTGGCGTTTACTGTCTCGCCGAGAAGTACTTCACCCATATCACCACAGAGTATCTTCGTTGGGTCACATTGGTAACACAATGACTTGGTGTTTACTGTCTCGCCGAGAAGTACTTCACCCATATCACCACGAAGTATCTCCGTTGGGTCACAATGGTAACACAATGACCTGGTGTTTACTGTCTCGCCAAAAAGTACTTCACCCGGATCACCCGGATTATCTTCTTTGGGTCACATTGGTAACACAATGACTTGGTGTTTACTGTCTTGATGAGAAGTACTTCACCCATATCACCACAGAGTATCTTCGTTGGGTCACATTGGTAACACAATGACTTGGTGTTTACTGTCTTGCCGAGAAGTACTTCACCCATATCACCACGGAGTATCTTCGTTGGGTCACATTGGTAACACAATGACTTGGTGTTTACTGTCTTGCTGAGAAGTACTTCACCCATATCACCACGGAGTATCTTCGTTGGGTCACATTGGTAACACAATGACTTGGTGTTTACTGTCTCGCCGAGAAGTACTTCACCCATATCACCACGGAGTATCTCCGTTTGGTCACATTGGTAACATAATGAATTGGCGTTTACTGTCTCGCCGAGAAGTACTTCACCCATATCACCACAGAGTATCTTCGTTGGGTCACATTGGTAACACAATGACTTGGTGTTAACTGTCTCGCTGAGAAGTACTTCACCCATATCACCACAGAGTATCTTCGTTGGGTCACATTGGTAACACAATGACTTGGTGTTTACTGTCTTGCTGAGAAGTACTTCACCCATATCACCACTGAGTATCTACGTTGGGTCACATTGCCAAAAATATGGAACTAAGGTAAATAGAAAGTCAGACATCCACTGTATTCTAGCAGAAGACACTTGCAATTAAGGGGAGAGGAATGTCTTTTATATATCATACAGTCTATATTTTTGTCCTTTTTATATCCCTGCAGCACATTTTGAGTTTTTTTTTTATATGGACACCGTCAGCCCGTTCGTCCGTCTGTGCAAGATGTTGTTTCTGGAGATCTTGAAAACCGTACAGTATTTCTTCAGTTGGCACATAGATAGGTCTGGTGGTAAACTGATGCCTTTTGATAGTTTGGGATTTTCAACAATTTGTCCACTTGTTATTATTGATATTACATATATAATATAATATTACACATATAATATTACACATATAATATAATATCAGTATGTTGAGATAATGACAGTCACAGCGACTGGTGATTATTTTATGGCCTTGCTATTTCCTGACACACTCAAATCTGTCACTTGCAAGTCTAAATACACCCCCAGCACTTTGTAAATCAAGGCATAGATACTTATTTTAGAACTGAAACCACTGTGTCAATGAATAAAAGTATCAATGCATGGACAGTTGGGAGCCAATCCTGAAGGATGCATGTGTTTTAATTTTCAGGAGGACTATGAAAAATATGGAGTCAGGATAAAAGTGAAATATCGTGATGGTGAACCACTGAGAGAGTTGACCCCCCATCATCAGAGTGGAGGTGAAAGGAGCGTGGCTACTGTTCTTTATATGATGGCGCTACAAGAACTGGCCAAATCTCCGTTCAGATGTGTTGATGAAATCAATCAGGTCAGATATGCATTTGATGCCTGTTAATCATGCATAGTCATGCCATTCACTTTGACTACATTGTTGCAATAAAGAAGGGTGAGTAGAATAAACAACTGGGGTTTCAGATCGTTTATCAGAAAAATATTTTATCCCATTGAAGAATGTTTTTTTTCAAATCATTATACAGAATACTATTTCATCCCATTCACTTCCCTTCCACTACTGGCTGTGGACAGAAAGGGTATTCCCCTACACAACACTGAACGCCAAAGTCTTGTTACTTTTTATAGCGGGGCAATATCTTGAAAGCAGTTCATTTGGATTCTGTGTCCGATGACATTGCTTTTATATGCAACGTTGCTTGCTCCTCCCTCCTGCCTTGTTCTATTAGTGCTTTTTTTTTTTTTATCCCCCTGCAACTCGTTGTCATCTCCCTGACTATCGTTCCATCTTTAGTCTTCAGTTCTCCTGATACTATAGGAGCGGTTGCCTCCACTAAGACTTTGCCTGCTTAAAGTGTGCCTCTACCTGCCTATGCCTTTAGCATCATATCCTCTCATCTTTCCGAGGCAAGGATGTTAACTGACTATTAAAGTCCAGTTTCAACCTTTGCCCAACAAGGCTGGAATTCCGGAGTTACATTGTTGCTGGACATGCCCCATTGGCTTCTAGCTATGTGTTTTCTGTTTTCTGTCGTGTTGTGATAGTTTCGAAAATAGGCTACGATAGCCTACGATTTCCTTACGATAACTTTACAATAATTTTAGGGCTAAGATCGTTTCGAAAATCTAGGCCCTGCACCTGATATGGCATCTCCACCTCCATTTGTGCCTGGTTCAGCCTAGTGCAATGCCTGTCGCTTCTACTGCAACTGGTGTATCGCATATCTCACATTGCCAGTGCCTGCTGTGAAGTTTTTAACTTTGCCTGTACCTGCTTCATCTGTTGTGCATGGAATATCATTTCCCTTCCTGATGCTTTTGTCTGGTCCTGGGTCACTGAACCTGGTGCAGGGCTGGCAGAAGATTCAGCCACACAAGAGTGGAACGTAACTTTGCAATGACCAACAGTTTAGAGCTGATGATACAGGATTGGTGAACACACATCATGAGCGAAGTAAGAAGTTATGTCTAGTCCATGCACATGGCAATGGTCACTAGGAAGGATGAGTCTCCAGGTTATACTAATGCACAATTACAAACCGGGTGATACGGTTGCATCAGGATTAGTAATAATTTACCTCCATGAAGATATGTGTCAGAGTTAGTCCTCAACAACCGATGCTTGTTGTAAGAGGTGACTTACAAGATCAGGCGGTCAGGCTCGCTGACTTAGTTGATGCATGTCATTGTATCCTAAGAGTGTAGATTGATACAGATCCCTGGAATTCACTGGAATTTCGATCTTGATTATTTACAGACCGCAATCACATAGCTGGAATACTGAGTGTAGAATTAAACAAACAAACAAACAAACAAATAATTTACTGATATTTGAATAGTTCACATATTAAATACTTATTCTGATATGATGTGATAGTTCCCTACATGCAGAATGTTGTTTTGTTGTGATGTACATACTTTCTCGCTTGGTATTTTTCCAGGGTATGGATCCGATCAACGAGAGGAAAGTGTTTGAGCTGGTTGTTCAGACTGTTTGTAAAAAGTCCACCTCGCAGTATTTTCTGCTGACACCCAAAGTAAGATGACAGTTAACAAAGGGTATATCCTCAAATTAATTGGGTTAATAGCAGGATAGAACTTATTCCATTGCCCATCCTATTTTTTAGGTCACCAGGACCAAAGGTCCAAGTGAGCTTATGGCATGGCTGTTTGTCCAGCCATCAACAATTGACTTCTTGAGGGACTTCTGCTGAGGGAATGAGGCTGAAAACTTCCTCAAGCATTGTAACAAGACCATAAAATTTCAGTTTTTGAACCTGTAGACTGTGTGTCGTGACAGTTGTCGCGAAGGGAACTGGAAGATTACATGCCCATATTCGACAGAGGCATGTCAATTGCCATTAATTTAGAAGTCAGAAGGAACGATATATTCCGTTTGGCAGAATCACATGCTTTTTAATGATACCAAATTATCTAAATTTGATGGATTTCTCATCGAGATATCAAAGAAAATTACCATTACTTACAAAAGCATGGTGCATTGAAAACAGCAGCGGTTTTGGCATCAGTGCAACATGTACAGGTCATCTTCAAAAACATAATGGTGACGATGTGTCCTTATAAAATACTTTTGAAAATATGATCCTACACGACAATGTACTGAAGTTTGCATATATCAAGTCAATACATGGATTTGGAGAGAATTTGTCAGTAACATTTTATCGTATTTAAAGAAATACGACACATACTTCCATGATTAAGTGAAGTAAACATCGTTGCAAAGTTGTTTGGGCAGGAATATAAAGTACATTGGTTCCTTCAGAATTGATCTATGCAGCTTATAAATGTTTAAAAGATTTCATTAATTAATGACAATGTACTCCTTGAATAACTACGAGGACAACCCGATCTTCATTTTGTGATTTGTAGGACATTGTTGGTGTTTTGATTTCCGAGCCCTGGCCCATGAATGTCATGGGGTCGATATTTGCTTGTGTTTTGAAAGTACCCGTAATTGTTTTTTGTGGTAGGATTTAAGAGTCCAAAAGAGTAAGTTTTAGTAAGTTTCGTGTTGCAGATCACTGTTTTAAATGGAATGAGATTTATCATGGAGTACATTCTTTCATATATGGAGACCATAAACCGAAGACCCGGGTTCGATTCCCGACATGGGTACAATGTATGAAGCCCATTTCAGGTGTCCCTGTCGTGATATTGCTGGAATATTGCTATAAGTGGCATAAAACTACACTCACTCACTCACTCCCCATAAACCGCTTTTTGCCATATTCAACGGAAAATTAAACATACTTCGATTTAGAAGATTGTCTTCTTCTGCCAAGGTATATATGAAGGCAATGTAAACTTTAGTGATATTAAAAGAGCAATAGTCCAGCAAAGTGGATTATGCTTGATTTTCATACGTCTGCAAGCATTAAGACACAGGATTTGTACTTATGTGTGGCGAAAATATTTAACAAAAACACTTGAAATTAGGATTGGCAAATGTTTAAAACTCGTTTATTGTATCCTGAAAATTTTATAACATGACACGCTAGATTAACCCATATATTCTCATTTCTGCAACTGATATGATGACCACGAAAATTAAGTTTTTATTCTGTGTAACGTTTGCACAATAAATTTACTGAAATGGTTCATAACTTACCGTCGCACTGTTGTTTTCCGATAACAAAATGTGACTTTATACTCAGTTAAAACTATCATTTCCAAGATATCCTTATTGATCGTTCACTACCACAGGTGAGAGGGAAGTCTTTGAAGGCATTTTTAATTTGTAAGATCATAAACACATGACACTTTTTATCGATAGCAACTTATTTTATTCTTTGTCATGACGTGTCAGAGCTACTTCTTGCTCCTTGCTCAGGCTGAATCATCATGACAAAGGATAAAAGGAGTTTCTATCCTTAAAGGGTCATGTATTCACAGGTAAGAAGAGACCTATGTAAATCCGAGTTAGAATAGGTCTTCAGCAATCCATGCTTGTAGTAAGAAGCAACTATGCTTGTCGAAAGAGGCAACTAAAGTGATCATGTGGTCAGGCTCGCTGACTTGGCTCGCTGACGCTTGGAATGAATTTCTTAATGATAAAACGGAAAATAATTTTACTAACCCAGGATTTGAAAGAGTTAATGAATCGGTCAACTTAAGATCGGTCAAGTGATCGGTTATAATAATAAAATTGTTATTGCTACCGATCAACAAAAACCAGGTATAAATTCAGATATGAACGTCGAATTAATAACGAAAACGATCACGGGTGAAAAGGGAATAGTCAAGCCACAAACACCAACTATCGCTCAACCATCTACTGACGCACAAGTGTCACCGCATATTGCGGCTAAAAATCAACAACATATCGATGAAAAAACAGCGCTTGTAGTGGGTGGAGTCTCGGTTGGTTTACTCATGATTTGGTGGTTAAATAGTTCTTAGCGGACACGTACAACAACCCTGCAATTGCTACGATCAACCCCCACAAGTTTTGACTAAGCCAAGTGGTGGTCTTAGCTAATAAATTCAATAGCCAGGAAACAACAATCCCAATTATACCGAGAAGTGCAGCCGCGGCTTTCTCAGCTAGCTTTCCCAGTGCTGAACCTAATGCTTTTAAATGCTTTTTTATCCACTCTCTTATACCGTTTTTATCGTTAGGCGGTGTACTACCACCTGCACTACCACCTGCTAACGAGAGAGTCAAAGTCGATATGATAAATCCCAACGCGGTTAAAATACTAGCAATTGTTATTCCCTGTTCTCTGAACAATGTTTTAATTTTATCGGCCAGTGTAGTATCATCATTGAGGACTTGATCGATAGTTTCTCGAATTCGACTGATTTGCGAACGAAGTGCCTTTCTATTACTGGAAGCTGCTTCGAGGCGGGCCAATCTTTCCTCTTCTAGGTTACGCAATCTTTCAGCAACGCGGCGTCTACTGAATTCATCGCCCGCCTGTTCGAGTTTTGTTTTCTCTTGAGCTATATGTTTGTCGATTTCGGATAGCTTGGCTGTATTATTGATGAGTTCTCCCCGCATAGTTTGCATTGCCTTGTCAAGACCTCGTAATTCCCGAATACTGAACTCCGAATGTGGTACATTTGCCGTGGAATTATCGTAATAGGTATCTAAGATTTCTCCGAGTCCGTTCGAGGCCACCATCGAGGCTGCTTCCAAATCATCTGTATTAACGAGTTCTTTCCTCATAGTCTGAAGAGCCTTAGTAGTCTTCGCGGGAAGTTTTTCTCGTCCGTATTCTACAAAACCTAATTTATCACGAACAAACTCGCGGCTATGTCTGCCGGCTATAGTAGACAAGGCTAGGGGCTTACGAGTACTATAATGCATAAGCTCAATATGCGGAGAGTCACGTACTCGCAATGTTCCTTTACTATCTAGCATAAACTTTGAATAGTCCCGACCTATTGGGATAACATAATTTTTATCTTCTTTTAATGCATCGTAATAATCATCAACGGCTGATTGTAAAAGGGCATCATTTACGGTTGGGTTCATAAAGCTGGTTTCATCAGTACCCTCTTCGATGGTACTAGTATCAGTTATGTTATCTAGATCAAAGTCATTATGTTCAAAATTAGTCATTTTTATATTAAACATAGGGTACATGTTTTCAATATAACAATGTCTTCGCAATACGGACGCAAGTTAAACCCACAACGCAGACTTCGAGATCCATTAGGGGTCAAGGCAATTCGTCAGTCTGTTACTATAACTAATAACCCTAGTACCATCGATCAGAATCAAACGCTTCTGGTTCGCTTTCCTAATCTCGGCGCACACGATGTGTTAGTTCCGGGAACTGTCCGACTAGCAGTTACGATTGTTTTGACTTCTACCGACGTTAACAGGGAGCCGGTTCAGAACTTAGGTCGTGGTATCGTTAAGAAAATCGCCATTAAAATTAGCGGTAATGAGGTTTTGAGTATCGACGATAGCGATGTATACTATTGTTACATGGATCTCTGGAGAACGGATAAAGAGCGGGAAAACTTCCAGTACCAAGGTATTTGTAATAAGAACACATTGAGACTGCGCGTAGATGCTTCTAGTGGTGATGGTACCGTTGTAAAAGATCAGGCCGTTGCCGACGCATTAGGTAACAGATTCTATATTCCCCTAGACTTTGAATTACTAGATTCCCACATGCCTTTTTATCAAGCATCCCTAGGTGATAGGTAAGAATACGAACTCACTTTTAACGACTACGGTAGAGTAATCAGAGCTGCTGAAGAAGCTAGCTATTCCATTGACAATATCTCGCTCGAGTATGATATGATAACGGATCCCGAATTATCCAGACAAATTCGTAACCAGTATTCGGGAAGTTTAGCCATTTTGTACGATCGCGTGCTTCGACATAGAAAGATCACGAGGGACAAAAAAGATACGATGTGGAATATCAATCTAAACGTCCCCACGAGGTCGTTGAAGGGTATTTTAATGTTGTTCGAGGACCCCTCCGATGCGTTTAAAAGAAATACCGAGAAGTTCTACAATCCCAAGATTACGAAAGTAGAATTGACTATCGAGGGCGTTCCTAATCAACTATATAGCCAAGGAATGCTAGCGTATCACCAGTGGGATGAGATTAAAAAACTTCCTTCTATAAAACGCTCCCCGGAAGTTAACGCGGTCGTGAAAGATCTGTCTCTCGGGAGTGTATCGATGGGTGAATACCTAACCACGAAGTACGCGCTATGGCTCGACTACACGGCAGTGGGAGGAGAATAGAAAATGCTAGCGAGGGTGTCACCATACAGATAACGAAGCTCCAGGAATCGGCTGGTAAATTAAACATATATTTGTATGTGATTATGGATGCGCAACTTAATATACAGAATGGGAGATTCGTGCAAGCAATCTATTGATAATCTTTTACCTAAAGATCCTCACTGCGCTATCATATGCGGGCAAACGGGCTGCGGAAAAACAGCTTTTATTCTAGATATTTTAGAAAGTCATTATCGGGACGTTTTCGATCATATTATTATTCTGTGCCCGACTATAAGCGTTAATAAAACATACTTATCGAGAGATTGGGTAATGAATGACGACGGGGTACTCAGAGTCAATCCGGGCGATCGTTTACAAGACTGTCTCCGAGTATGTCACGAAAAATACAAAGGAGAATCAACCCTTTTCATAATAGATGACTGCAGCGCGAGTAAAGAATTAACAAAAAAGAAGGATATGCTTTCGTATTTAGCATTCTCCGGACGTCATACTCAACATAGCGTTTGGGTACTTACTCAAAAATACAACTCTGTCCTGAAAGATCTCAGAGAGCAGACCAAATGGGTAGCTGTTTCATTGCAAAGATCGAAATTCATTCGAGGAATGTTTACGCGAAAATGACGTCATTTATACCAAGGGTGAACGTGACAAAGTCAGAAAAGTGTTAGCGGCAACGAAGCACTGTAAACTTGTATTAAAAACCGATCAACCAGCTGCTTATGCAATTGCTTAGCAAAATGTAGCAAAATTATAGCAAAATGTAGCAAAATGTAGCAAATTGAACATTAGAGGTTAATATTACATAAAATGTGGTTCGAAATCCTCATTCTTTCGCAACAGTTCATTATTACGGGATGTATTGGATATGTCATATTATATTATGTTAGACTTAAATATCTCCTTAGGTATTACATTATGGAATGCGACGAACTCATCGAACAAATGCTCAAAGAATCTGAGCCTGATCAACATACACATCAACATGCAGATAAACATAGAGAAAGACTCGCGGCTTTGGTAGCCGGTGGAAAATGTTCCCAATATTTGGGAGAAAATTATACCATCGAAAAAATTGATAACATGACCGACGAAGAGATTAAAAAACTGTACGCGCGTTACGAGTCTAGACTGGGAGCTACAATGACTAAAACTATAGGGTCGTCTATATTACAACTATACACAGTCGTAGCTAGTACGTTTCTCCCCATCCCGGCAGAACATCGCATGTATTTATGTGAATCTCTAGAGAAAGACCCATTCATCGAACACGCTATAAGCTCAGTGAGCTGTGAGTTTTATCATAGATTCGGAATGTTCTTAGCTCCGTTCACCACAGCTTTAATAACGGCTAGGTATTGTCAATTTAAACATACGTGCCCACTTAATAATATAAATGGAGACACAACAGATTGCGGAAACACAACAGGTGACACCACAACAGATTGCGCAACCACAACAGATTGCGGAAACGGAACAACAGATTGCGGAACCACCACAAGTGAATGAGGAACCACCACAAGTTAATGAGAAAATACTAAAACCCAGAGTTACTAAGAACCCCCAAAAAATAGCTGCAGGAAGAAAGGGAGGGCTGGCGCGCAAAGCAAAATTAATAAATAATTCAAATCCGATTAAAACATGGGCACTAGTAGGAGTTGCTGGTATAGCGGCTGTATGGTTCTTTTATAAGACCGGAGAAGAGAAAACGTCACCCCCGCCGCAACAACAAGTTCAATTAGAGGTTAGTCCTCATATAATGCTATAAGAAGCATGACTACTCCAGTTACAGACGGTAAAATGTTGGTAAACACGACGTATCATTCAGCGGTGGTGACCGGCTTGGCCATTGGCTATGCCCGTATGGCTAAAATGATTACTAAAGCCACACCTCCCAAGCTAGATTTTAATGGATTTGATATAGGTATGATGGTTCTGGATATTGGATTAGCAATGGCAACGAAGGATATGCTCATCAAACAAGGACTTATCCCGGAAGACATAATGAAGTAATTAAACATTTGAATATTTTATATTCATATACTATGGCATCAATTACGATGATGGTCGGTGGAGCTGTTGTTAATGCTCTAGCTTTTTCGGGGAGTAATTATTTATTTTCCAGTATGAGGGAATCAAACGCTAAAGAAGTTGAAGAGGAGCGTAAACGACATAATAAAGCATTAGAACAATACCAAGCAGCTCAGTTACAATATACGCAGCAGAGAATGAAGAGATTAGACTTTATTCATGAAAAACTGATTAAGGAAGGACATTCAATTCAAACGTTTAAGGATGTTGAATCTGCCATGCACGAATACTACCTCGTTTATGGGAAAAAACTCGACCCAATACCGAGACCAACAATGAGTCAGTTTTATACACCGTCAGAGGCTCAGAAAGACCGAGAGGTCGCATTTGTTATTATGGGGTTATCTGCTCTATTGATTTTCAGCTATACACTAGTGTAGATGTGATATGATATGACATATGTGAGACAAATGATATGATAGATGTATATACCATGAATAACTGCAAGTTTACACTCATGGGGAAGACGACTCTATGTAACCGCCGCTGTGTTGAAATTTACTGCGGTATACACAATTATTACATCAAGCGTGGACACATAAACTATACATGTTCTGAATGCGGGATAGGGGTCAAAGGTCGTTATTGTTTATGTAAGAAACACGGTGCTGATAGGGTCAGGAATCAGATTATTTATGCTAGGAAGAGAGATTACATCAATGAGAGGAATAGGTTGGGGAGAATACGTATTTAGATATATGAAAACAACCAATTAGACATTTGTTTCATTTTGCATATACCATTCAACCACTATGGTTTTTGTCAGAGAGTTGAAGGCTATGGCAAAGCAACGTGGTCTGCGTGGATATTCTCGTATGAGAAAAGCTGAATTGATTACCTTACTCGAGTTGGAATCACCCCAGACTGTTAGAGAACTCAAAGTTCGAGCGAGAAACAGTGGGCTGAGAGGTTAT
Source organism: Haliotis cracherodii (assembly GCF_022045235.1). Lineage (NCBI taxonomy): Eukaryota > Metazoa > Mollusca > Gastropoda > Lepetellida > Haliotidae > Haliotis > Haliotis cracherodii. Next base: position 40,556,961 of record NW_027266264.1, read on the forward strand.
TCTCGAATGAGAAGAACTGAATTGATCGCTTTACTAGATAATAATCAACAAGAACAAGACGAGGATGATATTCAACAACAACAAGAATTAATATTTGTACCCACAACCGCCGGCGTTGGTAAATATTTAAGAGGTTGGAAGATGGATATTAATTCCAACATGGATGTTAACGATATTAAGCCCATCATATCGAGTAAAATTAACGAGGAATTAGATGATTTACAAAGTATAAAATACCAGCTGACGATTAAAATGTCATTGAGTAAAAGTAACGCAGACGATAGCGTCGAATATACCGAACCATATTTCCGAAGCAATCAAGAAGTTATAACCGAATCCGATACTATAAACGCATCATTAGATACATCAATTCAGAGGATACAGGAAACTTTAGAACGCTGGACTAATAGAGGTTCGGGTTGGGGTGTGGATAAAATCGATAGTTTATATTTAGATATAGCGAATTATATGCCTTTCAAAGGTGGATCTTATATAGATTTACCCCCGTATTATAAGAAGAAAAAAGCCATAATTAACGTAAAAAATAAATCCGATGACTGTTTAAGAATGATGATAAGATCTGCATTATTCCCCGTAGACAAGAATCCGGATAGACCTTCTAGCTATCCCCAAAACGATGGACTCAACTTCGATGGTATAGACGAACCTACACCAATATCACAAATTGATAAGGTGGAAAAGCAAAATAATTTAGCTATAAATGTTTTCGGACATTCTAAAGGAATTGTTGTACACAGGATAAGCTCCGCTCCGGAACATATTCCCAGAATCAATTCATTTTTGATCGAAAAAGATGGAAAATATCATTATACGTGGATAAAGAGTTTAAACAGGCTATTATACGATCAAACAAAACATGCTAGAAAGAAATATTTCTGCGAAAGATGCCTGCATGGGTACAGCAGACAAGATCTATTAGAAGTGCATAAAGAAGACTGTAGAGGTGTTGGACAGAATGCTATCAGGATCGATATGCCTAAAGAGGGAAAAAATATATTAAAATTTGAACATTATAGTAATCAAATGCCAGTACCGTACGTAATTTACGCCGACTTCGAAGCGCTTATCAAACCCATAGAAAATACCGAACGCAATAATCAAGAAACTCAAGATAGTTTTACGTACAAAACTCAAGAACATATTCCTTGTGGGTTTGGATATACAGTCGTGCCTCGTTTATACGGACACTTGCGTCAATTCACAATTCGTCCGCATAAACGAATTTCCGTATAACTGAAACCAGCTTCTTACTGTAAGTCTGTCATGGAAGTTTGAACTTTACCACATTTTGAGGTTTGAATTTTAAACAATAATTCCAAATTGTCCAGATCGCCTGTGTTCTCGTAATAAGTAATCAAGGTCTCTATACAAGCCACAACCTTGTGCTTGGGGATTACATGTACAATAAACAAGCTCGTAGCTCAAACGTAACTCAGTGTCACTTGGTTAATTGACTTCTCACGAGTCAAAGGATTACCATCAGCGGAAGGATTATATGTATTGTCCGGATAAGTGAGACAATTTTGTGTGCATTTCAGTGTTTTGTGTATGAAAATGACCGTCCGGTTCCGGAAACTGAATTTCCGTATATACGGGTAAATTTATATAGTCATTATTTCGTTTTGAATGAAAATCGTCCGGGAACCAAGGTTTCCGGATATCTGAAGTCCGTATAAGCGGGGCACGACTGTATAGTTGTAAGGTATGATGGGAAAACAAACACTCCCGTGATTTACAGAGGTCCCGATGCAGCGGGAAAGTTCCTAGAATATCTACAAAATGAAGAGAGAATAATCAGGGAAGAATTATCGTGTAAGAAACCCATGCGTATGACGATAGATGATTGGAGGGCCTATAAGAAGTCAACGAGTTGTCATGTTTGTAATAAACCCCTGGATGGGGATTCCGTAAGAGATCATTGTCACGTCACGGGTAATTATCGGGGAGCCGCTCATAACGAGTGTAACTTGAAACTAAAAATGAATGCTCAAACAATACCCATCCCCGTTGTGTTTCACAACCTTAGAGGATACGATTCACATCTCATTATGCAAGCTATCTCAAAGACCGACGGCGGTTTAACGTGCATTCCTAACAACATGGAAAAATACATATCGTTCTCGTTGACTAAACCTATACATTATAGGGACAAGGATGGGAAATCTAGAATAAAGCAAAGTAATGGGCTTAGATTCATAGACTCTGTACAGTTTCTGTTATCTTCCCTGGACAATTTAGCTAAAGCGAACAATCCCGATGACTTCGCGATAACAAATAAATATACAGATAAGATAACTCGTCATTTGCTGCTGAGAAAAGGTGTATATCCATACGAATATATGGATGATTGGTCTAGATTCGAAGAAACTGAATTACCACCCCTCGAATCATTCTATAGTAACTTAACAGAATCTAGAATAACAGATGCCGATTATGAACACGCTCTGACGGTCTGGGATAAATTAGGTTGTAAGAATTTAGGTGATTATCATGATCTGTACTTAAAAACCGATGTACTGTTACTCGCCGATATATTCGAGATACTTAGAAAGACGTGTTTAAAACAATACGGCTTGGACCCGGCATGGTACTATTCCAGTCCAGGACTATCGTGTTGAAGAAGACCGGCGTAGAACTAAAACTACTCACAGATTACAATATGCACTTGTTTATTGAGAAAGGATTAAGAGGGGGTATATCGATGGCAGCGAAAAGGTATTCCAAGGCTAATAATAAATTAGTGGAAGGATACGATCCGAGTAAACCCGACACGCACATATTATATCTCGACGCTAACAATTTGTACGGATGGGCTATGAGTCAACCTTTACCCATGGGTGGTTTTGAGTGGGTCGATGATATCGATAATAATGATGAGAATAAAGGGTACATACTAGAAGTTGACTTGGAATATCCAAGTTCCTTACATAAAGACCATAACAGTTATCCGCTAGCTCCCGAAAGATTAATGGTTAATAAAGATTGGATGTCGGAATATCAACGTTCATTGATGGGTAATAATAGGTTAGCTAACGTAGAAAAACTCGTACCAAATTTGATGGATAAGACAAAATATATAGTTCACTACAGAAATCTCCAGTTGTATCTATCGTTAGGTATGAAACTTAAGAAAATACACAGAGTTCTTAAGTTTGATCAAAGCCCTTGGATGGAACCCTATATAAGGCTGAACACAGATTTAAGAAAGATAGCCACCAGGGATTTCAAAAAGAATCTATATAAGCTCATGAATAACTCGGTATTCGGTAAAACTATGGAGAATCTAAGGAAGCGTGTTGATGTTACATTAGTCAGATCTAATCAGGAAGAAAGACTCAGGAAACTTATAGCCAGTCCGGCTTTTAACAGAAGCAAGATATTCGATAACGACTTAGCCGCGTTGCATATGCAGAAGAGTAATATAAAATTCAACAGACCGGTGTACATCGGTATGAGTATTCTCGACTTGTCAAAACACTTAATGTATGACTTTTATTACAACGAACTTAAGAAGCAATACGTCGATAGATGCGAGGTGTTATATACCGACACAGATTCTTTGTTGATGGAAATACAAACCGAGGATGTGTATAAAGACATGGCAGAAAAAATAGATATGTACGACACGAGCGATTACCCAAAAGATAATCCACTGCACAGCGTAGTAAATAAAAAGGTATTAGGTAAGATGAAGGATGAATGTGCTGGGACTCCTATAGCGGAGTATGTTGGATTAAGACCTAAGATGTATTCTATAAAAAAGTCCGATAATGGAGAGATAAGAAAAGCCAAGGGTGTTAAGAAGTATGTTGTAAAAAAGCATATCAAACACGAACAGTATAAAGAATCATTATTCAACGGTAGAACGTTCAAACACGAGATGAACTCTTTAAGAATATAAGAATATAGGATATATGGATTAAGAATGAACAAGACATCATTATCCCCCTTAGATACAAAGAGATGGATTGATAATGATGGTGTAACTACCTATGCTTATGGTTATGGTGGTAATACCGTACCGTCGGGAACTATGAACAACTCTTCTCGTACAAATGCCCTACCCGGTCCATCTTGAAGATAATAAAGAATAGGCTCTCCTTCTTTCGTAACCAATCGACTAATGTTATACGTCTTAAGGGACCATATGGGATCGGTTGCGCGACGTAGGCCTCCTTCGAGTTCACCGGACTGGTATAAATATCTTACCCTTACTCTATCCGGAAGTTTTTGTTCTTTGCCTCTCCTCGGTGCTGAAGATTCGGAAGTCACGGATTTCATTTTAATCGCATCGGATGGTTTCTTCCCTATTAATCTCGTTACTTCATTATTCAGCGCTGATACAACGGCTGATAATCGTGTCACCCATTCGGTTGATCTCAATCGCTCGAATTTCATTTCGATCCCATACTGATAGCCAAACAAACGTTCCGCTAGAGTCCTGTTAAATCTTTCGACAATAGCTTGACTGCGGTGGGCCTCTCTTTCACCACGGACGATTTTGACGTCGTGCTTTGTTAACAGTTTAGTTACCGATCCCATAAACTCTCGACCGGGATCTACTTGAAATAGCTTAGGCCATTTTAGCGGTCCGCGTTTATATATGCGACTCAGTGCATTAGCTACTTCTGTTGAATCTTTCGAGGTTAATGGCTCAGCCTCTTTGTATCGACTAGCCACATCCACTAATGTTAAAGCGTATTTATACGTTTTGCGTTTTACCTTATCGTGGGGAAGAAACAAGAGGTCAGCCTGATGAACTTCATTCGTCGTAGAAATATCAAACTTCTTCCTCGGTATATAACGCGGTGCCGGTAAATATATTTGCCACAACGCTTGTTTCTTTAACCAATCCTTGGCCACATCTTTAGATACCTTAGCCGCGGTGGCTAATTTTTTTATTGCTCCTACACCTTTCCAATATCCTCGTGGGCTATAGTAAATTTTATTCATTATTAATTAATATTGATGTTTTGTTTAATACAAATCATGACTATCATTGAATTGCATAATCATTTACACATAAAAAATGCTACCTGTAGTAGCAGTATAGGTATATGAATCTTGCTCCAGTGGAAGTGAGCCAGAACCATCATTACCTATACTACTGCATGTCATCGTATCCCAATTGCATGATCGATGTCCATTATTATGTCAATTACTGGATTGTCAGGTCGAGACTTGAATATTTACAGACCGCCATCATAATTATGTTGTAAATTGCAGCAGCCATGTTGATGCCTCACTTGAAAGCTTTCTTGTAACATTTTGCAGCTGCTGCCAGACCTTGAGTATGCAGACAATATGACCATCCTTGGAATCTACAGTGGCCCTCACATGATGAACCACACAGAATGGAATGTCCGCAAATTCCTTCGAAGACGGGAAAAACTATCAGAAAGAGTTGTTTGAAAAGAATCCCTGAATTCATCGAAGATGGAAGAGATATTTTATTTGGTATTGTATTTGGCGCCATGGTATGATTGCATCCAGGCTTGTAATACAAAGGAAAATGCCTTTGATTGAAGTAATTATCAATATTACAGATCTTCATAACATTATTTTTGTGTTTGTCTGTTTTTTTGTATTGCACTTTTGACATTGAAAGTGTCGCTAAATCAATATGAACATTTTCATTTTTCCTCATTACTGCATCATTTCTACATGTTTATTATGAAATTTTATGTTTAATTTTAATTTAGAAATTGGTACTCAGGCAATGGCTTTTGAAAAAATAGTGTGGGCCGTTGACCAAATAAACAGTTGTGTACAATCAACCTCGGAAAGGGACACTCTACAACAATGTATTCCTTGATGAGTTAAATAGTAACACATATATATCCTAGTCCAATTTGAAGAAGTTAGTGTTCAGGCAGAAAGACCAAGCTTTTGATTTTTTAACTTTTCCTGCATTTCTCATTAATGCAGTTACTGCTTGTTCTTGACAGAGAGGTGTGAGGTCTTGCTGAAGAAGAAGTTGTTCCAGCTGGTTGAGTGGCTGACCCTATCACACAGCTCACATGGGAGTATGGAAGGGGTGACGTCACTGATCAGCACATTACTGCTGTCACCTCATAGAGAGTTTCATCTCTAATCCATTTGAATCCTTTGTGTGTTTTGCAACACTTATAATAACTTGTGATTGTTATTGTGCTTATGGTTTGTGTCTTCATATCTTTCCATGATTTATGCCATAGCATTAATATTTGATGCCTGGTGGTTGTTTTTACCACAGTAAATATCAGGTGTATTGTTGTTCCAATTAGCCATTTTGAATTCATTTCGTGATCACGTTTTTTGTATCATGTGTTCTGTATTCTTTGTATTGCTTGGTACTTCAATTCATTGTCATACCCTTGCGATGTTATTGTTATTAAAGTGGTAGTGTTTCCCATTCTTTGTGTAAACTTAGTCTTCGTAGAGCCAGATGGCTGGGATAAATGATTATGGCATACATAATCGGGGTGAATGCATTTTGATTACACTCTGCTATCATTGCAGATACATTCATTAGTTGCCATCCTCCTCCCGGATCAACTCAAACCACATTTCGAATGTCTTAGACAGTGTCTCCTTGATGCAACATCCTTGCGCCTTCCCCCTACAGATCAGACAAGGTACCTCCCTCAGAGTGGAATACCTATCTGGACACATTTGGTCTTGTCTGTCAATACCTCAGCTACCCCAACATCAACCTGTTTGCCACCTGGACTTCCAGGTCCAGACCTGGTGCCGGATCCACAAGCCTGATCAGTTAACACCCTGAGCATCCCCGGGTCATGACTAAAGCGTACATCTTCTCTCCTGGTCCATCTAAAAAGAGCCTTAAGCACCAAGGGTCACACTGCAAGGGCAGCAAAGGCAATCACTTAGGCGCACAGGCCTTCTACCAGGGGCCGACGATTGGCGCTCCTTCGAGAGTTTCTGCAAGGAGAAACACCAGGATCCCACCTCTGTGTCACCCCAATTCTTAGCTGAATTTCTACTGTTTCTGCTTCGTCTGAAGGGCAACACCATCACAACCTACCTTGTGGCCCTTAGCTCCAACTTGCCAGTTCCTGAGGATCGAAAGATGACCAAGATTCCGGAACTCCAAGCGTTGTTACGCTTGTTTCGTCTGGAAGACCAGAAGGGTCAAATTCAGACACCTGGTGTGGGATCTGAATGTGGTGGTTCTCCTACTGAGGCAATCCACTCAGTGTCTTACTGCAACCTTACCAAGAAGATGGTCTTCCTCTTGGCCTCTTGGCTCTGACAACAGCAACACAAGTGAGCAAACTACATGTGTTAGTTTTGAGCGCTAAGCGCATGGAGTAGCTCATCTTGGGCTGTGCTGGGACTTCATATCCAAGTTGATGGTTGTGGTTGAAGATGATCAGAAACTCCTACTATGTTCTACTATGCTTCATCCGACATTCCAAGAATCATCAAGAATCAACATCTCCACCCTTGCAGCGGCAACTCAATCGCCCTATGGCTTTGCCCTGGAAGACATAGAAGGCGTCCACACCTTTGGCCCTTTGGTGGTTCCCAAGCAGGTCTCTGGCACAAAGCGCCGCTGACGCTTCCACATGTCTGGGGCTGACCTTTCGACCTCTCCGGTGTGTGTCACCCCAGACTAGAAGGTTACATGCTGCACACATTGGCTCAGTACATCAGTTTTTTACTTTAACTACGTTTAATTTCTATTACTGCAATGATACCTGGACATCACTCTCTCCTTCCCCGCTGACAGGAATGGTCACTCAATGCCAGACATAGAAGTTGCTGCATGGTTGGAGTCTATGGAGAGTTTACTGAAGATCACATCTGAAGGTATGCCCTCCTCAAGGGCCGTCAGATAAAGATGCATTAAGGAGTAGTGCGGTATAAGTTAAAAAAATCTAGTAAAATCCTAGATATTTTTTATATTTGAATGTACTTATCCTGGATTACTTCATCTATCCTGCATTACTCCTGAGCTGACTTGTCGCAGAGCTGCCTCCCCATGATATCTTCGGATGCTCTGTTTTTTGCAGTAATGTTGTGGTCAGTGTTGTCAACCATTCCGTTGTCACATGGGAGCTGTGTGATAGGGTTAGCCACTCAACCAGTTGGAACAACTTCTTCTTCTGCAGGACCTCGCACAGTTCTTTCTCTGTCAAGAACAAGCAGTAAATGCAGGATAAGTATACAAATATAAAAAATATCTAAGATTTTACTAGTTATTTTGTAAGTCACATAACTAAACTTCATATTATCCAATGTTTGCTATCAAGAGCATCTCAAAAACTCTTCCATATTTTGTGCTTTAATAGACGCTGTATACATGTGTTTTTTTAATCCACAGTGAATAAGTATTAATTTTCTCAACACAACTTTAGAATATCACCGTGAAAAAAATATCATGAAACTTGGGATCATGAAAATATCTTAAATACCACAACAAATATATATTGCTTCTAGTATCAAACAGGTTTAAGATAACAAAAGTAACAGGGTAATCTGGAGTGCAATGTTTGACTACAAGTACCAGTGTGTGCATAACAGTTTTTTTCACACTGTGAAGACATTACTGTAGTCACGTAACATTGGAAATAGCATGTTAACAAATTGGTATTGAAGTATACAAGTTTTTACACTATCTGGATATAAAATGATGCCTAACTGGACATATGTTTGTAATCTATGATATTAATTTTATTCAGTATTTCATTCAATATTGTTTACATTTTTTTCGGCGAAATCATGTATGAACTGATTGTCAGATCGCACTATGAACTTGCCTTGAAATGAACATTAGTTGTAAGAGATGCAAAGTCTTCTTATCACTGCATTAAGAATTCTTTTAAGTTATGATGTTAAGTATTCTTAATACTAAATCACCCAACTCCTTCACGAGATGCGCAGTAAATCAGTGTGCAAGTAAAGGGAAGTAACTGCTATGTTGGGTCGCATTATTCTAGTATTGCAGCATTTCACTGTCTGTGTCCAAGATGCGGAATATTTACCCTTTTTTTTTCTCTTTTCTTTAAAAAATGGAAATAAATGTAGCAGCCTTTATGATGATACAGCTGTGCCTGAGAACCAAGACTCATTACCCAGCTATGACCTTTGACATATGAATTACCTTGTTTATGTAGCTTTATTGCATTTGTCAGATTTCCTAAAACATCTGGGTTTATGAAGCTAAAATTTTGTGTACCGTGTATAGGATTCTAGGAAATTTGTCTCCAGAATTACTATCCAATTCTTGGCCAGGGATGCCAGGGTACAATTTGTCTGCAATAAAATTTACTTGTAGGAGGTGTCAAAATGGATCGGGTAGTCAGTGTGTGTCGTACCTTGACAGCCTGGGACATTGATTATAGTATCAATCACTGGTTTGTCTTGTTCTGACTACATTATTTGACAGTGGTGAAATACAGTATATGTTATGTCCATACATACTGCACATGACATAATGATGTTGAATGTGCAATGGCAAACATGATTTTGACTTGTTGAGTTACCAGTCAGACATACTTCCATGAATGTGTGTTTCTATAACAATGAAAAGTCCTCTGATATGAAACAGACCCAGGAACTGAAGTTTTAGCAACTTGACTTGATGTGCAAAGCTTTCTCTAAGTACATTGTGACAGTCACTACGTACCTGCTGGCCAGCAGTGCCTCAGCCATATGAATACAATATATGTGGCTTGCTTATATATAGTAACATGTTATGTGTTTATTTGTATATAGGCCCATGAAGATTCGGGTTAGAATAGGTCTTCAGCAACCCTTGCTTGTTTGTAAGAGGCGACTTACGGGATCAGGTGGTCAGGCTCGCTAACTTGGTTAATGCATGTCATCGATCCCAATTGCATGGATCGATGCTCATGATATTAATCACTGGATTGTCTGGTCTAGACTTGATTATTTACAGACTGCTGTCATATAGCTGTAATATTGCTGAGTGTGGTGTTAAACAACAACAAACAAACCAAACCAGACTATATTTGATACATTTTTTATCTCACCTGCCCTGAATAACTGTAAGGTTATATCATTGAAACGTTTTACATTTTTGAATTTTTCTCCAAAATGACTTCATGACTTCAGCTGAAAGTTTGTGTGGATGTTTGTTACTATAATTGAGTTCAAGTTTGTTCAAGGCATCAAAATCGGAATTTCCATATGGCCCCTGTCAGTCATCTTGGATTTTGAAAAAATATGTTCTCAAAAACTTTAAAGGCCAAGTCCTGAAACTTGGTGGGTGTTATGAAAAGTTGGTACTTGTGTAGTTAGTATTGGGGTTCAACATAATGTTCCATTATATTTATTAAATTTTTAGCTTGATTTGAATTTTACACTTCCACCATATTGTAAAGTGAAACTTAAGGCAGTTACTCAAGATATTTTGTACAAATTGTAATGAAATTTTGTATTTGTCTAGTTTTTTTTAAGATTCAAACATGTATGTTCCTTTTTCGCTAAATTTCAACTTTTGACCTTGTTTTGACAATGCTTAGAGAGTTGAACTACAGCAAGTATATTTCTCCTTAGCACCATAGCATATTTTTTGGCTAATCATTAAATTTTAGTCTTAGTTACTACCGTAGTCATCTGTACTTCTACAGAATATATTTGTTAATCACTGCTGACAGCAGCTCCTTCTAAGTGGCTGTCTTTGTTGATATTATAAACTGTTGACTACAGATCCAGGTGAGCTACAATGGGATGACACAATGTTTTTACTTCATTTATCGTGGCTGAAATGTAAGGTCGTCCCATACAAATTATGAATGTATTGGTATTCAACATACATGTAGAGATGTGCAAACTTCTCTTGTCTTATGCATTTACTTGTTTGCCCTAGTATTCTTACTTTTATCAGCTTTACATTTTGTTGCAAATAATCAAAAGAAAAATTAAATAAGCTACAGATCATTGTGCTTAAGTTTTGGTACTTTTATAATAGTCTACATTTCTTATGTGTTCTATTTGGTTTGATGGGGAATTTGAATATTTCATGCTCTTTCCTTGTTTTGTTAAAATGTTTAAGAATGATTCATAGCATACATGTGGGGCTCTTTTCCTCCTTTATCTCTTCTACTACAGCAGTTTTATGTGGATAATAAACCTGCTTGTTTCAATTTTTCACTGATATGTTAAAAAATATTACACTATGTACACCCAAGATTAAAACTCAACTTACTGTCATGTTACGTGTTGTATGTCTCCTCGGTTCTACAAGGTGTTATCCCGAAAATCAGTGCATCCAGAACTAAATCAATGAATACCTAGCAAATTAAATTAAAACACAGAGGATTAGGTTTAGGTAATACAATGGGTCAAACATGTGGCAGCAGCAATACATAAGGACCTAATACACGAGTTAGTGCACTCACACATGCCCAGAAATTGGCACAGTAAAATGTCATGAATGTGGCATGTGCCTCACAATTTACACCTGACAGTTTCAGAAATGTTCCCAACCCAATACAACGATTTCCAGATCAATTAAATGCGATTGGAGATGAAAGTGTTCCTAAGGCCTCTGCAAACCCACATATACGTAAACCATGGCTTGAAAATTATTGTAAACAAGCCAGGACAAATAGGAAGAAAGCTGAGAAAGAATGAATAATGTTAAAATCATGAGCGCCAAAGCGAGACATACCTTAAAACAAAATACATGTCAGTCATGGAGGAACTATGTATCTAAATTCAATTACCGCACACCCATGTTCAAGATGTGGAGTATGATTCAAAAGAAGTTGGGCAAAGGGTCAAAATCTGGAACTCGCAATCACAAAGATGGTAAAACACTTTTAACAACTGAGATTGCCAACAAGGTTGGTGAAACTCTGGCAAATCATTCCTCGTTGTCAAATTATAACCTTCAATTTCAGAGGTTTACAAAACAGCAGGAAAAGAAACAAGCCAATTTTAATTCTGATTATGGTAACAACGAAACATTTTTACTCCAAGAATTACATACTGCCGTAGGGCAAGCTCATAACACTGCAGGAGGAGCTGACAACATTCATTATCAACTACTGAAACACTACCCCGATTCATGTTTGCTTAATATATTTGATAAAATGTTGACAACTGGAATTTGTCCTTTGTGGCACAATGCTATTATCATTCCCATACCAAAGCCTGGGCAGGATCAGACAGATCCATCCAACTACCGCCCAATATCATTAACTAGCTGTGTTTGTAAAACCATGGAGCGCATGGTCAACATTTGATTAGTCTGGTACTTGGAGACCAATAACCCCCTGAGAGACATCCATTGTGGTTTCCGGAAAAAAACACCAGAAGTACAACTGACCATTAGAATCACTTATTAAAAATTCCATAGTCAATAAACAACGTACTGTATCAATCTTTTTCAACCTAGAGAAGGCATTAGAAAAAATGGTATTTTAAAAGATTTGCATGAATTTGGATTGAAGGGGCAAATTACCTCAGTTCATATCTGAATTTTCAACAACACACAATTTCAAGTACGACCGGGCTCCACCCTGTCTGATCATTTCGATCAAGATCAGGGCGTCCCTCAAAGCACCATCCTACCTGTCACACTGTTTTAGCATAACAATTAATAGTTTCACCAAAGTATTAAATAAAAGCATTGATGGTTCACTTTTTGTGAATGATTGTAGCCTTTCTTGTAAGAATATGAATACAACAGAAAGACAACTGACGAGAAATGAATTTTATCGTTATTCCTGCCAGTCCTGATACTCCGGACGCTATTTCCATGTCAAGTACGATATGCGCGGCGATTATAGTTGATAATAAACCGACACCGAGTCCCATGCCAGCCGTTACAAGCGCAGTGTCAACTCCGTCGAGAGCATTCACGGCTCTGCGATACTTTTTATACAATCCAAGTCTAAACTCCCTCTCCTTCTCTATTCGATGTTTTATGTCGCTTATTTGATGTAATTCATCAACTTCATCGAGCGCTGGATATGAATCCATATTATTATTATATCATATAATAGTCTTTAATTGGTCTTGCTTCAATGTTTTGAGAGTATACATCAACCTTATCAAATGTATATTATATGGCATTAATATCTTAGTAAGAGAAATGCTGTCACTTTTAATAATTTGGACCCCTCAAGGGTTGCAACGGGTGATGCTCCAATATGAAAAATACTGCATCGTCGACGCTCATGTTGCTTGAGCCATTTAATCGATAGACCAGGTAATATTTAGAAGGCATCTTCCGGTGCATCTCCGAACAAGACTTCAATTATAAGAGTAGAAAGATTAGGTATTGCACTCAAGTTATCTTTAATATCATTGAATTCAGTAACCAAATTTAAACTAACCTTTTTTGATGCCAGACGACTATATGACATATGACCTGGGCTTTCTGGCAGGGGAGAGACTAACACACTTTTTCGTTTTGATGGGATATAAGCCCCAAGTACGATCCCACTATTTATTATCTTAGTTGAAATTATGTGCCTTACCCATCATCACATATGGTGGGGTAATGATGATATTCAGTAGCCACTCGATGTTTGCTTCAACCATAGTCCATTTATTATCATCGTTGAGAGTGAGATTATACGAAGTGTTTTTATGGAGTCTACTAACTTCGACATCGCTTAAATCTCCTAGATTACCTGTGAATGTAACTTCTTTCCGCTTGTATACATTATCTTGTAAGTGTAAAGCGTATAACTTACCATCGGTACCGTGTTTATCGATTCCTTCTGTGTCTCCGAGATTGGAAAGCGCAATTGTATTACATTGTCTGAGCGTTCCAGGGCCTAATGAATCAACCATTATTTATAATATGGAGTGTTACACTCAAGTATCCTATATGTACAGGTTGGTGTTTTACATCTAATACAGAAATTTTGAGGTCTGAAATAATACCACGCTTTAATTTTTTATATTGTAATGATGAGAAAGATTCCGTGCTACCGCTATTGTATTTTTCATCTTTGACTGGAATAGCACTGAGTAGAGTTGAAGGACTTTCTAGTTGAATATTATCCGTTGTACTGATCTGATCACGATGGATGCACAACTCTTTATAGGGAACTAAATCGGGCAATTTAACTCCATGCCCTGTTCTGTTGGGGCCTTATACTTCTCCTCCATCCCATTCGACTCATTTTGTGTGAGACTAACTCCCAAAGGCTTAAAAAATTCATCGAGTGAGCATACGCTGTATCAGGTATTATGTGTTCTTTATCATTTATTATTGTCTGACTATTCTTTTCACAGCATTTATATTGGTCCACCGCAGGTAATACGTTACATCGCAGAGAGCAACTTCAAGTTGTCCATCTGAGTTATCGATAGTATGAAGCAGTTCAATAGACTGACCATTTGTTATTACCGGGAGTGTAACATACATATTAAATATACAATGATACTATATCATAACTTAAATATGAAATCAACTTATATTACTAATCAGTTGATTTAGTAAGTGCCTCTGGTGCTAATTTTTGTTAAATTCCCTGATATCTTTGAAAAATACAGGTTCATGGCAACGAGCGATAAAATGGTGCACGATTGGTTCCACAATCCGATGCAATTTTGGCAGAATCAGTTAAACTTTGTCATATGGTGTGCAACAACAGGAAGTGGTGTATCTCTTTATGCCCCAGGATTTGAACTAAATAAGTCTGTTTTATCATTTCACATGTACTATCAGATTAGACGTATACTAAAGAAATTAGTGCCCCATTACCGCACGATCGAGCATAGAATGCATCAAATAATCCGTACAATAGGTGGGCATTCGAACGTATTTGTAATGAATTTAATGTTTCTACGAGTAAAGATTGGCGTCTGAGTGGAGTTAACCATGGTCTAGGTATTCCGTACGCTGGTGCACACTCTGTTAAAGAAGTCAGCGATGATTTACTGAAAAGGGGTCTGCTTCTTCCGAGCTTTTCTCTCTCGAGTAACGAGTGGAGAGATGATCGTATGAACTTGAAGGGTGGTGTTGCTTTCACCGTCCAAAAGGTTGAGCAACCACCTGGAAATGCTTGGAATTAATTTCTATATGATAAAACAGAAAATAATTTTACTAACCCAGGAGTTGTAAGAGTTAATGAATCAATAAGAACTTATGTATGGGCAATTCTTGGTGCAGAATCGCAAACACGAACGGGAATAATCAGTTCTGGGACGGCGCTCGATGCACAAAAACAGTTTGTTGCAAACGTGGAGGATGCTATTAATTCACCAGTTGACATACCATCTTCTATAAAATGTTATCAAGATGTATTACAGTACGCTCAATCCAAAGTAGACTATGTTTATGGGACGGGACTATACATGTCTCCGAGTAATATGGAACTTCAGATCGGTCAAGTGATAGGTTATAATAATAAAATTGTTATTGCTACCGATCAACAAAACCAGGTATAAATTCAGATATTAACACCGAATTAATAACGCAAACAAACACAGGCGAAATGGGAATAGTCAAGCCACAGATATCTACTAACACATCTACTAACGCACAACCACAAGAGCCACCCCATATTACAGCTAAAAATCAACAACATATCGATGAAAAAACAGCGCTTATAGTAGGTGGAGTCGCGGCTGGTTTACTCATGATTTGGTTAAATAGTTCTTAAGGGATACGTACAACAGCCCTGCAATTGCTACGATCAGTGCCCACAAGTTTTGACTAAGCCAAGTGGTGGTCTTAGCTAATAAATTCAAGAGCCAGGAAACAACACTCCCTATTATACCAGGAAGTGCAGATGCAGCTTTCCCAGCGAGCTTTCCCAGTGAGCTTTCCCAGTGCTGAACCTAAAGCTTTTAAATGCTTTTTTATCCACTCTTTTATACCACCCTTATCGCTAGGCGGTGTACCACCTCCTGAACAACCGGTTAACGCGAGAGTCAAAGTCGTTACAATAAATCCCAATGCAGTTAATATACTTGCAATGGTTATCCCCCGTTCTCTGAACAATGTTTTAATTATATCGGCCAGTGTTGTGTCATCGTTGAGGACTTGATCAATAGTTTCTCGAATTCGACTGATTTGCGAACGAAGTGCTTTTCTATTACTAGAAGCCACATCGAGGCGGGCCGATCTTTCGTCTTCTAAGTTATGCAATCTTTCTGCAACACGACGTCTACTGAATTCATCACCCGCCTGTTCAAGTTTCGAGCTTTCTTCCAATTTATGTTACCGAGTTCATCACGCACAGTCCGAAGAACCTTAGTAGTCTTCGCGGAAAGTTTTTCTCATTGTGAGTAGTCTACAAAACATAATTCATTACGAACAAAGTTGTTGCCATGTTTAGTGGCTGTCGTAGACAAAGCTAGGGGCTTACGAGTACGATAATGCAGAAGGTCAATATCAGGTTCGCCATGTATTCGCAATATTCCTTTACTATCTATCGTAAACTTTGAATAGTCACGACCAATTGGGCTTTCTCTTAAGGCATCGTAATAATCATTAACGGTTAATTGTAAAAGTTCATCGTTAAGATTCGTAAAACTGGTTTCAGTTCCCTCTTCGATTGTACTAGTATCAGTTATGTTATCTAGATTAAAATCATCCATTTTTATATTAAACATAAGGTTACATAATTTCAATATAACAATGTCTTCGCAATACGGAAGCAAGTTAAACCCACAACGTAGACTTCGAGATCCATTAGAGGTCAAAGCAATTCGTCAGTCTATAACTATAACTAATAACCTTAGTACCATCGATCAGAATCAAACGCTTCTGGTTCGCTTTCCTAATCTCGGCGCACACATTGTGTTAGTTTCGGGAACTGTCCGACTAGCATTTACGATTAGTTTGACTTCTACCGACGTTGACAGGGAGCCTGTTCAGAACATAGGTCGTGCTATCGTTAAGAAAATCGCGATTAAAATTAGCGGTAATGAGGTTTTGAGTATCGATGATAGCGATGTATACTACATTGATCTCTGGAGAACGGATAAAGAGCGGGAAAACTTCCAGTACCAAGGTATTTGTAATCGGACACATTGAGACTGCGTGTGGGTGCTGAAAATGGTGATAATAGCGTCGTAAAAGATCTCGCTGTTGCCGGCGCATTAGGTAACCGATTCTGTATTCCACTCGACTTTGAATTACTAGATTCCCACATACCCTTTTATCAAGCATCCCTAGGCGATGGGTAAGAATACGAACTCTCTTTTAATGACTATGGTTGAGTAATCAGAGCTGCTGAAGATGCTAGCTATTCCATTGAAAATATCTCGCTGGAGTATGATATGATAACAGATCCTGAATTAGCCAGACAAATTCGTAACCAGTATACAGGAAGTTTAGCCATTTTGTACGATCGCATGCTTCGACATAGAAAGATCACGAGGAACAAAAAAGATACGATGTGGAATATGCATCTAAACGTCCCCACGAGATCGTTGAAAGGTATTTTAATGTTGTTCGAGGACCCCTCCGATGCATTTAAAAGAAATACCGAGAAGTTCTACAAACCCAAGATTACAAAAGTAGAATTGACTTTCGAGGGCATTCCTAAACAACTATATAGTCAAGGAATGCTAGCGTATCACCAATGGGATGAGATTAAAAAACTTCCTTCTATAAAACGAAGCCCAGAAGTTAAGGCGGTCGTGAAATACCTCACCACGAAGTATGTGCTATGGCTCGACATGCGAACAACGGAAGATGATCAACTACACGGTAGTGGGAGGAGAATAGAAAATGCCAGCGAGGGTGTCACTATACAGATAATGAAGCTCCAGGAATCAGCTGGTAAATTAAACATATATTTGTACGTGATTATGGATGGGCAACTTAATATACAGAATGGACGATTCGTGCAAGCAATCTATTGATAATCTTTTACCTAAAGAACAGCACTACTCTATCATCTGCGGGCAAACGTGTTGTGGAAAAACGAGATAAAGTCAGAAAACTTCAACGAAGCATTGTAAACTCGTATTAAAAACAAATCAACCAGTTGCTTATGCAATTGCTTAGCAAATGTAGCAAAATTATAGCAAAAGTATGGCAAAATTATAGCAAAAAGATAGCACAAGTAAATTGAACATTAGCGGTTATTATGTAATAATGTGGCTTGAAATCCTCATTCTTTTGCAACAGTTTATTATTACGGGCTGTATTGGATATGCCATATTATATTATGTTAGACTTAAATATCTCCTTAGGTATTACGTTATGGAATGGGACGAACTCATTGAACAAATGCTCAAAGATGAGCCAGATCAAAATGTATGCGGCCGATGTAGTTTTTTGTATATATTTGTTTTAATTTCATTTTAGGTTTTACATATATTTATCATATATAACTAGTTGTCCGTTTCAGTCAGCTATAACAAAGTGTATCTGACCTGTCTTACCTACTAACTGCCCCATGGCCAGAAGCTTCATTTGCTGATTGGCCAAGTTAACACCTATTGTTAAACTGCATGCTTTGATTACACTGCATACTCTCTCAGCACATAAACTGACAGAACTGCTCAGACCAGCAAAGTGTAAAGAGACAATATTAAATCAGATAATCTATGGTGTTGCCATACGTGTGGCAGTTGGGACCCACACCCTTGTATCACTCACAGGGGTGTATGATATATAGATCCTTATCACACTCAACGCATCGCAATAAAGACCTCAACCCCGTAGTATGTGTTTGTTCGCTCTAAAAAGACATACACTAAACTGCTACAAAATGGAGCCCCCAGTGAGGATCTTGCAGAAGGATGCTTGTGTGAGTCACTACGTGGGATGTGCACCCATTCATTCTTGGAGGGTCCGGGTCTGTCAGTTCGTCCACTCATCATGTGCTCTACGGTATTTGGGAGTTACTTGTGTAATGGCTTGATGATCAGTCATGACCATGTGTCACATGCTGTATTGCATACTGTGACAGTTTTTCTACATAAACTGAATTCTAAAGACATTTGAAGTTTGATAAATTCTGATTAATTATGTATTACTCATATCTATATGATGTAATTTTTCATCTTTGACTTGTTTGATTTTTGTCAAAGATCTATTGCTATATTAACACAGCATTTAAAGCTAATGATAAGCTGTGTTACTGATTTGATATCAGTCATGTAGGACATGTACATTGTTCTCTCTGTTATAGTTTCAATATATTAGGCCTTGAGTGTAAATATTTTCTTGCTTGCGTCATACATGTAGTTGTAATATATTTTGCTCCAGCCATGTTGGTACCAACTTCTTCAACTCTTGTGTAATTTAGCTTTAGTAGTTGTGTATTGTTATTGCATATTTTTATGTTTTCTGGCCAGATATATTAGCTATCATGTAGTCTTTGACAGTTATTTATTTTATCTTATTCCTTGGTGATCACCATTAGTTATCCTTAGCGTTTCGAATCCGGATTACCCCTTTTATGTTTCTAGGTTTGTCAGCACCATGTCCCTGTCTCAATGGGTTTCACCAAAGTGGTAACTGTCTGAGACCTGAATCACTTGTGGTTATTCCCCCACATTAAGCTGATACGCTGTGATATAACTTGAATACTGTTAATAACGGCGTTGAACCCAAGTCAGTCACTCTTTAGTTACTCTTAGTTACTCTTTAGTTACTCTTTAGTTACTCTAAGTTACTCTTAGTTATTTTAGTTTTCTTAGTTCATGTGTTCATTGCTGTTTGTGTATCACTGTAAGTACATCTACATACCCTGAGTATTGTAATACTGCATTAGTTTAGTGAGTTCCCAGTTATCATATGTGAGTATGAGCGTGTGATTTATTGCTTTCATTTTTCTGTTAAATAAACCTTTAAATAATAAAGCATAAATAGGTATTTATTAAAATGTAATCATGTAAGTGTTCATGTTCTGACAGCCTGACAACAGACTCAGTGAGCACTACTTCGCTGCACTGTTACTAACACATTCCCTATACCTATGTCGTATTGTGTTGCCTTGAATTTCTGTTTTGTTTCTACATTTAGCCAAATTGAATTAGTACTTTTGGTAAGTAAGTCTCACTTGTCAGTTATCCAACTGCAACTGTTTTCTTTCCATGTGTATTGTTATTACCCATAATAACAACTGCATTTATCTCGCCCTAGCTATATCTTCTTTTGGGTATTTTCTTCTTCTTCTTTTTTCTTCACTTCATGTAGTTTTTCTTCTTCTTTTTTGGCATTACCTATCTGATACACATTGCCAAATTTAGTTACATCACGTGGTCATAACTACATGAGTCATCATGTGACTATAGTTTATACCGTTTTGTTCGTTTAATGGTTTACACATCAGACTTGTGTTATCTTTCACACGATTTGACGGTTTACACATTTGACTTGTCTTCTTTCATACGATCCATTCATTTGTTTTTGTGTATATGATATACTCATGGTCTTCCCGGAGCACTCTCACTGATTTCTTTCTTCAACTATGGAACTCGAAGAGGAAGAATTGAAGAGCCTACTTGCAGTCTTTGCCAAGATGGGGATGTCTCCTAAGGTTGACACCCCAGAGGACCTTAAGACTTGGATTTCAGGTGTCGCACAACAGGAAGGTCCACTTGTGTTAGAGTCTGGAGCGGCTGCACAGACTGAATTCAAGCCTAATACCATGTCAGGGACTGGTATACCACAGCCTCCTGTCGCAACTTACCATCATTTCCCTAAATTACCTTTTTTTTAGCGGCGAATCAGGCAAGGATACTCCATATGACCTATGGAGATACGAGGTTGATTGTATCCTACAGTCGGGAACACATACACCTGATATTATTTTGCAGGCTATCCGGAAGTCATTGAAGGGTGAAGCTGCTTTGATTGCCATGAAGCTTGGTCACAAAGCTCATATTGATGAGACCGCCTCCGTGGTCTAGTGGTAGAGCGTCCGCCCGGAGAGCGGAAGGTCCGGGGTTCGATCCCCGACCGCGTCATACCAAAAGACGTTAAAAGATGGTACTTGTTGTTACCCTGTCTGGCGCTCGGCATGAAGGGGCTAAAACAAGGACTGGTCGGCTCGGAGTCAGTATACTGTGTCTGAGTGGGGTATTCATGTTAAACTGCGGCATGGTATCTCAGTGTGCTAGCACTATAAATCGGCATCAGTCCGGACTAGTACAAGCAGCCACACAAACACACACACGTACATGCACGTCGCTATATAAGTGCAATAATCTTGGACGCGACGTTAAACTCCATTTCACCTCACCTCACCTCATATTGATGAACTTCTGGCAAAGATTAGGTCTGCTTTTGGGACACTCAGGAGGCGAGAGACTCTAGGCGAGAGGCTTAGAGTTCTACGGTGCCACTCAAGGGGAGAATGAAGACGTCTCTGCATGGGGTTGCCGACTGGAGAATCTCATTTATCAGATTTCTTCACAGCGTTCACTCAGTTTGAGTGAACAGGACGATATGTTGAGGAGCAAGATGTGGGATGGACTTAAGCCTGCTTTGAAGAGTTTAGCTGCCCACAAATATGATGTCATCACTCATTTTGATGAGCTCCGTTTGTGCTTTAGGGAGATTGAGTTTGACCTGGACCGTGGAAAGTCAGATGGGCTAAAGAACAAGAAGTCTGCGACTGTGAAGATGGCTTCTGCCTCTGAATCTTCTGCACCTGCTACGAGGAAGGAAGTGTTAGACTTGCAGGCCATGATGAAAGAGATCAAGACAGAGTTAGCAGAGTTGAAGGAACATCATCAACAATCAGCACAGGTGTTCCAGCAATACCGTTCTCCCAGTGCTCAAGGATCTTGGAACTCTTGGAAGGGGAGTAAACAGACTGGTCCTTATGACACTCAGACATCAGATGGTTTCAAGCAGCCAGGATACTCTACCCAGAAACCATACCCATCTCAACAAGTGCCTTTACGTCAACACCCTCTACCACCACAGCCTGCACCTGTACCTCCTTCTATGCCACAAGGATACCGAAGACATGGACAGGACTCCAGCCATCGAGAGCCTCCTACATGCTTCAGATGTGGATGTCCTGGACATATTGCTATAGGCTGCCGTGTTCGACTGGACCACTTAAGGCATCCTTTAAACTTGGACAGGCCTATGGGAAGGGGTCACCCCTAGGCTCATTCAGACACCCCACATCAAGTAAGGTACCGGATGAGTTAATAGACATGCAAATGAGGTCAACATAGAAATTGAAGGTGTGCCTGTCAATGCTTTGCTTGACACTGGGGCCACTGTTTCAATTATTTCTGAATCTTTTTACGGGGAACATTTGCATACTATTCCTATTGAACCTCTCTGTGGTATCTTAGACATAGAGTGTGCTGGAGGAAAACAACTTCCTTATCTTGGATATGTGAGAGTAGGTGTGTCCATTACAGGAGGAGGGGTCAATGACGAGGATCCTGTATCTTGTTTATTACTGGTAGTCCCTGATACAAGATACAATTCAAGAGTTCCAGCCCTTCTTGGAACTAATGTGTTGAGCTGTTTGCTTGAGGACTGCAGGACCCTCTATGGACAAAGGTTTCTCCAGAAAGCTGCCTCTCACACTCCTTGGTATCTGGCTTACAGGACCATAGTGTTGCGTGATAAGGAACTTGCAAGGAATGGAAGTTGTCTTGGATTGGTAAAGAGTACAGAGGACAAGAGTTTGATCATCCCTCCTAACAGCAACATTAAGATTAAAGGACGGGTTACCAAGGGAATAACATCCCCAGCAGTGTGTGCTCTGTTACAGCCAACAGCACATGCTTCATTACCAGATGAACTTGACATTGCCCCTACCCTCATCACTTATGACAGCTCAAGGCGAGACACAGTTGATGTTCACATCTCCAGCATAACAATGCGAACAGTTGTCATTCCTTCTAGAGCATTGTTGTGTGAAGTACAGCCTGTGACTATACAGAAGCCTCCCACTGGTCAACTTGATGTCATTATGCATTTTGCTGACATATTCTCCAAGCATGATGAGGATATTGGACACAGTAGCATGGTGCATCACAGGATTGATTTAGTTGATGACACTCCATTCAAACAGCGACACAGAAGAATACCACATCCATGTATGATGAAGTCCGGAACCATCTACAAATTCTTTTGTCAGCTGGAATTATCAGGAAGTCTCACAGTCATTGGGCGTCTAATGTAGTCTTAGTTCGCAAAGGCAATGGACAGCTGAGGATCTGTATAGATTATCGCGAAATTAACAATCGGACCATAAAGGACTCATATGCTCTGCCGTGGATTGAGGAATTATTAGACTGTTTGGGAGGTAATAAATTCTTCTCCATCTTGGACATGAAGAGCGGATATCATCAAGTTGAGGTCGAAGAAGACCATAAACAACAGACAGCTTTCACTGTAGGACCTCTTGGATTTTTTTAATATAATCAAATGCCATTTGGACTCTCAAATGCGCCAGAGACATATCAACGCATTATGGAGCAGTGCCTGGAAGGTCTGCATCTTAATATATGTCTCATATATCTTGATGACCTGATGATATTTTCCAGAACCTATGAAGAGCATGTTGAGAGACTACAGCTTGTGTTTCGGAGACTTCAGGAATGTGGCTTAAAACTTGCAGCTAAGAAGTGTTAGTTCTTCAAGAGGAAAGTCAGATATGTTGGATATATCGTCTCCGAACAGGGAATTGAAGCTCATCCAGAGAAACTTGACAAAGTCAAGAACTGGCCTAGACCTACCACACCAGAAGAAGTCAGAAAATTTCTTGTGTTTGCCGGCTACTACCGGAAGTTAATTAAGGAATTTTCCGAGATAGCGAAACCTTTATCAGAACTGATGCCCAAGTCTGCTTCAAAGAAACCACGACGACAACCCACAGATGTCAACTGGATATGGGATGAAGATCAGGAGAATGCCTTCACTGAACTGAAGAATCGTCTCTCCACCCCACCAGTACTTGGATACGCTGACTACTCAAAGCCATTCGAACTACATACAGATGCCAGTGGTCATGGATTGGTTGCAGTGCTGTATCAACATCAGGAAGGGAAGTCACGGGTCTTTGCCTATGCAAGTAGAGGACTAAGCTGATCTGAGAGAAACTACTCACCACACAAGCTTGAATTCTTGTGCCTGAAGTGGGCTATCTCGGAGAAGTTCCACGACTACTTGTATGGACATGACTTTTTGGTCGTCACCGACAACAACCCTTTGACCTATGTGTTAACAAGTGCTCAACTGGATGCAACTGGACATCGATGACTAGCGTCTCTATCCAGTTATAACTTTGGCCTCAAGTATCAACCTGGAAAAGCCAATACTGATGCTGATGCTCTGTCACATCTACCAGAGAAGAACACAGATGAAATGGAACAGATTTCAAGGGATTCTGTTGAAGCCATTTGTAACTCTGTACATATCACCAACTTAGTGGAAAGTTTGTGTCTATCCGCTGATGTTGTTGATCATGAAGGTCTGGATTTGACGGGTTACAGATGTGACCAGAATGCCAGGGATTGGAGACACACACAAGCTAAAGACCAATTACTTGTGGAGATCATAGACCACTTGCGGAATGGGACAAGACCAGACAGAACTCAGTTTCTACGGGACCAAGAGATGACTACTCTGCTTAAAAGCTACAAACAGTTCAAGCTCAAAAGAGGAGTTTTATACAGAGTCACCAATGTCAATGGAGCTGATCACGAACAGTTGGTTCTTCCATCTAGATGTCGCACTGCGGCTATGAGGAGTTTACATGACAACGTTGGACTTCCTGGCAGAGACAGGACAATGTCACTATTGAGAGATAGATTCTACTGGCCAGGAATGTCTCGTGATGTTGAAACTCACCTGCATAATTGTTTGAAGAGAAAAACACCAACCAACATCAGAGCCCCATTGATAAGTATTGAGACAACAGAACCTTTGGAACTTGTTTGCATGGATTTTCTTACCCTAGAACCATCAAAAGGAGGAGTAGAACATGTTTTGGTTGTGACCGACCACTTTACTCGTTATGCACAAGCATACCCAACCAAGAACATGACTGCTAAGACAACAGCTGAGACTTTCTTTTCGAACTTCATGAACATTACGGTCTACCAAAGAGAATTCACTCAGATCAGGGAGCTAACTTCACCAGCAAGATAATGCAAGAGTTATGCCAGTTACTGAACATCGACAAGTCCCGCACAACACCTTACCATCCAATGGGCAATGGGATGTGTGAGCGATTTAATCGTACCCTATGCGACATGCTTGGCACTCTTGATCAGGAGAGGAAGAAGAATTGGAAGGCTCATGTTGGACCACTCGTCCATGCCTACAACTGTACCCGCCACGAATCAACATCAACAGCGCCATTCTATTTGATGTTTGGGAGACACATTAGACTACCTGTGGATTTAGCTTTTGGCTTGGACATAGAGACACAAGGTACCAAGTCCACCACCGAGTACACCAAGTCATTGAAAGATCGCCTCAGACAAGCCTATGAGCTAGCTACTACAGCAGCAATGAAATCACAATCCAAGCAGAAGATTGGCTATGATCACAGAGCCAGAGCAGCCTACTAGAGCCAGGAGACTGGGTCTTAGTGAAAATCGTTGCCTTTGAAGGTAGGCATAAGTTAGCTGACAAGTGGGAGGAAGATGTTTATGTCGTGCTACGCCGACCCAACCCATCCATACCAGTCTTTGAAGTTGGTAAGGAAAATGGTGAGGGGTGGAAGAGAATTTTGCATCGTAACCTCCTGCTGCCAGTTGGTTCTATGCCTAGCCTTGGTGTGCCAATACCCAAACCAAGACGACAGAGGACACTGCCAGTAGCACCAGTTGCTAGGACAACAGAAAGCAACGACGATGTTTCATCGGATGAGGATACTGTTGTTGAGTATGCCCACCCTCCACAAGCTTCAGTGTCCACTGATACACCAGTGGATGGGCCAACTGAAGAGGAACCATCAGAGACTGTATCTGAAGGAGATGGAACTCCTATTGCAGAGGGGGAGGAAGAGCCAACTGAGGATGCTGTTCAACATGTTGAGCAGATACGTGAAGAAGATGGCGCTACTGGGACAGATCATGACGATGACAATGATGACGAAGAAAGAGAGCAACAGCCAACTCCAGAGATAACCACTCCCGTTCCACATCCACGGCAGTCTACTAGGACCCGGACACAGCCGAAATGGATGAAGAGTGGAGAGTTTGCTCTCTCTGCAGTTGCAGGCAGGACTGGCGTACACGAGCCAACTATCTCAGCTCACTTCAAGCTGACGGATTGTTCCGAGAACAGCAGCACCGACTTTCTGATGCCATCTTGGATCTTGTCACTGGCAAGGTAAAGTGACGTGGGCGTCATTTTTCGATGGAGGGAAGTATGTGGCCGATGTAGTTTTTGTATATATTTGTTTTAATTTCATTTTAGGTTTTACGTATATTTATTATATATAACTAGTTGTCCGTTTCAGTCAGCTATAACAAAGTGTATCTGACCTGTCTTACCTACTAACTGCCCCATGGCCAGAAGCTTCATTTGCTGATTGGCCAAGCTAACACCTATTGTTAAACTGCATGCTTTGATTACACTGCATACTCTCTCAGCACATAAACTGACAGAACTGCTCAGACCAGCAAAGTGTAAAGAGACAATATTAAATCAGATAATCTATGGTGTTGCCATACGTGTGGCAGTTGGGACCCACACCCTTGTATCACTCACAGGGGTGTCTGATATATAGATCCTTATCACACTCAACGCATCGCAATAAAGACCTCAACCCCGTAGTATGTGTTTGTTCGCTCTAAAAAGACATACACAGTAGATAAATCTTTAGATAAACATAGAGAAAGACTCGCCGCTTTGGTAGCCGGTGGAAAATGTTCTGAATATTTTGGGGAAAATTATACCATCGAAAAAATTGATAACATGACCAACGAAGAAATTAAAAAACTGTACGCACGTTACGAGTCTAGACTGGGAGCTACCATGACTAAAACAATAGGGTCGGCTATGTTACAACTATACACATTCGTAGCTAGTACTTTTCTCCCTATCCCGGCAGATCGCTGTACAAAGTGAAGCCCTTTTCCCTCTACATTCTCAACATAGTCTCTATCAGAAGTGTTTGGCTTGTGTTGGGACGGACTTGGCCCGGGCGGTCAAAATCTACTTTAAACACACAGATGTATCATCAAATGTGTTTACATCTATATATTAGTGTTATATCTACCTAAATACCACTTTATAGAGTCTCAGATTGCTGTACTTAAAGAAAACAAGGGGCTCAAAGTGAAGCCCTTTTCCCTCTACATTCTCAACATAGTCTCTATCAGAAGTGTTTGGCTTGTGTTGGGACGGACTTGGCCCGGGCGGTCAAAATCTACTTTAAACACACAGATGTATCATCAAATGTGTTTACATCTATATATTAGTGTTATATCTACCTATACACCACTTTATAATGTCACAGATCGCAGTATGTATAGAAAACAAGGGGCTCAAAGTGAAGCCCTTTTCCCTCTACATTCTCAACATAGTCTCTATCAGAAGTGTTTGGCTTGTGTTGGGTCCGACTTGGCCCGGGCTGTCAAAATCTACTTTAAACACACAGATGTATCATCAAATGTGTTTACATCTATAGATTAGTGCTATATCTACCTATACACCACTTTATAACGTCACAGATCGCAGTATGTATAGAAAACAAGGGGCTCAAAGTGAAGCCCTTTTCCCTCTACATTCTCAACATAGTCTCTATCAGAAGTGTTTGGCTTGTGTTGGGTCCGACTTGGCCCGGGCTGTCAAAATCTACTTTAAACACACAGATGTATCAACAAATGTGTTCACATCTATAGATTAGTGTTATATCTACCTATACACCACTTTATAATGTCACAGTATATCGCATTTAAAGAAAACTGGGCCTTTAATGTCAAGCTCTTTTACTGTATTTTCTTAAGAAAATCTCTGTCTGAAGTGTACGCTCCGACTTTGCCCGGGTGGTCAAAATCAACTTAAACCTCACAGATATACCTTCAAATGTGTTTACATCTATAGACTATTGTTTTATCTACCTAACCACCGCTTTATAGTGTCTCAGATGGCTGTACTTAAAGAAAACAAGGGGCTCAAAGTGTGGCCCTTTTCCCTCTACATTCTCAACATAGCCTCTATCAGAAGTGTTTGGCTTGTGTTGGGTCCGACTTGGTCTGGGCGGTCAAAATCTACTTTTAACGCACAGATGTATCTTAAAATGTGTTTACATCTATAGATTAGTATTAAACCTACCTATATACCAATTTATAATGGCACGGTTTATCGTATTTAAAGAAAACAAGGGGCTCAAAGTGAAGCATTTTTACTGTATTTTCTTAAGAAAATCTCTGTCTGAAGTGTTCGGTCCGACTTGGCCCGGGATGTCAAAATCAACTTAAACCTCATAGATGTATCTTCAAATGTGTTTACATCTATAGACTATTGTTATATCTACCTAAATACCACTTTATAGTGTCTCAGAATGCAGTATATAAAGAAAACACGGTGCTCAAAGTGAAGCCCTTTTCCCTCTACATTCTCAACATAGTCTCTATCAGAAATGATTAGCTTGTGTTGGGTCCGACTTGGCCTGGGCTGTCAAAATCAACAGATGTATCATCAAACGTATTTACATGTATACAAAGTGAAGCACTTTTTCGCATACTCTGAACATCAACTCTCAAAGTAGTGGTTGTTTCGCCTTAGCCAAAATTCAACATAACCTTATAGATATAAACGTTGTATTTGTCATTTTAACTGTAACCTTTTGATCGAAATCCAATTCTTTTGTAAACAAAATAACTTACACGTTTAGAGGCCTCCCAATCTTAAATCCTTGGTAGAAAACGAATGACAAGGTAGACACAATTGTATGGATAACTTTATCCATAAAATTGTGTCTGCCTTGTCATCCGTCAACTTCTAAGTAATGCCTCTCAAACAAAGAGAAAACGAATGCGTTGATGTTCTTACTTACTTACTTACTTTTGAGATTTAACGTGCGCTTTCCGACTGATGCGTATTTCGCACACGGGCCCGGCCAGGCCATTTAATGTGTTTCCGAAAGGGGCGAAAGTGGTCTGTGCAACCCAAGAGGGGGGTTTAGGGGTTGCTTATATAGAATTTGGGAATAGATGCCGATGGGGTTGGGGAGGAGAACTAAGGGAGCTGGGTATGGTGGATGTTTGTTAGGTTATGTGATTTTGATTTGGTAGGTTATTCTGTTTTTAGATGCGTTTTATTAGTTCCTTTTTTATTAAGAATACGCCTAAGGCCTTGAAGTTTTCTAGTTTATTTTGTGGGTTTAGTATTGCTTCTAGAGTGAGAGCCTTGTTTAGATTGAGGGTGGTTTGTAATGCGGTTCGATGTGTTAGGTAGTGTGTGCAGTGGATGAGTGCGTGTTCTGGGGTTTCTGGTTGTTTGCAGTGTGGGCAGTTACCTGTAGTGTGTTTTTTAATTTTTTTAGATGGTTATTTAGGTTGGTGTGTCCTGTTTGGAGTTTAGTGATTACTTTTGATTTTTTTTGATGGATGGAGAATTCTTGGTTTGGTTAGTGGTTTGCTGAGCACTTTTTTGATTTGGCTATTTGAGTTTAGATATAGGTTATGCCATTTTTTGGTGATTTTTTGCTTGTTTACACTTTTTATTTCTGATTTTGAGATGGGTAAGTTAAAGCTTATTTCTGGGATTTTGAGGGATAGTTTAGCTGTTTTATCGGCGTTTTCATTACCGTATATTCCTACGTGGGCGGGTATCCACAAGAAGGTTATTTGTTTGCCTGCCTTAGTTAAGGTCGTTGGAGCTTTTAAGTATTTGATTTATTAATTTAGGTCGGTTTTTGGTATTTTTGTTTTGGAGGGCTTGCAGTCCACTTAGGGAGTCGGTAAGTATTAGGATTTTTTTGTGGTTTTTGGATTCTTGATTATGGAGGGCTAAGGCCATGCCCATTAGTTCTGCCGTGAATATTGATTGGTTGTTTAGGAGTCGGAAGGATTGTGTGGTTTTAGTTGGTTGTGTGGTATGGACTCCGAAACCTGTGTGTTTGGAGGTTGGATCTGAGGATCCGTCCGTGTAAATGTGATACCAATTTGGCCAATTTTCGAGTATGTATGCTAGTGTGGTAGTTTTAGCTATGTTTGGGTCGGTTTGTTTATTTATATGGCTAGCTAGTGGTGTGTCTATTTTGGGTATTTTAAGTTTAGGGGTGAAGATATTTGATTGTTTGCAGTTTTGTGTAAGATTTTTAATTTGGTGTTCATTTAGGTAGTTTGTTATTCTTTGGGATATTGGGGTAAGTAAGGGGTGTTTACGAGCTAGAGCTTGGTTTTTGGGGCTGATGTTTTGGTTTATTAAGTTTTGGATGAGAGGGTTTGATTAGGACGCGGCCCAGAAATTTAAGCTCAGCTGTTCCCTGCGTAGACTTAGTGGCAATTCTCCTGTTTGTGAGGTGTAGGAGGTGCCATGTTGGGTGCGTGTAATTAAAGTACTCACGGAAATGAAAAAAAACTGTTTTTTCGACCTCAGATGTTAAATAAATGCAGTTAATATACAAAATATGTAAATATTCAAACAACTAAATTAGTACTAATTGGGCCGTGGCACAAATACAGCGTATCAAATGTTTTTATGCCTTTTTACACGTAAAAGTGTGTAAAAATGTGAATAAAACAGACTATTGTGAAACAGGGCATAACTAGGTGTAAGTAGATCAAGGTGACCTATGACACCTTGACGACAGGTGAGAACAGGTGCATAATGCCTATAGTCTGTTTCTGCTATGTCAATTTGGACTTAGTTTTATTTTTGAATGTTGAAAGTGCCGACAAATTACCTCCTGTAAAATACATTTTGTATTGTTCACTGAGATCAAACTAGCAAATTCAGACTAGTACTTTTCGAGTTGTTTGGTCATTTCGTATTTACAGCTACGTAACACTTTGTGTCGATTTTTAAATTGAGAAAAACAGGGTTTTTTTTCATTTCCGTGAGTACTTTAGTTTGAGAGCCTGATATTGTATTGAGTCAAGTTTTTTAGATAGAGAGTTGTTTAGGGTGTTGTATATGGCGCAGCCGTAGTCTAGTTTTGATCTAATTAGTGATATGTAGAGAGAGAGAAGGGTATCTTTGGAGGCTTCCCAGTTAGAACCAGTTAGGCATCTTAGGGTGTTTAGGTCTTTACTGCATTTTGGATGTGAGCATCCCAGGTGAGAAAATCGAAAATAAGTCCTAAGAATTTGGTTTGTTTTTGAAATTTGATTGTTTGATTGTTTAGCTGGAGGATTGGGGAGGCGGGTTTCATGTTTCTATGTTTGAATACTCTTCCTGTTGTTTTTTTCTGAGTTAAGGGAGAAGCCCCATTTGTCAGCCCATTGTTGTATTTTATTAAGAGATTTTTGGAGTAAATTGTGGACCATTTTCATGCTTTTAGTGCGGATCCAGATGGCTCCATCATCCGCGAATTTTGATGTGTTTACTTTAAGGGATAGGCCCTCGAATAGATCGTTTATCATTATATTGAAGAGGGTGGGGCTGAGGATACTGCCCTGTGGAGTGCCATTTTCTAGGGGACATTGGTCCGATAGAGTTTGGTCTATACCCATGGTTATTTTACGATTGTTTAGGAAGTCCTGGATGTAGTTTATTATCTGACCTTTGAGTCCTATTTTTTAAGTTTTTGTATTAGCCCATCGTGCCATACCATGTCGAAAGCTTTAGAGAAGTCTAAGAAGTTCCCTATGGTATATTGTTTATTTAGTTGTCCTGTCTTAATATCTTGTTCTAGTCGGGCGAGTTTATCTAGGGTTGAGCGGCCAGGAGTGAAACCGCTTTGATCTGGGTTTATGATGATATTTTGGGTTAAGTAATGTTGTAATCTATTTTTAGCCATTGATTCCAATACTTGACATAAGTTTGAAGTTAGGGATATAACTAAACTCTAATTATGAATATACCGATGCGGGTTGAGAATGCACTTACAAAACTGATTCACATGTACTCATAGAACAAACGCATAATATTTCCAATTGAGAATTATTCATAACGTACTACTGGTTAACACATGTGAACACATCTCAATGTTGAACATTAGATCAATCGTGAACTGTTACTCAAATAGTATATGTACTTACATCTGTGGTACCACTGAGGTACCAGGTTTTCGTACCTTAACATATGCACATGTACATCTTTTTTTTTGCAAGAAAAACACCTTCCTGCACCAAAACTTGAGTTGATAACATTAATGTTTGGTTTCAAGCATCGTCTTACAATACGCTAATTTGATTATTCGATTACACTGAATTATACTGGAGAAACGTTTTTGCTTAACTTGTGTCTTGTGTCTAATCGATCCTTCTAATAGCGTCCGTATATGCACGTTAAGTATGGAATTAATCCAAATTACACCTGTACACCTGCCCCTTGTGTAATTGCAATCAAGTAGATGTTGCGTAATCAATCAACCATTTGCCCTTAATTAGCTGTCCTGAGCTTTTAGTGGTAGTTAATAGCATACCGTTTCATTGATAACTTATGCATTTGGTGAGGCTAATTAACAAAACCCATTTGCTTTCTTTTGAACTTCCGTTAACATGTTTGTCCTAAAATGCTTCCAGAATACTTTTGTAAGCTATGATAGTGTCGTGTCCCTCACAAATACGAAAAAAAGTTACAACATATCGCCATATTGGTATGAAAAATACTATTCCATAAAACATACTATCACTGGCCACTGACAAACACTAGCAGTATTAGAATAAGAAAAAACAAATAAAAACAGTATGACGTGATGATGTGTAAGCATACAGAAAACTAAGAGAGCCCAACTTAATT
This sequence comes from Haliotis cracherodii, assembly GCF_022045235.1. Taxonomy (NCBI): domain Eukaryota; kingdom Metazoa; phylum Mollusca; class Gastropoda; order Lepetellida; family Haliotidae; genus Haliotis; species Haliotis cracherodii. The sequence continues at coordinate 40,589,731 of NW_027266264.1, forward strand.
CAGTTTCTGTACTGTACTTGGGCTTACCTCCTTTTGCACCCTGCGTATCATTCTATCTGTCGGATCGACTTGACCCGGGTGGTTATATAGGTAGATTTTAAGATAGATCTGTGTGTTTAAAGTAGTGAGTGAGTTAGGTTTAACGCCGCTTTAACAGTATTACAGTTATATCACGGCCTGTCAGCTTAATGTGGGAGGAAAGCCCGAAGTGATGCAGGTCTCAGACGTTTACCACTTTGGTGAAACCCACGATCACGGGTATGGTGCTGAAACACCTAGAAACATAACAGGGGCGAACCGGGATTCGAACCCACAATCATAGGTTTCTGGCGTGCCCAAGGGACGCAACTCTGCACAGCAAATCGCGGCGCCTTAGACGACTGGGCCACCCGTGCCCCGTGTTTAAAGTAGATTTTGACCGCCCGGGCCAAGTCGGACCCAACACATGCCAAACACTTCTGATTGAGAATGTAGAGGGAAAAGGGCTTCACTTTGAGCCCCTTGTTTTCTTTAAGTACAGCGATCTGAGACACTATAAAGTGGTATTTAGGTAGATATAATACTAATCTATAGATGTGAATCCATTTGATGATACATCTGTGAGGTTTAAATTGATCTTGACAGCTCGGGCCAAGTCGGACCCAACACTTCTGACAGATTTTCTTATGAAAATACAGTAAAAATGCTTCACATTGAGCCCCTTGTTTTCTTTAAATACGATGTACCGTGACATTATAAAGTGGTATATAGGTAGATTTAATAGTAATATATAGATGTAAACACATTTGATGATACTTCTATGTGTTTAAAGTGGATTTTGACAGCCCGGGCCAAGTCGGACCCAACACAAGCCAAACACTTCTGATAGAGACTATGTTGAGAATGTAGAGTGAAAAAGGCTTCACACTTTGAGGTCTGTGTTTTTTTAACTACAGAAATATGAGACAATAAAGTGGTATATAATTAGATATAATACTAGTCTTTAGATATAAAGAATGTTAGGAACTTTAGAAGTGCTTGGACAGTTATTAACACGTGTCGTGTCAGTCCTTTGACATTCGCGAATATCCACTTCCAGAAAACATCTTGTGTTGGTTTAACCAGAGACCATATAATCTGTTATATGGTCTCTGGTTTAACACGAATTAGTAAAGGTTAATTAGGGATGACCAACACGTTAATTAATGAAAGAAGAGTAGTCAAAACACTGTCGTTTCCTGCCCAGGACATCACACCCCTACACGCTAAGGTCGGTGAGAAGCATTCTAATCAAAGAATACACACAGTCAAGACACTGACTTTTCTACGAGACTCACGGTATGTATTCATAATCAATTAAATGAGCAAAACTATACGTTTGTGGACATTTGAGATCTGCCTAGATATGCGCGGTTCGTTTGATCATTCTGCAATCCATTTTTAGTATTACCCGTTGGCCCGGCCCGGCCCGACTTTTAGGCAATCCCTGGTTTGGCAGCCATATTGGATTCAAGGTTTTCACAGTGTCTTTTGGGTACCTGTCTTCAAACGCAAACAACTTCGAGTCCACTGCCTGAAATGATTTCAAACTTTCTGAGAACAGTCTTCATACAGAACACAACAAATTGTTACAGCCGTTTTTGGATATCCTTTTTAGTTGCGGCAATATTGAATTTCCACAGAAACTATTGATAGTTTACATGAAGTTAGTGTGCCATATGTACTTCATTTTGTTTTCTTTGACTTTGGTCATTGGTCACGCGGTTTGGCAGCCATATTGGATTCAAGGTTTTCACAGTGTCTTTAGGGTTCCTGCCTTCAAACGCAAACAACTCCGAGTCCACTGCATGAAATGCTTCCAAACTTTCTGAGAATTGTCTCCACACACAACACAGCAAACTCTAATAGCCGTTTTTGGATATCTGTTTTAGTTGCGGTTGTATTGGATTTTGATTTTGATCATTCTTTTACTGAAAATTTATATTAAAGATCATATCTTGTTAGTTTGTTGACAGAAACTATTGCAAGTTTACATGAAATTAGTGTGTCATATGCATCTTATTTACTGTTCTTGGGTGCATGGAAAAAGTAACACCACATGGTGGTAATATTTGATTAATATTTGGGACAGCCCTGGAACACGCCAATTTCGCAGCGGCAATGTCCTGCAAACGGTGACTATCTTTGGATAGAGTTGGTACAAGCAAACCCTTTGAGGATTCGGTTTTAGAACAGACCTAGCACACGTCAATTTCGTAGCGGTGATACATGTTGTGCCTATATGTGACGGATCTGGTACAAGGAAACCCTTTGAGGATTCGAACATGGACATTTGTGCACAGTGTAACTCGGAGTCCGTCATTGCTGCTTTGCAGCTGTATTATCATTTGTTATTGGTTGTTTTATCTTGATTTGGTATGATAAACCTGGCATAGAAGGTATGGCGTGGGCAGCCTTACGAATGGGTACCAGTAGTGGATCAAGATCACATGGCGAGAAGAAAGATGCTGATGTCTTATATTCAGCACGGATTAAAGTCAAATATTCCGGAAAATTTTAATTAATGACATGCTGGAGTTACAACAATGAGAGAATGAATGGGAGAACATGCAAGTTTTCGAAAGGGAACATGGTTTGCAAGAAACTGCATTCTTGTGTTGCTTGTTGCTTGTTGCTTTATTAATTTTCATAATTCGGTCCGGGAATTTGGAAGGTATAATTGTTTGGGACTGAAAATACCTGTACCTTTCAGACTAAATATCATCCTGTGGCGTCATTATTTATGTGACTATCAGGACAAGGTTACTTGTGATTACCTAGAATTTGGTTTATATGGTGAATTATACAGGTGATAGTAAGCCTTGTTCAACTTTACGGAATGACACATCAGCCTTGTTGTTTTCTCAAGACACATCACACTATATTGAGAAGGAAGTTATGTTTGGCTTCATTGTTAAACCTTTTGTGAGTGACCAATTTCATGGCAAGCTGATTGTTTCACCATTACAGAATATTCCTAAAAAAAAAGGAGAGGAAACGACTTGTAGAAGAAGTGTTGTGGATTTGAGTTTTCCGGTTTATCTTTCAGTTATTTGGAGGAGGACTATCGTTTAAGTAAACAACAGTTGATATGTTTGCAGATATGGTCATGGCCCAAGGCGTGATTTAAGCAGAGTCTTTTGACAATTACCAGTCGATCCACATGATTACAATCTAATTGGTTTTATGTGGAATAGGGCCTACTTCTTCAATACTGCAATGCCCTTCAGGTTAAGGAGTGTTCCCATGGCTTGTCAGAGAACAACTTCAACACTGACTTGCATCCTAGAGTAGGAATCCTTCAAAGTGGTGAATTACATTGATGATTTTGGTGGTGTTGTGACACCTAGTCTCACTTGGAAAGCGTATGATAGGTTGAGAATGGTTTTTTTGTGAACTTGGCATTGTAGAATTTGAGACCAAAGACGTAGATAGTGTGAAAGACACTTTGGATGTTACATGACATTCAGGTGTAACTGAGTGCTTGGTCAGATCGACGTAAGGCATCTGAACAACGGATTCAGTCACTGATTGGAGGGTTGAACTTTATTGCTAAATGTGTGAAAATGGGTTGACTCTTTTTGTTAAGGCTCTTGTGCACGCTTAAATCACTGAAACGGTACAGTCATAGAGCACACCTCAATGTTGATTTTCAACAGGATATCCTATGGTGGCAGAAGTTTTCACCTATTTTCAATGGGGTGTCCATTATCAAGCCTAGTGACTTTTCGCCAATTGAATTTTACACGGATGCCTGCTTACCAGGTGCTAGTGATGTGTATGGACATAAGTATTTTGGGTATTGCCTTTCCGTTTTGATTTTCAAACTGAAAAGTGGCATATTGCTGCATCGGAGTTTATGTCCATTGTGTTGGCCCCAAAGATATGGGGCAAGTTGCAGAAGGGTTTGAACATTTTAGAAAGATCTGACAAATCAGCGTGTGTGTCTGTCATTAAATACAGGCTGGTCTCAGGATAAGTGGATGTAGAAACGTGCCAGGGAACTCTTGTTCCTTGCAAGTGTGCTATTCATTGTCCGGGAAGTTTCAATTCAATAGCTGATGCTCTAACCCACATGGTTACTGACCCTAAGTTTGCATATTAATGTCCTGATATGAATGTTAACAAATCTTTATCTTTGATAGAGGTACCTAATGATTGTTTCACATTTGTATGTGGTTGTTAGCATAATTTGTTTCAGAACGGCAGCATCAGTTACACCAGCTTCAAAAGGATGTTACAGTGACTCAGAAGAGTGCATATTCCACAGGTCATTCTACAAATATGCGCTCTCAGTAGAAAACATATTTTGCCTTTTGTTTGTATTTTCAGTTGTTACCTGTACCTGCGTTTCACACAAGGTCATGGTTTTGTGTCTGCAATGCATGAGCAGTCCAATGTCATCATTTAAATATTTAGGTAACATTGTGTCTAGTGTAAGACTTTCATGCATGGACTGGTTTCATATTTACATGTGATGCATCAATGTTTTTTACTACTCAACTAAGAGGTTTGAGAAAGCAAATGAGACAGTTTGTCAAAAATTACCTATCACACCACAGTTGTAAAACACTTATTTCTCAACGTTGGATTTCAGTAATAGTTTACATGTTTGCCTTAGGGCAGCCTTTACTGTAGCCTTTTCGTGTCTTTTTTTAATGAAAAATCTAATCTCATTTCAATTGTTTGATAGGCATTACTTAGAAGTTGACAGAAGAAAAAGTAGACACAATTTATGGATAACAACTTCTTTAATACTGTAACAACGACATTACGGTATAGATCCGTATACTGTTGTAGAGCAAGACAGTATTGTCAATCATACCACATACAAATCACCTCTGTTCTGTGAAAAACGTGTCCAGGATTTGTTGTAGCTATATCCAGATACTTTACTATTACAGAAATATTAGTATAATCATACAATCATATAATAGGCCATCAGCCCATACAACTTGCGTTACAGGGCAGCCAACATACCATCTTTGAGTTACATATTAACATTATTGTCTTTTAATCGCATTGCATCAAAACCAAGATTTCAAATGCAACATAAACAACAAGTTCCACTGTGGATGTATAATACACATGGAACCAAGATTGGATGTGCTCAGCTGAACAGTACTTGAAACCAATAATAATAGTTTTCCTTCCTTTATCCAAAATGATTAAAACTCCATTACAGTACTGACAAAAATATCCAATATTATTATTACCCGAGAGATGAAATGATCATAGTGCTCATTGGTCTGATCACTCGTTGGTTCCCTCTCCCTGACACCCATTCTAATCAAAATCAGATCTCAGTGTTCGCTACCATAACAAAAAGATATCAGGACATCCCATTACAGGTCAGATCAGAACGACCTTTCGCAAATTTTGACCGACCAATGAAATGACGAAGAAGAAGTTTACATTAGTCAATCAGAAGTCCTGTTCAAGTTTTGTAGCACTACTTTCAAACTGAAGACTTCTATAGGAGCCCGAACTTTCAAAAATATTTTGACAATGTTCTCGATTCAGACTCTGAAAACTGAACAAAAGAAAATTCTTGATGTCTTATATATTGCGGAAGTTGTATGGCAGTACAAAGACGGCTGTATACTTCCCACGGGCTACACACAGTCTCTTCTGGTTGAAATGTTTTATACCATAGAATCGAGAGATAAACGATCAGAATCAGTCGTATAGCTGTAAATGTCATTAAGCATACACTGTGTTAACCATTTTGAGGTTTTATGATTAGAAACAAGTTCCTATTGTCACTTTCCCGATCTAGTAAGCCATGTTATGATTGGTTGGATGACAGATCATGCTGATGTGAATTGTAGCTCGCTAAACAACTACTAAACAAAGATCTGATTTTAATGAGATTGGCTGGAATCAGGGCAGGATTCAATGGTTAAAGATAGCAACTACATCTTGAAGTGGTTATATCTATGCACATTACATTTTTTACAGAAAATCAAGGTCAAAATTTTAGCGGGAAAAGAGAACATGTGAGCCCCACTACTAACTACACAACTACCAGTTGTATTTCAATTTGACGCAAAATTACAGAATAATGATCATAAATATGTTTTTCAATGTTGCTGCCATTGCAGCTTTATTGAAATTGAATTAAAACCTGTTCATATTTCCTTAGAGGTGGCAACAAGTATGTGAAGACTCAGATTCATTGGTCCAGTGGTTTCTGTGAAATTTTACAAAACATAAACAGCATTTGGAGAGAATAAAGAGCATATTCAAATGGCAAAGGTCAAATCAAGTTCAAATCTAAAATGTCTACCAAAATGGAATACTTTTTGAGCCCCACTATATTAGCTACACTTATACCAAATTTCATTACATTTGGAGTGAAAATGTCTGAGAAATTTCCATAATCAGCCATAATTAGCTTTTACGAACCGGTTGCGCTCACAAGTTGTTTAGCAAAGATATTTGTAAAATGTATATTTAAACATGTGTATGACTATTTAAGGAATAATAATGTGCTCACTAAACTACAATCTGGATTCATGCAGGGAGACTCCACCTAAAATCAGTTGACATATTTATATAACTTTATTGCAAAGGCTTTAGATGAAGGTAAGGAAGTTAGAGCTGTATTTTGTGACGCAAGTAAAGCTTTTGATAAAGTTTGGCACAAAGGAATAATTTATAAGCTACACCTTTATGGTATTTGTGGAAATTTATTGAGATGGTTTGATAGTTACTTAGAAAATCGATATCAAAAGGTAGTTATAAATGGCTATAGCTCCGATCCAAAAGCTGTCTTGGCAGGTGTGCCACGGGGCTCGGTCCTAGGACCATTATTGTTTATTATCTATATCAGTGACATTGTTGAAGGAATATATAGTAATAAAAGAATTTTTGCTGATGACACATCTTTGTATGTGATCATAGAAGATCCTGATATAGCGGCTCGTAATCTCAATAATGACTTGGACAGAATTTCAGAATGGGTTGCCAGATGGCAAGTTAAATTTAGTCCCGAAAAAACGAAATCTATTCAATTTACCCGAAAAGTAAACCCTAGTCCCAAACCTAACTTATATATGAATGGTACAGAAATCAAAGATGTATAAAGTCATAAGCACCTAGGTATTACTTTACAAAGTAATTGTACATGGAAAATGCACATTGATGATATTGTAAGGAAATGTTGTCCTCTGGTTAACTATTTAAGGAGTTATAAATATCATCTATCCCGAACTACCTTAGAAACTATGTACAAATAATTTATTTTACCAATTTTTTATTATTGTTGTCATATTTGGGACAACTGTACTAATAAACAAGCTAACTTATTGGAAAAATTACGCTTAGATACTCTTAGAACCATATGTGGCGCTGTCCGGGATACGAGTCATCAGAAGATTTACAATGAAACAAATTGTAGGTCATTAAAAGACAGAAGATACAATTTAAAACTGGTAATGTTTTACAAAATGAATAAGCATTTATCACCAGAATATCTTTGTAGGTTTATTCCTGATACAGTTTCAGAAAACACAAATTATGACTTAAGGGATAAAACTAATCTTCAAACAGTGAAGTGTAAAACAAAAGCTTATGCAGATTCATTTAAACTAGCTACAACACAACTTCGGAATATTTTACCAGAAAATCTGACGGGGGCAGAGACCATTACACAATTTAAGTATCTGCTTCAAGTAAAGGGAGATAATGGTTTACACTGGGATTTAAATTATGGAAGCAGATTATGCCAAATCATTCAAAGTCGCCTCAGGCTTGGCTGCAGCGATCATAATGCAGATCAGTATAATAGATATATCTTTGATACAAAAACTTGTTCCTGTGGATATCATACCGAAGGTGCTCTGCACTTCTTTTTTGTGTGTACAAATTACTATGCTCTTCGAAATGAAATGTATTTTTACCAACATGGTTATTCTTTACAAACAGTGCTATGCAGAAATTTGTATGTGAGTAAGGAAGAGCAAAAGCTACTATAAGATTCTATTCAACACTTTATATTACAAACTGGCAGATTTTCAGTTAAATGATTGTTTAAAATAAACTACAAATAGATTTATTATATATACACATCTAGCTTGGCATGTACAATTTATTTGTTACATCTAACCTTCATTTATGTATTCATTGTAATATGTCCTATATGTAATGGAGCGGTATTAACATAAGCACTTTGCTTGTTTACCAATCCATTTTCACACTTTTGTGAAAATAAATATGTTTAAACCAATTAGCTTTTTCAATATAGCTGCCCTGGGTCTCTATAATAATAACAATAGGTTCTGATCATGAGCTAAACAGAATTTCAATATGGGCCTAAAAATGCAGCAACAATGTCCAATGTCTTATATAATTAGCCTCAACAGCTTCTTTGTGACCACTGCCTTTATGTCACTTCAAGGTAATAGTTATAAAATTAGTTTAAACATATTTCTATTTCATCACATACATGGAGAATGAAATGGGGATTGGTAAACAAGCAACAATGCTTATATTAATACCACTCCTGCTGATTACATATATACATTTACAGTTTTAATACATAAATAAAAAAAATATCAAAAATACAAATATAGTAGTATAGGTAATAGGGGTTCTGGCTCACTTCCACAGGTGCTGGATTTATATACCTATACCACCACTACAGAGGGAATTTTTTATGCAAAAATGATTATGGGATTCAACGATAGTCATGAGATTAAGTGAAATTGACTCTAGCTTGCCACCACCTGATATAAATTTCTCTATTATTTTACAAGTAGGCCAGATTATATACTCTTCTTGGTAATTGATGATCGTATTTGTTTGGTTTACTGATATAATATATACCTTGTGGTAATTCTCTCAATTTGATAATTTTGTCTATGAGGGATATTTGTACACGAGGATTTACTGGAATTGGTTCTTCTCTTATATGCGGATGACTTGTGTATTTTTGCAGATTCAGTTCTTGAACTACAGAAGAAGATTGATGTTTTACACAAATTTTGTAACAATGGGGTCTTAAAGTTAACATGGATAAAACTGATATCTTAGTTTTTCGTAATGGTGGTAAGTTAAGGAACTACGAGAAATGGAAACTGGGGCGTATGCCTGTCAAGGTTTCTACATAACAGTTATTTGTGTATTATATTTTCAAACAGGCTGTGTTGGTCGAAAACAGTTCAGACATTAGTTTTGAAAGCAAGTAAAGCTTTAATTCCTATAAAACAGCTTAGTTATAAACTTCGAAATATCGCTCCCAAAGTGTTGTTTAAAATGTTCGACTCTCAGATTAAACCTATTATATTATATGGTTCAGAGATTTGGGGGGTTCATAAATGGTTGTTTCTCGAACGTTTCCAAGCAAAGTTTTGTAAATTTGTTTTGGGTATCGGTTCCAAATCTAGAAATGTTGCAGTGCTCGGAGAGTGTGGTCGATACAATATTTATATTGATTCTTACACAAGATGTTTAAGATACTGGTTTAAGCTTCTTAATATGTCTCAAGAGAGATTTCCAAAACGGGTTTACAATATGTTAGTTAGGTTTGATGCCGTTGGTAGGAATACATGGGTTTCGGCTATTAAGAATATGTTATATTCTCACGGCTTCGGACATGTGTGGGAATTTCAAGGTGCTGGTGATCCTGTTTATTTTATTTTATAAGTGAGTTTATACTGAGGGTTAAGGACTGTCATGCACAAACATGGTATTCTGAATTGTCTGGATGCTCGAAATTAGAACTGTATTCATTATTTAAGACATCATTGTCACTTAAACCGTCTCTATTAAATGTATAAGCAAAAGAAAAGCGACGTATGCTTACCCTTTCGCGTATTGGAGAACTGGGAATTATGCATAACAGGAAGGAGGGATGGCATCGATAAGACACTCCGGTTTTGTCCATTGTGCAAGTTAAGGGCAGTTGAAAATGAAATTCATTTCATTCTTGTTTGCCCTATTTATGAAGATATTCGCTCAAAATATTTCCCATATTTAGACTTCATTACTGGTAATAATCGTAAAGACACACTGGTTAGAATGTTAAACTCTTTTGATGTAAACCGCCTTGAGAACTTAGCCAATTATGTTAAAAATGCTATCTGTCTTCGTTCTTCTTACCTGTAAATATTATTTCATGCAGCACTTGATGTGAAACTAATTTGTATATATATATGTACGTGGGCCTGATGCCTTATTACCGAATATCTATGAACATAAATGTTTTGTGTTCTTCATTTGTTGGTTTGACATTACTAATATAATAATTTTGTCCATGAACATAAATGTTGTAATTCTCCATTATTATATATTTATGTAAGCATTTGTCTAAATGTGATCTAATGATAGTAAGCAATCTATTTTTAATCTCCAACCAGTTCTTTGGTTTTGGCACGGAATAATTGACGCGCTTGTTGTCTCCCCTGTTCTATGAACTTTTTTTTCTCGTCTTCGCTAATACCACTGGTCTTACGAGATTTTGATCGAATCTCCTGCTTCATTATGTTGTATTTGGTGAGTTCTGACAACACTAAACGAAACTCCTCTGATATCTTACAATCAGCCATGGCTGTCGAAATTTGATCCTCAATGCTGTTCAACTTTGCTTCAGTGAGTATCCGAATCTTATCGTGTTTTAATGCTTTCTTTTGCAACCTACGAGAAATGAATTTTATCGCTATTCCTGCCAGTCCCGAGACTCAAGCCGCTATTTCCATGCCGAGCACGATAGGAGCGGCGATTACAGTTGATAAAAAAATAACACCTGCTACACCGAGTCCCATGCCAGCTGCTACAAGGGCCGTGTCAACTCCGTCCAGAGCATTCACGGTTCTGCGATAATTTTTATACAATCCAAGTCTCAACTCCCTATCCTTCTCTATTCGATGATTTATGTCGCTTATTTGATGTAATCGAAATCCATCAACAGTATCCATCTTTTCAAATGCTTCATCGAGCGCCGGATATAAACTCATAGTCATATATTAGTCTTTAATTGACCTTGCTTAAATGTTTTGAGAGTATACATCAACCTTATCAAATGTATATTATATGGCAAGAATATCTTAGAAAGAGAAATGCTGTCACTTTTAATAATTTGAACCCCCTCGAGGGTTGCAACGGGTTATGCTCCAATATGAATAATACTGCAACGTTGATGCTCGTGTTTCTTGAGCCATTTAATCAATAGACCTGGTAATATTTCGAAGGCATCCTCAGGTGCATCTCCCAACAAAACTTCAATAATAAGCGTAGAAATAGTAGGTATTGCACTCAAGTTAACTTTAATATCATTGAATTCAGTAACCAAATTTAAACTAACATTTTTTACGGCTAGACGACTTAATAACATATGACCTGGGTCTTCTGGCAGGGGAGAGACTAACACACTTTTTCGTTTTGATGGGATATAAGCCGCGAGTACGATGCCACTATTTATTATCTTAATTAAATTATGTGCCTTACCCATCATCACATACGGTGGTGTAATGACGATATTCAATAGCCACTCGATTTTTGCGTCGACCATAGTCCATTTTTTATCGTCGTTGCGAGTAATATTGTACGAAGTGTTTTTAAGGAGTCTACTAATGTCGACATCGCTTAAATCTTCTAGATTACGCGTGAATGTAACTTCTTTCCGCTTGTATACATTATCTTGTAAGTGTAAAGCGTATAACTTACCATCGGTACCAGGTCTACCGAATCCTTCTGTCTCCAAGATCAGAAAGCGCAATTGTATTACATTGTCTGAGCGTTCCAGGGCCTGATGAATCAACCATTATTTATAATATGGAGTGTTACTCTTAAGTATCCTATATGTACAGGTTGGTGTTTTACATCTAATACAGAAATTTTGAGGTCTGAAATAATACCACGCTTCAATTTTTTATACTGTAATGACGAGGAAGATTCCGTTCTACCGCTATTATATTTTTCATCTTTCACTGGAACAGATCTGAGCAGAGTTGAAGGACTTTCAAGTTGAATATTATTCGTCGTGCTTATTTCATCAAGATGGATGCACAACTCTTTATAGGGAACTAAATCGGGTAATTTAACTCCATGCAGCACTGTTTCGTTGGGTGGTATTACACCTGCCCGTGCATATCCAAGTGTAATTGCTAAGTTCTCATAAAGAATTACACCTTTTTCTCCAGAGTCTAATTTTAGTATCCCATTCGACTCATTTTGTGTGAGACTAATTCCATTAGGCTTAAAAATTTCATCATTGAGTGAGCATACGCTGTAATACCCATCAGGTATAATAATATTATTTTTTTCATATAATATAGACATCTCATTATTACCTCTCACAGTATTTATATTGGTCCACAGCGGGTAATTTGTTACATCGCATAGAGCGACTTCGAGTTGTCCATCCGAGTTATCGATAGTATGAACCAGTTCAATAGACTGACAATTTGTTATTCCCGGGAGTGTAACATACATATTAAATATACATTGATACTATATCACAACTTAAATATGGAATCAACCATTATTTATAATATGGAGTGTCACACTTAAGTATCCTATATGTACAGGTTGGTGTTTTACATCTAATACAGAAATTTTGAGGTCTGAAATAATACCCCGCTTTAATTTTTTATATTGTTATGTTGAGAAAGAGTCCGTTCTACTGCTATTGTATTTTTCATCTTTGACTGTAATAGATCTGAGCAGAGTTGAAGGACTTTCTAGTTGAATATTATCCGTCGTACTGATTTGATCAAGATGGATGCACAACTCTTTATATGGCACTAAATCGGGTAATTTAACCCCCTGTGCTGATGTCTTGAGTACTGTTATATCTCCATCTGCAAATCCAAGTGTAATTGCTAAGTTCCTGTAAAGCTTGACATCCTTTTCTCCAGCTTTTAAAATCAGCATCCCATTCGACTCATTTTGTGTGAGACTAATTCCATTAGGCTTAAAAATTTCATCACTGAGTGAGCATACGCTGTAATACCCATCAGGTATAATGTGTTTTTTACTATTTATTACTGTCTCATTATTATATCTTGCAGCATTTATATTGGTCCACAGCAGTAATACGTTACATCGCATAGGGCGACTTCAAGTTGTCCATCAAAGTTATCTATAGTATGAAGCAGTTGAATGGACTGACCATTTGTTATTCCCGGGATTGTAACATGCATATTAAATATACAATGATACTATATCATAACTTAAATATGAAATTGAGATACATTACTAATCAATTGATTATAGTAACTGCCTCTGGTTATGATTTTATGGTAAAATTCCCCGATATCTTTGAAAAATACAGAGTCACGGCAACTAGCGATAAAATGGTGCACGATTGGTTTCACAATCCGATGCAATTTTGACAGAATCAGTTAAACTTTGCCATATGGTGTGCCACAACAGGATGTGGCGTATCTCTTTATTCACCAGGATTTGAACTAAATACGTCTGTTATAACATTTCACGTATACTATCAGATTATACGTATACTTAAAGAAATTAGTGCTCCATTACCGCAGGATCGAGTGTGGAATTCCACAAATAATCCGTACAATAGGTTCGCGTATGAGCGTATTTGTCAGGAATTTAATATTTCTAAGAGTAACGATTGGCGTATTAAAGGAGCAAACCATGGTCCAGGTGTTCCGTACAGCAAACAGTTAAAAGTCAGTGATGATTTAATTAAAAAAACTCATCAACCATTCGATCCATTTAAGTTATTACAGAAAAACAATCTTTTTGTAAGATTGCATAATCTTTATCATGGCTGGGAACTTTCGAGTAACGATTGGATGGGGAATCTTATGAGTTTTAAGGGTGGTTTGGCTTATATTGTTACAAAATTTATACAAATGAACAATACCGCAAACGCTTGGAATGAATTTCTTAATGATAAAACGGAAAATAATTTTACTAACCCAATAAGAACTTATGTATGGGCGATTCTCGGTGCACAATCGCAAACACGAACGTCCATTATCGGTTCTGGGACGGCGCTCGATGCGCAAAAACAGTTTGTCGCAAACGTGGAGGATGCTATTAATTCACCAGTTGACATACCATCGTCTGTAAAGCGTTATCAAGATGTATTACAGTACGCTCAATCCAAAGTGCACTACGTTTATGCGCCGGGACTACATATGTCTCCGAGTAATATGGAACTTAAGATCGGTCAAGTGATAGGTTATAATAATAAAATTGTTATTGCTACCGATCAACAAAAACCAGGTATAAATTCAGATATTAATACCTAATTAATAACGCAAACAAACACAGGCGAAACGGGAATAGTCAAGCCACAGTCACCACATGTTTCACAACCATCTACTGACGCACAAGTACCACCTCATATTGCAGCTAAAAATCAACAACATATCGATGAAAAAACAGCGCTTGTATTAGGTGGAGTCACGGCTGGTTTACTCATGATTTGGTTGAATAGTTCTTTGAGGATACGTACAACAGCCCTGCAATTGCTACGATCAGTGCCCACAAGTTTTGACTAAGCCAAGTGGTGGTCTTAGCTAATAAATTCAATAGCCAGGAAACAATACTCCCTATTATATTGGGAAGTGCAGCCGCGGCTTTCTCAGCGAGCTTTCCCAGTGCTGAACCTAATACTTTTAAATGCTTTTTTATCCACTCTTTTATACCATCCCTATCAGTAGGCGGTGAACTACCACCTGTACTGCCACCTGTTAACGCTAGAGTCAAAGTCAATATAATAAATCCCAATGCGGTTAAAATACTGGCAATTGTTATCCCCTGTTCTCTGAACAATGTTTTAATTTTATCGGCCAGTGTAGTGTCATCGTTGAGAACTTGATCGATAGTTTCTCGAATTCGACTGATTTGCGAACGAAGTGCCTTTCTATTACTGGAAGCAGCCTCGAGGCGGGCCGATCTTTCCCCTTCTAAGTTACGCAATCTTTCCGCAATTCGGCGTCTACTGAACTCATCGCCAGTCTCTTCTAGTTTTGTTTTCTCATAAACTATATGCTTGTCGATTTCGGATAGCTTGGCTGTATTATTGATGAGTTCTCCCCGCATTGTTCGCATTGCCTTGTCAAGGCCTCGTAATTCCCTAATACTGAACTCCGAGACCGTGGAATTATCGTAATAGGTATCTAAGATTTCTCCGAGTCCGTCCGAGGCCACCTTCGAGGAAGCTTCCAAATTATCTATGTTACAGAGTTCAGAACGCACAGTTCGAAGAACCTTAGTAGTCTTTGCGGAAAGTTTTGCTCCTCGTGAGTAGTCCACAAAACCTAATTCAACACGAACAGTGCTGATATTGTGTTTAGCGACTATCGTAGGCAAGGCTAGGGGCTTACGAGTACGAGAATTCATAAGATTAATATCCGGAGCGCCACGCAGTCGCATTATTCCTTTACTATCTATCTCAAACTTTGAATAGTCACAAACAATAGGACTAACATCTTTAAAGGTATCGTAATAATCATTGACGGTCGATTGTAAAAGTTCATCGTTAAGATTCATAAAACTAGTTTCATCAGTACGCTCTTCGATTGTACTAGTATCAGTTATGTTATCTAGATTAATATCATCCATTTTTATATTAAACATATGGTTATATAATTTCAATAGAACAATGTCTTCGCAATACGGACACAAGTTAAACCCACAACGTAGACTTCGAGATCCATTAGGGGTCAAAGCAATTTGTCAGTCTGTAACTATAACTAATAACCCTAGTACCATCGATCAGAATCAAACGCTTCTGGTTTGCTTTCCTAATCTCGGCGCACACGATGTGTTAGTTCCGGGAACTGTCCGACTAGCATTTACGATTATTTTGACTTCTACCGACGTTAACAGGGAGCCCGTTCAGAACTTAGGTCGTGCTATCGTTAAGAAAATCGCGATTAAAATTAGCGGTAATGAGGTTTTGAGTATCGACGATAGCGATGTATACTATTGTTACATGGATCTCTGGAGAACGGATAAAGAGCGGGAAAACTTACAATACCAAGGTATTTGTAATCGGAACACACTGAGACTGCGTGTAGATGCTTCTAGTGGTGATAGTACCGTCGTAAAAGATCAGGCCGTTGCCGACGCATTAGGTAACCGATTCTATTTTCCCCTAGACTTTGAATTACTAGATTCCCACATGCCTTTTTATCAAGCATCCCTAAGCGATAGGTTAGAATACAAACTCACTTTTAATGACTACGGTAGAGTAATCAGAGCTGCTGAAGATGCTGGCTATTTCATTGACAATATCTCGCTGGAGTATCCCGAATTAGCCAGACAAATTCGTAACCAGTATACCGGAAGTTGAGCCATTTTGTACATAGAAAGATCACGAGGGACAAAAAAGATACGATGTGGAATATGAATCTAAACGTCCCCACGAGATCTTTGAAGGGTATTTTAATGTTGTTCGAGGACCCCTCCGATGCGTTTAAAAGAAATACCGAGAAGTTCTACAATCCCAAGATTACAAAAGTAGAATTGACTATCAAGGGCGTTCCTATTCAACTATATAGCCAAGGAATGCTAGCGTATCACCAGTGGGATGAGATTAAAAAACTTCCTTCTATAAAACGAAGCCCAGAAGTTATCGCCGTCATGAAAGATCTGTCTCTCGGGGGTGTATCGATGGGTGAATACCTCACCACGAAGTACGCGCTTTGGCTCGACATGCGAACAACGGACGATGACCAACTACACACCAGTGGGAGGAGAATAGAAAATGCTAGCGAGGTTGTCACTATACAGAAAACGAAGCTCCAGGAAACGGCTAGTAAATTAAACATATATTTGTACGTGATTATGGATGCGCAACTTAATATACAGAATGGAAGATTTGTGCAAGCAATCTATTAATAATCTTTGACCTAAAGAACCGCAGTGCGCTATCATATGCGCGCAAACGGGCTGTGGAAAAACAGCTTTTATTCTAGATATTTTACAAAGTCATTATCGGGACGTTTTTGATCATATTATTATTCTGTGCCCGACTATAAGCGTTAATAAAACATACTTATCGAGAGATTGGGTAATGAATGACGATGGGGTACACAGAGTCGATCCGGGTATGTCACAAAAAATACAAAGGAGAATCAACCCTTTTCGTAATAGACGACTGCAGCGCGAGTAAAGAACTCAGAAAAAAAGAAAGATATGCTTTCGTATTTAGCATTCTCCGGTCGGCATACTCAACATAGAGTTTGGGTACTTACTCAAAAATACAACTCTGTCCTGAAAGATCTCAGAGAGCAGACCAAATGGGTAGCACTGTTTCATTGCAAAGATCGAGATTCATTCGAGGAATGTTTACGCGAAAATGATGTTATTTATACCAAGCTCAAACGAGATAAGTCAGAAAACTGTTATCGGCAACGAAGCACTGTAAACTTGTATTAAAAACCGATCAACCAGCTGCTTATGCAACTGCTTAGCAAAATGTAGCAAAATGTGGCAAAAATGTAGCAAAATTATAGCAAATATATGGCAAAATGTGGCAAAAATGTAGCAAAATGTAGCAAAATTATAGCAAATATACGATAAATTGAACATTAGCGGTTAATATGACATAATGTGCATGAATCTGTGCAGATTTACACTCATGGGTAAAAAAATTCAATGTAACCGACGCTGTGTTGATATTTACTGTGGAATACACTCTTATTACATCAGGCGCGGAAATATAAACTATACATGTTCTGTATGTGGGATAGGGGTCAAAGGTCGTTATTGTTGATGTAAGAAACACGGTGCTGATAGGGTCATGAACCAGATTATTTATGCTAGGAAGAGAGATTACATCAATGTGAGGAATAGGTTGGGGAGAATACGTATTTAGATATATGAAAAACAACCAATTAGACAAATGAATCATTTTGCATATACCATTTAACCTCAATGGTTTTTGTCAGAGAGTAAAAGGCTATGGCAAAGCAACGTGGTCTACGTGGATATTCTCGTATGAGAAAAGCTGAATTGATTACCTTACTTGGTTTGGAATACAACAAACCCCAGACTGTTAGAGAACTCAAAGCTCAAGCAAAAGACAGTGGGCTGAGAGGTTATTCTCGAATGAGAAGAGCTCAATTGATTGCTTTACTAGATATTAATCAACATGACAATGTTGATAAAAAACAACAAGAATTAATATTTGTACCCACATCCGCCAGCGTTGGTAAATATCTAAGAGGTTGGAAGATGGATATCAATTCCAACATGGATGTTAACAATATTAAGCCCATCATATCGAGTAAAATTAACAAGGAGTTAACAAGGTAGATGATTTACATACATGTAGTATAAAATACCAGCTGACGATTAAAATGTTATTGAGTAAAAGTAGCGCAGACGATAGCACCGAATATACTGAACCATATTTCCGTAGCAATCAAGAAGTTATAACCGAATCCGATACTATAAGCGCATCATTAGATACATCAATTCAGAGGATACAGGAAACTTTAGAACGCTGGACTAATAGAGGTTCGGATTAGGGTGTGGATAAAATCGATAGTTTATATTTAGATATAGCAAATTATATGCCCTTCAAAGGTGGATCTTATATAGATTTACCCCCGTATTATAAGAAGAAAAAAGCCATAATTAATGTAAAAAATAAATCCGATGACTGTTTAAGAATGTCTCCCCGTAGACAAAAATCCGGATAGACCTTCTAGCTATCCCCAAAACGATAGACTCAACTTCGATGGTATAGACGAACCTACACCAATATCACAAATTGATAAGGTGGAAAAGCAAAATAATTTAGCTATAAATGTTTTCGCACATTCTAAAGGAATTGTTGTACACAGGATAAGCTCCGCTCCGGAACATATTCCCAGAATCAATTCATTTCTGATCGAAAAAGATGGTAAATATCATTATACGTGGATAAAGAGTTTAAACAGGCTATTATACGATCAAACTAAATATAAGGGAAAGAAATATTTCTGTGAAAGATGCCTACATGGGTACAGCAGACAAGATCTATTAGAAGCGCATAAAGAAGACTGTAGAGGTGTTGGACAGAATGCTATCAGGATCGATATGCCTAAAGAGGGAAAAAATATATTAAAATTTGAACATTATTGTAATCAAATGCCAGTACCGTACGTAATTTACGCCGACTTCGAAGCACTTATCAAACACATAGAAAATACTGAACACAATACTGATAGTAGTTTTACGTACAAAACTCAAGAACATATTCCTTGTGGGTTTGGATATATAGTTGTAAGGTATGATGGGAAAGCAATCTTATGTCAGGATGTCTATATTCCACGCATGCACATCAGTTTGTTTTGCGCGCCATTGTTAGCAGCTTTTTTCTCACGACGTAGCAAAGTTTGCCAGTTTCATTCGGCGTGATATTTACCTGCAAGGTTCACAAGTCGTTGTGACCAGGTCCGCTATCAATTGTAGCATGCAATCACTTCACGATGGCGCCTCGTAAGGCCAAAAGAAGTAACTTACGCAAACAGCCAAGACAATGGCGCCCAGCCTCAACTGGCTCAAGTCGACGACGATGCAGCCACAAGTCCTCGTAGTACCCAAAGGGCCCGCATCCGCTACGCAAGCGATAAGACCGATATCATAGACCCTAATCCGCAAAACTGGTATGTCTCGCAACTCAGGAAGCGCATTTCCGAAGAATTTGGACTTAACAACCTGCCTACCTCTATGACAAAAGCCCAATTGTTGCATTTATATACCAGGAACAGTGCCACATTGCCAACAAATCGTATTCAGCGACTTCCGAGAAGAGTACCTTCGGCTACCGTGACGTCAACAAGCAGTGAGGATACTAATGCTGATACGACAAATACGTCAAAACTCGGGCCACCGACTGAAACTATCCGTCCATGTAACACTGAAGACACGTCCTCCAATGACAATCAGCAAATGAATTTGGCTGAATTGACCAAAAATGTTCAAGCTTTACAATCTACAGTGGCTATGCTTACACAGTCCATCTTGCCGAACAACATTGCCACTGTGACCAATCAGGATGAACACGACAATAATCCTGTCATCTCTACCATGTCTGCGATATATCGACAGCCCTCAGCAGTGACTTCAGGCAGCCATCAACAGTTTACGTTGTACACTCCTCTCCAAGGCAACTTAGATGTGACGAGACGTCCAAGTCGTGACCCCAACACAGTACAAAGAATTGACACTATCTCACCAGTCCTATGTCAACAAATCATAGATGGTAAGGATGTCAATTTCGCCTTGTTATTAATGCCTGATGAGATTCAGACCGGCCCACAGACTATCCACATAGCCGGCAATGAAATTCAGCTTAAACTTCAGACTGACAAACGTCTTCATCAGGCCATGTCAATCAATGATTTTATGAATGCTTTCCTGCGATACAAACGTATTATGACAGAACAACACTCCTGGCGTCGGGATGAATTGGACGAATACCAGCGCATCATTATGGGCCTAAGTAATGAAACCAATGATTCGGCTTGGTACACCTACCACAAGATGTTTTCGGCGAAAGCAGCAGCAAGTATTCAAAAATTCAATGAACCTTTGGATTGGGGAACACTAGACGGAGAAATCTACCGCAAGGTGTTAACAGCCAGGAAAGCCAAACAATGCAATTTCTGTACAGGCATTGATCACCAGGCTGAATTTTGCCCATTGAACACTGATTCTCGTCAGAATGGTATCTCATCCCAGGCCTCCCGCAGTGCAGGTAGACATTATGAAAATTCCCAAACTCATGACATCAAAGGCAGTCTGATCGTACACCACCAAGGACAGAAGCTTTGCAACAACTATCAAGATGACTCTTGTACTTTTCCCCAATGTCGATACCTACATGTTTGTGCAACATGCAAAAAGAACCATCCTCGCAGCAAGTGCAAGCAGGAACGGGGACAGGAATATACCACAAGAGACACTAAAGACACTCGACGCACCAAACGCGATCAGTGACTAGACCAATGTGCGGAACTGGGCGCAGTTCCATCGCCAGTATGTATCCATACTCTTGAACTCTATTTGCAAAACCATCCAGATCATTCCATGGTGCGTCAACTACTCAATGGACTATCCAATGGTTTTCTTACAGGCATTGATAATACTCCTATCACTAGCAAAATTTGTCGCAACCTGAGATCAACTCAAGCCCCGAATATTGATGCAGTGACAGAATTAATTCAGAGCGAATTGGCCAAATGCTACTTGATAGGTCCATTCAAAATCAGTCTCTTCCAAGTACACAGAATCAATCCTGTCGGAATGGTGGAAGGCAAGTATTAAAAAAAGAAGCGTCTAATTGTTGACATGTCAGCCCCACATGAGGATAATCACCATCCCAGCTTAAATTCACTGATTGACAAGGAGAAGTTCTCATTAACGTACGTCAAAGTTGACGATGCCATTCAAATTATCAAACAACTGGGACGTGGTACCTTCATGTGTAAGACAGACATTACTGATGCCTTCAAACTCATTCCTATTCACCCTTCACAATGGCATCTCCATGGCATTAGGTGGCAAGGTCAACTATACTACTATACTCGGCTTGTGTTTGGATATAGATCGAGTCCAAAGCTATTTGATACACTGTCAGTCGCCATATGTTGGATAGCTGAGAATTGCTTCGATATTCATCACATCCTACATCTCCTAGATGATTTCATCTGTTTTGATTCATTCTTGCAGGAAGGTTCACGATCTATGGAATCTCTACTGCAAATGTTTCAGGAGTTGTGCATACGATTGGCATCTCACAAACTGTTGGACCTACCACATGCATAGAGTATTTGGGAATCACCTTAGATTCAGTGAAATTAGAAGCTAGTCTGCCAGCCGAGAAAATAGCCATGATTAGGCAGATTATTGACAACTTGTTACGCCAAACAACAGTTACCAAAAGACAGATGTTGGTGGTGTTAGGGCATATGAACTTTGCCGTGCAAATTATTAGACCAGGACGATCATTCATCAGCTATTTGCTGCAGCTTGCCCATTCACTTCACAAATTGACAGACACAGTTACTATCAATCAACAATGTAGATTGGACTTCCATATGTGGAAAACATTTCTGACTAGTTGGAATGGTGTATCTATGTTCATCATGGAGACAGGGGATGCACCTACCTTAACTCTCTACACTGATGCAGCAGCCTCATTAGGATATGGTGGATATTTCCAACGGAAGTGGTTCTCTGCTCGCTGGCCTACAGACCTATTTGACCAAGTTGGCGATGACATCTCAATTGCCTTGATGGAACTTTATCCAATTGTTGTTGCAGCAGTTTTGTGGGGTCACAATTGGAAGAGACAGTGCATCCGGTTTTATTGTGACAATACAGC
Organism: Haliotis cracherodii; assembly: GCF_022045235.1. NCBI lineage: Eukaryota > Metazoa > Mollusca > Gastropoda > Lepetellida > Haliotidae > Haliotis > Haliotis cracherodii. The sequence continues at coordinate 40,612,055 of NW_027266264.1, forward strand.
CACTGTGGATATCATTAATAAGGGCCAGTCTAAATCTCCTACCATCATGCGCCTTGTGCGGAGATTAACACTTCAAGCAGTGAATAATAACTTTGTATGTTCAGCTAGACATGTCCCTGGAAAGATCAATTGTATTACTGATGCATTGTCTCGGTTACAGATTGCAAGTTTCGGAAGTTAGCACCAGAAGCATACCCACTCCCGACTCCATGTCCTCCAACATCGCAGCTGATGTACCCATGACTCCGACAAGAAGGCGGACAGAGCAAGATCTGACGCAACTGTGGTCAAGTGCTGTGTCGAATCAAACAGCACAAGTGTACAGGTCAGGGTATACCGCCTTTATGCAGTTCATGGCTGTATGTGGTATTCTAGTCACGCCTGGGAAACTCCCCCAACTGTCAGAACAGACACTTCTATTGTTTGTTACCTATTGCTATCATACACTCCAGTTGAGATACTCCACTATTAAGTCCTACTTGTGTGGTGTGAGATTCAATTATCTCAAGGCAGGAATAGACAACCCATGGACTACAGGCAACTTATAACGTCTACAGACAATCACCTCTGCTATCAAGAAGGATTAGTGTCCTACAAACAGGATACGGTTACCCATCACAGCCCAAGTGTTAAGTGATATATGTCATGTGATGCAAATAGGAGTGTTACCATATCACACTGTGGTGTTAATGAAAGCAGTGTGTTGTTTAGCTTTCTTCGCCTTTCTTAGATGCGGAGAGTTTACCTGTGATAATTTCACCCCCAACATGCATCTGTGTCTTAATTCTGTCAAGTTTTCCATCGACCTGTCATACTTCCAACTGCATCTGAAATCATCCAAAACTGATCCATTTCGACAAGGAATCACTCTCATACTTCATCAAGTTGGCAATGCTATTTGTCCAGTAGCCAGCATGACTGAATACATCTACTGGCGCTCAGCAGCGACACATGACTCCAATGCTCCTCTTTTTGTGTCTCCCTGTGGCAGAGCATTAACCCGCACATATTTTATTCAAACTCTAAGAATGCTACTGACTAGAGCGGGTTATAACCAAGACTCTTACAATGGACACTCAGTCCGAATTGGTGCGGCTACTTCGGTAGCCAAAGTGAATATTGAGGATCATATGATCCAGACTCTAGGACGCTGGACATCTCAGTGCTATACCCGTTACATCAGAACGTCTTGGGATTCAATTGCTCGAGCACAAAACCTCATGGCCACTTGTAACCCGCGGCCAACACAGTGATCTCATAGCCTATTACCACTAGTATTATAGTACCGTTTATACTTACTAAGTATACATGTATGTATTTTTCATGAACTTTTTGCCTTCATCTTATTCTACTATTTGTGTAGTATCTAGTCTTATATATTTTCATGTCATGGTAGCGCCATAGGCCATTTTTGATACACAACTGTACATACACTTACCATTTATATTACTTATGGGGGATTCTCAGTTTGCTCGTATTATCCCCAACTGATCATTTTGGGCTAGCATCAACACAAGTGGATCTTCTTCCCCCCTTCCATAAGTAATTCAAACCACCATTTTGCAAATTGCAACTTATCCTCTAGCAACCAGTGAAGCGCCCCTACCATCAGGGCAAGCTCGAGGTCTGGGAACCATGCTTGTAGCTTCACTGGACTACCTGGTCGCAGGTAGGCTGGCAGCCATTCTAACCGGTGCATTTATACTCAGCCGCGAGTATATGCACATCATTTTTAACCCAGTCAGGCTTAATTATGGTATGCATATTGGATATGCCTGAGTGGGTCAGTATTACAATGAGAATCCCCCTGCCAAACATTAATAAATTTTTGTTGCTATTTCTTTGTTTTGTCATTTATAAATTGCTGCTTAAGTCGTTAAGCATAGTTTATAAAGGCAAACATTATTTCGTTTCTACATATTTCAACCATTGTTACCTCACAATCTATATTTTAAAATTTAGCATTTCTGTCATTGTATTTTTGTATTGCTACATAATACGTAATTTATTGATCTGGTGCATCATGTCCGGATGTTTTTATCATTTGCACATGCGTAGAATTTCTCTGTCAGTATTGGCATCCGCGCATGCTCAGTAATCTCTATTGTCAGGATGTCTATAATCCACGCATGCGCATCAGTTTGTTTTGCACGCCATTGTTAGCAGCTTTTTTTTCACGACGTACCCACCACCATCCCCAATCGCCACCATTGCTGGAAATAACAATTCTTGTTAACATAAATATTATTTCTATATCTAGTTTTATCATGCGCCAAATCACATTATATGTATTTTTTTCTTACATGCTTCTTGCCATATTACAATTCCAGCAAATGTACATTTACATTATAGTATCTATTTTACCCTGTGCCAAGCTCTACAATTTGTACTAAAAATTTTCTAGATATTCATATCAAACTTCATTGCTTATTCATTGCTCCGTCCAACCACCAAGTACTCAATTTCATTCTTTTTACTTGTCATGTATTAAATTGCATCCATCATGTCCATTGCTTGTATAGTCACCACCAACTTTACAAGTGGTTACATTTAGCAATTGTGCTTTTATATGTCATGTATTTCCACCTGGGTTCTCATTGTAATAAGGCTAGCATCAACACAAGTGGATCTTCTTCCCCCCTTCCATAAGTAATTCAAACCACCATTTTGCAAATTGCAACTTATCCTCTAGCAACCAGTGAAGCGCCCCTACCATCAGGGCAAGCTCGAGGTCTGGGAACCATGCTTGTAGCTTCACTGGACTACCTGGTCGCAGGTAGGCTGACCAGACTACCTGGTCGCAGGTAGGCTGGCAGCCATTCTAACCGGTGCATTTATACTCGGCCGTGAGTATATGCACATCATTTTTTACCCAGTCAGGCTTGATTATGGTATGCATATTGGATATGCCTGAGTGGGTCAGTATTACAATGAGAATCCCCCTGCCAAACATTAATAAATTTTTGTTGCTATTTTTTTGTTTTGTCATTTATAAATAGAAAGACATGTTTAAAACAATACGGCTTGGACCCGGCATGGTACTATTCCAGTCCCAGACTATCGTGGGATGCACTGTTGAAGAAGACCGGCGTAGAACTAAAACTACTCACAGATTAAGATATGCACTTGTTTATTGAGAAAGGATTAAGAGGTGGTATATCGATGGCAGCGAAAAGGTATTCTAAGGCTAATAATAAATTAGTGGAAGGATACGATCCGAGTAAACCCGACACGCACATATCATATCTCGACGCTAACAATTTGTACGGATGGGCTATGAGTCAACCTTTACCTACGGGTGGTTTTGAGTGGGTCAATGATATTGATATCCATAACAATGATGAGAATAAAGGGTACATACTAGAAGTTGACTTGCAATATCCAAGTTCGTTACATAAAGACCATAACTGTTATCCGCTAGCTCCCGAAAGATTAATGGTTAATAAAGATTGGATGTCGGAATATCAACACTCCTTGATGGGTAATACTAGGTTAGCTAACGTAGAAAAACTCGTACCAAATTTGATGGATAAGACAAAATATATAGATCTAATGAGGAAGAAAGACTCAGGAAACTTATAGCCAGTCCGGCTTTTAACAGAAGCAAGATATTCAATAACGACTTAGCCGCGTTGCATATGCAGAAAAGTAATATAAAATTCAACAGACCGGTGTACGTCGGTATGAGTATTCTCGACATGTCAAAACACTTAATGTATGACTTTTATTACAACAAACTTAAGAAGCAATACGGCGATAGCTGCGAGGTGTTATATACCGACACAGATTCTTTGTTGATGGAAATACAAACCGAGGATGTGTATAAAGATATGGCAGAAAAAATAGATATGTAAGACACAAGCGATTTCCCCAGAGATAATCCACTGCACAGTGTAGTAAATAAAAAGGTGTTAGGTAAGATGAAGGATGAATGTGCTGGGACTCCTATAGCAGAGTATGTAGGATTAAGACCTAAGATGTATTCTATAAGGAAGTCCGATAATGGAGAGATAAGAAAAGCTAAGGGTGTTAAAAAGTATGTGGTAAAAAAGCATATCAAACACGAACAGTATAAAGAATCATTATTCAACGGTAGAACGTTCAAACACGAGATGAACTCTTTAAGAAGTTACAATCATAAGAATGAACAAGACATCATTATCCCCCTTAGATACAAAGAGATGGATTGATAATGATGGTGTAACTACCCATGCTTATGGTTATTTAGGGCGGTAAAACCGTATCTTTGGGAACTATGAACAACTCTTCTCGTACAAATGCCCTGCCCGGTCCATCTTTAAGATAATAAAGAATAGGCTCTCCTTCTTTCATAACCAATCGACTAATGTTATACGTCTTAAGAGACCATATCGGATCCGTTGCGCGACATAGGCCTCCTTCGAGTTCACCGGCCTGGTATAAATATCTTAAGCTTACTCTATCCGGAAGTTTTTGTTCTTTACCTCTCCTCGGTGCGGAGGATTCGGAAGTCATGGATTTCATTTTAATCGCATCGGATGGTTTCTTCCCGATTAATCTCATTACTTCATTATTCAGCGCTGATACAACAGCTGATAAACGTGTCACCCATTCGTTTGATCTCAATCGCTCGGATTTCATTTTGATCCCATTCTGATAGCCAAACAAATGTTCCGCTAATGTCCGGTTAAATCTTTCGACGATAGCTTGACTACGGTGGGCCTCTCTTTCACCACACCTGATTTCGACATCGTGCTTTGTTAACAGTTTAGTTATTGATCCAATAAACTCGCGACCGGGATCTACTTGAAATAGCTTAGGCCATTTTAGTGGTCCGCGTTTATATATGCGACTCAGTGCATTAGCTACATCTGTTGAATCTTTCGAGGTTAATGGTTCAGCCTCTTTGTATCGTTTTGTGTCTTACCTTATCGTGGGGAAGAAACAAGAGGTCAGCCTGATGAACTTCATTCGTTGTAAAAATATCAAACTTCTTCCTCGGTATATAACGCGGTGCCGGTAAATATATTTGCCACATCGCTTGTTTCTTTAACCAGTCCTTGGCCACATCTTTAGATACATTAGCCGCGGTGGCTAATTTTTTTATTGCTCCTATACCTTTCCAATATCCTCGTGGGCTATTGTAAATTTTATTCATTATTAATTAATATTGATGTTTCTTTTAATACGACTTATGACTATCATTGAATCGCATAATCATTTTGGCATAAAAAATTCCCCCTGTAGTGGTGGTATTGGTATATAAATCCTGCTCCAGTGGAAGTGAGCCAGAACCCCTATTACCTATACTACTAATATCATATAACTATAGATCTATAATAGAAAGGTATAATCAATGTATAAAATTAGAATGTAGCTTTGTTATTAAATTAGATTTCACATGATTTACTGGTATACAAAGTGAACATGTCATAGTATTTCTTTCTGAGTTACGCTGCAATCACGTGTAGTCACAAAATCAGGTTCACTGAAAACTTCTATCTTTCTGTTTTTCTGCCTTTGCTCAGTCTGACATCATGGTCACTCTCAGGTGAGCCATGCGACTTATTCTGTGTATCGCTAACATAACTTGTGGTCGGCGATCCTAAGATAGAACTTTGGCATTATCAAATCTGTGCCTACCATATTTGAAAAATGTGTATACTCAATTCTTATTGGACCATTTGTGACTTTTAGCCAATAAAAGGAGCTGATAGTAAATTAAGATGCATAAGGGAACCAAATTAAGACGTTTACATTCAATAATAGTAGCAGGTGTCTCAGTGATGTAAACTTTGATACAGTTAGTTACTCCTGTAATTAAATAAAATAAACCCATCTACATGAAAGCGCTCCCATGTCCCACTGAGAGTATATATCATGCGCCAATCAATAAAATATTGCCTCTGCAGAATACTGGATTTTCATATGCAAATTAAACACTAGTCCAAAACCAGCTCTTGACATGAACAATACAGTAATATAAGAAGTAAAGGCTAATAAAATTAGGACTAAGTCTTCTTCTTGCTGCTGGATTGACCATATAATTGATATTGCAAAAACTGTCCGGACAGATAATTGTGTCAAAGTTAAAAGTATTGTTTAAAGCACAAAATGCCAAAAACTTCCTTCAATTAACTTGTTCAGACATTTAACAAAATTTAATGTTGTTAGACTTAGGACAGTTGCTTAAATGAGCAATGATTTATTCTTTATATTAATGATAACAAGAAACCTTAAGTACAAAGTGTGGTGATGTCAGAGGTACTAGTAATAGCAAAATATATGATGCTCTAGGTAAAAGAAGACAAGTGCATACAAGGCCAAGATTTGAAATTCTCAATGGACTGTAAGGTACAACCCTTTTTAAGGAACACAAATGAATCAAGTTTTCACAGGCAAGATTGTTTCTTTTGTTTTGCTAGTATCCTGTGTTGACTGATCTGTTGTGTCAGCACCCTGTGTTGACTGATCTGTTGTGTCAGCACCCTGTGTTGACTGATCTGTTGTGTCAGCACCCTGTGTTGACTGATCTGTTGTGTCAGCACCCTGTGTTGACTGCTCTGTTGTGTCAGCACCCTGTATTGACTGCTTGGTTGTGTCAGCACCCTGTGTTGACTGCTTGGTTGTGTCAGCACCCTGTGTTGACTGCTCTGTTGTGTCAGCACCCTGTATTGACTGCTTGGTTGTGTCAGCACCCTGTGTTGACTGCTCTGTTGTGTCAGCACCCTGTGTTGACTGCTTGGTTGTGTCAGCACCCTGTGTTGACTGCTTGGTTGTGTCAGCACCCTGTGTTGACTGCTTGGTTGTGTCAGCACCCTGTGTTGACTGCTCTGTTGTGTCAGCACCCTGTGTTGACTGATCTGTTGTGTCAGCACCCTGTGTTGACTGATCTGTTGTGTCAGCACCCTGTGTTGACTGCTCTGTTGTGTCAGCACCCTGTATTGACTGCTTGGTTGTGTCAGCACCCTGTGTTGACTGCTTGGTTGTGTCAGCACCCTGTGTTGACTGCTCTGTTGTGTCAGCACCCTGTATTGACTGCTTGGTTGTGTCAGCACCCTGTGTTGACTGCTCTGTTGTGTCAGCACCCTGTGTTGACTGCTTGGTTGTGTCAGCACCCTGTGTTGACTGCTTGGTTGTGTCAGCACCCTGTGTTGACTGCTCTGTTGTGTCAGCACCCTGTGTTGACTGCTCTGTTGTGTCAGCACCCTGTGTTGGCTGCTTGGTTGTGTCAGCACCCTGTGTTGACTGCTCTGTTGTGTCAGCACCCTGTGTTGACTGCTTGGTTGTGTCTGCATCCTGTGTTGACTGCTCTGTTGTATCAGCACCCTGTGTTGACTGCTTGGTTGTGTCAGCACCCTGTGTTGACTGCTTGGTTGTGTCAGCATCCTGTGTTGACTGCTTCATTGTGTCAGTATCCAGTGTTGAATGCTTGGTTGTCTCAGCATCTTGTGTTAGCTGCTCTGTTGTGTCAGCATCCTGTGTTAGCTGCTCTGTTGTGTCAGCATCCCATAGAGACTGCTCTGTTGTGTCAGCACCCTGTGTTGACTGATCTGTTGTGTCAGCACCCTGTGTTGACTGATCTGTTGTGTCAGCACCCTGTGTTGACTGCTCTGTTGTGTCAGCACCCTGTATTGACTGCTTGGTTGTGTCAGCACCCTGTGTTGACTGCTTGGTTGTGTCAGCACCCTGTGTTGACTGCTCTGTTGTGTCAGCACCCTGTATTGACTGCTTGGTTGTGTCAGCACCCTGTGTTGACTGCTCTGTTGTGTCAGCACCCTGTGTTGACTGCTTGGTTGTGTCAGCACCCTGTGTTGACTGCTCTGTTGTGTCAGCACCCTGTGTTGACTGCTCTGTTGTGTCAGCACCCTGTGTTGACTGCTCTGTTGTGTCAGCACCCTGTGTTGACTGCTTGGTTGTGTCAGCACCCTGTGTTGACTGCTCTGTTGTGTCAGCACCCTGTGTTGACTGCTTGGTTGTGTCTGCATCCTGTGTTGACTGCTCTGTTGTATCAGCACCCTGTGTTGACTGCTTGGTTGTGTCAGCACCCTGTGTTGACTGCTTGGTTGTGTCAGCATCCTGTGTTGACTGCTTCATTGTGTCAGTATCCAGTGTTGAATGCTTGGTTGTCTCAGCATCTTGTGTTAGCTGCTCTGTTGTGTCAGCATCCTGTGTTAGCTGCTCTGTTGTGTCAGCATCCCATAGAGACTGCTCTGTTGTGTCAGCATCCCATAGAGACTGCTCTGTTGTGTCAGCATCCTGTGAAGACTGCTCTGTTGTGTCAGCATCCTGTGAAGACTGCTCTGTTGTGTCAGCATCCTGTGAAGACTGCTCTGTTGTGTCAGCATCCTGTGTTAGCTGCTCTGTTGTGTCAGCATCCTGTGTTAGCTGCTCTGTTGTGTCAGCATCTTGTGTTAGCTGCTCTGTTGTGTCAGCATTCTGTGTTAGCTGCTCTGTTGTGTCAGCATCCCATTGAGACTGCTCTGTTGTGTCAGCATCCCATAGAGACTGCTTTGTTTTGTCAGCATCATGTGAAGACTGCTCTGTTGTGTCAGCATCCTGTTTTAGCTGCTCTGTCTTGTCAGCATCCTGTGTTAGCTGCTCTGTTGTGTCAGCATCCTGTAGAGACTGCTCTGTTGACCCAGCATCACGTGAAGACTGCTCTGTTGACTCAGCATCCTGTGTTAGGTGCTGTGTTGTGTCAGCATCCTGTGTTAGCTGCTCTGTTGTGTCAGCATCCTGTAGAGACTGCTCTGTTGTGTCAGCATCCTGTGTTAGCTGCTGTCTTGTGTCAGCATCCTGTGTTAGCTGCTCTGTTTTGTCAGCATCCTGTGTTAGCTGCTCTGTTGTGTCAACATCCCGCAGAGACTGCTCTGTTGTGTCAGCATCATGTGAAGACTGCTCTGTTGTGTCAGCATCGTGTGTTAGCTGCTCTGTTGTGTCAGCATCCTGTAGAGACTGCTCTGTTGTGTCAGCATCCTGTGAAGACTGCTCTGTTGTGTCAGCATCTGGTGTTTTGTCTCCTTTCACATCTGATTTGTACAATATTTTATGATCCACTTGAATTCCCTCTAGATGTTCTGATTTCACAAAAGAATACAGTCTCTCAGCCAAGAAATCAAACAATATGTCAAAGCTAGTGAAAGACGTCCACTCATGTTTGTCTGTACCTGGGAAATGAAAAGACAGATCTTATTACAAGATGTGATGGGTCATTTACAATTGATTGCTCTGAAATGGCTCTGTCACTTACCTAGTTTAAACTAATTAATTTCAATTTAGTAAATACTTTAATGAACCAGAAAAGTTTTTGCAAGTACTTCTTGCAAAAATGGAAGCACTTCAGTTTTCCCTCAAATTTACTTTGTAAAATTTCAGAATGCAGAAATGTATGAAAATGTTTAAACTATTATGTCAAGTAAAATACAGGGCAACGGCTCAATTTTCTTCATTCAAGAAATTGGATTATTTTAAGATTGAAATGAAGTACTAAACAAACCTTCAGCATAAAATGAATAAATAATAACAATTTTTCACAAATAAGGATACAAATCACACAACCATTACTTGCTTGACTTCAAAATATATATGTATAGACATTCAAGATTGTAAAGGGCAACAGATATTTTACAAATCACCTTCACAGTAACCTTGACCTACATTATGTTACTCGAGAGCTACAGTGGATGCTTTTCAAGTTTTCAGGCAAAGAAACTTGATATTATATCCATGAGGTTGCCACACATTTTCTCTAAAAATCCAGCAAAACATTGAAGCATCCCTATCTATATGGAGTTGCATAACTAATAAGATCACATCAATCTACCTGCCGATACTGCAGGACACTCATCATTATCTTCATTTTGGCGAGTGTTTTTGGGTGCATAGCTGGCAGCGAAGTTACATCCTCGCTGAAACATGACAAACAGGAGTCAAAGGCATTCAGAATTTATGTTGAATATTAAATCACATCAGAAAAGTGTAACAAGGCTAAAGAAGAATAAACAATTCAGGCATCATTATTGCTGGGAACAAGCATGTGAAACTTCAGCTATATATTGGTCCATTGGTTGATGTTTGTAGTGTGCAGAAATGCACTTTGAGAGAATGTAGGAGCATTGTCCAAGTCAAAGATCAAATAAAGAAAATAATTTACAATATCACAAAAAGGAAAATATGCTGAACCCCACTACTAAAGACATCGAACAATAGTTATCATTGTTAATCATTCTAAGAATACTACCTCTATTACATCTTTGCCATAAATCCTGTACTTTGGCTGCAGTCACACTAACTAAAATTTTCAGATTTTCAACGGACGTCCTCTTCACTGTCAATCACACACAATTAGTTGTTCCCAATATAGATCTATAGCAACCCAAGCTTTGACGTGAGTAATGACAGGAATCTCACTTCTTTCCAACAGCTAGCCACTAGAGGCTTGGGGAGGTGGCTTGAGTACTTCCTGATGTAATAGAGGTAGTATTCTTAGAATTATAAATAATGATAACTATTGTTCAATAATTCTTGCAAATCCTCTACCTCTATTACATCTTTGCCATAATATACCAGAGGGACCCGGAGGGATCTGCCCCCAGTGTAGTTGTGTAATTGATAGTAATCCTCTTCTGGAAACCACTTATTTATTGATTCTAATCCTGAGTTGAGATAATTTCCTCTGAAATTCCTCCTGAGGACTTGAAAATCAGAATGCATCAAGAATCAGTCAAATATGTGATACCTTCACTAGAAATTATTGTTATATTTGCTGATCTTGTTAGTATTACTGATGTAACTTTCCATCACTGTAGGCATAGTTCTGGGCCATGGCACCATGGCCGAGTTCTGAGTAGGAACTGTGATGTTGTCCCAGTAGGGGCAAGTTGATCCCCATGAAAAGAGTGACAACTGGTTCGGTGTTGTGAACGATGACCCAGTTGAGGGTCTTTAGGTTGATTATCATCCTCATGTCAGTCATATTCTTTTTCAGAACTAGGAATACCGGAGAATAAAAACCTTGTTCTTGTTGGTCTCTGCTAGTCTCCGAATGGATCACTTCTTCAGTAGCTTCCTGACGGCCAGATCTGCTGCCGCTAGCTTGGCTCCGACTAGATGAAATCTGTGTTCGACGGCTTGCGATTTCAAAATAGGATGTTTTTTTAAATGCAGTTTGTATCCGTGAGCCACGATGCCAGAATCCAGAGGTCGGGCGTAATCTGCTTCAAATGTTCGGCATATGAAAGAAGACGCCCTCCCTCTTGCCCCAGAGTCGGTATTTTGTTGTAAAGACGGTAGGTGTAGACTTAACCAGGTTGAAAGGGTCTGTGACGGCGGAGTTGTTGACGCTGAACCAATAGTAGCTTTGAAGACATCCAGACTTGGGTGGAGAGTAAGTCTTCCTGCATTCTGACCATGGTGTCTAGCAGGCTGTGGATGAGTCCGACTTGATCTGTCCTGATAGTCATAGGCGTGTCTCCGGTTATGCCGTCATATACACAGTAAAAAAAGTGTTGCACCCCCACATTAATACGTTTGATACATCACAACATTTAAAACGCCCGACTCTGGTTTTAATGGTAGGTATTCCTTGGGGATCTGATGTGAAATGTGTAATGTTTTCGGAGGGAAGATGATCACCAAAACGTAGCAATCAGCACGTGAATTGCATGGTGCATGACATTTGCAGATTGCAGTATCTTCTTAAGCTCAACATCACCTATAAAAGATGTTCTCTGACAGCCCAGTTTATTGTAACCCACAATGCCGGGTAGACGATTGTCAGAAGCAGTCAAGTGGCAGATTATTGGCCTTCATGGAGCAGGTCTTTCGTTCAAGGAGATTGGCAGAAGAACCGGACATCACTACTCAACAATAAGCCGTTTGGTCAGAAAACACGCACAAACTAATGATGTAAGGAATCGCAGACCCTCTGGCAGACCACGTAAGACCACAGCTAGAGATGACAGAGCGTTGTTGAGGGTGGTAAGGCGTCATCCATTTGCTACAAGCACAACCTTGAAACGTCTTTGGCTTCCTCGTCAACAGTTCAGTACCCAGACCGTGAGAAATCGTCTTAAAGCTGCAGGGTTGAAGTCCAGAAGGGTTATCAAGCGACCTAAACTCACAGACAACCACAAACGACTACGTCTAGCCTGGTGTAGACTGAGACAGAACTGGAACTTGAGGTCCTGGAGAAGAGTCCACTGGTCGGACAAAAGCAGGTTCCTTCTGCATGTTGTGGATGGCAGAGTGAGAGTATGGAGGCGTCCTGGAACAGCTTATACTGCAAGAAACATCATGCCAACTGTACCATATGGAGGTGGATCTGTTATGGTCTGGGGATGCTTCTCATTTGATTGTAAGCTTGATTTAGTGACAATACGAGGCAACTTGACAGGGGAGCGCTACATCCAAGAGGTGCTGAATCCAGTTGTGGTGCCCCATTTTGACAATCATCCACTGGCCACCAGACCGATATTCATGGATGACAATGCCAGACCACATCGTTCACGAGCTGTGACCCAGGTTATCCACAACAATGCTCTGACGCAGATTCTATGGCCAGCAATGAGTCCAGATCTGAATCCTCTGGAACATGTATGGGACATTGTGGGACGCCTGATTTATCGTCGGGACCCTCCTCCACAGAACTTGCGTGAATTGGAAGCAGCATTACACGAGGAGTGGCAGCAGCTGCCCATGGAGCGATTCCAACGTCTGGTGAGGGGTATGAGACGAAGACTTCAAGCTGTGATCCAAGTGCTTGGTGGAAGTTCTCGATATTGACTTACTGTGTTCGTCAAATCTCCATATGACATTCTTACCCTATTGGATGAATTTGGTCACTAAAAATTATTGAGATGTCACCATACTTAATGCGTCTTCGTTGTTCGTTCATTTTTCGTAAATGTTCAGCATGAGATTATTACATGCCATAAGGTCATGGAATACCCCATTTAAGTTCATTGTATAGACAATACACTGGTTTGTTGGTATACACGAAATCCTGGTTATAATATTAATTCGGTTATCTTTACACCCTTTCAAAACACCCCTCCATGAAATAGTATAGGGAGTGCAGCACTTTTTTTACTGTGTATATTTCTGTAATGGTGAAATGATGTGGACATGTGAAGGCATATTGATGATCTGAAAGTGGAGTATTGTCATAGCTGGGACAACCATTGTCTGAATGAACATTTAATTCCAAAGGCTTATTACCCTGGAGCCATGTCATCTATATGCCTTGAAACACTTAATTGTCGTTATTTATGATGATAATCCCCATTGTATTGTACATTAACTGTCTGCCATCATGAATAAGATGTGCAAGTATGTCACTGATTAATTACTGTTGTTTATATTTATGACTTACTTAATGATGTCAGGTGACCTTGGCTGTGTGTGTGTGTGTGTGTGTGTGTGTGTGTGTGTGTGTGTGTGTGTGTGTGTGTGTGTGTGTGTGTGTGTGTGTGAGAGAGAGAGAGAGAGAGAGAGAGAGAGAGAGCTTCCTTCCTTTTGGTTGGTTGGTTGGTTGGTTTGTTTGTTGTTTAAAGTCGCACTCAGCAATATTCTACATATATGACGGCAGTCTGTAAATATTTGAGTCTGGACCAGAAAATCCAGTGATTAATATCATGAGCATCGATCCACGCAATTGGGATCGATGACATGCATCAACTGAGTCAGAGAGCCTGACAACCCGATCCCGTGAGTCGCCTTTTACGGCAAGCATGGGTTGCTGAAGACCTATTCTACCCCCGGCCCCTTCCCTTTGGCTTTCTTGACTGACTCAGCCAACTTGAGAAATGTTGACAGTGAGAGTAAAGGCCACTGCTCACATCTGTTATCGTCTGTATATCGTACCTCACAGCACTGCCCTGTCCCTCAACAAGCAGCCCCAAGTGACAAAACAATCAGTTACTGAGCTGAATTAATACAAACTAGACTACAGTGTGAAACGTGCTAGAGAAACAAAACCCAGAAAAAAAGTTGATCCTTTCTCTAGTACACAGAGGAAAGAAGTGAGTTTTTTCCCGCTTTGCACATGCAAGAGTCGTAGGCAGCTATGTGCTGATGAGGGTACAACTACTCATGTATAGTAGACAGTGAAGTGGACTTTGGTTGAAAATATGAAGATTTTGTTTTTGTGTTATTACTGTCAAAATACTTGATTAGGGCAATGATGTAGTAGAGGTATAGTATTCACAAGAATTATATGTGTTGAACCCCACTACCAACCACACATATACCAAATTTAATTACATTTTGAACAAAAATGGTTTAGTTGTTACATGTAAATATTATTTAAGATTGTAGAAACTGTTGTAAAAATAAACTCACCCCCAAAAGAAACGCAAATACCATACATGTTGGTTAATATATGAAGACTTACTTATATTCAAGAGATATTAGATTGATTCGATGCATAACAACCATATTGGTATGTTTTTAACCGATGCTCATGACTGCATCACATGCGACGTCATAGATCCATGACTCAAGATGCACCATTTGTCTTTCGCCGGTTTAGTGTGTACAGTTAGGAATTCATTTGCCACATATCGTGACAAGAATAAAGACACTCTGTAAAACACTAACTGATCGTTAGTTTTGTCATTAATTGGTACACATTGGAAAAATCTCTTCTTAACATACATACTTCTCTATATGTTTCTATTGTTCATGTTTCTTTTGGCAACAAGTATATTTGCAGATATTATGGGTGGCAGCAAATGATTGAAGTAATAGTATTTTATCAAATGCTATCATGGACTGAGATTAGGCTGTACCAGGCCGGGTAAGAGGCACAAGAGGACTGGTTCTAAAAGCTGGCTGGACATATACAGGTGCCACAAAGGGACAGTTTCTAGAAGCTGGCTGTACGTATATAGCAGCCACAAGAGGACAGATACTAGAAGTTGGCTTTACCAACATAGCAGCCACAAGAGGTCAGATACTAGAAGATGACTGTATGTATATAAAGCATCCACAAGAGGACAGATACTAGAAGATGGCTGTACCAACATAGCAGCCACAAGAGGACAGATACTAGAAGATGGCTGTACCAACATAGCAGCCACAAGAGAACAGATACTAGAAGATGACTGTACCAACATAGCAGCCACAAGAGGACAGATACTAGAAGATGGCTGTACCAACATAGCAGCAATAAGAGGACAGATACTAGAAGATGGCTGTACCAACATAGCAGCCACAAGAGGACAGATACTAGAAGATGGCTGTACCAACAAAGCAGCCACAAGAGGACAGATACTAGAAGTTGGCTGTACCAACATAGCAGCCACAAGGGGTCAGATACTAGAAGATGACTGTACCAGCATAGCAGCCACAAGAGGACAGATACTAGAAGATGGCTGTACCAACAGAGCAGCCACAAGAGGACAGATACTAGAAGATGGCTGTACCAACATAGCAGCCACAAGAGGACAGATACTAGAAGATGGCTGTACCAACATAGCAGCCACAAAAGGTCAGATACTAGAAGATGACTGTATGTATATAAAGCATCCACAAGAGGACAGATACTAGAAGATGGCTGTACCAACATAGCAGCCACAAGAGGACAGATACTAGAAGATGGCTGTACCAACATAGCAGCCACAAGAGAACAGATACTAGAAGATGGCTGTACCAACATAGCAGCCACAAGAGGACAGATACTAGAAGATGTCTGTACCAACATAGCAGCCACAAGAGAGCAGATACTAGAAGTTGGCTGTACCTATATATAGCAGCCACAAGAAGACAGATACTAGAAGATGGATGTACCAACATAGCAGCCACAAGAGGACAGATACTAGAAGTTGGCTGTACCTATATATAGCAGCCACAAGAGGACAGATACTAGAAGATGGCTGTACCTATTTATAGCAGCCACAAGAGGACAGATACTAGAAGATGGCTGTACCAACATAGCAGCAATAAGAGGACAGATACTAGAAGATGGCTGTACCAACATAGCAGCCACAAGAGGACAGATACTAGAAGATGGCTGTACCAACAAAGCAGCCACAAGAGGACAGATACTAGAAGTTGGCTGTACCAACATAGCAGCCACAAGAGGTCAGATACTAGAAGATGACTGTACCAACATAGCAGCCACAAGAGGACAGATACTAGAAGTTGGCTGTACCAACATAGCAGCCACAAGAGGACAGATACTAGGAGTTGGCTGTACCTATATATAGCAGCCACAAGAGGACAGATACTAGAAGTTGGCTGTACCTATATATAGCAGCCACAAGAGGACAGATACTAGACGATGGCTGTACCAACATAGCAGCCACAAGAGGACAGATACTAGAAGTTGGCTGTACGTATATATAGCAGCCACAAGAGGATAGATAGTAGAAGTTGGCTGTACCTATATATAGCAGCCACAAGAGGACAGATACTAGAAGTTGGCTGTACCTATATATAGCAGCCACAAGAGGACAGATACTAGAAGTTGGCTGTACCTATATATAGCAGCCACAAGAGGACAGATACTAGAAGATGGCTGTACCAACATAGCAGCCACAAGAGGGCAGATACTAGAAGTTGGCTGTACCTATATATAGCAGCCACAAGAGGACAGATACTAGAAGATGGCTGTACCAACATAGCAGCCACAAGAGGACAGATACTAGAAGATGGCTGTACCAACATAGCAGCCACAAGAGGACAGATACTAGAAGATGACTGTACCAACATAGCAGCCACAAGAGGACAGATACTAGAAGATGGCTGTACCAACATAGCAGCCACAACGGTGCAGATTCTAGAAGCTGGCTGTAGCTATATAAGGGCCACAAGAGGACAGATACTAGAAGCTGGCTGTACTTATATATAAGATCCACAAAGGTGCAGATTCTAGAAGCTGGCTGTACTTATATAAAAGACACAAGAGGACAGATTCTAGAAGCTGGCTGTACTTATATATAAGAGCCACAAAGGTGCAGATTCTAGAAGCTGGCTGTACCTATATAAAAGACACAAGAGGACAGATTCTAGAAGCTGGCTGTACTTATATATAAGAGCCACAAAGGTGCAGATTCTAGAAACTGGCTGTACCTATATAAGGGCCACAAGAGTACAGTTTCTAGAAACTGGCTGTACCTATATAAGGGCCACAAGAGGACAGTTTCTAGAAACTGGCTGTACCTATATAAGGGCCACAAGAGGAAAGTTTAAGTTGAGTTAAGTTTATGACAAACTGGCAGATAGATGGTACACAATGATGCACAAGCTCCTTTTAACTGCAACTTCAGGTGAGTAAAAGATAAAAAAAAATTGCTAACAATTGTTAACATTTCTGTCTGATATACAAGAAAAAGTATTTGGATATCTGTCCATTAAATTTGATGTGCAAAAAGATGCGGTACTACATTACAATACAGCCACTAATACATATCACAAAATGATAGCATATTATCATCAAGCAATTACCTCTCTGAAAAAATGTTGTGTTTCTTCTAACATGTATTTTCTCCGAAAAGCATGAACTGAATCTGTAAAAGCTACAGCAAACACCTTCTTCTTGAAGTACTCAGGATAGCTATTAATCTGAAACATTGGAAAGAAGGTAATCCATAGCATTAGGAAGTCGGCAGGCAGTCAGCATACCTCACCAGTAGATATTTATAGGAGAAATTCCATGTTAGTTCTATATATATGACATAAAAACAAACATAGTAGATTAATTTGCCTAAGATTGTTGCCTCTCCATTTGATCAATGCTCTGAAGAAAGTGGCCAACATATCCCTGACTGAATCTGCAACCTTCATTTCCTCAAAGCTTAAAGGAGATGTACAGTACAAATAGGGACTAAACTCATTTATAAAGCATGCATGTAAAACAAAGCACTGGTATTCCGGAAACTACTGGTACTGAGTGTTAATGAGCAGAGTTGTCATCATGTGACCTGCTATCATGATGGAGAGCTGACTTGCAGACAATCACTGTTTCTGCATAGGGTTTGGTAGATTACTTGGGTTCACCATGACATCACCAGGCAATGACACCAATGAAACTGTTGAATTTTCACTGTGACCTTACACATATTCCTCTATATCAATACAAGCCTGTTGTAGTCTTAACAGCAGCAATGAAAGTGAACTGGATCTATCAGTAGTATAGGTAATGATGGTTCTGGCTCACTTCCACTGGAGCTGGATTCATATACCTATACTGCTACTACAGATGGAATTTTTTATGCCAAAATGATTATGCGATTCAACGATAGTCATGAGATGTATTAAACGAAACATCAATATTAATTAATAATGAATAAAATTTACTATAGCCCACGAGGATATTGGAAAGGTGTAGGAGCAATAAAAAAATTAGCCACCGCGGCAAAGGTATCTAAAGATGTGGCCAAGGATTGGTTAAAGAAACAAGCGTTGTGGCAAATATATTTACCGGCACCGCGTTATATACCGAGAAAGAAGTTTGATATTTCTACGACGAATGAAGTTCATCAGGCTGACCTCTTGTTTCTTCCCCATGATAAGGTAAAACGCAAAACGTATAAATACGCTTTAACAGTAGTGAATGTGGCTAGTCGATACAAAGAGGCTGAGCCATTAACCTCGAAAGATTCAACAGAAGTAGCTAATGCACTGAGCCGCATATATAAACGCGGACCACTAAAATGGCCTAAGCTATTTCAAGTAGAACCCGGTCGAGAGTTTATGGGATCGGTAACTTAACTGTTAACAAAGCACAACATCAAAATCGTCCGTGGTGAAAGAGAGGCCCACCATAGTCAAGCCATTGTTGAAAGATTTAACCGGACTCTAGCGGAACGTTTGTTTGGCTATCAGTATGGGATCGAAATGAAATCCGAGCGATTGAGATCAACCGAATGGGTGACACGATTATCCGCCGTTGTATCAGCGCTGAATAATGAAGTGACGAGATTAATAGGGAAGAAACCATCCGATGCGATTAAAATGAAATCCGTGACTTCCAAATCTTCAGCACCGAGCAGAGGCAAAGAACGAAAACTTTCGGATAGAGTAAGGGTAAGATATTTATACCAGCCCGG
This sequence comes from Haliotis cracherodii, assembly GCF_022045235.1. Taxonomy (NCBI): domain Eukaryota; kingdom Metazoa; phylum Mollusca; class Gastropoda; order Lepetellida; family Haliotidae; genus Haliotis; species Haliotis cracherodii. The sequence continues at coordinate 40,631,089 of NW_027266264.1, forward strand.
TGAACTTGAAGGAGGCCTACGTCGCGCAACCGATCCCATATGGTTCCTTAAGACGTATAACATTAGTCGATTGGTTACGAAAGAAGGAGAGCCTATTCTTTATTATCTTCAAGATGGACCGGGTAGGGCATTTGTACGAGAAGAGTTGTTCATAGTTCCCGACGGTACGGTATTACCACCATAACCATAAGCATAGGTAGTTACACCATCATTATCAATCCATCTCTTTGTATCTAAGGGGGATAATGATGTCTTGTTCATTCTTAATCCATATATCCTATGATCGTAACTTCTTAAAGAGTTCATCTCGTGTTTGAACGTTCTACCGTTGAATAATGATTCTTTATACTGTTCGTGTTTGATATGCTTTTTTACAACATACTTCTTAACGCCCTTGGCTTTTCTTATCTCTCCATTATCAGACTTTTTTATAGAATACATCTTAGGTCTTAATCCTACATACTCCGCTATAGGAGTCCCAGCACATTCATCCTTCATCTTACCTAACACCTTTTTGTTTACAACGCTGTGCAGTGGATTATCTTTTGGGTAATCGCTCGTGTCGTACATATCTATTTTTTCTGCCATATCTTTATACACATCCTCGGTTTGTATTTCCATCAACAAAGAATCTGTGTCGGTATATAACACCTCGCAGCTATCGCCGTATTGCTTCTTAAGTTCGTTGTAATAAAAGTCATACATTAAGTGTTTTGACAAGTCAAGAATACTCATACCGACGTACACCGGTCTGTTGAATTTTATATTACTCTTCTGCATATGCAACGCGTCTAAGCCGTTATTGAATATCTTGCTTCTGTTAAAAGCCGGACTGGCTATGAGTTTCCTGAGTCTTTCTTCCTGATTAGATCTGACTAATTTAACATCAACACGCTTCCTTAGATTCTCCATAGTTTTACCAAATACCGAGTTATTCATGAGCCTATATAGATTCTTTTCGAAATCGCTGGTGGATATCTTTCTTAAATCTGTGTTCAGCCTTATATAGGGCTCCATCCAAGGGCTTTGATCAAATTTTAGAACTCTGTGTATTTTCTTAAGTTTCATACCTAACGATAGATACAACTGGAGATTTCTGTAGTGAACTATATATTTTGTCTTATCCATCAAATTTGGTACGAGCTTTTCTACGTTAGCTAACCTACTATTACCCATCAAGGAGTGTTGATATTCCGACATCCAGTCTTTATTAACCATTAATCTTTCGGGAGCTAGCGGGTAACTGTTATGGTCTTTATGTAACGAACTTGGATATTCCAAGTCAACTTCTAGTATGTACCCTTTATTCTCATCATTATTATTGATATCATCATTCCATTCAAAACCACCCGTGGGTAAAGGTTGACTCATAGCCCATCCGTACAAATTGTTAGCGTCGAGATATAATATGTGAGTGTCGGGTTTACTCGGATCGTATCCTTCCACTAATTTATTATTAGCCTTAGAATACCTTTTCGCTGCCATCGATATACCCCCTCTTAATCCTTTCTCAATAAACAAGTGCATATCGTAATCTGTGAGTAATTTTAGTTCTACGCCGGTCTTCTTCAACAATGCATCCCACGATAGTCCGGGACTGGAATAGTACCATGCCGGGTCCAAGCCGTATTGTTTTAAACACGTCTTTCTAAATATCTCGAATATATCGGCGAGTAACAGTACATCGGTTTTTAAGTACAGATCGTGATAATCACCTAAAATTCTTACAACCTAATTTATCCCAGACCGTCAGAGCGTGTTCATAATCGGCATCTGTTATTCTAGATTCTGTTAAGTTACTATAGAATGATTCGAGGGGTGGTAATTCAGTTTCTTCGAATCTAGACCAATCATCCATATATTCGTAAGGATATACACCTTTTCTCAGCAACTAATGACGAGTTATCTTATCTGTATATTGTTTTGTTATCACGAAGTCATCGGGATTGTTCGCATTAGCTAAATTGTCCAGGGAAGATAACAGAAACTGTACGGAGTCTATGAATCTAAGCCCATTACTTTGCTTTATTCTAGATTTCCCATCCTTGTCCCTATAATGTTAAGGTTTAGTCAACAAGAACGATATGTATTTTTCCATATTGTTAGGAATGCACGTTAAGCCGCCGTCGGTCTTTGAGATAGCTTGCATAATGAGATGTGAATCGTATCCTCTAAGGTTATGAAACACAACGGGGATGGGTATTGTTTGAGCATTCATTTTTAGTTTCAAGTTACACTCGTTATGAGCGGCTCGCCGATAATTACCCGTGACGTGACAATGATCTCTTACGGAATCCCCATTCAGAGGTTTATTACAAACGTGACAACTCGTTGACTTCTTGTGGGCCCTCCAATCATCTATCGTCATACGCATGGGTTTCTTTCACGATAATTTTTCCCTGATTATTCTCTCCTCGTTTTGTAGATATTCTAGGAACTTTCCCGCTGCATCGGGACCTCTGTAAATCACGGGAGTGTTTGTTTTCCCATCATATCTTACAACTATATATCCAAACCCACAAGGAATATGTTCTTGAGTTTTGTACGTAAAACTACTATCATTATTGCTTTGGTTGGTATTTTCTATGGGCTTGATAAGCGCTTCGAAGTCGGCGTAAATTACATACGGTACTGGCATTTGATTACAATAATGTTCAAATTTTAATATATTTTTTCCCTCTTTAGGCATATCGATCCTGATAGCATTCTGTCCAACACCTCTACAGTCTTCTTTATGCGCTTCTAATAGATCTTGTCTGCTGTACCCATGTAGGCATCTTTCGCAGAAATATTTCTTTCTAGCATGTTTTGTTTGATCGTATAGCACCCTGTTTAAACTCTTTATCCATGTATAATGATATTTTCCATCTTTTTCGATCAGAAATTAATTGATTCTGGGAATATGTTTAGGAGCGGAGCTTATCCTGTGTACAACAATTCCTTTAGAATGTCCGAAAACATTTATAGCTAAATTATTTTGCTTTTCCACCTTATCAATTTGTGATATTGGTGTAGGTTCGTCTATACCATCGAAGTTGAGTCCATCGTTTTGGGGATAGCTAGAAGGTCTATCCGGATGCTTGTCTACGGGGAACAATGCAGATCTTATCATCATTCTTAAACAATCATCGGATTTATTTTTTACGTTAATTATGGCTTTTTTCTTCTTATAATACGGGGGTAAATCTATATAAGATCCACCTTTGAAGGTCATATAATTTGCTATATCTAAATATAAACTATCGATTTTATCCACACCCCAACCCGAACCTCTATTAGTCCAGCGTTCTAAAGTTTCCTGTATCCTCTGAATTGATGTATCTAATGATGCGTTTATAGTATCGGATTCAGTTATAACTCCTTGATTGCTACGGAAATATAGTTCGGTATATTCGACGCTATCGTCTGTGTTACTTTTACTCAATGACATTTTAATCGTCAGCTGGTATTTTATACTATGTAAATCATCTAATTCCTCGTTAATTTTACTCGATATGATTGGCTTAATATCGTTAACATCCATGTTGGAATTAATATCCATCTTCCAACCTCTTAGATATTTACCAACGCCGGCGGTTGTGGGTACAAATATTAATTCTTCTTGTTGTTGATTATTATCATCATCATTATCAATATCATTATCATCATTATTATTATCTAGTAAAGCGATCAATTCAGCTCTTCTCATTCGAGAATAACCTCTCAGCCCACTGTTTCTCGCTCGAGCTTTGAGTTCTCTAACAGTCAGGGGTGGTCTGTTGTATTCCAAACCGAGTAAGGTAATCAATTCAGCTTTTCTCATACGAGAATATCCACGTAGACCATGTTGCTTTGCCATAGCCTTCAACTCTCTGACAAAAACCATAGTGGTTGAATGGTATATACAAAATGATTCATTTGTCTAAATGGTTGTTTTTCATATATAAATACGTATTCTCCCCAACCTATTCCTCTCATTGATGTAATCTCTCTTCCTAGCATAAATAATCTGCTTCCTGACCTTATCAGCACCGTGACTCTTACATAAACTGTAACTACATTTGACTCCAATCCCACATACAGAACAAACATAATTTTTAAAACCCTTTCTGATGTTATAAGCGTGAGTACCACAGTAAATACCCACCGATGGCTTCTGACATTGAATCGATTTCCCCATGAGTGTATATTTGCATTGATTCATGGTTATACACATATCATATCATTTGTCTAAAAGGTAAATCACATCTACACTATTGATTAGGCTATTTATAGATCGTTCTAAACTAGGTCATGGTTTATGCATAGCCACAGCTGTGGTTATTTATGAGTAGCTATAGTATAGCTGAAAATCAATAGAGCAGTCAATCCCATAATCACAAATGTGACCTCTCGGTCTTTCTGAGCCTCTGACGGTGTATAAAACTGAGTCATTGTTGGTCTAGGTATTGGGTCGAGTTTTTTTCCATAAACGAGGTAGTATTCGTGCATGGCAGATTCGACATCCTTAAACGTTTGAATTGAATGTCCTTCCTTAATCAGTTTTTCATGAATAAAGTCTAATCTCTTCATTCTCTGCTGCGTATATTGTAACTGGGCTGCTTGGTATTGTTCTAATGCTTCGTTATGTCGTTTACGCTCCTCTTCAACTTCTTTAGCGTTTGATTCCCTCATACTTGAAAATAAATGATTACTCCCCGAAAAAGCTAGAGCATTAACAACAGCTCCACCGACCATCATCGCAATTGTTGCCATATAATATAAAATATTCAAATGTTTAATTACTTCATTATGTCTTCCGGGATAAGTCCTTGTTTGATGAGCATATCCTTCGTTGCCATTGCTAATCCAATATCCAGAACCATCATACCTATATCAAATCCATTAAAATCTAGCTTGGGAGGTGTGGCTTTAGTAATCATTTTAGCCATACGGGCATAGCCAATGGCCAAGCCGGTGACCACCGCTGAATGATACGTCGCGTTTACCAACATTTTACCGTCTGTAACTGGAGTAGTCATGCTTCTTATAGCATTATATGAGGACTAACCTCTAATTGAACTTGTTGCGGCGGGGGTGACGTTTTCTCTTCTCCGGTCTTATAAAAGAACCATACAGCCGCTATACCAGCAACTCCTACTAGTGCCCATGTTTTAATCGGATTTGAATTATTTATTAATTTTGCTTTGCGCGCCAGCCCTCCCTTTCTTCCTGCGGCTATTTTTTTGGGGTTCTTAGTAACTCTGGGTTGTTTTTTTGTTTGTGGTGCATCCTCATTCACATCCTCATTCACTTGTTCCGTTTCCGCAATCTGTTGTGGTTGCGCAATCTGTTGTGGTGTCACCTGTTGAGTCTACATTATTTATTTGAACTTCGTTCTTTATATTATTAAGTGGGCACGTATGTTTAAATTGACAATACCTAGCCGTTATTAAAGCTGTGGTGAGTGGAGCTAAGAACATTCCGAATCTATGATAAAACTCACAGCTCACTGAGCTTATAGCGTGTTCGATGAATAGGTCTCTCTCTAGAGATTCGCATAAATACATGCGATGTTCAGCCGGGATGGGGAGAAACGTACTAGCTACGACTGTGTATAGTTGTAATATAGACGACCCTATAGTTTTAGTCATTGTAGCTCCCAGTCTAGACTCGTAACGCGCGTACAGTTTTTTAATTTCTTCATCGGTCATGTTATCAATTTTTTCGATGGTATAATTTTCTCCCAAATATTGGGAACATTTTCCACCGGCTACCAAAGCCGCGAGTCTTTCTCTATGTTTATCTGTAACTACTTCAGCATCAGATGTAATACCTAAGGAGATATTTAAGTCTAACATAATATAATATGACGTATCCAATACATCCCGTAATAATGAACTGTTGCGAAAGAATGAGGATTTCGAACCACATTTTATGTAATATTAACCTCTAATGTTCAATTTGTTACATTTTTGCTATATTTGCTATAATTTTTGCTACAATTTGCTATAATTTTGCTACAATTTGCTACATTTTTGCTAAGCAATTGCGTAAGCAGCTGGTTGATCGGTTTTTAATACGAGTTTACAGTGCTTCGTTGCCGCTAACACTTTTCTGACTTTATCTCGTTCACCCTTGGTATAAATGACGTCATTTTCGCATAAACATTCCTCGAATGAATCTCTGTCTTTGCAATGAAACAGCGCTACCCATTTGGTCTGCTCTCTGAGATCTTTCAGGACAGAGTTGTATTTTTGAGTAAGTACCCAAACGCTATGTTGAGTATGCCTTCCGGAGAATGCTAAATACAAAAGCATATCTTTCTTTTTTGTTAATTCTTTACTCGCGCTGCAGTCGTCTATTACGAAAAGGGTTGATTCTCCTTTGTATTTTTCGTGACATACTCGGAGACAGTCTTGTAAACGATCGCCCGGATCGACTCTGTGTACCCCGTCGTCATTCATTACCCAATCTCTCGATAAGTATGTTTTATTAACGCTTATAGTCGGGCACAGAATAATAATATGATCGAAAACGTCCCGATAATGACTTTCTAAAATATCTAGAATAAAAGCTGTTTTTCCACAGCCCGTTTGCCCGCATATGATAGCGCAGTGCGGATCTTTAGGTAAAAGATAATCAATAGATTGCTTGCACGAATCTCCCATTCTGTATATTAAGTTGCGCATCCATAATCACGTACAAATATATGTTTAATTTACCAGCCAATTCCCCGAGCTTCGTTATCTGTATGGTGACACCCTCGCTAGCATTTTTCTATTCTCCTCCCACTGCCGTGTAGTTGGTCATCGTCCGTTGTTCGCATGTCGAGCCATAGCGCGTACTTCGTGGTTAGGTATTCACCCATCGATACACTCCCGAGAGACAGATCTTTCACGACAAAGTTAACTTCCGGAGAACGTTTTATAGAAGGAAGTTTTTTAATCTCATCCCACTGGTGATACGCTAGCATTCCTTGGCTATATAGTTGATTAGGAACGCCCTCGATAGTCAATTCTACTTTTGTAATCTTGGGATTGTAGAACTTCTCGGTATTTCTTTTAAACGCATCGGAGGGATCCTCGAACAACATTAAAATACCCTTCAACGACCTCGTCGGGACGTTTAGATTGATATTCCACATCGTATCTTTTTTGTCCCTCGTGATCTTTCGATGTCGCAGCACGCGATCGTACAAAATGGCTAAACTTCCCGAATACTGGTTATGAATTTGTCTGGCTAATTCGGGATCCGTTATCATATCGTACTCGAGCGAGATATTATCAATGGAATAGCTAGCATCTTCAGCAGCTCTGATTACTCTACCGTAGTCGTTAAAAGTGAGTTCGTATTCTAACCTATCGCCTAGGGATGCTTGATAAAAAGGCATGTGGGAATCTAGTAATTCAAAGTCTAGGGAAAATATAGAATCTGTTACCTAATGCGTCGGCAACGGCCTGATCTTTTACGACAGTACCATCACCACTAGAAGCATCTACGCGCAGTCTCAATGTGTTCTTATTACAAATACCTTGGTACTGTAAGTTTTCCCGCTCTTTATCCGTTCTCCAGAGATCCATGTAACAATAGTATACATCGCTATCGTCGATACTCAAAACCTCATTACCGCTAATTTTAATGGCGATTTTCTTAACGATAGCACGACCTAAGTTCTGAACGGGCTCCCTGTTAACGTCGGTAGAAGTCAAAACAATCGTAAATGCTAGTCGGACAGTTCCCGGAACTAACACATCGTGTGCGCCGAGATTAGGAAAGCGAACCAGAAGCGTTTGATTCTGATCGATGGTACTAGGGTTATTAGTTATAGTAACAGACTGACGAATTGCTTTGACCCCTAATGGATCTCGAAGTCTACGTTGTGGGTTTAACTTGCGTCCGTATTGCGAAGACATTGTTATATTGAAAACATGTACCCTATGTTTAATATAAAAATGACTAATTTTGAACATAATGACTTTGATCTAAGTACCTTTGATGACTTTGATAACCCAATCGAAGATACTGATGAAACCAACTTTGGTGGCACGAATCTTAACGATGAAATTTTACAATCAACCGTCAATGATTATTACGATTCCTTTAAAGATGATAGTCCTATTGTTCGTGAATATTCAAAGTTTGAGATAGATAGTAAAGGAATATTGCGACTGCGTGGCGCTCCGGATATTGATCTTATGCATTCTCGTACTCGTAAGCCCCTAGCCTTGTCTACGATAGCTGCTAAACACGGCATCGGCACTGTTCGAGATGAATTAGGTTTTGTGGACTACTACCGACGACCAAAACTTTCCGCGAAGACTACTAAGGCTCTTCAGACTATGAGGAAAGAACTCGTTAATACAGATGATTTGGAAGCAGCCTCGATGGTGGCCTCGGACGGACTCGGAGAAATCTTAGATACCTATTACGATAATTCCACGGCCAGTGTACCACATTCAGAGTTCAGTATTAGGGAATTACGAGGTCTTGACAAGGCAATGCGAACTATGCGGGGAGAACTGATAAATAATATAGCCAAGCTATCCGAAATCGACAAACATATAGCTCAAGAGAAAACAAAACTCGAACAGGCGGGCGATGAATTCAGTAGACGCCGCGTTGCTGAAAGATTGCGTAACCTAGAAGAGGAAAGATTGGCCCGCCTCGAAGCAGCTTCCAGTAATAGAAAGGCACTTCGTTCGCAAATCAGTCGTATTCGAGAAACTATCGATCAAGTCCTCAACGATGATACTACACTGGCTGATAAAATTAAAACATTGTTCAGAGAACAGGGACTAACAATTGCCAGTATTTTAACCGCGTTGGGATTAATTATATCGACTTTGACTCTCTCGTTAACAGGTGGTAGCGGCGGATCACCGCCTTACGATAAAAACGGTATAAAAGCATTTAAAAGCATTAGGTTCAGCACTGGGAAAGCTAGCTGAGAAAGCCGCGGCCGCACTTCCCGGTATAATAGGGAGTGTTGTTTCCTGGCTATTGAATTTATTAGCTAAGACCACCACTTGGCTTAGTCAAAACTTGTGTGGGTTGATCGTAGCAATTGCAGGGCTGTTGTACGTATTCGCTAAAGACTATTTAACCACCAAATCATGAGTAAACCAACCGAGACTCCACCCACTACAAGCGCTGTTTTTTCATCGATATGTTGTTGATTTTTAGCCGCAATATGCGGTGACACTTGTGCATCAGTAGATGTTTTAGTGATAGTTGGTGTTTGTGGCTTGACTATTCCCTTTTCGCCCGTGATCGTTTGCGTTATTAATTCGACGTTCATATCTGAATTTATACCTGTTTTTTGTTGATCGGTAGCGATAACAATTTTATTATTATAGCCTATCACTTGACCGATCTTAAGTTCCATATTACTCGGAGACATGTATAGTCCCGGCGCATAAACGAAGTCCACTTTGGATTGAGCGTACTGTAATGCATCTTGAAAACGCTTTATAGACGATGGTATGTCAACTGGTGAATTAATGGCGTCCTCCACGTTTGCGACAAACTGTTTTTGCGCATCGAACGCCGTCCCAGTACCGATAATGGACGTTCGTGTTTGCGATTGCGCACCGAGAATTGACCATACATAAGTTCTTATCGATTCATTAACTCTTTCAAATCCTGGGTTAGTAAAATTATTTTCCGTTTTATCATTAAGAAATTCCTGCATCACTTCGGACTTTCCTCCCACATTAAGCTGACACGCCGTGATATAACTGGAATACTGTTAAAAGCGGCGTTAAACCAAACTCACTCACTCACTCACTCACTCATTAAGAAATTCATTCCAAGCGTCTGTTGTATCATTTGGATGCACAAACTTTGTTATGATATAAGGAATGCCACTCTCAAAGTTCATACGATCTGCTCTAAACTGTTTATCCGAGAGAGCAAAGCTTGAAGGGATCACACCCTCTTTAATTAAATAATCGCTTTTATCTTTAATAGTTCTTTGTCCAGAGTACGGAATACCTAGACCATGGCTAGGTCCTTTAATGCGCCAATCTTTACTCGTAGAAACATTAAATTCATTACAAATACGTTCGAAGGCCCTCTTATCATAAATATTATTGGCGTGATTCCATGCTGGATCCAGCGGTAATGGAGCATTAATTTCTTTAAGTATAAGTCTAATCTGATAATACACGTGAAATAATATAACAGACTTATATAGTTTAAATCCTGGGGCATTAACAGATACGCCACATCCCGTTGTGGCACACCATACGGCAAAGTTTAACTGATTCTGCCAAAATTGCATCGGATTGTGAAACCAATCTTTCACCATTTTATCGTTAGTTGCCGTGAAACTGTATTTTTCAAAGATAGCGTGGAATTTAACGAAAAATTCAGCACCAGAGGCAGTTACTATAATCGATTGATTAGTAATGTATCTCAATTTCATATTTAAGTTATGATATAGTATCATTGTATATTTAATATGTATGTTACACTCCCGGGAATAACAAATGGCCAGTCTATTGAACTGCTTCAAACTATCGATAACTCGGATGGACAACTCGAAGTAGCTATCTGTGATGTAACGTATTACCCACGGTGGACCAATATAAGTGCTGCGAGAAGAAATAATGAGATATTTAGAATAGATGACCAAAATAGAATTATTACTATACCTGATGGGTATTACAGCGTAAGCTCACTCAATGATGAATTTTTTAAGTCTAATGATGAATTTTTTAATCCTATTGGAATAAGTATCACACAAAATGAGGCGACTGGGACAGTGAAAATCTACAATGAAGGATCAAATATACTTATTGGTAGGAACTTAGCAATTACACTTGGATTGAATCGGGCAATAACATTACCACACGGCTCAACAGTGATTGCAACGAATAACGTACCTGATTTAGTTCCCTATAAAGAGTTGTTCATCCATCTTGATCAAATAAGCACGACGGATAATATACAACAAGAAAGTCCTTCAACTCTAGTCAGGAGTGTTCCAGTGAAAAATGAAAAATATAATAGCGGTAGAACGGAATCTTTCTCGTCATTACAATATAAAAAATTAAAGCATGGTATTATTTCAGACCTTAAAATTTCTGTATTAGATGTAAAACACCAACCTGTACATATAGGATACTTAAGTGTTACACTCCATATTATAAATAATGGTTGATTCCATATTTAAGTTATGATATAGTATCATTGTATATTTGATATGTATGTTACACTCCTGGGAATAACAAATCGTCAGTCTATTCAACTGCTTCGTACTATCGATAACTCGGATGGGCAACTCGAAGTCGCTCTATGCGATGTAACGTATTACCCACAGTGGACCATTATAAGTGCTGCGAAAAATAATAATGAGACAGAAATAAATGGTCAAAAATACATTATACCTGATGGATATTACAGCGTATGCTCACTCAATGATGAATTTTTTAAGCCTAATGGAATTAGTCTAACACAAAATGAGTCAAATGGGTTACTGATTTTAAACTCTGGAAAAAAGGATGTAAAGCTTTACAGGAACTTAGCATACACACTTGGATGGGGAGGAGAAATAACAGTAATCAAGACATCAGATCAGGGACTCAATTTACCCGATTTAGTTCCCTATAAAGAGTTGTGCATCCATCTTGATGAAATAAGTACAACGGATAATATTCAACAAGAAAGTCCTTCAACTCTACTCAGAAGTGTTCCAGTGAAAGATGAAAAATACAATAGCGGTAGAACGGAATCTTTCTCAACATTACAATATAAAAAATTAAAGCGGGGTATTATTTCAGGCCTTAAAATTTCTGTATTAGATGTAAAACACCAGCCTGTACATATAGGATACTTAAGTGTAACACTCCATATTATAAATAATGGTTGATGCATCAGGCCCTGGAACGATAAGACAATGTAATACAATTGCGCTTTCCGATCTCGGAGACACGGAAGGATTCGGTAAACCCGGTACCAATGGTAAGTTATACGCTTTACACTTACACGATAATGTATACAAGCGGAAAGAAGTCACATTCACGGGTAATCTAGAAGATTTAAGCGATGTCGACGTTAGTAGACTCCTTAAAACCACTCCGTACAATATTATTTACAACAGTGAGAATAAATGGACTATGGTCGAAGCAAACATCAAGTGGCTACTGAATATCGTCATTACCCCACCTTATGCGATGATGGGTAAGGGACATAATTTAACTAAGATAATAAATAGTGGTATCGTACTCGCGGCCTATATCCCGTCAAAACGAAAAAGTGTGTTAGTCACTCCCCTGCCAGAAAAACCAGGTCATATGTTATATAGTCGTCCGGCAATCCAAAATGTTAGTTTAAATTTGGTTACAGAATTCGATGATATTAAACAGAACTTGAGTGCAATACCTAATATTTCTACGCTTATTATTGAAGTCTTGTTCGGAGATGCACCAGTAGATGCCTTCGAAATATTACCAGGTCTATCGATTAAACGGCTCAAGAAACACGAGCGTCAACGTTGCAGTATTATTCATGTCGGAGCATCACCCGTTGCAACCCTCGAGGGGGTTCAAATTATTAAAAGTGACAGAATTTCTCTTTCTAAGATATTCTTACTGTATAATATACATTTGATAAGGTTGATGTATACTATCAAAACATTTAAGCAAGACCAATTAAAGACTATTATATATTCGTAATATACACTATGAGTTTATATCCGGCGCTCGATGAAAAGATGGAAACTGTTGACGGATTTCGATTACATCAAATAAGCGACATAAAACATCGAATAGAAAAGGATAGGGAGTTGAGACTTGGATTGTATAAAAAGTATCGCAGAGCCGTGAATGCTCTGGACGGAGTTGACACCGCTCTTGTAGTAGCTGGCATGGGATTCGGTGTAGCCGGTGTCGGTTTACTATCAACTATAATCGCCGCGCCTATCGTGCTCGGCATGGAAATAACCGCCGGAGTCTCGGGACTGGCAGGAATAGCGATAAAATTCATTTCTCGTAGGTTGCAAAAGAAAGCATTAAAACACGATAAGATTCGAATACTCGCCGAAGCAAAGTTGAACAGCATTGAGGATCATATTTCGACAGCAATGGCCGATTGTAAGATATCCGAGGATGAGTTTCGTTTAGTGCTGTCAGAACTCACCAAATACAACGAAATGAAGCAGGAGATTCGATCAAAATCTCGTAAGACCAATGGTATTAGCGAGGACGAGAAAAAAAAGTTCATAGAACAAGGGAGGCAACAAGCGCGTCAATTATTCCGTGCCAAAACCAAAGAACTGGTTGGAGATTAAAAATAAATTGCTTACTATCGTGTGATTACATTTAGACAAATGCTTACATAAATATATAATAATGGAGAAAGCTATTAAATGGAGAGAATTACCACAAGGTTTTTATTATATCAGTGATGTCAAACGAACCAAATACGGTAATCAATTGTTTCTTATCAATTTACAAGAAGAGTGTAGTTATATAGTCTGGTCTCCTAGTAAAATGAACGAAGAACTTAATAAAAATGTTGAATATCGCTTTATCGATAAAAATAATGAAGAATATTTTTATTACCATTTAGGCTCATCTAAAGCAATGATTGGCCCCAGGTATTGGTGAGCTAGAGCCAATTTAACTTAATCTCATGACTATCGTTGAATCGCATAGTCATTTTGGCATACAAAATGCCATCTGTAGTAGCAGTATAGGTAACAAATCCGGCTCCAGTGGAAGTGGTCCAGAACCCCCATTACCTATACTACTATTTCCAAGGTCTCGTAGTTTGTATTGATCTCTCTCATAGACAGATGCCTCAACATGCAAGAAACACTAAACGGCATGTCAAGTCTGCATCCAATTCTTTTCTCCATGCTGACAGAGATGTATCTAACTTTCCTACTTTTTCCAAGAAATTTGAAGAAACGACACTTGTTACTTTTGCCTGATGAACTAGTTCTCCCCCACAAAATACAATATCCCATTTCACATCTTCAAAGCACTGAAAATAATGGAAAATCACTTCATTGTCATGTCGATTAATGCACTATAAACAAAGGGAAATGGCATGGACTCTCCACTGTGATGTCACAGGCCGACATGCATACATGCTGGTGTTGGGATCAGAGCAGTTGTTCGTTGCATTTTAGACTACAATGAAATCACATGACTTTTGGTGTAAATATGTAATTTCTATGACTATTTAACATGTTAAAAATTTGATTCAATAGATCTCCATAAAGTTTTAAATGAACCACTACTGACCTCATTCAAGACACCTGCTAATCAATTACCAATATCTTAGGAATGTATAAGTGAAAGTGAACCTGGCAACATACCTTTGAGTGCTTCACATTATACATAAACAACATAGATAGTTATGAACAAACACATACATGGTAAGTAATTGCACATTCACTCACTCATTCTCATATGTACTGACTCCGAGCCGACCAGTCCTTGTTTAAACCCCCTAATGCTGAATGCCAGGCATGGTAACAACATGTACAATCTTTTAACATCTTGGGTAAGACACGACAAGGGATTCAATCCCCGACCTTCAGCTCTCCGGGAGGATGCTCTACCACTAGTCTACAGAGGTGGCAGTTATTAAAAGAAGCTTTTACTTGGAATTAATTTACACAAGAGAAACAAACCACTCCAAACCGCAGATTCGTAAAAATATAACATATGGTACTCAAAAATCTACAGTTTGTCATGGTTCCTCCATTATATATGATGTTGTCCGTGTGATGTGAAAGAAATGGAGAGAACACAACACTGTAGAGTCCTGTACCTACCAGCTCCATCGTGACAATTCCTCCGTAGCTGTGAGCAACAAATGCTATACAAGATGCATGTGCCTTCATTACAAAGTGCTGAAACACGTACTGCCCATGACACTCAGGTGAACTGTTGTACTGCAATAACAGAAACACTAATTGAGAAGAACCTGTACCTGTTCAAGGGTTTATACATATACAAACTAGGTAGTCTCATCACTTGCAATCAGTGGCCGAAAGCATGTTTCCTACTGCTATGCCTGTAGCTTGAAACATTAAGCTAGAGAA
Source organism: Haliotis cracherodii (assembly GCF_022045235.1). Taxonomy (NCBI): domain Eukaryota; kingdom Metazoa; phylum Mollusca; class Gastropoda; order Lepetellida; family Haliotidae; genus Haliotis; species Haliotis cracherodii. Next base: position 40,646,108 of record NW_027266264.1, read on the forward strand.
ATGTCCGCATACTGTTTCAAAAAGGTACCCCAGTCATATGCTGTTTTCCACTGCAAGACATCTGTACCTGAATCACTCAGAAGGAAAGGCAGCACAGGCGCAGCTAGCTAGAACTGCTACATTTAATACCCCCAGTACACAGCCAATACCCACATGTAACACCCATGGGCTTGTTATATTAGTAAATGTCACCTGGCATCTTGGTTTTCATGGGATCACTTTTTCTACCTTCAAATTCTTGAATGAACGAAAATACAACGAAAATACATGTAGTGCCACAACACTGTAACAGTAACCCGACGTGGTGCTTGGCCGTGTAGACTAACAGTTAATCCCAGAAGTTATTTCATTAAGGAGAAAAAAAACTGTTCCAATGTAGAGCTAGGTTACCTGAAGATTTAACCGTGCTAAATTGCATTTGGAACAGGAAAAATTTGGCTAGTTTTTATTCCGTAGTTCAATACTAAAAATATATTTAATTTTCTGCTTTTCTTTTTATGTCAAATATCCTTTAGTTTCATTTATCTATGATCATTATTTACATTAAACTTTTCCTTTTGTATAGAATGGGATGAAATGGTAAACTTTACTTGAAATAAACTTTCATGTACGTAATGTGGTTGACTGGGCATTATTATGGGTAAATAGATATATTTAAGAACGTAGTGGGTGGGTTAGTTTAAGGGGGAGTTGAACGGCTGACGTAGCACCTATCTTTGTAGTCCTTGTGTAGAAGCTTATGCCCACGCGGGCGTAGTGACTGGGAAGACGTGACGATGACACGCTTCTTGCATGCTCGGGTAGGCGGAAGCCATGATTGGGAGAGCCGAGATGTCAGGAGCATGTTCATTGGTTGTGTCCGTTTTCCGTGGTCACATGGTCTGCGTGTTTGCTTTATAAGCCTACCCTGGGTAGGAAATCGTCAGTCGTCACTCACCAGTATCTGGTAAGTCCTGAACCAGGATAATTTATTATTTATTATAGGGCTTTTGCTGAGATGTTAGATTAAGAGTTGGGGGAAAAGTAGAGTAGGTATTGAATAGGTTTGTTTTATAGATGTTTTACTTTTGGGAGTTAAGTTAGAGGGGTGGTTAAGAGTACAAGTTTAAGTAATAAGGTTGAATAGGTTTACATAGGTTGGGAAGGGGGAAAATTACGTAAGTTATAGATAAGAGAAGGATTTTGCCCCTGTTGGTTTTTTCCTGTTAAATAAACTTTAAATCCCACATCATTCTTTGTGTTTTGTTTATAATTAGAATTGGTAACCCCCAGCAGGAGCCTCCTAGAACATAGAGACAAAAGAATACTGCACAGGGAGAGTAGAACACAACGCAAAATACCGCAGTATAACATCTGACCTTTTGTCAACTATCTCTATAAGTCTACTGTCACTGGGTGCCTTTTACAAGCTTTAGAGGGTGCCTATTACAGTAAATACAATTTTAAAATCGGATCTCAACATAAAGCATATTTCAGCAAAGGTCTAAGTAAGGTGGCCAAGTGCAAAATACAAGGTAAGACGAGGATGTATGTTTTCTAGTGGTCATAGTGAAACAAATATATTCAGAGTTTTGAGCACATGAACAGTATAGTCATTGAATAATACTTTAATCAAAGTAATACTAATACTAATAATAATTGTACTGTAAAACAATATTTCCTTCTTTTGTAGCAGGGCATGGAGTCATCCCACAGATGACATCCTTACCTTGTCAGTGTAGCAGGGTGTGGAGTCACCTCACAGATGACATCCTTACCTTGTCAGTGTAGCAGGGTGTGGAGTCACCTCACAGATGACATCCTTACCTTGTCAGTGTAGCAGGGCGTGGAGTCACCTCACAGATGACATCCTTACAATGTCAGTGTAGCAGGGCGTGGAGTCACCTCACAGATGACATCCTTACCTTGTCAGTGTAGCAGGGCATGGAGTCACCTCACAGATGACATCCTTACAATGTCAGTGTAGCAGGGCGTGGAGTCACCTCACAGATGACATCCTTACCTTGTCAGTGTAGCAGGGCGTGGAGTCACCTCACAGATGACATCCTTACAATGTCAGTGTAGCAGGGCGTGGAGTCACCTCACAGATGACATCCTTACCTTGTCAGTGTAGCAGGGCATGGAGTCACCTCACAGATGACATCCTTACAATGTCAGTGTAGCAGGGCGTGGAGTCACCTCACAGATGACATCCTTACAATGTCAGTGTAGCAGGGCATGGAGTCACCTCACAGATGACATCCTTACAATGTCAGTGTAGCAGGGCGTGGAGTCACCTCACAGATGACATCCTTACCTTGTCAGTGTAGCAGGGCGTGGAGTCACCTCACAGATGACATCCTTACAATGTCAGTGTAGCAGGGCGTGGAGTCACCTCACAGATGACATCCTTACAATGTCAGTGTAGCAGGGCGTGGAGTCACCTCACAGATGACATCCTTACAATGTCAGTGTAGCAGGGCGTGGAGTAACCTCACAGATGACATCCTTACCTTGTCAGTGTAGCAGGGCGTGGAGTCACCTCACAGATGACATCCTTACAATGTCAGTGTAGCAGGGCGTGGAGTCACCTCACAGATGACATCCTTACCTTGTCAGTGTAGCAGGGCGTGGAGTCACCTCACAGATGACATCCTTACAATGTCAGTGTAGCAGGGCGTGGAGTCACCTCACAGATGACATCCTTACAATGTCAGTGTAGCAGGGCGTGGAGTAACCTCACAGATGACATCCTTACCTTGTCAGTGTAGGAGGGCGTGGAGTCACCTCACAGATGACATCCTTACCTTGTCAGCTCACTGACGGGGTTAACCTTTTTGGTCATGTGGACAAGGCATCCAACCTCGGATCAGAACTTCCATGGTTCGAACCCCAATGATGGGACTCGGAAATTTTATGGCCACTACATTTACATAAAAAGTTATAGTTTTCCTTGTATTAAAAATAGCCCACTGTACTGGCTAGTGACCAGTTAATGCCGAGGACCACTTATTGCCCACATGATATCGCATCTTGTCTTACTTTTGATTGTTTAAAAAAAATGCTTAACCTGATTATAATGTGAAATCCATACTACATGGCGTTATTGATAAGCATGTGTAGATAGAATTTGTGGAATATTGGTTTACGCCAGATGGCAGATGGCAGATGGCAAATTGCTCAAATCAATTTCAATTTTTATTAATGAACAAAATAACTGAGTGTGATACCAAAGACAATAAAAACTGTAATTTGTATAACTGAAACAGTGCATGTGATCACATGCAGTTGAGATGATGGCGACAACTGGTACAGTAAGTTGACAGGAAGGTTCTATTTCCCTCTTATTGTGTCATAAACAACAGAAACCTACTCAAAACTTTTTCCATGGACAGAAATAAGTGCATCTACTCATAGTTTCACAAAAGTGATAGACCCGTGAAGATTCAGGGGTAGAATAGGTCTTCAGCAACCCATACTTCTCTTAAATTTACACCATTAACAACACATCATAAAAACTGAAGTATAATTAAGTGGTCTGCGTGACGAGTGGTCTGCGTGCACAACGAAGCTATGCTTGTATTACATGGCACCCAAGCGACAGATAGGTTTGTTGAATAGAATTGCTGACAATAAAAACATGTCAAAGATTTTTATTGAATCTACATGTACTTACTTTTGAGAGATAATCTGTTAGTATAATCTTGTTGATATATTTAGAACTAATAATCATGTCTGATACTGAATGATGTCACTTTGAGGATTGTTTGGGCTATTGAAAATGTCTGATGTCACTTACCTTGAAGTTGTTTTTATCACTAATGAAAGAGCAGCTACATGAACATAATCATATTTTCATCAAGATATATAATCCAAACTGTCATTTGCATAGTTATCGAACAATAGATATCATTGTTAATAATTCTAAGAATACTACCTCTTTTTCATATCTTCCATAAATCCTGTATTTTTGCTTCAATCACACAAACTAAAATTTTCAGATTTTCAACAGACATCCTCTTCACTGCCAATTACATACAACTAGTTGTTGCCAAGAAGTCTTGTAACTACCCAAGCCATGAAGTCACAATGGCGGCAACCTCACTTTTCCCCCTCATCTCCATATTAGAAGTAGATGAACTGGGGAGGTGTGAGGGAGTATTTCGTATGTAATAGAGGTAGTATTCTTAGAATTATTAACAGTGATAACTATTGTTCAATAATTGTTACAAAACTTCTATATCTATTACATATCTGCCAGAATATACCAGAGGGACCCGGTGGGATCTGCCTCCAGTAAATCCTCTTATGGAAACCATAATGTACTGATTCTAATCCAACTGAAATTTCCCTTGAGGACTTGAAAACCAGAAACTATGTCAATAATCAGTCAAATGTGTGATATTATCACTAGATTTACAGTTATATTTGCTGATTTGACCATAATAAACCTGGATTAGTGGCCTATAATACCGGCGATTATGTCACATCCGGTTCTGATATCACTTCTGGTTATGACGTCACTTTCAGTATGTCACTTCTCCTTTTTGGTAATGATGTCTCTTTAGGTCTATTTCTACCAAAAAGACGTCATTTCCTGGTTAGGAGGACTTTGTTAGCTATTTCTGGTGCTGACGTCACTTCCTACGATTCCTTTAACACTTCCGGTTAATGAAGATACATGACATTTAAGGTGCTTCTGATCCATCCTACACCTAATAATCAAGTAATCAAGGGTGTACTTACCCTCTGATGCTGCTGGTGTCGGATTCCCCCCCCCCACCCCCCTCCTTTTTCAATAGAAGGGGTGAAACTATTGTCAGACGATAGTTGTTTGCACCGTGACCACCGGACCAAGGGAATACATGCCCTCTAGGTCCTGCTGAATGTCATGTAAGTAAAAGCTGGTGAAGGTGTTTTGTGAGGTCCATTGACAGCTAGAAACTACTTGTTCTACTGAGACTGTTGTCCATGGCATGAGACTCGTGGCTAGAGCTCTGATTTTGTGAGTTGAGCAATATCCGAGACATGGCATGGAATTCTGAGCCTGTGTATAGCTTTGTGCAACTTTGGCCTTCATCCATTCTGCTAAAGTAGCCTTTGTGATATCTGTGTTCTAGTTGGTCTTACAGGATTAAAAGAGTCTCCGTAATGGCGTCTATGAAGCCGAGAGATATAACTTGAGAGCTCTGATGGGACATAAGAATCTGTCTGGTTGGTCCACAGTTGGTCCCAATGCCGGGATTGTATAGTGTCTATGACCCAACGGTCCTATTGTGGTAGATTGGTACTTGGCTACGAATTCTGGGAGTGATCTTAAAGTTATAGAAGTCCAATGTTGATCATGGGTAAAACTAGAATAGTCTAAGGCATGTAACTCCGAAACTCTTGTTGCTGTAGCCATGGCTAGCAGAAACAATGTTTTCCTGGCTTTTTGACGTAGGGTAGCCTTCTCACTATGGGTTTGTAAGGTTCTGTTAACAGTGCTGATAATACCACAGATAGATTCCACTTGGGGAAGATACGAGGGGTCCTAATATCTTCTAGTAGAAAGGATTTCATTAATCTCTTGAGGATGGGATGGTTGACGTAGATGAAGAAGGAAGTCTGCTATCATAGGAATTGATACAGCATTATCAATAATCCCTAGTCGTCTTCTCCACTTGAGAAACCTGTTCCATCTGTTGTCATATTAATTGGAGGATGTAGGTTGCCACGATCTTGCCACAGCATCCGAGGCAAGCTCAGAGTATCCGGATGTCTGCATCTTCTGTGCGATAACTTCCAGGCGGTTAGATGTAGGCTGGGTATATTGTCGTGGAACATGCTGGACATGGGCTGTCAAAGCAGATCCTGCTGAAGTGGTAACTGTATGGGTTCCTCCATTAGTAGCTTTAATAGTCTGGGGAACCGTGCCCTGCTGGGCCATACTGGGGCTATCAGTATTATTATGCAATCCGTCTCCTCCACGCAAATAGATTCGTTCAATCCATCAATAGTGCGTCTATCTGGTGAGCACTTGGGTCGGGAACCAGACTGACATTAACTGGAAGTTGGGGATGTAGGGTCCATTCTGTTGCCACTATTCTCATCCGGCGAGAGACTGTCGTATGTTAAGTTTCCTGGGCATGTGCCTTGCTTCTATCCGGCAATTGAAGGAGTCTGCCAAGGCAAACAATCATGTAGTCTCCGTCATCAGGGAGCTGGATCTGGTTCCTCCCTGCTTCTGAATATAGGCCACTACTGAGGTGTTGTCCGTGGCTATGTGAAATGATGAAAGGGACAGATGTATTTTCCATTCCAGGATGGCATAATAGATGGCTTTCATTTCCCTGCAGTTGATATGAAGGTCCTTCTCTTCTGAGTTCCAAGATCTTTGTACCATGAAATCGTCCATATGGGCTCCCCATCTCTAAACTGATGCGTCTGTGAATAGATGGTGTTCTGGCGTCGAATAAGTCAGAGGGATGCCGCTTATCTCATGCTCTCTGTGATTCCACCAATAGAGGTCTCATAGTAATCTGGATGTTAACTGAGTCTGGAACTCTAAGCCGTGAGATCGTATTGAGTTGATCCATGTCTGTAGAGGATGTATCATCATCCTTCCTATGAAGGTCATATCCTGCAGAGACGTTAAGTTGCCAAGAAGAGACATCCACCACCTCAATGTCTTGCTGGGTTGACTTGAGAGTGATTGAATCATCTTGATAGTCTTGATGAATCGATCCTCTGGTGGGCATAGATATCCTCTGTCTAGCTGAAATCTTGCTCCGATGTATATGATGTCTTGCAGCGGAGTGGTCTCGGACTTGGAAGGATTGACTAGGAAGCCTAGGTAGGTCATAAGTTGGACCAAGAACATCATGTTCTGATGTAGCTGAGCTTTCCCCTGGTGTGTCGCGAAGAAATCATCCTGGTAACCATGGATTCGAACTAGCTGGATGTAAGCAAACCTGATGACTGGCACTGTAATCCTTGTGAATAGCCAATGGGCTATCGCTATTCCGAATTCATAGTGGCGGACATTGATTGCGAAGCATAGATATTTCGGATGAGATAGGTATATCGGGACGTGAAGATAGGTATCTTGTAGGTCTAGGCTGATAAGCCAGTCTCCGGTCTTCAACTTCGACCTTAATTTCCGTATGGACTCCATCTGGAATTTTGGTGGCACTACCAGGTATCTTTTGTTGAAGAGTCTTTAGGTCGATAATCATCCTCATCTCGGATGTATTCTTTTTTTGGGACTAAGAAAACCAGAGAATAAAACCCTTGGTGTTGTTGGTCTCCGAATGGCTCGCTTTTTTGGTAGCTTTGACGGCTGGATCTGTTGCCGCTAACTTGGCTCTGACTAGATGAAATCAAAGTCCGACGGCTTGTGTCTTCAGGATAGGACATTCCCTGAATATAACTTGTAGCCGGCTGGCTGGCTGGCTGGCTGGCTTTGTTGCTGTGGACGGCTGGCCCTTGGACACCGTGCGACTCCCGTACAGTATTGTTTCACGGTCGAGAAAAGCCTGCAGGCTTATACCTGGCTGGTCGAATGGCTGGTGGGCTGGCTGGCTGGCTTTTTGCCGTTTACGGCTGGTCCATGGATACCATGCTGCCCCGGGTTTGAATGGCTCTGGGTGATTGGCTGGCTGGCTGGCCGAACGGCTCAGCTTGCTGGTCAACTGAAGGCCGTGTTTGAAGAGACAGATGGCATTCCCCTCTGCAGCCTCTTGACCGGGGAATTCTTTTTTGCCAGAGTTATCTCCTTGATTTACCATTTCTTCGTCCAGCACTGAGAGCTTTGTCTCTAACATGCTCTTCACCATCTGTTGCTGGAAAGTTGGTGAATAAGACTCATAGAGAGTCCAAGAGATGGTGGGATATCCCATCCTATCATTATTGTGTGTAATTGGCAGTGAAGAGGACGACTGTTGAAAATGCGTATGAACTTATCATGACCACTTCCATCAATTTTGTTTTGATGTCAACAACACTGAAAATTTTATTAGGATTTTTTATCGGTAAATTAAACTCATGGACAATTCTCAATGATTGTATACTTTGACATGCATGTCTATATCATTGTAATGATATGTACTTTACAATGATATTGGACATCTAGATTTTAAACAAGGGTGCTTGCTTGACTATACTTGCCATATTCAGGTGCTTACATTTTACAATTATTGTAGAAACATAGACAACTTAGAATACCGCTACTTCCACCATGGCTGGGCAGTGCATGTGTCGTTTGGATTTGCTGAATTGAGATACTATTGGAGAGACAATCAACTCTAGTTGAATGTTATACAAGTTGGTTACACTGTGTGAAGAAATAAGACTATTGTAACACCTTTGTATACAATGTATACATTTTTTAAACCCCGACCCCAGTGTGGCACTGAGTGCTTTATAAAGACAGCTGATGGCACCTGCATGTGATGGAAACATGGAAACAATGGATATTTCCCTGTTTTATGTTATGATCAATAAAGATTTGATTTTACTTTTTCTTCTTGAATCAGCCACACCTGTCTCTGTCACTCGCCATGTTTGTTTACAATAAACGTCATAACTCTTACTCAGTATTATGTCACCTGAACATTATCAATGTCGGAAACATCGGCATATGTTGTAGTTTTCACTGATAGTGTCCAATTATACAGGGAATACCTTAAAGTTACACATATTTCCGGGCTCAGTGACTTCATTTCCAATTTGATAAAACACAGTCCAAGCTACATGTATTTCTGGGTTCAGTTGACTTCGCTTCTAGTTTGGGAAACTGTATATATCGACTTCTGGGTTAACCTTTGCTTTATCTCATAATATACTCACACGCAAAAGAAACGCAAGTAGTTTGAAGCAAAAAGGTAACAAACACGGAACCATAAATTGATACGAGTTTTAGCATGTAGTGAAGTCTGATGGTGTTATCAATATTTTTGGTTGCATTTTGAAAGCCCCAAGTAAAAACGCAACATAAAAAACAAATCGCCAAAACGCCCCATTTCAATGAATATGTGTATCATGCACCCATTTCTCGCGAAATCGAAAATGCACGAACTGACACGAACTGTAGTGGGTATAAGACTGTGGCCGATTCTTACACCTACCACTCCTTGGTCAACAATGTCATGCCTCACTCAAATTCAGAGAAACCAGGCTATCGGACGTTTGGAAGCTGGAGAGTCTGTCCAAGATGTTGGCCGTCATTTCAATGTTAACATAAGCACAATTTACCGTCTCCTGCATCGATACAATGCTACACAGACCACAGATGACCTTCCTCGGAGCAGTCGTCCTAGGGTCACAACATCTCGACAAGATTGGCAGATCACCCTTCAACACCAGCGACATCCGTTCCTAACTGCAAGTGAAAGTGCTCAACAGACCATAGGAACACATAATCGACCCATTAGCTGGGACACTGTGATCCGACGTCTGTTCCAACAACCTCAGATGTCGCCGACCAGCACGTTGTCCTTTTCTCCAACCACAGCATCGACAAGCACGACTTCAGTGGGCACAGGGTCATCACAATTGGCGTCATCGTGAGTGGAGGCGTGTCATCCTCTCTGATGAAAGTCGCTTTTGTGTCTCCCATGCAGACGGAAGAGTCAGAATTTGGCGGCATCGAGGTGATCGTTTCGCTGACAGAAACGCTGTGGAAAGGGATCCATGGGGTGGACCTAGCGTCATGATATGGGCAGGGATTGGACTTAATGCGAGACTTGGACCCATGTTCTTTCTGATTGTTGGTCAAGGTCGGGGACACGGTGTCACTGCTCAGCGGTATATCGACCAAGTGATCAGACCCCACGTTGATCCATTTTTTGCACAACATCAACAACACATTTTTCAGCAGGACAACGCTCGTCCCCATGTTGCCATCATCTTTCTGTAACAACACAACATCCGTATTCTACCGTGGCCAGCCCTCAGCCCTGATCTGAACCCCATCGAACACTTGTGGGATGAGGTTTAAAGGCGTCTGCACAATGTGCACCCAGTCCTTACAACTGCCTTCACAAATCATCTGATCCACTCAATGTACAGGAGATGTGTGGCGTGATCAATGCTTATGGTGGTCAAACCAGGTATTGACTGACATTTTGGGTATTGACCTGAAACTGTGTAAACTCTTAACATTTGAAAAAAACAATTATGTCATCTACCTTTTAATCCAACTGTCTTCAGTCAAATTTTTGTCAATCTTGCTGTTGAAAATAAATAACATGTATACTGCATACTCGACTTGCGTTTCTTTAGTATATAAATCTTAGGTTTCCAACTGTTATCAAGATATTTGACGTAGTTTAAGCCCCTGATTTACATCAGTCTGAAATGAATATGAGCAAATAAGTCTGCTGTTTGACATTTGTATGTTTGTTGAAACCGCGGTGAACTGAGCATTCCAAATGATAAAAGTATTACGGACCTACCTTTATCTCAATCTCCTCATCTCCATCACCAACAGTGTTCAGATTTGTGTTAAGAACGATGACACCATAACCCTCTGTCATTGCTTGGCGAATATATGGTAACTGTGAGCCATGGTTGATACTATTATTGATGATTAACCTGGAATGAAAACAAATAGCTGCAGCTTTGATTCATTTATTAATGTGTGTTCTTTGTTCATGTCAAAACATGTTTTGGGTAGTCACCAACTACCCCCATCCTATTCTTTCAACACTACACCCCCAGTCAACAACTGCCAGCTCATCCCCCCAACACACACAGAAAGGAACAACAAAGATAAGGTAAAATTTTACACATACTTCATACTTTAATATGATCACAATTAATCCTTTGTCAATGATACATGGTTTTTTACTTCAATATGACAGGTTATGAGCAACTGTTCTCTAGAAAGTAAAAAAGTACATATCCACAAAATTGCCTAGAACACAGGCAAATCCCTTGGCAGAGTCTCTGTAGACTTTTCCTCTGGGAGGGTATATGACCAAAAGCCAATGCTGCACTGAGGGTCTGCTCCTTTTGGATTACACCAATGTTTGGTGACTACCCTGGACACTGGACAAGAGGTGACCATGCCATTGACACTCCACTCCAGGCTGAGTGGAAATCTGGCAGGTCGTCTACCTTGGCTAAGTGGTCTACCAATGTAAAAGTCCTAAATGTAGTTAACTACGGGCTTTAGTTGTGTGTGGATTTCCTGCTCAAGAGATTCAAATGTATCAATCATGACAGCAGGGGGAACACATTAAGCTGACAGGCCGAGATATAACTGGAATTATGTTAAAAGTGGCGTTAAACCCAACTCACATACTCACGCTCATGCATATATTTTGGCATTAACTTTGTGTCCAAGCTCTAAAAATCAAGGCTAAGATATAATTTTACTTACATTTCACACAATTTGAGGAAAAGATCGCAATAATAACTTAGATTTAAGTTTGACAACTTTTAAATATATGTTTGTTGATTATATTTATTATTTATATACATGTATAGTTTATCTAAAAACTTGCTTGAAATGTCTTTATTTTGCTCTTTGACATGTTCAGTATGAACCTATTGAAGCATGTGTCTGAGAATATTTTTTTAAATAATATTGCAGGAAATAGTGAATATATTATTAATCTTAGTATCGATAAAATATGATTAACTGAAATGAAACACATATATCAGATATTGTGAAAAGTGATAGATTTAGTAAAGGTTTCCACTTACCTATTTCTTTTTTGTTTTCATTATTTACGGAAAACTATATTAAAAATAATTTTAATATTAGCTGGCATCATCCGTTTCATGATTACATTGGCTTTCTGCTCAGTAACATGACAAATTACAGGGAAATACCTTCATAAAAATTCAGGTTCATAAAATTATATACTATTTTGACATGGCTATGGCTTTGCTGGTGTGCCTGCCTGTTGTGTGTGGGGACTGCTGTTGTCCCAGCCGGTGTGCCGGTCTGTGGTGTGTTGGGACTTGTGTTGTCCTGGCCGGTGTGCCGGCCTGTGGTGTCTGGGGACTGCTGTTGTCTTGGCAGGTGTACCCACCTGTTGTGTCAGGGGACTGCTGTTGTCCTGGCCGGTGTGCCGGCCTGTGGTATCTGGGGACTGCTGTTGTCCTGGCAGGTGTACTCACCTGTGGTTTCTGGGGACTGTTGTCCTGGTCGGTGTGCCGGCCTGTGGTATCTGGGGACTGCTGTTGTCCTGGCAGGTGTACTCACCTGTGGTGTCTGGGGACTGCTGTTGTCCTGGCCGGTGTGCCAGCCTGTGGTGTCTGGGGACTGCTGTTGTCCTGGCAGGTGTGCCTGCCTGTTGTGTCTGGGGACTGCTGTTGTCCTGGCCGGTGTGCCAGCCTGTGGTGTCTGGGGACTGCTGTTGTCCTAGCAGGTGTGCCTGCCTGTTGTGTCTGGGGACTGCTGTTGTCCTGGCCGGTGTGCCAGCCTGTGGTGTCTGGGGACTGCTGTTGTCCTGGCAGGTGTACTCACCTGTGGTGTCTGGGGACTGCTGTTGTCCTGGCCGATGTGCCAGCCTGTGGTGTCTGGGGACTGCTGTTGTCCTGGCAGGTGTACTCACCTGTGGTGTCTGGGGACTGCTGTTGTCCTGGCTGGTGTGCCGGCCTGTGGTGTCTGGGGACTGCTGTTGTCCTGGCCGGTGTGCCAGCCTGTGGTGTCTGGGGACTGCTGTTGTCTTGGCAGGTGTACTCACCTGTGGTGTCTGGGGACTGCTGTTGTCCTGGCCGGTGTGCCGGCCTGTGGTGTCTGGGGACTGCTGTTGTCCTGGCAGGTGTGCCTGCCTGTTGTGTCTGGGGACTGCTGTTGTCCTGGCCTTTGTGCCGGCCTGTGATGTCTGGGGACTGCTGTTGTCCTGGCAGGTGTACCCACCTGTGGTGTCTGGAGACTGCTGTTGTTTCAGGTATACCCACCCGTGGTGTCTGGGGACTGCTGTTGTCCCGGCTGGTTTGCCAGCCCATGGTATCTGGGAATTGCTGTTGTCCTGGCCGGTGTGCCTGCCTGCGATGTTGAGAGCGTTAATAAGCAAGTTAAATGTATTTCCAGGTTCAGTGACTTCGGTTCCAGTTTGGGAAACACATGTCTAATGCAAGACAGTTTTCAAGCAGAAAGTGATTACTTCTCGCTGGCAACTGGGATGTTATTGGTGGCTGAATAGCTCGTGCATCTACACTTTAAAGAGTTAAACATTTATCAAGAACATGCTTTACAGGCTGCATTTGAACCCAAAACACAACCAGGCAGCATGTTTCTGCAGGCATCAAAGTGACTAGGTATTCTCTGTTAACAAAAGTGGCAACAGCACTGTCATCAAGTTTCTCCAACTGAAAGGCTAACTCCAACAGCCATCCATGTGGAAATGGTGTCAACCTTAGTGGAGATGCTCCTTCCTTGGTCTTCTTAAGAGGTGAGCCTTGAAGATGATGCCAAGATAAGGAAGACCCTCAACTGTTAACAAAACTAGTAAAATCCTAGATATTTTTTATATTTGTATGCTTATCCTGGATTATTCCTTAATGGATTTACTGCTTGTTATTGACAGAGAAAGAGCTGTGAGAGGTGTTGCTGACGGAGAAGTTGTTCCAACTGGTTGTGTGGCTAACCCTATCACACAGCTCCCGTGTGACCCTGCAAGTTGTGACGTCACTGATCAGCACATTACTGCTAAAACAGAGCATCTGAAGGCATCGAGGGAAGGCAGTTCTGCAAAGGGAGAGCTTTTTCAGACAAATTAATGCAGGATAAGTATACAAATATAAAAAATATCTAGAATTTTACTAGATTTTTTAACTGATCCTACATTACTCCTAAATGCATCTGCGACGGACGGAACGAAGGAGGGCACACCTTCAGATGTGAAGTGGTGACAATGTTTTCCAAGACGATTCTTGGAGCTTCAGATGAAACATTGCAGTGCCCATACTGAACATACTAGGTGTCCTGACTATCGAAGATAGGGGCGGGATGGTGAAGGATCTATGAAGTCCAAGCACAGCCCAAGATAAACAGCTCCATGCATTCTGCACTCAAATCTGACAAGGGTGATGTCTAGAGTGTGTAGCTCACTTACTCATGCAGCTGTTGCCAGAGCCAATAGGAAGATGATCTTTTTGGTGAGGTTGTAATATGATGCTGAGTAGAGTGGTTCAAAGAGCACGCCTCTCAGCAGGGTAAGAACCATGTTCGGATCCCGGGCTGGGCTTCTGAACTTGGCCTTCTGGACTTCCAGACGAAAAGAGCGCCTGGAGTTACGGGACCTTGGTCATCATTCAATCATCTGGAACTGCCAAGATGGAGTTAAGCCCCACCCTGATGGTACAGCCCTTCAGATGATGCATGTGGTGGAGAAACAGAAGATTTTCCGCCAAGAATTGGGGTGACGCAGCAGCAGGATCCTGGTGTTTCCCCTTGCAGAAACTCTTGAAGGAGCGCCACTTGTCACCAAAGTGTTGTTGAGCAGCGGACCACAGACCCTCCAGATGTTTCCCCAGTCTTGGAGTGAGGCTTCTATTATGGTATGTTCGGATGAACAAAACCTTCCAAATGGCATGCTGGTTTTCCTTGGGGGAATTAGTCAGCAAAAAGTCGGAGTCACAGGAGACTAATCACAATTTTATTTACAAGAACAATTAACAATGAATAATTTTCAATATCTTAGAAAATAGCTCAGGGTGCCAAAGAGAGTCGGTACAACCCTCTGGGCTGTGGGAGAGAGATCTGTTTGGTATAAGTGTCAAAAAGGAATGTGATTGGTTTATACACGATGGGTTGTGCCCTATGCTAAATGAATGGCTAGACAGAGGTGAATACTTAATCCTGTTGGACTGGCACTAATCTTGTTGACATATTTACAGGGTGCTTGGAAAGAGATTATGGTATCACTAAAGATGAGCTTGTATGGGGGCTAATCCTTAATGAAGTAATTTCTGAATGTTATTCTAATATAGGTGATGACAGATTTACTTAAATAAAATAGTTCAAGGCAATCTATAAGACTATGTACACATATCTTTTGTCTGGGGGATGGGATCTTGATACCTTAGGCTGGCATTTATCTAAAAGCTTCAAATCTATTAAACTATGTAGACATAACACTTGTCTTATTGAATAGTATGTCTAGGAGATGCGCTCCCATTACCTTAGGCTAGCATCTATCTAAAAAGCTATAACTGAAACTACTGATATTTATATATGCATTTTACCTGATGATAAGTATTACTTGCTAAACTATAATTATATGAAATGATGTATAAATATTACACCATGATAACTCATAAAAGCACTTGATGTGGATCTATTTATTATAGGAAAACTTAGTATAAATGTTATATCATGATAACTTCCCCTCCGTCTGAAAAAGTTTGGACCCCAAATGTGTAAAAAAATAAAATAATTATGGCTTAGATGGACAATGTATTAAGTTAAACTGAAAGTATATTAAATAACAAATATTATAGAGTCTCTTTGTTATAAGGAATGTAAAAGTTCTTTCTGCTGTCATCAGGAAATCTGGATGTGGAGCTGACTTGTCTTGGCACTCTGTACTGGTGGTTTTGGGGTGATGTAGGAGGCCTTGGGATAGTTCTACATCCTGGTTTGAAGTTTAAGGATATTGGCTGTGTCCATTATCTGTTATAGTGGTTTTGCATGGAAAACAAAGAAAAAGAGAGTTAGCATGTTCAAATAATATGTCATATTTAAAAATTATCCACACTTCCTAAGTTCGTATGTAATAAGTAAAACATAAAGCAAATATGATAATTATGATGTAAAAGATCAGTACATAATTATTACTAAATGGTGTCATGACCAGGAAGAATGTATTGGTGGCAAATTAAACAAAGTATATCATGGATTAAAAATATCCTTCTTATTTTGGATACAATCATTAGAGTGAGTGAGTGAGTGAGTTTGGTTTTACGCCGCTTTTAGCAATATTCCGGCAATATCACGACGGGGGACACTAGAAATGGGCTTCACACATTGTACCCATGTCGGGAATCGAACATCTTTGGCGTGACGTGCGAACGCTTTAACCACTTGGCTACCCGACCACCCCACAATCATTAGAGACATTATATATACATATATGTGTATGTGCATATAACAAGTGCATTGATTTGTTTCACTTTGATTTTCGTTTGGTTCAATGCAATAGGGTTTGGTTTCGTTCGGTTCAATTCTGTTTATTTTGCTTCGGTACAGTTTGCTTCGCTTCGGTTCAGCTTTGCTTCGATTCGCAGTATGGTTTGCTTTGTTTTGGTATGGTTTCGGTTCGATTCGCAGTATGGTTTGCTTCGTTTCTGTATGGTTTCGGTTCAAATGGCAGTATGGTTTGCTTCGCTTCGGTACGGTTTCGGTTTGCTTTGGTTTGAGTCGTTTTGATTAGATTCACGATACGGTTTGTTTTGGTTTGACTCACTTTGATTCGTTATGGTTAGCTTTGGTTGGCTCGTTTCACTTCGCTTTTGAGATTGGTTAATCAGGTCAATGCTCAAAAATTGGTTGTGATACAAATAACTCAGATGATCAGGCTGATGTCATTTGTTCCCAACTGGCGAAACTAGTGACCCATAGTGAAAAGATTGGACACAAGTAAACATAACAAGATACAGCTAAGAGCTGTTTAGTGATTTGCACCGTTTATTTAGGAGATTTTGTATTTGGCATCTACAGGTATATATGGGGAGTTGATCCTGGAATGGTTGATGGGGACGACATTCTGGGGTTGTAACACGGTAGTAAAAGGTGTTGATGTTTCCAAAGTCTTTATCTAGAAAAATAACCCTTTTGGATTTATAAATTGGTAATTCATCTGGATCATATGGAGGATTATCTTCTCCACTTACAGAGATCCTTCCAGCTATCAACAAGGTAGCGCTGTATGTGTTGGGGAGGAACACTTTCAAAATAGTGTGTGTGGTAATCATGATCATCTTTGTTGTTGGTATATGAGATCTAGACAAAGCTGTCTCCTTGAATAACTTCAATGCCCATAACTCTCTTTATTAAATGACCTCTACTTATCGTAGGTGTTTTGGAATAAACAGATATGGTTCGACATCTAATTCTAAACTTATGTTCCTTCAGTGGACGCTTACGTTGTTTACCTGACATACTTCTTTTGAGATGAAATTCTCTCCGAATGGAATCTGGAATGCTGCTGCCATACTCCCATGTGTTTCCTCTTTCTGGATCCTTCCATTTCACTCTGTAGTAGATTTTGCCATTTGCTCTCTTGGAACTTACAATTGAGTGGATGTCCTCTGGATTGAAAATAGGAGGGATATCCTTAGTTTGATTACCTGATGTTGGACTCCGACCCGGAGGTTGTCCCTGGCTGTTGTCAAGTTGTTTTCTGGATTTTGGCTGGTGATACTTACTATTCACTCCTCTTTTCCCTTTGTTTACTTTTTCATTTACCTTGGTTGAAGCACTAGGACCTGGTGTGACTTGATTTTCCTTCGTAATTGTCATGCATGAACCTGCAGGTTTTTCTGTTGTATTTGGAGCAGAGTTTTTCTTCTTTGTTGGGGTCTTTTGTTTCAAATTCTTGTTGCTGGACGTGCCTGCCTTAGTTTTGGAATTGACCTTGTTACCTTGAGGTGACTGATCAATGGCTTGGTAACTTGAGCTTGTCGACTGTGAATCATTGAGTGGTTCCTCATTGTCATCCATGACTCCTGAATCTATGTTACTGGTGTCATTAAGGTATGGTTCTGGAGGATACTGTGGACGATCAGCAGGATCAAAATATGGCTTCAGATGGTTGGCATGGACCAGTGGTTTGTGTATTTTGTAGTCAGAATTTTGGCGTAGTTTGTAGGTATAATTTGGGCCTGTATGGATGATATAACAGCTACCATACCACTTTTTGGTTAATTTGTTGGAAAGGCCTTTTTCAACTTTTTGACAACTCTTTAACCTGGGGTGAATTCTGGTTTTTTAGCCTTACGATTATATTGTTCTGAATACACCTCCTTAACCCGAGCAGTGTTTTCAGCTGTAATTGTTCTAGTGATTTCAAGCTCCACAAGCAAATCCGAAAGGTAACTTTTGTTATTGTGGCCTAAATTTCCTTTTGGAATTAATGCTACATCTTGTGGAGCTCTCATTTCTCGGCCAAAAAGCATAACATATGGGGACTTTTGTGTTGATGAATTTGGGGCCATCCGATAGGCCATCATGATGCCAGGAATAAAACAGGGCCAATCATTTTGAGACTTGTTACAATAGGCTCTTAGTGATTGATTGATGTAAGAATTGAGCCTTTCTACACAGCTGTTTGTTTGAGAATGGTATGGGCTGGTATGGGTAAATTTAATTGCCAAAAGTTCACAAATTGCTTTGATAAGTTTGGACATGAAGTTCTGACCTCTGTCTGAAATTAAGGTCCTTGGAGCGCCATACCGACAAAATATTTCTCTGACAAGACCATCTGCTACTTCTTTGGCTTCTTGGGTCCGAAGTGGAAAGGCTTCACACCATCTAGATGATGTATCTGTGATGACCAAAATGTATTTGTACTTGTCTGGTGTTGTTGGCAGGGGACCGAGAATGTCAACGTGCCATCGGGTGAAGACCTCTTCTACAGGTAGTGGACGGAGTGGTGCCTTCTTGCCATGGTAGTGCCTCTTGGTCTGTTGACATACCTCACACGTCTGGACATAAGTAGCAATATCGCTGTACATTTTGGGCCAGTAGTACTTAGGTCTCATGGTGTTGTGCATACTTTCTTTCCCATGGTGGCAACCGCCAAACTCTGAGTCATGGTAGGATTGCAGGACTTGATTCCTGAGGGTTCTTGGGACTGCCAGCTGTTTAATGAACTTGTCCGCATGGCCTTTCTGTCTTTGTGGAATGAATCTGTATAAGATGCCTTCATCAATTTCAAAAGTATTGGTTTCGATAAGAATCTTTTGACGATCCTTTTCATCTTGTGGAAGGACATCATCCTCTTTGTAGTCAAAGATTTGGATGAAATCTAGACAAATCCTTTGTAGATGACGTAAATTTGGATGTTCTTTTATGCTTACTTCAACCAATGTCTCTTGAGTAACATCAGCATTTGTAGCATGTAATGCTGCAACAACATTAACTGGTACTGACTGATAATCCTCTTCATATTCAAAGGTGACTGACCGATGTGTTGTCTGTGTGTCTTATTCTAAGTGATTAACAATAGGTGTGCTAATATCTTCAGTCTGAGTTGTCTGTTTGACCTGTGTGGATGAATGTGTGTTTGGCAAGATTGTGGTACTGCTAGTTGATTTGCTTTGCTGAATTGAAGTTACTGAGAAGACTGTTTTCTCAGCATCTTCTTCTGTCTGATCATTACAGTTAATATTTTCCTCATATTCCCTATGTGAGAGAGCATCGGCATTCCCATTGTCTTTGCCGCTGCAATGAACAATGTCAAAAGTGTATGTAGAAAGTTCCAAAGACCATCGCCCCAACCTAACTCTGGCATCCTTGATGGATTTCAGCCATTTCAATGCTAAATGATCAGTGTAGACTGTGAATTTGGAATTTGCAAGGTATGGATGAAATGATCTAATTGCTTAAACTAGGGCTAAGCCTTCCTTTTCTGTAATGCTCCAGTTCTTTTCGCTGCCATGAAGAGCTCTACCAGGAAAAGCTATTGGATGTTCATTATTTTTCTCATCTTTTTGACTCAAAACAAAACCTATGCTCATATCACTGGCATCAGTTGCGAGAAAAAAATTCATTGTCAAAATTTGGATAAGCCAGAACAGGTGTATTACTCATAGCATGTTTGAGTGTGTTGAATGCCTGATCACACTCAAGTGACCATTGGAACTTTCTTTCCTACTTTTGCCTCCAAAAGCTTCTTTAGCAAGGCATTCAGTGGAAGCGCTATGTGAGCGTAATTTTTCACATCCTTCCCGTAGAAGTTTGTGAGGCCTAAGAAAGAGCGAATCTGCTTTTGTGATTTGGGCACTGGAAAGGTTCTAATTGCTTCAATCTTTTTGTCATCAACTTGAACACCTCCACATGATAAAACATGACCCAGAAAAGAAACTTTGTTCCTTTGCAAAATTGCATTTGGATGGCTTTAGTGTTAATTTTGCCTGTTTCAGATAGTAAAATACTTGCTCCAAATGTTGGATTTGCTTTTCAAAGCTTTTGCTGTAAATTATCAAATCATCAATGTAAATCAGCGCAACCTTAAAAAGCAATTTTCGTAGCACTTTGCTCATGAGCTGTTGAAAACAAAGTGGAGAATTTGTCAAACCTTGGGGCAAACGTTTGAATTGATAAAGGCCTTGATGGGTGACGAAAGCAGTTTTATGCTTTGAATCTTCATGTAATGGCACTTGGAAGAAGCCATTAGCAAGGTCTAAAGTTAAGAAGATCTTAGCTTGTGCATTGGCGATGTGATCAACAACATCATCAAAACCAGGAAGGGGCCATGACATTGGTAAAGTGACAGAATTCAACTTTCTGTAGTCACAAACAAATCTATATGAGCCATCACGTTTCTTGACTAGGATAATGGGAGCTGAATACATAGAAGTAGACTCCTTGATCAAATCATACTTCAGAAAATCATCTATAAGTTCTTCGGTGACTTTTTGGAGATGAGGAGATTGGCGATATGGTCTTAACATACACTTAACGGGTGGGTGGTTGCCAGTGTCAATGATATGTTGGTGCATGTCAGTCTTTCCTAAGTCTGCAAGACTTGTTGAAAACATTCTATTTTGTCTCTATTTTGTCCCAAAAATCTTAGTAGTCTGTGTCGTTGGTCTGGAGTCAGTTGTGTATTGGTCAAATCAAATCCTAATTCTTGTGCAATTTTAACATAATCCCTGGTGTCATTGTCACTCTTCTCATTGTCAGTGTTAACGGTATGTATTGATGGTTGGTTAGAAAACAGAGTATTTGTCAATGTAACTAAATTTGCCTACAACTGTACCCTTGTCTAGAACCTTTTCTTCTTGGGAAGGATTCATAAGTCTAAATGTAGCAGTTTTGCTTTTTGCTTTAGAAAGAGTTCTACCACCTGCTACTTCAGAAAGAGCAGTGAGGGAACCAATGGGTTCAATGAGGATGAGGGAATCGTCTTTGGCCTCTGATAGTCTAACCTTGAAATGAATTTCACTCTGAGGGGGGATGTAAATCTGATCTATTGTTTTTGCTAATCCACTAATCTCTTGCACTGAATTGGCTATGAAATTGATATATTGCCTATCTGAGGTGCTGTTGTTAAGTATCAAGGAATGACAGCTATAATCTAAGACTGCATCATTGTCATCAAGGAAGTTCTCACCTAGTATCACTGCCTCTGGTAGTGTAGGCAGAACATTGAATCTTTGAAAAAATTCCTGATCCTCAATGACAAAATCTAACACAACTGAACCTAACACTTTATGCAATTCGCCGCCATCACCTTTAACCTGTGGAAAGGGTGAGTTTCCAAGAGTAAGGTTTTCAAAAGCAGACAAAATACAACAAATGGATGCCCCTGTATCTACTAAAGAATTTGTTGTTTTTGTGCCAAATTTTGCCTGAATTACACTTTTGGCAAGGCGCGTTATTAAAGACACTGTTGGAATTTCACTTTCAAAGTTACTTTCCATTCCAGACTCCATATTTGCCATGACACCTATTAGTATGTACCGTACTAAATTAAAGAAAGACAAGTAATCAACAATGTAATGCTGTACTTACAATATTTGAAGACTTTTTCTTCCTTGGTTGGTGTCTTTGGAGGAGTTGGTTGTCTTTAATCCAGTGTTGAGGTCAGAGGTGGATGCAGCTTGCTTGTTATTCCATCAGATGATCACGGCTGGACATGT
The DNA here is from genome assembly GCF_022045235.1 of Haliotis cracherodii. Lineage (NCBI taxonomy): Eukaryota > Metazoa > Mollusca > Gastropoda > Lepetellida > Haliotidae > Haliotis > Haliotis cracherodii. The sequence goes on from NW_027266264.1 coordinate 40,667,894, forward strand.
CCTCGAATGGGTGCTTGTAGCTGGTTGTAGTTAGTTCCTGGGCTCCGTGGTTCCAAAACTGATGATTCTCCGCCAAATTATTATGGTATGTTTGGATGAACAAAACCTTCCAAATGGCATGCTGGTTTTCTTGGGGGGAATTAGTCAGCAAAGAGCCAGAGTCACAGGAGACTAATCACAATTTTATTTACAAGAACAATTAACAATGAACAATTTACAATATCTTAGAATATAGCTGAGGGTGCTACAGAGAGTCGGTACAACCCTCTGGGCTGTGGGAGAGAGATCTGCTTGGTGTGAGCATCAATCCCCTTCTGCCTAACATTTTGCTTCAGTATGTATTTAACAAAAACTAGAACAATAAAAAGGAATATGATTGGTTGATACACGATGGGTTGTGCCCTATGCTAAATGAATGGCTAGACAGAGGTGAATACTTAATCCTGTTAATCCTGTTGGCACTAATCTTGTTGACATATTTACTGGGTGCTTGGAAAGAGATTATGGTATCATTATAGACAAGCTTGTATGGGGGCTAATCCTTAATGAGTCTAAATTGAAGTAATTGCTGAATGTTATTCTAATATAGGTGATGACAGATTTACTTAAATAAAATAGTTCAAGGCAATCTATAAGACTATGTAGACATATCTTTTGTCTGTGAGATGGGATCTTGATACCTTAGGCTGGCATTTATCTAAAAGCTTCAAATCTATTAAACTATGTAGACATAACACTTGTCTTATTGAATAGTATGTCTAGGAGATGCACTCCCATTACCTTAGGCTAGTATCTATCTAAAAATCTATAACTGAAACTACTGATATTTTATATATGCATTTTACCTGATGATAAGTATTACTTGCTAAACTATAACTATATGAAATGATGTATAAATATTACACCATGACAACTCATAAAACCACTTGATGTGGATCTAATTATTATAGGAAAACTTAGTATAAATGTTATATCATGATACTTCTACAAACAGGTGTAATGAGGTCGTGAGCTCTGTCACCATTAAAGCTGAGGCTTGAGGTGGTCCGTGAGTACCAGAGACATGGACTGGTCCTGGCGTGAGAAGACCCAGAAGCATTTGCCTTTAGTGGAGTGTGTGGGATTCTTGAAGAGCAGGGAGTAGGTGGTGTTGGATTAAGTGCCACCTGTCCCAGGGTACAGAGACGAGGTCCAGGTCGGTCTGAAAGCGATCTCTGGTGAATTGAAGATCGTACGAGAGTCCCTGAGGCAGATCAGCGTGGCTGTGTCCTGGTGGTTCAGGAAGCTGTCATTGATGTATGCTTCGAACTGTACACTCCACAAATGGAGTGTGGCTTCTTTAGGAAAGTGAATGGGGAGGATGTGCGGTCAATAACATGCATACGCAATTCATTGTTTAATAACACCTAAAATTTTGTTGTGTCTATTGAAATTCCTGGCTTCTGATTAGCTGAACTGGTCACATGTTATTGCATTCATATCCCAATGAATGTAAAAAATGAAGCCACGCCAACCAAGGCGCACTACTTTTATTACCACGGAATGTCGGGGAATCCCAATATTACAGTCGAGGGAATTCCCTTTCTGCTCACGTGTATCGTCATGCACAGGACATTTAGAGAAATTCATGTGTATGCATTGTCCAAACTACCCTTTGAAACTGAAGGCCGAGAGTGAATGAAAAAGCAGGCTCGCTCGCCTGTTTTTTTCCTGCTCACCTCGGTTACACTTTCCTGTCTTCAGGTTTCAATTCTAACTAGCATTTTTCCAACTGTGTTTTATCGTTTTCAGGGAAGTAATGTTTGAATCTGGCGGTAACTGACCATGTCATTCAAAACAGCCGCCTTCTCCCGGACATATTTCTTCCGGTCCGTTACCCAAAACTCGAATTAACTTTAGGGACAAAATTAAACCCTCAAAACAACACATCCAACTTTAAAGGCAAATACTGTAAACAGGGAATTTTTTGCGACCGTTTTATTATTGCGAGTTTTTCGAACGAAACTCAATCGCAAAAATTAAAAACGCAAAATTAAGTACAAATAATATATACATACTTACTCATTGCAACACGTCATCAAATGTTGAAATCATCAACCAGAACCACAAGTTACTCAATAAGTTAAAAACACAAATGAATGCAGAATGGTCACACAATACATCACAAATGACAGTGTAAACAGACCAATTAGTGTCACTGTTACCTCACAGTAATACTGCCTTCTTCCAACCTCACTTGATTGCGTCAGTGTTCTTTGCAATTTTGTCCACACAGGAAACAAGCCATCTTGACTGAATCGGTTTCATGACACTGATCTTCAAATCCACATTGTCACTTCTCTTATCTTTCAAATTTTCAACAACCTTCTTGAATACCAGTCAGTGAATTCACTCTTCAAAGCCTTTTTGAATTCTGCGTTGACTGACAAATCCAATGGCTGTAACTCGCCAGTACAGCCAGCTGGGACGATTATCACAACAAAGTTCCTTCTTTTCAATAGTTCCAAGGAACGATTCACACCTGTGAGCGGCAAAGACGTCAAAGATAAGCAAAGATTTTTGCTTGACTGGAAGCTTCTTTTCTTTCTTTATTTTCTTCACGTACGGGACTAACACACTGTCCACATACTCAAGCATGGTTTCCTCTGTGCTCCAGTGATTGGCTGAGTGTGTCACGTGCCATCCTCTCCCATCCTGTTCAGGAACGATTCTGCCTATAATTTCGAAAGTTAGATGGGCCCTCCAAACTCGGACAATAGAGATCTGTTTTCGTGCAGGACAATCCCTGGGGCTGATGCCAAAACGATATTATAATTCATGATACCTGCCCCATCTCCCATGGCTGTCACGTGATCTTTGACGAGGCGATCCAATTCTCCCAACAGCAGTGGTCTTCCTCTAAGTTTGTGATTTAACTCGGTGACTTTGGCAGCAGTGTCTTCTTTTCTCAACTTTAAGTACGCCTTTTTCATATACCTGTAGAAATATTGAAATTTCCTCTGATTATGTAGGATAGATGGTAGCATTTACGTGGTTAATAGCTCCTCACCGATATGTAGTTCGTTTGGGACAGCACGTTTCAGATCTTGCCCCACGTGCGGGCACGTTCGTTTGTCGGCTGCATGCCGATTTAGTGTTTACAGTCTTGGGTCGTATGGTAAGAGCGCTCCGATTGGTTGGTGACAGACTGGATTAGCCAGTGGCTGCACCGTTTAGACGTGTTGACCCAGAGGTTACGTGTCCTTGCGAGTATATAAGAGATAGGCGCGAATGCTCTCATTGTCTTGCATGATCGGGAAGATCATTACAGGTGAGGGAGACCACACCAAATTACCGTGTTCGGAGGACGAACAACTCCCCAATCCCAAGTGATTTTAGGCAATAAAGATCTAAATTCTGTGGCAACTTTAGAATTATTGGGTAAATTGTTAGAAAGCTGGGTTGGACGGGTGTATTTAATCAGGAAATAATGTCAGCTATGTGATGTAGCTACATAGCCCAATTGAGTTTGGAGGTTTGAAAGGGTGGTTTGTTTTCATAGACTGTGTTACATCCAACGAACTGAGGTTGTAAAGGACAGACAGAGGGACCATAGACACTTTATTTTAGTATTTTCGGCATTAATATCTTCTGAATAAAAGAAACACAACGCAAAGTCATGGTGTCTTAAAGTGCCCAAAGCCTGTCCTGTTACATACCTAACAGAACTCTTGCCAATTTTGACCCCTAATGTGTCACTAAAATGTCTTGCTGCTCTTGTGTTACCGTTTTCGGCTGCATATCTGGCTATCTTGGCTCTTGTCTGAGATGAGAGGATGTTGTTTTCTCGCTTGCATTTCACTCCGTGTTTTTATTGTCTTTTTTTCTTTCTCCTGACATTCTTCAATGATAGTCTTGTTTGTCACTGCCATTCTCGCTGATTTCTCAGCTTTGGCTGGGTCAGGTAAACCCAGGGTCTCTGTCGTCTTCTGTACCGTTACGTATCTCCACATTGTCACAATTTGTGAGTGACGAACTTTCATTAAAATCCTTCTTATATAGTTTGCATTCAAACTCATTATCGTATTTGATAATTGGTCACAATCCCATCTGGTCAACTTTCCTGCCAACTCAGATTAACAAGCTTCGGAGAGAAGCTGTCTATTGTTTGGTAATCGAGGGGTCATCTCAACACGGCAACTCGCAAAAATATCTCGTCGCAGTATTTTCTTTGGTGTGGTATTCGCAATACTTTAACGGCGCAGAAATAAAGCTGTTTACAGTACTTACTCCAAACAGATCTAATCAATCGCATTTAAAAATAAGAAACAAAACCTCCAAATAAGCTAACCAAAACAAAAAAAACTATAACTTTAATTTAAGGGTCCTTGCAAACAATATGAGGGTCCTGTAAAGTAATGAATTGGTGTGTGTTTTGATAATTAGTTTAGAGCCGGGAATGAATCAATGATTGATGGATGGCTTGACAGACACAAAAAACTGCTCTTGATGCGCAGTATGTTCAATTAATTTTATTGTATGTCCCAAGGAATGCATTATTTTTCTGCATCCATTCTCAACATTTGTGCCTACTGGATATTGTATCCCAATTGCATGGATTGATGCTCTTGATATCAATCACTTGCTTATCTTGTCCAGACTCATTCATTTAGACCGCCGTCAAACCAGTAAAGGTGTTCTGCGACCCCCATCGAAAGCTACCAACCACTTGTTCCAAGGAGACCGAGGTCAATGACACAAGACTCGTGGCTCAAGCTCTAATTTCATGGGGGCGGTCAAGTAGCCTAGTGGTTTGCGTTTGCTCGTCACGCAGATTTGATTCCCGACATGGGTACAATGTGTGAAGCCCATTTCTGGTGTCCCCCACCGTGATATTGCTGGAATATTGCCAAAAGCGGCGTAAAACCATACTCACTCACTCACTCTAATTTCATGGGCAGAACATGATCCGGGAAGAGGAGGAGAAGTTTTGGCCTGACGATAACTTTAGGCTATGGTGGATTCAGGCCATCCAGCCTCTGTAGCTTGGGTGATGTCTTTGTCGGAATGCATTTTACAAGATATAAAGAGTCTCTTCTGGGGGGCACAGGCGGTCCAGTCGTCTAAGGCACCGCCATTCACTGTGTAGAGTTGCGTCCCTTGGGCACACCAGAAACCTATGATTGTGGGTTTGAATCCCGGTTCACCCCGATTATGTTTCTAGATTTATCAGCATACTCTGGCTCGTGGGTTTCACTGAAGGGATAAACGTTTGAGACCTGCATCACTTCGGGCTTTCCTTCCCACATAAAGCTTACATGCCACAATATTATCATGGTATAACATTAATACTAAGTTTTCATAAGTTACCATTGTGTAACATTTATACAACATTTCATATAATTATAGAGCGGCGAGTCGTACATATTAATCAAGGAAAATGCAGATACAAAATATTAGTAGTTTCAGTTATAGCTTTTTAGACAGATGCTAGCCTAAGGTAACGAGAACACATCTCCCAGACATACTGTTCGATAAGACAAAAGATATGTCTGCATAGTCTTAAAGATTGCCATGAACTATTTTATTTAAGTAAATCTGTCATCACCTATATTAGAATAACATTCAGCAAATACTTCAATTTAGACTCATTAAGGATTAGCCCCATACAAGCTCCTCTACAGACAGACAGACAGACAGTTTATTCAGTAAGAAGGCCATAGGCCCATAATACAGACAATGGTTGATTGCATGAACTATGCATGCCAAGGAAGTAGTCGATTTAAGTTTCTCTTAGCCGTTGGACTTGATATAGATATAAACATGTGTTATATACAACATCAAAGTTTTCTGATGAAATAATTTCAGTAAAAGATGTTACAGTTTGAAACTTGATATACTGTTTAAGATACATATTTCTTAGGGCTGAATAATGCTCACATACAAGTAAAACATGAAATTCATCTTCAATAAAAGAAATACCATTTTCTATACAATATTTACATAATCGTTCAGTGTATGGGACATTTGTGTATCTCCCCAAGTCAATTGCAAGATTAAACTTGCTACATCTGAAACGAGTCATGCATATTCTCAGATGTACTGGTATGGGGAGTGTAAGATATTTTTCTACATTCAACAGGGATTTAAAATGTTTATAATAAAAGGTATCAGATATACTATTGATAGAACTATCATGGAACTGTTCTGGGTGAACAATACCTTCCAAATGACGTGCTGGTTTTCTTGGGGAATTAGTCAGCAAAGAGCCAGAGTCACAGGAGACTAATCACAATTTTATTTACAAGAACAATTAACAATTTACAATATACTTAGATAATAACTGAGGGTGCCACAGAGAGTCGGTACACACTCTGGGCTGTGGGAGAGAGGTCTGCTTGGTAAGAGAGTCAAACCCCTTCTCTGCTAGAACTTGGCTACAGTATGTATTTAATGAAAGTTTGAACAATAGAAAGGAATTTGATTGGTTGATACACGATTGGTTGTGTCCTATGCTAAATGGATGGCTAGACAGAGGGGAATACTAAATCCTGTTTATCCTGTTGGACTGGCACTAATCTTGTTGACATATTTACTGGATGCTTTGAAAGAGATTAGGGTGTCACTATAGATGAGCTTGTGTGGGGGCTAATCCTTAATGCCCTATAGACGAGCTTGTATGGGGGCTAATCCTTAATGCACTATAGACGAGCTTGTATGGGGGCTAATCCTTAATGAGTCTTAATTGAAGTAATGTTATTCTAATATAGCCCGGTAGGTGATGACAGATATACTTAAATAAATATCCTTTGTCTGGGAGATGGAATCTTGATACCTTAGGCTAGCATCCATCTAAAAAGCTATAACTGAAGCTGCTGATATTTTATATATGCATTTTACCTGATGATAATTATTACTTGCTAAACTATAATTATATGAAATGGTGTATAAATATTACACCAAGATAACTCATAAAAGCACTTGATGTAGATCTAATTATTATAAGATAACTTAGTATAAATGTTAACCATGATAACTTCCCCTCCGTCTGAAAAAGTTTGGACCCCAAACGTGTAAAAATAAAAATAATGAAGGCTTAGATGGCCAATGTATAAAGTTAAACTGGTAGTAGTGAATAATAATTATTATAGAGTCTCTTTGATATAAGGAAAACATAATATAAAAATGCTGTCATCAGGGAATCTGGATGTGGAGCTGGCTTGTCTTGGCACTCTGTACTGGTGGTTTTATGGGTGATGTAGGAGGCCTTGAGTTCCACATCCTGGATTGGGGTTGTAAGATAGTAAGCTGTGTCCATGGAGGTTTTACATGGAAACAAAGAAAAGAGAGTTAGCATGTTCAAATAATATGTCATATATAAATACTTCCTCAGTTTGTCTGTAATAACTAGAAAATAAAACAAATATGATAATTATGATGTAAAAGATCAGTACATAATTATTACTAAACGGTGTCATGGCCAGGAAGAATGTATTGGCGGCAAATTACAAAAGTATGTCATGAGAAAAATAGTAATATCCTTCTATTTTTTGATACAATCATTAGACGAATTATATATACATATGTGTGCATGTGCATATAACAAGTGCATCGATTTATTACACTAATACGGTATACAAAAGGTGTATATCCTTCTTAGAATTCTTTGTTAGTTTTCGTAACTATTTGGTTTGCCTTTTCTTTGTTTTGGTTCATTTCGGTTGTTAAGTTTGCTTTATTTCAATTTGGTTTGTTTCGCTTTGATTTTCGTTCGGTTCAATGTGATAGGGTTTGGTTTATTTTGCTTCGGTACGGTTTGGGTTCGATTCGCAGTATGGTTTGCTTCGCTTCGGTGCGGTTTGGGTTTCGATTCGCAGTACGGTTTGCTTCGCTTCAGTGCGGTTTGGGTTTCGATTCGCAGTATGGTTTGCTTCGCTTCGGTGCGGTTTGGGTTTCGATTCGCAGTATGGTTTGCTTCGCTCGGTGCGGTTTGGGTTTCGATTCGCAGTACGGTTTGCTTCGCTTCGGTGCGGTTTGGGTTTCGATTCGCAGTATGGTTTGCTTCGCTTCGGTGCGGTTTGGGTTTCGATTCGCAGTATGGTTTGCTTCGCTTCGCTTCGGTGCGGTTTGGGTTTCGATTCGCAGTATGCTTTGCTGTGTGTCATTTCACTTCGCTTTTGAGATTGGTTGATCAGGTCAATGCTCCAAATTTGTTGTGATACAAATAACTCAGATGATCAGGCTGATGCCATTTGTTCTCAACTGGCGACCCATAGTGAAAGGACTGGACACAAGAAAACATAACAAGATACAGCTAATAGCTGTTTCGTGATTTGCACCGTTTATTCAGGAGATTTTGTATTTTGATCAAGAATATGTTCAATTGGCAGATATCGGCATATATAGGGAGTAGATCACCGTATGGTTGAGTGGTACCACATTCTGTGTAATTCAGACATGATTCACGGTAGAAAAAGGTGTTGATATTTCCAAAGTCTTTATGTGGAAAAATACCCCTTTTGGATTTATAAATTGGTGCTTCCTCTGGATCATATGGAGGATTATCTTCTAGACAGGACCACTTACGGAGATCCTTCCAGCTATCATCAAGGTAGCGCTGTATGAGGTGGGGAGGAACACTTTCAAAATAGCATGTGAATTGATCAGGATTTTCTTTATATGAGACCTTGACATAGCAGTCTCCTTGAATAATTTCAATGCCCAGAACTCTTTCTATTTTATGATCGACTTTTCGTAGGTGTTTTGGAAAAAACGGATATGGTTTGACATCTAATTCTATGCATGGTTTGGTGGACATGGTTTGCTGGACATTCCCTGACATTGAATTACCTGACAGAACATTGACTGATTTATTGTCTTGTGCTGAATCCTTTTTGTCGAAAAACTTATGATTCTTCAGTGGACGTTTTCGTCGTTTTCCTGACATACTTCTTTTGAGGTGAAATTCTCTCCTAATGGAGTCTGGAATGCTGCTGCCATACTCCCATGTGTTTCCTCTTTCTGGATCCTTCCATTTCACTCTGTAGTAGATTTTGCTATTTGCTCTCTTAGAACTAACAATTGAGTGGATGTCCTCTGGATTGAAAACCTGAGGGATATCCTTGGTTTGATTACCTGATGTTGGACTTGGAGGTTGTACCTGGCTGTCGTCGGGTTGTTTTCTGGATTTGGGCTGGTGATGCTTACTATTCACTCCTCTTTTCCCTTTGTTTACCTTTTCATTTACCTTGGTTGGAGCACTAGGACCTGGTGTGGCATGATTTTCCTTCATTGTTGCCGTGGGACTGGTAGGTTTTTCTGTTGTACTTGGAACAGGGTTTTTCTTCTTTGTTGGGGTCTTTTGCTTCGGACTCTTGTTGCTGGAAGTACCTGCCTTTGTTTTGGAATTGACCTTCTTACCTTTCTGTTGTGGAGGTGATTGATCAGTAGCCTGGTTAGTTGAACTTGTTGATGGGGAATTGTTGCTGTCAGGCTGTGAATCACTGACTGGTTCCTCATTGTCATCCATGACTCCTGAATCTATGTTACTGGTGTTATTGAGGTATGGTTCTCGAGGATACTGTGGACGATCAGCAGGATCAAAATATGGCTTCAGACGGTTGGCATGGACCAGTGGTTTGTGTATTTTGTCGTCAGAACTTCGGCGTAGTTTGTAGGTATAATTTGGACCTGTATGGACGATATAATAGCTACCATACCACTTTTTGGTTAATTTGTTGGAAAGGCCTTTTTCAACTTTTTGACAGTAAAGCCAAACTCTTTGACCTGGGGCGAATTCTGGTTCTTTAGCCTTTCTATTGTATTGTTCTGTATACACCTCCTTAGCCCGAGCAGTGTTTTCAGCTGCGATTGTTCTAGTGATTTCCAGCTCCTCAAGCAAATTTGAAAGATAACTTTTGTTATTGTGGCCTAAATTTTCTTTTGGAATTAATGCTACATCTTGTGGAGCTCTCATTTCTCGGCCAAAAAGCATAACATATGGGGATTTTTGTGTTGATGAATTTGGGACCATCCGATAGGCCATCATGATGCCAGGAATGAAACGGGGCCAATCATTTTGAGACTTGTTACAGTAGGCTCTTAGTGACTGATTGATATAGGAATTGAGCCTTTCTACACAGCTGTTTGTTTGAGGATGGTATGGGCTGGTATGGGTAAATTTAATTGCCAAAAGTTCACAAATTGCTTTGATAAGTTTGGACATGAAGTTCTGACCTCTGTCTGAAATTAAGGTCCGTGGTGCGCCATACCGACAAAATATTTCTCTGACGAGAACATCTGCTACTTCTTTGGCTTCTTGGGTCCGAAGTGGAAAAGCTTCACACCATCTAGATGATGCATCTGTGATGACCAAAATGTACTTGTACTTATCTGGTGTTGTTGGCAGGGGACCGAGAATGTCAACGTGCCATCGGGTGAAGACCTCTTCTACAGGTAGTGGACGAAGTGGTGCCTTCTTGCCATGGTAGTGCCTCTTGGTCTGTTGACATACCTCACATGTCTGGACATAAGTGGCAATATCGCTGTACATTTTGGGCCAGTAGTACTTAGGTCTCATGGTGTTGTGCATCCTTTCTTTCCCATGGTGGCAACCGCCAAACTCTGAGTCATGATAGGATTGCAGGACTTGATTTCTGAGGGTTCTTGGGACTGCCAGCTGTTTAATGAACTTGTCTGCATGGCCTTTCTGTCTTTGTGGAACAAATCTGTATAGGATGCCTTCATCAATTTCAAAAGTATTGGCTTCAATAAGAATCTTTTGACGATCCTTTTCATTTTGTGGAAGGACATCATCCTCTTTGTAGTCAAAGATTTGGATGAAATCTGGACAAATCCTTTGTAAGTGACGTAAATTTGGATGTTCTTTTATACTTACTTCAACCAATGCGTCTTGGGTAACATCAGCATTTGTAGCATGTAATGCTGCGACAACATTAACTGGTACTGACTGATAATCCTCTTCATATTCAAAGGTGACTGACCAATGTTTTCTGTGTGTCTGATTCTAAGTGATTGACAATAGGTGTGCAAATATCCTCAGTCTGAGTTGTCTGTGTGACTTGTGTGGATGAATGGGTGTTTGGCAAGATTGTGGTACTGCTAGTTGATTTGCTTTGCTGAGTTGAAGTTACTGAGAAGACTGTTTTCTCAGCATCTTCTTCTGTCTGATCATTACAGTTAATATTTTCGTCATATTCCCTACGTGAGAGAGCATCGGCATTCCCATTGGCTTTGCCGCTGCGGTGAACAATGTCAAAAGTGTAGGTAGAAAGTTCCAAAGACCATCGCCCTAACCTACCTGTGGCATCCTTGATGGATTTCAGCCATTTCAATGCTATATGATCAGTGTAGACTGTGAATTTTGAATTTGCAAAGTATGGACGAAAGGATCTAATGGCTTCAACTAGAGCTAAGCCTTCCTTTTCTGTAATGCTCCAGTTCTTTTCGCTGCCATGAAGAGCTCTACCACCAAAAGCTATGGGATGTTCATTATTTTTCTCATCTTTTTGACTCAAAACAAAACCTATGCTCATATCACTGGCATCAGTTGCGAGAAAAAATTCTTTGTCAAAATTTGGATAAGCCAAAACAGGTGTATTACTCATAGCATGTTTGAGGGTGTTGAATGCCTGATCACACTCAAGTGACCATTGGAACTTTGGTTTCTTTCCTACTTCTGCCTCTGAATGCTTCTTTAGCAAGGCATTCAGTGGAAGCGCTATGTGAGTGTAATTTTTCACATACTTCCTGTAGAAGTTCGTGAGACCTAAGAAGGAGCGGATCTGCTTTTGTGATTTGGGCACTGGAAAGGTTCTAATTGCTTCAATCTTTTTGTCATCAACTTGAACACCTCCACATGATAAAACATGACCCAGAAAAGAAACTTTGTCCGTTGCAAAATTGCATTTGGATGGCTTTAGTGTCAATTTTGTCTGTTTCAGATAGTAAAATACTTGCTCCAAATGTTGGAGATGCTCTTCAAAGTTTTTGCTGTAAATTATCAAATCATCAATGTAGATCAGCGCAACCTTAAAAAGCAATTTTCTTAGCACTTTGCTCATGAGCTGTTGAAAACAAAGTGGAGAATTTGTCAAACCTTGGGGCAAACGTTTGAATTGATAAAGGCCTTGATGGGTGACGAAAGCAGTTTTATGCTTTGAATCTTCATGTAATGGCACTTGGAAGAAGCCATTAGCAAGGTCTAAAGTTGAGAAGATCTTAGCTTGTGCATTGGCTATGTTATCAACAACATCATCAAAAACTGGAAGAGGCCATGACATTGGTAAAGTGACAGAATTCAACTTTCTGTAGTCACAAACAAATCTATATGAGCTATCACGTTTCTTGACTAGGATAATGGGAGCTGAATACATAGAAGTAGACTCCTCGATCAAATCATACTTCAGGAAATCATCTATAAGCTCTTCAGTGACTTTTTGGAGATGAGGGGATTGGCGATATGGTCTACACTTAACGGGTGGGTGGTCGCCAGTGTCAATGATATGCTGGTGCATGTCAGTCTTTCCTAAATCTGCAAGACTCGTTGAAAACATGTCTCTATTTTGTCCCAAGAATCTAAGTAGTCTGTGTCGTTGGTCAGGAATCAGTTGTGTATTGGTCAAATCAAATCCTAATTTTTGTGCAATTTTAACATAATCCCTGGTGTCATAGTCTCTGTTCTCATTGTCGGTGTTAACGCTACTGATGAATGGTTGGTCAGAGCCGATTTCAAAAACAGAGTCTTGGTCAATGTAACTAAATTTGCCTACAACTGTACCCTTGTCAAGAACTTTTTCTTCTTGGGAGGGATTCATAAGCCTAAATGTAGCAGTTTTGCATTTCACTTTGGAAAGAGTTCTACCACCTGCTACTTCAGAATGAGCAGTGAGGGAAGCAATGGGTTCAATGAGGATGAGGGAATCCGCTTTGACCTCTGATAGTCTAACCTTGAAATGAATTTCACTCTGAGGGGGGATGTAAATCTGATCTATTGTTTTTGCTAATCCACTAATCTCTTGCACTGAATTGGCTATGAAATTGATATATTGCCTATCTGAGGTGCTGTTGTTAAGTATCAAGGAATGACAGCTATAATCTAAGACTGCATCATTGTCATCAAGGAAGTTCTCACCTAGTATCACTGCTTCTGGTAGTGTAGGCAGAACATAGAATCTTTGAGAAAATTCCTGATCCTCAATGACAAAATCTAACACAACTGAACCTAACACTTTATGCAATTCGCCGCCAACACCTTTAACCTGTGGAAAGGGTGAGTTTCCAAGAGTAAGGTTTTCAAAAGCTGTGCTCAGAAAAGCAGACGAAATACAAGAAATAGATGCCCCTGTATCTACTAAACAATTTGTTGTTTTTGTGCCAAATTTTGCCTGAATTACACTTTTGGCAAGGGGCGTAACTAAAGACACTGTTGGAATTTCACTTTCGAAGTTACTTTCCATACCAGACTCCATATTTGCCATGACACCTATTAGTATGTACCGTACTAAATTAAAGGAAGACAAGTAATCAACAATGTAGTACTTACAATATTTGAAGACTTTTTCTTCCTTTGTTGGTGTCTTTGGAGGAGTTGGTTGTCTTTAATCCAGTGTTGAGGTCAGAGGTAGATGCAGCTTGCTTGTTATTCCATCAGATGATCACGGTTGGACATGTCCTCCAATGGGTTCTTGTAGTTGGTTGTAGTTAGTTCCTGGACTCCGTGGTTCCGAAAACGATGATTCTCCGCCAAATTATCATGGAACTGTTCTGGGTGAACAATACCTTCCAAATGACGTGCTGGTTTTCTTGGGGAATTAGTCAGCAAAGAGCCAGAGTCACAGGAGACTAATCACAATTTTATTTACAAGAACAATTAACAATTTACAATATACTTAGAAAATAACTGAGGGTGCCACAGAGAGTCGGTACACACTCTGGGCTGTGGGAGAGGGGTCTGCTTGGTAAGAGAGTCAAACCCCTTCTCTGCTAGAACTTGGCTACAGTATGTATTTAATGAAAGTTTGAACAATAGAAAGGAATGTGATTGGTTGATACACGATTGGTTGTGTCCTAAGCTAAATAGATGGCTAGACAGAGGGGAATACTAAATCCTGTTTATCCTGTTGGACTGGCACTAATCTTGTTGACATATTTACTGGATGCTTTGAAAGAGATTAGGGTGTCACTATAGATGAGCTTGTGTGGGGCTAATCCTTAATGCCCTATAGACGAGCTTGTATGGGGGCTAATCCTTAATGCACTATAGACGAGCTTGTATGGGGCTAATCCTTAATGAGTCTTAATTGAAGTAATGTTATTCTAATATACCCTGGTAGGTGATGACAGATATACTTAAATAAATATCCTTTGTCTGGGAGATGGGATCTTCATACCTTAGGCTAGCAACCATCTAAAAAGCTATAACTGAAACTACTGATATTTTATATATGCATTTTACCTGATGATAATTATTACTTGCTAAACTATAATTATATGAAATGGTGTATAAATATTACACCATGATAACTCATAAAAGCACTTGATGTAGATCTAATTATTATAAGATAACTTAGTATAAATGTTAACCATGATAGAACTACACCATGATAGTTGAAGGTTATCAAATAATCTTTGATTAAAAAGATGAATAAATACCTTCACATTGACAACATCTTGTGTTAACCATACATATCCAACACCTAATTTAAACAAAATACAAAATCTACAGTGATACTATAATCTCTTTACAATTGTCATGGTGACTGATTTACGACACCCATTGTCTGAAGAACATTTGATTGCAAAGGCTCATTACCCTGGAGCCATGACATCTATATGCCTTGAAACATTTAATTGCTGTTATTTATAAGATGCTAATCCTAATTGTTAATCCCCAGTTTTGTGTACATCGACCGTCTGCCATCCTGAACAGGATGTGCAAGTATGTCACTGATGATTTACTGTTTACATTTATATTTATTACTTACTAAATGTCAGGTGACCTTGGCTATATAAGCCTTGGTCCAGAGAGAGAAAAGATGGGCTAATACAAAAACTTAAAAAAATAGGACTCAAAGGTCAGATAATAAACTACATCCAGGACTTCCTAAACAATCGTAAAATAACCGTGTGTATAGACCAAACTCTATCGGACCAATGTCCCCTAGAAAATGGCACTCCACAGGGCAGTATCCTCAGCCCCACCCTCTTCAATATAATGATAAACGATCTATTCGAGGGTCTATCCCCTAAAGTAAACACATCAAAATTCGCGGATGATGGAGCCATCTGGATCCGCACTAAAAGCATGAAAATGGCCAAAAATCTACTCCAAAAATCTCTTAATAAAATACAACAATGGGCTGACAAATGGGGCTTCTCCCTTAACTCAGAAAAAACAACAGGAATATTATTCAAACATAAAAACATGAAACCCGCCTCCCCAATCCTCCAGCTAAACAATCAAACAATCAAATTTCAAAAACAAACCAAATTCTTAGGACTTATTTTCGATGAACATCTCACCTGGGATGCTCACATCCAAAACCTAACAACTAAATGCAGTAAAGACCTAAACACCCTAAGATGCCTAACTGGCTCTAACTGGGGAGCCTCCAAAGATACTCTCCTCTCTCTCTACATATCCCTAATTAGATCAAAACTAGACTACGGCTGCGCCATATACAACACCCTAAACAACTCTCTATCTAAAAAACTTGACTCAATACAATATCAGGCTCTCAAACTCATTACACGCACCCAACATGGCACCTCCTACACCTCACTTCAGGCCTTAACAGGAGAAATGCCACTAAGTCTACGCAGGGAACAGCTAAGCTTAAATTTCTGGGCCGCGTCCCAATCAAACCCTCTCATCCAAAACTTAATAAACCAAAACATCAGCCCTAAAAACCAAGCTCTAGCTCGTAAACACCCCTTACTTACCCCAATATCCCAAAGAATAACAAACTACCTAAATGAACACCAAATTAAAAATCTTAAACAAAACTGCAAACAATCAAATATCTTCACCCCTAAACTTAAAGTACCCAAAATAGACACAACACTAGCTAGCCAAATAAATAAACAAACCGACCCAAACATAGCTAAAACTACCACACTAGCATACATACACAAAAATTGGCCAAATTGGTGTCACATTTACACGGACGGATCCTCAGATCCGACCTCCAAACACACGGGTTTCGGAGTCCATACCACACAACCAACTAAAACCACACAATCCTTCCGACTCCCAAATAACCAATCAATATTCACGGCCGAACTAATGGGCATGGCCTCAGCCCTCCACAATCAAGAATCCAAAAACAACCAAAAAATCCTAATACTTACTGACTCCCTAAGTGGACTACAAGCCCTCCAAAACAAAAATACCAAAAACCGACCTAAATTAATAAATCAAATACTTAAAAGCTCCAACGACCTAACAAAAGCAGGCAAACAAATAACCTTCTTGTGGATACCCGCCCACGTAGGAATATACGGTAATGAAAACGCCGATAAAGCAGCTAAACTATCCCTCAAAATCCCAGAAATAAGCTTAAACTTACCCATCTCAAAATCAGAAATTAAAAGTGTAAACAAACAAAAAATCACCAAAAAATGGCATAACCTATATCTAAACTCAAATAGCCAAATCAAAAGAGTGCTCAGCAAACCACTAACCAAACCAAAAATTCTCCATCCATCCAAAAAAATCGACAGAGTAATCACTAAACTCCAAACAGGACACACCAACCTAAATAACCACCTAAAAAAATTTAAAAAACACACTACAGGTAACTGCCCACACTGCAAACAACCAGAAACCCCAGAACACGCACTCATCCACTGCACACACTACCTAACACATCGAACCGCATTACAAACCACCCTCAATCTAAACAAGGCTCTCACTCTAGAAGCAATACTAAACCCACAAAATAAACTTGAAAACTTCAAGGCCTTAGGCGTATTCTTAATAAAAACGGAACTAATAAAACGCATCTAAAACCATAATAACCTATCAAAATCACAAAAACAAACAATCATCCACCATACCCAGCTCCCTTAGTTCTCCTCCCCAACCCCATCGGCATCTATTCCAAATCTCAAAATTCCCAAATTCTATATAAGCAACCCCTAAAGCCCCCTCTTGGGTTGCACAGACCACCCTCGCCCCTTTCGGAAACACATTAAATGGCCTGGCCGGGCTCGTGTGCGAAATACGCATCAGTCGGAAAGCGCACGTTAAATCTCCAAAGTAAGTAAGTAAGTAAGTTGAGAGAAAAGAAAAAAGGTCTTACCCTTAGCCTAGCTAGGGTTAGGCTGGGTGCTCCGGGGCACCAAGACAACAAGCACTACCACTATGTGCTGACTTGGCACATAGTGTCATTTGTATGTATATATCTACATGTATAAAGTAAAACTGTTTATTACTTGCCCGTGAAGAGATCACCCGTTTAATAAACATACAGCTGTATTACACATTGTGTAATACCAAAACGCGTGCTTATGTACTCTCGGAACACGTTTCACGAACAAATATTGAAAGCTCTCAACATCCCTTGGCTTATTCATCGACATTGCGTGTGGAGATGATAGATCACTGAGAGGAGCTTATGCACACTCGATGACCCAAGCAACCTTGTTGCTAGGTTGACGTCACATGGCATTGTTTCGCCGTAGGATCTTGCAACACAATTCCACAAATTACGTCATCGGGTATTGTGACATGATTGTAAACTTTGAGGTGCAAGGCCCCGTTCCACAAGGCGATCCTACGGTAGCGCAACGACAGTCGTTGGTCTAAGTTAAGTATATGAGTTGCGATAACCTTAACGCTACGATAATTTTGTGGAACGGACGCCTGAATTCTAAAGGTGGACCGTTGGATGGTATTAAATTCATACGTTTCAACTTTTGACGTATTTGAAGTATTACTGTGTTAAACTCAGTTGGATTATGCCGTGGATCGTGTCGGTGTCAGCCTATTCACACTCAACAGTATAATTCTAAAAACGTTATAAATGGCCAGTAATAAATAAAATACTAAACTCGCTCCCGTGTAAAACCAATTTTATGAAACTCGTGAATAGTAGTGGTATCTGACTCGCTTTCGCTCGTCAGATACCAGAACTATTCACTCGTTTCATAAAATTGGTATTACACGGGAGCTCGTTTAGTATTCTATATATATACTGCAAGCCATTGTCTCCAAGTTGTCACTTCCTACAGGAACCATACGTCGGCCCCTTGCATATACGAGTATGCAAATTGTTCATTAATCAACGTCGGACCGCCACGCGTTGTTACAATCACCAAGTAAATATGTCAACAAGATCAGTGCCAGTCCAACAGGCTTAACAGGATTAAATATTTCCCCACTGTCTAGCCATTCATTAACCATAGGCCACACCCAACTGTGTATCAACCAATCATATTCCTTTTTATTGTTCTAAATTTTAGTTCAATAGATAGAGAAGCAACATGTCAAGCAGAAGGGGTTGGATGTTCATACCAAGCAGAGATTAAGCTAGCATCTATCTAAAAGCCCTTGCTGTGGATCTAATTATTATATGAAAACTTAGTCTAAACGTTAAATCATAATTATATAAATGGAATACTGTTAAAAGCAGCATTAAACCAAACTCACACACTCACTATCTTCCCACCTCGTCCATGAGGGTCCGAAGCAGACAGGTAGAACTTGAGAGCTCTTGTAGGACACAATAGACGGTCCAGATGACTTAAGGTTGGTCCTAATGCTGGGATTGTGTAATATCTGTGACCCTGGTGACCTGTGGCCTAGCTTGGTTCTTTGCCATGAATTCCGGAAGAGGTCTTAAAGTGATGGAGGTCCATTTCGGGGAGAAAGAATAGAATAGTACGTCTTCCGCAAACGTGATTTAGGTTCTAGCAGTCATCAGTTTACTGAGCCAACACTAAGGCACAGTCTTGTAAAATATTGGACAAAATTGAGATCAAAGATTCAAAAGTTTATTACTTCTGCGCACGCCTGTGTAAAAGGCTACAACAAAACAAAACAAAACAAAGGAATTACTCCTTATGCAATAAGGAAAACACACATGTACGTGGGTACTTATACCACCGTGTGGTACACTATAACTTTATATAAATCCGAATCATCCTTGCATAGCAGTAATATACTGAACTGCAAAAGAAACAAAGAGACATATTTTGCGGTTCAGTATACTTGAAATAAGTGTCAGAACAATCATTAGGCTTATTGTAACCTTAGGTTCTGGGTACTTTACCCTTCTACCTTTGGTCACTTGTACTTATCAACCACTACTTGGTTCTAGGGATGATGTAGCTCTCTCAAAACCACAAGTCAGATGGTTGGCTCAAGTCCTTTTTATTTATGATAGAATTAATCATAAATATACACACATGGTCCTCAGATAAGTTCTTGTTGTTGCCTGTATTACTTAAGTACAACACATACCTAGATGATGCGTTGAAGAGCCTGATGGTTTTTCTTCTGATGAACGTTTAACTCTACTTCTTTTCTGACCCGGGATCCCAATTTACAGTGAACCTTTCTGTTCAGCTGTATGCTCCCGACTCCCCGCACCACTCTCGGACAACTAACAAAATACTAGCGATGATAATTTTAGCTCCTCCCACCAAAATCATATTTGACATCATGAGAAATGAGTCATAACGCTCATTCCCCAATGAACCCCAATTTCCATTGTAATTAGTTTTGCTTCCAGGCGCTTCTCGACTAACCAACTTAAATACATCCCCTAGGGTCATTGGTCAACTCGGACATACTCACAAAATCAAATACCATCAAATACTCTGTTAGACTGGAAGGCGCCGAAAAGATACTTAATCATGTTATTTAGACATTCCAATCAAGCAGTAGTACTCAGAAATATTTGATCACCCCAAGACTAACAACTTTGTTCCATCCATTCATTTCCCTACTGACATTTTTATTGCAAGACCAGATTCTACTAATTTCATTGTACTAATGAAAAGTTATTTCTATCACTAAGAGAAGCAAAATCAATAATCATTTGCCCTGGGGGTGATGCCCTCACCCTGTACAGTCACTTCTCTCATATGCATCTATATTTTACCCAAAAGCTTAATTTAGTAAACTACATTTTAAGTAAATATTAAAAACCCTTTTTTTCAAAATACCCTGGTTATATTATCCCTAAACAACAAACATCTATAAAAAACTATGTGGAGATCTTAAGTGCGCGTAATAAAATTTACATGTGGTTTCTGATGCTACATTACACTAGAATTTTCACATACTGAATGAACACAAAATATAACATAAGTTACATCCAAAACATATGTAAAAGGTTCTTCACGATATAATTAATAAACTTACACTATAAATGGCTGAAGTTTGACTTGATATAACAAGCAATGCTAAAAACCAATGTGGGGAACCGACCGACGAACGTGGATTGAGAACCACTAAATAAAAAATTACTGTTACTTGTAACGGCACACTCCCTGCTTAATATATACTGAACCGCAAAAGAAACATCACCATGGACAGATATATGAGAAACCTTATTTGTCCAAACACTGTAAATATACTTTGAGACATATTAAAAAGATGAAACTTGGCAAAACTGATGATCAAGGTTGAAATTAAAGTGTCAAATGTTCTTAAAGTGAAACACAACACTAGTCTCTGAGAAACTGGCATCACAAGTCAGTATCTCTTGTGTCCACCATGTGCATTGATGACTGCCATGCAATGTCGATAAAATGAAATGGATGAGGCGCTTGATGAAGGCTCTGAGGAACGCCTGACGCAGTTCAGCTGGAGTTTTCGGCCTTGGTCGGACGTCATTCAGTCATCTTTGAATCTCGTCCCACAGGTGCTCAACGGGATTTAAACTGGGGCTGAGGGCAGGCCACAGCATGGTTCTGATGCCATTCTGCTGGAGGAAGTATCTTGCTGCTCTCGCAGTGTGGGCACGGGCGTTACCATGCTGAAACTTGTGGTTGCGGTGATGTGCCAAATGAGGAATGGCGTGTGGTCTCAAAACTTGATCAATGTACCGAGCTGCTGTGACACCATTGCCTCTCCCTGGACCGATGTTCTGGAAGACCACAGGGCCGACCCTCTGTGCAAGACCAATTCCACCCCACACCATGTTTGGACCAGCCCACGAGTCTCTCTCAACAGTACAAGTGAGTGAGTATGGTTTTACGCCGTTTTAGCAATATTCCAGCAATATCACCAGAAATGGGCTTCACGCATTGTACCCATGTCGGGAATCGAACCAGGGTCTTCGGCGTGACGAGTGAACGCTTTAACCATAAGGCTACCGATCGCTCCTCTCAACAACACAAGCATCCGAATAATGTTTCCCACAGCGTCGCCAGACTCTCTCTCTGCCATCTGCTGTTGAGATACAGGAACGGCTCTTGTCTGAGAAGACGATGAGAAGACTCTTCTCCACTGCTGGAGGTACCAATGCTGGTGCTGTGTTGCCCACTGAAGACCGTCCCGGCGATGACGTGGTGTCGGAATGGGTCCTCTGTGTGGTATGTGACAGAGGAGGTATCTGCCCGTCAATCATCGATGCACGGTGTCCGCACTAATGTGTTGCTGGTGTGTCCCCATGGTATGTTTCCGCAGCAGTAACAAAGCAATCTTAAAGATGCTTTCTCACAATCTGACGATCCTGATGCCAGGTGGTGAACCTTTCTCTTCCACTACGTGGTTGGTCATCTGTAGTGTTGGTGGTCTGGTACTGTTGCATGTATATGGTCCTTACGTGGACTTGAAATGCATTGGCTACTTGCTGCACAGTTTGTCCAGCTTGCAATCGTCCAAGGGCTTGGTGTTGCTGATTTCCTGTCAATCTTGGCACGTGGTAGCAATTCAAGAACAAATGAATGTTTTCCGATCTGGGTGGATTTTTATAGGGCAAGAAAGGTTAATTTTTATTTTTTGTATGTGCAGTGATCAACTTTAGCCTTTTAACTATTATTAACATTGATGTCTACACAACAGATGCATATATTTGTCACCTACGTAAGGTTTTTTTCCCTTTATTTACAGTTGTCATTTATCATTCAGAATCGTCCGTGAACGATCAAATTTCTTCTCTGTATCAAGTAACTATTTTCTAACCCAGAATGCAATATTTTTTCTACAGAGCATGCTCAGTACTACGGATGTGACGTCATTTTGTTTATCTATATTAACAACAAAAGCCTCAATGTCGTTTAGCTTGTTTCCATTGTTCTCTCAGCTGTCATTACGAATCACAGTTATCCAAGGAAAATCTACAACAATCCTTTGCCATCTCGTCTTGTTATGCTGTACAACTGTTTGTTTTTATCGTAACAATGGCTGACAGATGACGATCTAAAGCCAAATCTCAATCAACACGAAGGGTTAACCAAGATACGACCTCTGACCTAAATGAAAACAACAATGGCGATGATTGTGGCGAAGCGTCTAGCCCAGCTTCCTCTTACAGGAATGTAAACAGAAGCTCTCCATATTTGACAGCAGCTGATATTCTACAACATCTGACAGACATGGGTGTCAATGTGCCCACTTTATGGTCCAGACGGACATTAAAGCACCTCTACAATGAAAATCTGAGGGTGATGACAGGCACCAACAGCACGGTCACCACCGCTACGATCTCTCAACCAGCTCCAGTCAGTCATGATCAAGGCAGTGATGTGCCGATACAGAGAGACAATTCACAGGATTTTGCTCTGATAAATTCTGCTAGTACCACAGAAAATACAGTGACAGTGTATTCATTTTAAAGGGACATTGCCGAATTGAAGCCTATCATCATGAACTTGGGACAGCAATTACAACCTCCTACTTGTATATTTACCACCACCAGTGATAACGACAACCCCAGAGAGGAGTCAAGACAAGCCACAGGATCAAGTAGTGATGTTCTCAGACAGCTACACAAAGATGTACCCTCGGATTCACTGCCACAAATACACGCCATTTCCTCCACTCTAAAAAGGAGAATACAACAAGGTTAATATGTTAGTTTAGCCTTGCTTCTTCTGCCAAATCAGAAGTGTCAGATTTTGATGGACAGACTTTCAAGTTATGTGATGAGCCAAGGAATAATCGCTCATTAACACTTGGAGAATTCATCAAGGCATTTGGAATGCAGAGAAGCGACGTCAACTGGACGGCCATGAACAGACAGTGATTGATTTGGCCACTCAGGATGGCGGGACAGCCCACTATGATTACCGCGGGTTGTTCGTGGCAAGAGTGGCAGCCTTTTCTGAGGAAGGCACCAGCATTAGGTGGCACATACCCGATCAGAGACTATGGACAAGAGTTTCATTTGGCCTCCGATCTCGTGCCATAGCATTACCCACAACACAGAACAGTGTCCCAATGTGGCAGACCCCAACAGACAACCTATAAGACCTGG
Organism: Haliotis cracherodii; assembly: GCF_022045235.1. Classification (NCBI taxonomy): domain Eukaryota; kingdom Metazoa; phylum Mollusca; class Gastropoda; order Lepetellida; family Haliotidae; genus Haliotis; species Haliotis cracherodii. Next base: position 40,691,326 of record NW_027266264.1, read on the forward strand.
GACTCATAACAACAACAGATCAATCAACAATCATCAGACCGACTCAAGGGGCCGTCCACGTGTTATGAATCAGGGACGAGAAGTATGTAACAATTTTAATGACTTTGGCTGTACTCAACACAACTGCCCATTCTTACATGTTTGTACAAAGTGTCAAGGTACTCACATGGACAATCCAAATGCCATGGCCTCGGCAGTAGCAAGAAAGACAAGAACTGATTACCAGCCCCAGCAATGTCCCAATATCCATTACCACCAATCAATGTTACAAACTTGCAACTTGAACTTTCTTCTAATCCAGACAGAAACTTTGTTAATTTTCTTATTCACAGTTTGGAGGATGGTTTTCACCCATGCTAAATTATTTTCCCCAAGACACTGTTGAATGTAGGAACAACCTGTCAGCACGCAAGGCCCCAGATGTTGTCACTAAAGCAGTGGAAACAGAAGTCACAAGGGGTTATGTGATTGGACGCTTCGGGACACCACCATACAGCATGTATAGAGTCCGTCCTCGAGGTGTCGCTGAAGGGAAATATTAAAAAAAGAAGACACTTATCTGGACCTATCAGCACCTCATGACAGCGAGTCAGTCCCTAGTATCAATGAACTTATCGATAAAAAGACATGCTCTCTCCATTATGTGACTATTGACCATGCAATTTGCATTATTAAAACCCTAGGGCAGGGGGCCACATTGTAAAAAGCAGACATCACAGATGCCTTCAAACAAATTCCGTTGAATCCTACCTATTGGCCATATTCTGGATTCAAGTGGCTTGATGATTACTATTTCTATATCAGACTTGCCTTTGGATGCCGATCAAGCCCTACAATCTTTGACCACCTTTCTCAAGCTATCTGTTGGATTTTACACAACAATTATGGAGTCCGCCATGTCTTGCATCTATTAGACGATTTTCTTATGTTGGACCCTCCCGACTGTGATACATATGCCACTATGCAGATTATTTTCTCCGTTTTAAAAAAACCTCAACATCCCACCGTCCCCTAACAAGACTCTGGGACCAGTGACTGTTATTGAATACTTGGGTATCATACTGGACTCAACTACCATGTCAGCTCGTCTACCAATTGAAAAAGTTGACAGAATAGCTTCCTTACTGCACACCTTTTCCCTCAAAAAGAAATGTACCAAGAGAGAGCTCCTCTCACACGTATGTCAGTTAAAGTTTGCTTGTCGTGTGATCCCCCCCGGGAAGATCTTTTGTGTCCTAACTCGTAGAGTTATCAACCAGAGTAACCAAACTGCATCATCATATTAAACTGTCTCAAGACTGTCAAATCGACTTGCGCATGTGGAACTTTTTCCTGTCACAGTGGAATGGCCTATCAGTATTTCATGACGTAGAAGTGACATCCGCCTCATACTTGAACCAATATACTGATGCAGCTGCAACGGTTGGCCATGGTGGATACTTCAATGGGGCCTGGTTTGCAGAGAAATGGCCATCAGACGTTACAAATTCCTTGGGCACGAATCTTCTATGGCATTCATGGAGCTGTATCCTATCGTGGTTGCTGCTAAACTTGTGGACACAGAGACGAGTGCTATTTCATTGTGACAACCAGGCCACTGTGTTTATTATTAAGAAAGGTCGATCAAAATGCAGGAAGATAACGACTTTGATGAGAACACTGACTTGGACGGCAGCTAGAAATAATTTTGTTCTGTTAGCTCAACATGTGCCTGGAATACACAAAGAAATTGCTGATTCTCTTTCTCGGTTCCAGATGGAGAAATTCCGCAGACTGGTAGGGCAGGCAGATGTGCTTCCGCAACAGTGCCCACCCAGCTCAGACAACATGACACCATGAAAACTTGCCTGGCCAGCATCAAGTTCATGTACCTGTCATGGTGACTGATTTACAACACCCATTGTCTGAAGAACATTTAATTGCAAAGGCTCATTACCCTGGAGCCATGACATCTATATGCCTTGAAACATTTAATTGCTGTTATTTATAAGATGCTAATCTTATTTGTTAATCCCCATTTTTGTGTACATCGACCGTCTGCCTTCCAGAACGAGATGTGCAAGTATGTCACTGATGATTTACTGTTTACATTTATATTTATTACTTACTAAATGTCAGGTGACCTTGGCTATATAAGCCTTGGTCCAGAGAGGGAAAAAAAAGGAGAGAAGGGGTTTGACTCTCTTACCAAGCAGACCTCTCTCCCACAGCCCAGAGGGTTGTACCGACTCTCTGTGGCACCCTCAGCTATAGTCTATGATATTGTAAATTGCTCATTGTTAATTGTTCTTGTAAATAAAATTGTGATTAGTCTCCTGTGGCTCCGGCACTTTGCTGACTAATTTCCTCATAAATCCAGCACGCCATTTGGACAGGTTTGTTCACCCATAACAGTCCATGATAATTCGGAGGGATATTGTCATGGTGACTGTTTTACAACACCCATTGTCTGAAGAACATTTAATTGCAAAGGCTCATTACCCTGGAGCCATGACATCTATATGCCTTGAAACATTTAATTGCTGTTATTTATAAGATGCTAATCCCAATTGTTAATACCCATTTTTGTGTTCATCGACCGTCTGCCATCCTGAACAGGATGTGCAAGTATGTCACTGATGATTTACTGTTTCCATTTAAATTTATTACTTCCTAAATGTCAGGTGACTTTTGCTATATAAGCCTTGGTCCAGAGAGATTGGGAGAGAAAGAGGAGAAAAGAAAGGTCTTACCCTTAGCCTAGCTGGGGTTAGGCTGGGTGCTCCGGGGCACCAAGACAACAACCACAAACACTATGTGCTGACCTGGCACAAAGTGTCTTTTGTATGTATATATCTACATGTATCAAGCAAAGTTGTATATACCGCAAGCCATCGTCTCCAAGTTGTCCCTTCCTACTGAGAACCATACGTCGGTCCCTTGTATATACGAGTATGCAAATTGTTCATTAATCAACGTCAGACTGACATACATTGTTATACCCCCAAGCTGGTATCAAGACCCATTTTGACGATGTATCTTCAGGAGCAGTACACAGACTACGGACTTTACTTAGAAGTTACAAGAAAATGCAATCAATATCTACAAAGAAGCTCTTGCCTATTACTTACAGTGTTTTATGTAAACTAGTGGCTCAGTTACGAACAGGCGTGTTTGGATATTTCAACGATCTGGCTATGCACTGTATGTGCTTACTGCCTATTTTGGCTATCTCCATTGTGGAGAATTTACTTGTGCTTCGTCGTTAGATGTACATCTAACATTGAGCGATGTGCAATTTGAACAGACACAACATAAGTGCATCCTAACCTTAAAAGATTCCAAAACAGATTCCTTCAGAAAGGGTGTGCAACTAGCGTTGTTCGCTACATCTAAGACTGTGTGTCCTTACATGACACTTATGGCATGGCTTCAAGTTAGGAAGCTGAACGGAGCAGGACCCATTGATCCTCTCTTTGTGGAATTGAACTCTAGAACTATTACTAGAACTGTCTTCTTGTCCTGGCTGAACATTGCTCTCACTGGGGCAGGCTTAGAATCCAGTGCTTATTCTGGACATTCATTCCCCATTGGTGCAGCAACTACAGCTGCTAGTGCCAGGGTGGAAGATCATTCAGACTGTTTCACCAAATACATCAGAACACCAGAAGAGAAATTAACCCTTTGGCCCCGACTGCCCGTTTTATCAGGCAGCATAAACGATAGCCCAGTCCACTGCTGCCTGATAAATTGGGCAGCTACTGTCCAAGTCCCTCATACGGCTGACCGCTAAATCGTTCTAAAAATATAAACGAGATCTAGACGCAGTGACATGTGCACGTCATTCCATGGAATTTCCCCGTGTTTTTGGCGTAAAAATCGAGGATAGGTTAAGTGTTTTCGCGACAGGTGTATTTTGACTCTGTAAATCTAGCGTTATGGCGGCCAACTACGATTCGGATAGCTGATCAGATGTCTGATAACTTTATCGGGAATAATAATGTATTTGATTTGAATAATTTATGCGAAGGGGAGAGGGAATATGGTGAAGATGTTGAGGGTTTTGACGAGGTGTATTTCCCCCCCCTCTAACTTTCAAGACTGCAACGGTGGAGACATGAGGGATTTTGAAGAGAAGACAGGGCCAAGAATACTTATTGACATGGTAAGTAAAGAGAGTTGTGCTATTGATTTTTTCCAACTGTTTTACAATGAATCTGTGTTTGAATAGATTATCAGGGCGATAAATGTGAATGCAGCCTTCAAGTGAACGAGCTATCCCAACAACAACAAAGGTGAGTGGCATGACATATCGGTTTCTTCTTTTTTTTTAAAAATTTATTCTTCTGATCGCAATCTGAATTGTAGTTGGCCGGTTTGTCGTATGTCCTGGTATTTTGCTCAATTACAATTTATTTCCATATTCAGATTTGTTTTCTTGTTTTTTTACATTTTAGTTTAAATTTTAGTAACTGTAATAATTATTTATTTATTAATTTATTTAATTAAGTACTAATTTAATTTATTATGCAATTGTAAATAGCAATCTGTTGTAAATATGTTATCACAACTTGTAGATTTGTAGAACTTGAATTTACGATCTTTCTATCCTTTTACAATCCATCCATCCTTTCAAATCAATCTGTGATGACACAAGACCAAATAGCGTCCATCCCAATTTGGAATGAACGTTGGAATGCTTTGGAAAGATCGCTCATTCCAAACTTTCCAAAGCTTGGAAAGATCGATCTTTCCAAAAAATCCAAAATTGGAATGGCAACATTTCCAAACATATTTCCAACACTGGAAATGTTTGGAATGACTTGGAATGGTTTGGAATGGTTTGGAAATATGGTTAGAAGGAACAAGTTAAAATATGTTTCATCAGTAATTTGAACAATAAAAAGACTATGAATTAGGGGCTTCAGGGGTTGCTTATATAGTAATTTTGAAATTTTGAGATTTGGAAAGAATGCCAAGAGTGGGTGGGGGACGAACTAAGGGAGCTGTGTGTGTTGGGTGGTTGTTAGATAAGGTAGTTTTGGTTTTATTTTTTTATTTGGGGTTTAAATGCGACTAATTAGTCCTGTTAATTAGGTATAAACCTAAGGCTTTGAATTTTTCTAATTTATTTTATGGATTTAGGATTGATTCTAGTGTAAGTCCGGTTTTAAGATTTAGGGTGGTCTGTAGTGTTGTTCGGAGTGTTTGGTAGTGTGTGCAGTGAATGAGTACGTGTTCTGGTGTTTCTTGTTGTTTGCAATGTGGGCAGTTTCCTGTTGTGTGTAGATTAGCTATTTTACGGTGATTATTTAGTTTGGTGCGGCCTGTTTGTAGTTTAGTAATTATTCCGTCGATTTTTTTGGATGGGTGTAGTATTTTTGGTTTATTTAGGTTTTTTTTGAGTACTTTCCTGATTTGGCTATTTAAGTTTTGGTATATATTTTGCCATTTTTTGTTGATTTTTTGTTTAGTGAGACTTTTGATTTCTGATTTTGAGCTGGGTAAGTTTAAGCTTATTTCTGGGAGTTAAAGGGATAATTTTGCTGCTTTATCTGCCTTTTCATTTCCAAAGATTCCTACGTGGGCGGGGGTCCAAATGAACTCTATTTGTTTACCTGCCCTAGTTAAGTTGTTTGAGCTATTGAGTATTTGATTTATTAGTTTGGGGTGGTTTTTACTGTTTTTATTTTTGAGGGCTTGTAGTCCACTGAGGGAGTCGGTTAGGATGAGGATTTCGTTTTTGTTTTTTAGATTGCTGATTGTGTAGTGCTGAGACAACTACTGACTGATATAGAAGATTTAACGTGCGCTTTCCGACTGCAGCATATTTCGCACACGAGAATGGCCGGACCATTTAGTGTATTCCGAAAAGGGTGAAAGTGGTGTGTGCAACCCAAGAAGGGGCTTTTAGAGGGTTGCTTATATTGAATTTTTGAGATTTTTAAATTTGGAATAAATGCCGAGGTGGGTGGAGGAGGGAACTAAGGGAGCCGGGTGAGGTGGGTGTTTGTATGTTTATTGGATTTTGGATTGGTACATAAATTAGTTTTTAGATGCGCTTAATTAGGTCTGTTTTGATTAGGAATACGCCTAGGGCCTTGACGTTTTCTAGTTTATTTTGAGGGTTTAGTATTTCATCTAGAGTAGGAACCTTATTTAGATTGAGGGTGGTTTGTAGAGTGGTTCTGTGTGTTTGGTAGTGGGTGCAGTGGATAAGTGCGTGTTCTGTGGTTTCGGGTTGTTTGCAGTGGGGGCAGTTGCCTGTGGTGTGTGTTTTAAGTTTTTTAAGTTGGTTATTTAGGTTCGTGTGTCCTGTTTGGAGTTTTGTAATTAATCTGTCAATTGTTTTAGAGGGGTGTAGGATTTTAGGTTTGGCTAGTGGTTTTCTGAGCACTTTTTTGATATGGCTATTTGAGTTTTGAGATTGATTATGCCATTTTTTGTTTAATTTTTGTTTGTTTACACTTTTAATTTCTGATTTTGAGATGGGTAAGTTTAGGCTTATTTCTGGTATTTTAAGAGATAATTTAGCTGATTTATCGGTGCTTTCGTTGCCGTAAATTCCTACGTTGGCGGGAATCTACAAGAAGGTTATTTGTTTGCCTGCTTTTGTTAGGTCGTTGGAGATTTTAAGTATTTGGTTTATTAATTTAGGTCGTTTTTTGGTATTTTTGTTTTGGAGGGCTTGTAGTCCACTAAGGTAGTCGGTGAGAATTAGGATTTTATTGTTGTTTTTAGATTGTTGGTTATGCAGGGCTGAGGCCATGCCCATAAGTTCGGCCGTGAATATAGATTGGTTGTTAGGGATTCGGTAAGATTGTGTGGATATAACTGGTTGTGTGGTATGGACTCCGAAGCCTGTGTGGTTGGAGATCGGGTCTGAAGATCCGTCAGTGTATATGTGACACCCATTTTGCCAATTTTCGTGTATGTATGCAAGTGTGGTGGTTTTAGCTATGTTTGGGTCGGTTTGTTTATTTATTTGGTTAGCTAGCGTTGTGTCTATTTTGGGTATTTTGAGTTTAGGGGTGAAGATATTTGATTTTTTGCAGTTTTGTTTAAGATCTTGATTTTGGTGTTCATTGAGGTAGTTAGTTATTCTTTGGGATATTTGGGTAAGTAAGGGGTGTTTGCGAGCTAGAGTTTGGTTTCTTGGGCTAATGTTTTGGTTAATTATGAGACAACTAATAGGTATCAAGATTAAGTATTCGGCTGGATGGCAGCTGCCATTTAATTACAAAACAGACAGTGGTCTAGACGGCTCACATGTAAGTGCGCCGACATGTGCCTAAGATCATAAAATGGACAATCTTTGGTAACATCTAATTTATTGTTGTCTCACGCCAGAGCTGTGAATAATTCTGTTCATTGAACAATTGGAATTCAGGAAGTTATCAATAATTGTTTTACTTAACATAAGATGAGATAAGTTGTTTACAACATAATATTATGATGTCAGGACGTACTTCAGTCAAAACCATATATTTTAAAATCAATTTAATGACAGACTATGATTTCCAAGTCCCGTTTAGCAAATCAATGAGGTATCAGTTTCACCACATGTGCACAGACCGCCTATACTTATATATATATTTTTCATAACTATTCTCCAGTTTAAGTCCTATCCTCTTATCCAAAAATCTGTGAGAGTGATCATCATTAACGAAACTCATTCTCGTCAAAGAATATACTTGTGTGTATTTGTCGTCATTCATTTGATGCTAAGTTAATGAATTTATTACAGGTATAATTAGTGGTAGCACTACTCCGAAAACCTGACGAAGGTTCCCATTTGGCATTTATTGTGTCTGGGGTAATTATTCAATCTAAATCCAGGTTTCAAGTGGGGTGAAATGTTTGTTATGTAATATGCACGTGGCAGTCCAGCAAGAGATGAATGATCAGTTGATTTACTTTTTTATAAATCAACGGATTGTTCCTAGTCATCAAAGGATTAACAGAAAATACATGGATTGATTAATCACTGTTATCTCGCACAGTGGATATGTCAAAAGTGAATGTTTACATGTCTAGGTTTACTAAAACAAAGGGAATACACTCATATCATGGCGTGAAGTGCCGATGTAAAAACAACATACTTTGTTGAACAAAGTATGTTCATACTTTGATTAATCACTGTTATCTCGCACAGTGGATATGTTGAAAGTGAGTGTTTACATGTCTAGGTTTACTAAAACAAAGGGAATACACTCATATCATGGCGTGAAGTGCCGATGTAAAAACAACATACTTTGTTCAAAGGGTTAACTGATAGTGTTGATTGATTGCTCATTGTTATCTAACTCAATGGATTTTTTTAAGAACCGTGGATGTTATGAAAATAGTTGTCACGTGGGTTTTCTCAGCCGACCTTTGAGACATGACACCTATGTGAAACACCTGAAATAATCTAAGTGATCAGTTGAGAAACGAACACGGGTTATAATATCCCGAAACGATATATATTTTAAAAAATATTTGATTGTTACAGAGACACGTGACATCGAATATGTTTCTTGTACATCTGCAGATATTTGCATTTTGTTTTCCTTCATTTGCTGTAGCATTGGACAGATTCATTCCTGTTCCTCTACGTCTTGGTTGGGAAATTCTTCGATGTGCGATAGACGTTGTTTTCACAAGCCTGTATATATTACAGTCAGTTTGTAAAATGTGATTCTCTGAGGCAATTTATGAAATGTGTAAATATTTCAGTCGTTTTGACTGAAAAATCTGTCCATTTCTTTAACAGATTGACTAAAATTGATTAAGATGATCAAAAGAGCCTATAAACATCACAATAGATTATTATGTAGGATTAGAAGCCAAACAATATAGAAATGTACTTTTCATCGTAACATTTTCAGTCTCTTGGCGATGATATTAAACATCAAAATGTTTGGAATTCGTTATCATAATAATACAGATGGACATATTTTTCAAACAGTTTGTAAAATAACTGAATATTCAGGCTTTAAATAAATTTCCTAAGTGAAAATTTTGCACATTTTGACTGTAAAAAATTTAAACACGATAAAATAAGCAATACTCAGGAGAAATATTTACTTTGTGTTGCAAGTCAAAATATTGTGAACGAAAATTGCACAGTTACCAAGCAAGTGACTTATCAAAATTTCGTCACCATTACCGATGCTACCCACAAAGATACCTACATTTCTTTATTATTTCCAAAACTGAATTTCATTTTGTTAATAGATGTGACCATACGCCCTTATGCTATCAATAAAAGTGACAAATGCGCTTACGCAGCACAAGTCGTGAGCTAGTCTAGGTTTCTGCTATATCATCCGGGTACTCACGGGAAAAAACAATAACAAAGGCAACAACCAGTCCCAGGGAATTGCTTTAGATCAGTGCCCCTTTAAGGAAAGCCCAACGAGCATTATGTTTTGAGTGACTATTTCTTTCACTAGAGGCTTGACCAATGTGTGTGTGGTGACTCCCTGACACTGTTCAATCTTGTTCTGGGACATTACCTGGATAATAGAACTCATTGGACACTGTTGGATTCAGTTTTATGTATTATATTTAACATTATTGTCTTATATCATTAATTTTATACTTTTCTTATCACTTTGGGGGCTCTCGGTTTTTACCTCGCTTTGGGCTTTGCAAGTCAAATATTCTGTAAACTATCCTTATATGGCTTGTGGCCCCCAAAGTATTTACATTTTCACTCATACCCGCAGGGTATCACCCTTTGTGCTGATTTTCATTTCACTCACACACGCAGGGATCCCCCTTTCTACTGACCCACAGGGCAAACTTTCTTATCTGGTATAACCTTTTCAGATCTACCCGTAGGGTTCTAAATCATTTTCATATATATTTCAAATTTACTAATGCAACCCGCAGGGCTGCCTTTTCATACTACTTACCAGCAGGGTAAGTTACTTTCCAACACCAAGTCAGCCCACGAATCTTATGCCATGTCTTGTATATAAAAAACATTTGATCGTACTCAATTATTTTTGTTATCACTGCACAAAAGGTTAATTTTTATATTTTTGTTTGTGCATTGATCAACATAGCCTTTCACCTATTATAAACATTGATGTCTACACAACAGATGTATATATTTGTCACCTACGTAAGGTTTTTCCCTTTATATCCAGTTGTCATTTATCATTCAGATTCGTCCGTGAATGATCACATTTCTTCTCTGTATCAAGTTATTATTTTCTATCCCAGAATGCAAAATTTTTTCTACAGAGCATGCTCAGTACTACGGATGTGACGTCATTTTGTTTATCTATATTAACAACAAGAATCTCAATGTCATTCAGCTTGTTTCCATTGTTCTCTCAGCTGTCATTACGACCCTCCGTCCATCCCCATCTCCACTAAGGGGCTGGCTCGGAAGGGGCTTTGCAAGTCAATCATTCTGTAAACTATCCTTAATGGCTTGCGCCCCCCAAAGTATTTTCATTTTCACTCAAACCCGCAGGGTATCACCCTTTCGCAGGGTCTCTAAATTACATTGCCCGCAGGACAACCTTTCTTATCTGGTATAACCTTTTGAGGTCTACCCGCAGGGTTCTAAATCCTTTTCATATATATTTCAAATTTACTTATGCAACCCGCAGGGCTGCCTTTTTATACTACTTACCCATAGGGTAAGTTACGTTTCCAACACCGAGTCAGCCCCCGAATCTTATGCCATATCTGGTATATAATAAACATTTGATCCTACTTTTTGTTGTCACTGAACAAAATAGGGGAACGCATGTGCATTTCAATTTGCACGGAACTCACGTGCATCGGGTTACCATGGCTGTTGCCGTGATGCGTTTGGGCGATTGGTTTTATTGTCGTCTGCTTTGTTTTTTTATCATCATATTTCATTTTTAGGGACAAGGTAATGTTGAATTTTAGAAACTATGACAAAATTTACCCAGATATTTAAATGACAACTTTTTATGCAATGTTACTTGGGGTAACGTTTCTTTTGCAGTTCAGTATACTTGAAAGAAGCGTCAGAGCAATCATTAAGCTTATCCCTATGCAACAAACATCGATAAAAAACTACCTGGAGATCTTAAGTGTGCATAATAAAATTTACATGTGGTTTCTGATGCTACATTACACTAGAATTTTCACATACTGAATGAACACAAAATATAACATAAGTTACATCCAAAACATATGTAAAAGGTTCTTAACGATATAATTGATAAACTTACACTATGAATGGCTGAAGTTCGACTTGATATAGCAAGCAATGCTAAAAACCAATGTGGGGAACCGACAGGACCAATGTCGCTGTTGCGACTGATAAACGTTTTAAAACTAGCTCTTCCGGTCCTTAGCCAAGCACATGATTGAGAACAGTAAAATAAAAAATCACTGTTACTTATAATGGCACAAGAATAGTCCAGTAGTCCATGGCAAGTAGAAAAGTTGCTTTCTTTGATTTTTTAAGCAAATCAGTGGAAACGAGAGGTTCAAAGGCTTCTGCTATTAGTGCTGATAGGCCCACCAATAAGCTTCATTTCAGAAATATATGTGGAATGAGCGCTAGAATCTGTTTAAGATTGGATGAATGCCGATCATTAAACTGTAATGTTGTAAAACTGAATGTTGAGTCGATCGAAATCCTTCAATAGTTACTTGCCAAATTTTTTACCCTTTCAAAGGTGTAAGAGAAAACCAGCATCCACTTGGATAGAAAAGGCAACATCACATAGGATACATCATCGTCGCCACTATATAAACTTATCCCATCTATATAAAGGAGAGGAAGACGTTATCCATCATGTAGCCACAGCTTCAGTGGCAGATTGAAAGAATCCGAAGGCTTGCATCTTCTGCAAGATAACTTCCAGTCAGTGTGATTTGGGCTGAGAAGACATTCGTACAAGATGTCGATCTGGGTTGACGCAGAAGATCTTGACGTGGAGGTAGTTGGAGAGGCCATGGAGGAGATAATGTGTAAGCGAAGAGATCTGTCAAATCCATCAACAAGGCACCTTTCTGTAATGCCCTCAGGCCTGGTATTGGAACTTTGTAAATTGGGAGCCAATGATTCAGGCAAATCGCAAACAAATCCAGATGTGGAATTTCCCATATTGAAGTGATCCAGGTGAAGGTGTCTGGGTGGAGAGTCCATTCCATAGCTACAATCCTTCCACATCTTGACAGACTGTTGGTTAGGGTGTTCATTTTCCCTGGAATATGTCTTGCTTCCATCCAGCAATTGTATGAGATGTCTAAGTCGAATAAATGAGAAGTCTCTATCATCAGAGAACAGGGTGATTACTCCCTGTTTCTGTATATAAGCAAATACTGTGGCGATCAGGACTGTGGAACAGACAAGGAGATATTTCATAAAATCTGGATTGCATAAAATATCGCCTTCATCTCCCTGCAGCTCCCTGAAGATCCTTCTCCGCTTCTTCTTTGAGCCCTGTATCTAGAGATCCTCAATGTGGGCTCCTCAGCCCAAATACGAGGCATCTGTGAACAGATGATGTACTGGAGGTAAGTAAGTGAGGGAACTGGCCATCATGTTCACCAAAGACTTGTCTGCTGCAAAAAGATCATCTAAGTACCCGTGTAGACAAACCAGATAGAGATGTATTAGGGATCAGGAAGAATTTGTTCTTGAGATCAATAATCATCCTCATTTCAATGGTATGTTTCTTTGGTACCAAGAATACTGGAGAATGAAAGCCCTTGCTGGTGTCTGTGTCTTGGAGTATCTGATGCATTGATGGCAAGAACAGCTGCCTTTAGTTTTGCTACTTTGAGATTGATCGGAGTCATAGATCAGAATCCATAGACATAGCCAAATCGATAGGGTTGGTGACTAAAATGGGAGTGGGGAAGAGTCATCCATGGTCCCCACGACCTCCCGACTTGAAGCCTTTTTTTGTGAGAACGCTGACGTTTGTAGTCAGATTAACGAAAGGAATCCGATTGGTGTTGGTAACGATCTGTTCATAAGAAGGTTTGAAAGGATTCCTTGCCAGAAGAAATAAACTTCTTCCAAGCTGCTTCACAGAAGGGAGTGTCTCTGGATTGGTCTCTTGGTTGTTTTGATGATTCATGAGCTTTGGCCACTAGGCTGACTGAAGACATTTGAAATCTCTCAACCGTGTCTTGTCTGACCTCATCACAATCTTCCCAAGTTGATTCTTAAATATCTTGTGGGCTGGGATCATTATCATCTTCTTGACTTGATTCGATACTGTCCTCAATTGTGATGGGAGCTGCTGATGTTGCAATTGGAAAGACATCCAAACCTGCATGGTAAGAAGTTCCTGTTGCATCTTGACGATGAGACTGTGGAGAAGACCAACTTGATCTACCCAAATAGGCAAGGGGTCTGCCGGCATATTGTCTTAAGATGGTTGTAAAGGAGGTATGATGAGATGGACTCCAGCCACAAACCAATCTATGTAGGCCCGAATATCCATGGAATACCTTTTGTCTGTTGACAGATCATTAACTCAACTAGCAGGTAGGGATAATTTCATTTTTGACCAACTTAAGAAAGTTGTCATCCAAAGTTGTTTACTCTAGGAACAGTGAGTCATGTGTCCAGTATAAATTTCTCTTCAAATTAGGAAGCGGAAGTCAATCATCATGCCACAGTTTTTGTAGATCATCTAAGGCTTGATCCATAATCCCTCTTAAAAAGCTTGGCCATGGCAAAGTTTGGTGAACATGAGATGTAACGGGGATGTGGCAACTGGTGTATTCTGGCATTTGAGAGGGAAAAGCTTGGGCTGTACAGGGAGGGAGGTCTGGCATGAAATGGTATAGGGAGTCCATTAATTCCACAAAGAAAAAAGGAGTGGAGGTAATACTCATCCTCATAAGGGATGTGTGAGAGGCCTGACCGGCAGTCCTCCAGCTGGTGAGTAGCAAAGTAGTCTAGCAGATCCACCTAATCCCTGTGTGGGTCATCCTCCAACGTGTCTAGGATTCTGGTAAGATCTGTGAATCGGTAGACTGTTGTTTAACTGAAGCTCCCACATGGGAGTCATGCAGTTGGCTTTTAATCTGTGGGAACCCATGTGGGAACTGTATGGTGGTTGAGCTGTTCAGTAACGGTAAACCACATAGAGCCGACAGACGAGATTCAAATAAGGAGGTCATCTCGGCCTTCTGTTGAGCAAATAATTGCTCCGGCCTACCTTTAAAATACAGTACCTGAAACATTTCAAATACGTGACAATACCCTATGACGTAATTTGTGGTATTTTGTTGCCAGTCACACCAGCGAAACAATGCCCTGTGACATCAAGGGTCATCGAGTGTGCATAAGCTCCTCCCAGTGATCTATCATCTCTAAACGCACCGGTGTTGCGAGTTTTGAATATTTGTTAACTAAATATAGCCTGCAGCGGCACATTTTATAGCAAGCGCTACTTTACGAAAGCACTTTTATTTTTTATTTCGTTTTTCTCGTAATTCAAGTGGCTAAAATGGTTATAAATGGGAACTAATATACATATATTATTTTTTCGGTTCATTAATTTTTATTATTATGCACAAGAATGCAGTTTATTCGGCATATTCTATTGGCGCTGAACACATCGAAATGTCGCCAGTGTTCGGGTAGGCTACCCCAAACTCTATCCTTAGTCCTTGGATCCCCTTTACGATCAATCACCCCTTTACGATCATTAGGCTTAGGTACCCGTTTAGTGGCTATTATAGATTCTATAGCGACTCATAATATTCTTCACACAAAAACGTCGAGCAAACAGAATGAAATGGTTTTGTGTCAAATATTTTGGCTACTGGAAACTTTCCTGGGACATTCACACAAGCCACTTTCACCGGCTACATTTTTTCAGTACTGTTTCAAAAGCGAACTCACCGTTGAGTCGTCACTAGCCATGCTCATGCCTCCCTTGTTCCTTACTATTATCCACATCATCGTTACAGCGTTCCCTACCACATTTTTCTGTCACAAAATCCACCGACGAATTATTAAATGCCATGTCATTCATGCCTACTCACGAGTTTGACGTCTGACGCCTGACGCCTGGAGCCGTTTTCAGTTCGCGCAATATCGGCTCATTCCTCCCCACTCGGTATCTTGTAGATTACGGAATCGGACGAGTGTGCCAAATGGCATCGGGATCATTCGTAAGTGTCCGTAGACTAAAGTCACGAGACACCATGCCTACCCGTAACCTTCGAAAGTGTCCGTCACCTATTCGACCCCTTTCGCTCAGTTCCGTAACGTCGTAGGCATGACTAGGTAAATTTGCACTTAGTTTCACAGTGTGGACGTAGCTCAGTCAGTTAGCTGTCGGGCTAACAATCCGAAGGTCGCGAGTTCGCGTCTGACGGATTCTCACAAAAACTGGTTGCTTGTCTTTCAGACATGTCACCTACGGCAGAGATTGTCCTCATGAGAAGTTGTGGTACTGTATTCTAAAGGTGCTCCATTGCTCCAACAGAGAAACTGGAATGTTGGAAGAAGGAGTCGTCGTCTGAGGAGCGGTCGGTTGATTAGAAGGTTGTGTAGACAGCGTGTCAGGTTGAGACATCAATTTTTGTCTTGGCCATATCTTTCCTCTTTGCCTTTTGAGTGACTCTGTGGGTTTAGTAGAAGCCCAACGCTTATCTTCTGTGCAGATTCCAGCAGGCTATAGGAGAGTTCTTCGAGATCATAAATCAGCCATACTTATGACAAGTTTAAGGAGAGGGAGATGATACCTTCTTAAAAAGTTGCAAAAAACATCAATACTTATTTAATACTCATGTATTATAAACATCTAAAAAGACTACTATGTGTAAGTAAAGTAATGAGTTTGTTTACTGAAATGGGGTAGAATATTGTAACTAAAACTAAGTGCTGGAGGAGCAGTACATAGCATGTCAAGCACACAGAGGTAAGGAGTGAGCGCCTTTACTTGAGTGCTATTGCAGGACAATTGATTGTTGTATATTTGACAGCGAAGAGGAGTTGTGTTGAAAATCTTAAAGTCTAGTTTAGTGTGATAGCAGCCAAAATACAGGAATTTGGCAATGATTTAATAGAGGGAAAGGATTCGTAAGAATAATATAGATTGTTTGTGATTGTATGGTTAAGTTATATACAGGCTTACAGGCCTAACAGAACTCTTACTTGCGCGTCCATTGTCCAGCCCGTACAGCCCCAGATCCATGAATCAGAACAAGCAGTTTCGATTGGGTTAATGCACCCTTGCTGATGAAGATGAAACTGTGTGGTTCCTCTGTTGGCGTATCAATCTGATAAAACAAAATGAGCAACATTATCTGTAATGAAAACATATCATGGCAAGTAATGAGTTCTGTTTAAGAGGACTCCATATCTAAATTTGAAATAATATCTCCATTGCATTTTGAATGCTGTTTACGAGGAGAAACTCACATGAGTAACTGATTATGAGGAGATGCTCACATCTATGACTGTTTACAAGAAGCACCTCACATGTATAACTGTTTACAAGGAGCACCTCACATGTATGACTGTTTACAAGGAGCACCTCACATGTATGACTGTTTACAAGGAGCACCTCACATGTATAACTGTTTACAAGGAGTACTTCACATGTGTGACTGTTTACAAGGAGCACCTCACATGTATGACTGTTTACAAGGAGCACCTCACATGTGTGACTGTTTACAAGGAGCACCTCACATGTATGACTGTTTACAAGGAGTACCTCACATGTATGACTGTTTACAAGGAGTACCTCACATGTGTGACTGTTTACAAGGAGCACCTCACATGTGTGACTGTTTACAAGGAGCACTTCACATGTATGACTGTTTACAAGGAGTACCTCACATGTGTGACTGTTTACAAGGAGTACCTCACATGTATGACTGTTTACAAGGAGTACCTCACATGTGTGACTGTTTACAAGGAGCACCTCACATGTATGACTGTTTACAAGGAGTACCTCACATGTATGACTGTTTACAAGGAGTACCTCACATGTGTGACTGTTTACAAGGAGCACCTCACATGTGTGACTGTTTACAAGGAGCACTTCAATGTATGACTGTTTACAAGGAGTACTTCACATGTGTGACTGTTTACAAGGAGTACCTCACATGTGTGACTGTTTACAAGGAGCACCTCACATGTATGACTGTTTACAAGGAGTACCTCACATGTATGACTGTTTACTGGGTGCACCTCACATGTATGACTGTTTACAAGGAGCACCTCACATGTGTGACTGTTTACGAGGTGCACCTCACATGTGTGACTGTTTACAAGGAGCACCTCACACGTGGGACTGTTTACAATGAGCACCTCACATGTATGACTGTTTACAAGGAGCACCTCACACGTGGGACTGTTTACAATGAGCACCTCACATGTATGACTGTTTACAAGGAGCACCTCACATGTATGACTTATACAAGGTGAACCTCACATGTGGGACTGTTTACAAGGAGCACCTCACATGTATGACTGTTTACAAGGAGCACCTCACATGTATGACTGTTTACAAGGAGCACCTCACATGTATAACTGTTTACAAGGAGCACCTCACATGTCTGACTGTTTACAAGGAGTACCTCACATGTGGGACTGTTTACAAGGAGCACCTCACATGTATGACTGTTTACAAGGAGCACCTCACATGTATGACTGTTTACAAGGTGAACCTCACATGTGTGACTGTTTTACAAGGTGCACCTCACATGTGTAACTGTTTACAAGGAGTACCTCACATATGTAATTGTTTACAAGGAGCACTTCACATGTGTGACTGTTTACAAGGAGTACCTCACATGTATGACTGTTTACAAGGAGCACCTCACATGTGACTGTTTACAATGAGCACCTCACATGTATGACTTATTACAAGGTGAACCTCACATGTGTGACTGTTTACAAGGAGCACCTCACATGTGTGACTGTTTACAATGAGCACCTCACATGTATGACTTATTACAAGGTGAACCTCACATGTGGGACTGTTTACAAGGAGCACCTCACATGTGGGACTGTTTACAAGGAGCACCTCACATGTATGACTGTTTACAAGTTGAACCTCACATTTGTGACTGTTTTACAAGGTGCACCTCACATGTGTAACTGTTTACAAGGAGCACCTCACATATGTAACTGTTTACAAGGAGCACCTCACATGTGTAACTGTTTACAAGGAGTACCTCACATGTGTGACTGTTTACAAGGAGCATCTCACATGTATAACTGTTTACAAGGAGCACCTCACATGTGTAACTGTTTACAAGGAGTACCTCACATGTGTGACTGTTTACAAGGAGCATCTCACATGTATAACTGTTTACAAGGAGTACCTCATATGTGTGACTGTTTACAAGGAGCACCTCACATGTATGACTGTTTACAAGGAGCACCTCACATGTGTAACTGTTTACAAGGAGTACCTCACATGTGTGACTGTTTACAAGGAGCACCTCACATGTATGACTGTTTACAAGGAGCACTTCACATGTGTAACTGTTTACAAGGAGTACCTCACATGTGTGACTGTTTACAAGGAGCACCTCACATGTATGACTGTTTACAAGGAGTACTTCACATGTATGACTGTTTACAAGGAGTACTTCACATGTGTGACTGTTTACAAGGAGCACCTCACATGTATGACTGTTTACAAGGAGCACCTCACATGTGTGACTGTTTACAAGGAGCACCTCACATGTATGACTGTTTACAAGGAGTACCTCACATGTATGACTGTTTACAAGTAGCACCTCACATGTGTAACTGTTTACAAAGAGTACCTCACATGTGTGACTGTTTACAAGGAGCACCTCACATGTATGACTGTTTACAAGGAGCACTTCACATGTGTAACTGTTTACAAGGAGTACCTCACATGTGTGACTGTTTACAAGGAGCACCTCATATGTATGACTGTTTACAAGGAGTACCTCACATGTGTGACTGTTTACAAGGAGCACCTCACATGTATGACTGTTTACAAGGAGCACCTCACATGTGTAACTGTTTACAAGGAGTACCTCACATGTGTGACTGTTTACAAGGAGCACCTCACATGTATGACTGTTTACAAGGAGCACTTCACATGTGTAACTGTTTACAAGGAGTACCTCACATGTGTGACTGTTTACAAGGAGCACCTCATATGTATGACTGTTTACAAGGAGTACCTCACATGTGTGACTGTTTACAAGGAGCACCTCACATGTATGACTGTTTACAAGGAGCACTTCACATGTGTAACTGTTTACAAGGAGTACCTCACATGTGTGACTGTTTACAAGGAGCACCTCACATGTATGACTGTTTACAAGGAGCACTTCACATGTGTGACTGTTTACAAGGAGTACCTCACATGTATGTCAAGCAGTGGAGGAGACATGCCCACGTAGTAATAATGTCGACAAGGACGTAGAGGAGACATGCCTACGTTATTTGAATATTATAAACACATAGATGAGGAAATAATGCCTATGCTGTTTCAAAGCTTGAAAGATCAAGTCTAGAGATGCCTGACAGTCTCTAGTGGTGAGGTAGATATGTCTCTACCTCAAGTTGCTGAGTATATTGAGGACAGTCGAAAGACTAACGATGAATTCACTGGGGACGAAGGACAGAGGGTCGATTTGTCTCATAGCCTGGGTGAAGACCTATAAATCGGTCGTGGTGTGTAGATGATTAGCCAATCATACCGGTAATATGTTCAGAAAGTTTTGCCTAGTCAGAAGGCTATTGTGTACCTCCTGTTGAGGAGAGGAGATGTTTTGTGAATGATTCAGAATATGATACGGATTTGCGCAAAGACAGTTGACAAGGATTCAACTATGTGAGTTAGAAAGAAAATACGACTGCTAATCAATGGGACCGAATTGACATTAGAATTTAAAGAAGTTACATGACCAGGCCTTTAGCTCTATCAATATTCAACTGACCCACAAGTACAACATATTGTTGACACATGAATTGAGACTGTATGAGCATAGCGCTGTGTTCTGCGGTTTCCTTAATGTTGGTAGACATATATGGGAAGTTAATATGTTGTATGGTACAATGATGACGATCAATTGGGATTGTTGGATATTGTTTTACAAATAGGAACACTATGGTTTCATAGGGATAGAAAAAACCCAACTGAGATCAGATCTAGAAATCTGAGAGTTTACTTGGCTATTTGTGTTCTACAGGACCGTTCGACTTCGCACTTAAGGTGATGATGACACTACTGGTGATGTGGAACTCGGTACCATTGGCGTCATGCGTTCCGGATATCTATCGTCTTCACTGGGGTACTACCTTCAGTCACATGGGAAGACTCTTAACTTATGAACAGACGTGGTATCATACGTTTGCTATTGAATTGCCCAAGATCTCTAACTATCCGACTCTGCCTCGAGATGTTTGTAAGAATGCTAGCCTTCTAAGGAATCGCACGTCCTGTGATGAGAACATGAGGGCTGTAATTGAATTTTACTTATCGCATACATGATGACACTTTAAACAACTTGGTTGATTGGGTCACTTTGATCAAAAACATTATTCCTCAAGGTCCAATTCCTGGTTCTCAGACTCGCTCTAAGAGAGCATTGCTACCTTTTATTGGTGAATTCTCACATAATTTATTTGGAACCGCCCATGACAGCGACGTGAACATAATACAACAACATATCAATATCTTATCACATAGAATGAGAGCGGAAGAAGCAGCTTTTAATTTGTCACAAGATTACATGGGTTCGTACATGTCTAAGGCCAATGACAGAATGGACGGTTTGAAGCAAGGTATAATTGCAAATCATAATGAACTGACTGAACTGATAAATGTAGAGGATGGTAAGATACGATGGTTTCAGGCCATGTATGCACATTGGATACCACTTGTTGCAAAGGAGTTACATTTTGCTACTATGGTTGAAAATAAGATTAATCGGTTGAGCACAGGATTATATAAGTTGTTAGAAAATGTACTATCACCCGAGCGGATACCTTTCCGACATTTAAGGCGTGCTCTATCAAAAATAAGAAGAGCATTGAAGGATAAATATCCAAATTTACATCTGGCTCATAAGGATTTGCCATACTATTACACAGCTACCAAGGTACATTATGTAAGACATGACAGTACTGTTTATGTCACTATGATGTTACCAGTAACATCCAAAGATAGAGAAACACAACTTTATCAAGTTAAGTTATTCCCAATTCCTCTAAATCACATTTCTGGTGATGCCACAGTGGTTGGTGAGACCATACCATATATTGCCATTTCCACAGCTGATGAGACGTTTTTGGAATTCACAAGTGATCAATATGAACTTTGCACTCAAAATCAAATGCTTATAAAATGCCACAATCTACCAGCTCAAAGATCATTTCAAAATCATTCATGCAATTTGGCTTTGTTCCTTAATGATATTGACTTGGTTCATGAAGTTTGTGAAATTGGACTTGTTCCAAATGGAGCAGGTCATTTCATGTTTGAACTAAATTCTGGCGACCTTTTGTTATCTGGAATTTCCAAAATTGTCTACTCTAGTGCAGATAAGACCAAGACGATGAAAGGCTGTAGTTTGTGCGTTATACCATTGTTGTGCAACTGTAGAGTGGATGGAGACGGAATGACAATACCACCTAGACTGACAGGATGTCATGAAGCAACCACAAAAACTAATTTCAAATATCCTCTGAATGTAGGGCTACTGAGACACTACTTTTCGGCAGATGATCTCAGAGCAGAAGTGGAAAATTTCCTAATGGATGAACCTGCTAGCTATGATATTCCAGCATTTACAGTTGGCTAACCATACCTTTTAAAAAATAATGGGTGATGATAAAAAGATAAGAAATAGTCTTCGTAGAGCTGTGAAACTCGCAAAACAAAATAAAATAATTTACACTGACCCAACCGACCCTATTTTTATGAATAGCTGGACTCCAGTAGGAGGGACTCAATGGCTATCAGGAACATCATATATGATTTATGGATGCTTCTTTGGACTCATACTTTTAACTATCTACATGGGAATTCTGTCAAGAAGGCTATGTGTACTAATTTTGGCTTGTCATCTTGAGAAAGCTTAAGCTTCGTTTCTGAACCGAAACTCAGAAAGGCGTTTTAGATGGCTTCCACCAACTCCATCCCCCACAAAGGCTTCAACCGATAATAACCTGGCAAATATCAAAGCAATGTTTGATATTAATATTCTCTTCTATGCAGAAGTTTTGGTTATCTTTGCCATAGCAGTGTACATTATCATGAAAAGAATGAGAAATTCTAAGACTTATTTGGAAGTAGAACTGGCATCTAGAACTAGATGTACTCACGTTACCTTGGCCACGATTCCAGCTAGTCCATTATATATTAGAAGTTTAGGAACAAACATGATTCCACAATCGATCTCCATTACAAGACGATTGGTAAAATTTGACATGATTTTGTCATAGGGACCTAACAAACTGAGTTTGGTAAATACCATTACTAATGAACGCATAGAGCTACCCAGGAAGGTATCTCTATCATGGGTTAAGGCAGGTAGACTGACCAGAATGATGGATGAGGAATACATAGCAAGTATTTCTCTGATACATCGGAACGTACAATATCCCATAGTTGTTAACGAATCGGGTAGACCTTCTGCTCCACTACCTTGCACCACCGCTACTCAAACAGCTACTGTTAGGGATGTAAAATTAATTTATCCATCAGTTCCGCAGAGACCAGAGAACATTGAAATGTCACAGTTTTAGAAATTTAAATTTAGATTTAAGTGATCTCAGACATACTAGTGTCCTCTTGTATTAATGTTGATGTTATATTGTATTCAAATATGTTGATTATACTTACCTGTATACATGAATATATTGTATACAAATGTGTGTACTTATAAATTGATAACAAAATGTATCGAATTTTTTAGAGAAAATATATCTGTTGTATGTTACAGGTATGTTGAAAAAGGTGCATTGCATTACATCGCAGGTTTTTTGGATTGTTTGAAAATGTATGCTGTATTGGTAGATGCAGATGTTACATACAAAAACATTTGTGATCAATTTTACTGATAGAAATATGTATGTTGTGGCATGTTTGATGTCTTCAATACTTGTTGATGGATCGTATAGGGGATAACCTTCAAAGGGAACATTTGGTAATACCCTACATAAATGCATGTTCAGAAATGTAATATTAAGTTGATGTTGTGTTGATATGAAAAAAAATGGTAATCTGTTGTATAGAGTTTTAAATTGATGTGTTGATTATGAAGCACGATATAAATACTGTAGCTATTTGCTTTGAAGTAGTTAAATTGATACCTAAACAAAACTGAATGTTCTCAATGTATATAATGTACCGTAGTCTACATACTGGCAAGTTATGCAAAAAAAACTAAATCAGTCTGATTGCAAATGTAAATAGAACTGCTTGGCTGCAATCAGACTATACGCTTAAACGTGCCATGATAGTTCACACGGGGGATTGGTGTGGCGAGCTCGTACCCCAAAGTATAGTGAAATTTGTGATATCGCTTGTGATTACAATTATCTCTATAGTGCATACTTCTAACAATTACGCATATTTTTGCCTATATTGCTTATCACGCACTTGCTTGGCTAGTCACCGGTCGTTGACCACTGTGGTACACCTCCAATAGTTAGACGTCTGTGTAAGACATTGTTGTGTCTTACTATATATCTTAGTATTGTGAATAATTATAATGTATTTAGTTGACATCAATTACTTATATACTAAAAATGAACAGGATATAGGGTTACTGGTGCTTTCAGAAATTCCATCAATCATGGTGAAACTGTCACCATTATGCAAGAACAGGTGAGAACATGGGCTGAATGGGCCTTGTTCTTTGCAAATTTGTTGAGCTTATACTGTGGAGTTGACATGCCTGTAGTTATTTACTTAGAGGTACCAGAACTAATAACTCCTTATATTCATAAGGAGATTTTGGCAATCTTCGCTTATGATTTAAAGGAACCTATTTTCGACAACCGGTTGCCAATCGCCACCACTATGAAAAATAGAAGGTACCGAGGATTTCAAATTCCACCCATAACCATGGTCATATATGGGATGTATTTCGGCTTCTTTGACATAGTTAAGTTGGGATTAGTCGGCATGTTGACACCGTCTAATGTAGGAGATTCTCTTATGATTTGTTATACTTCGCCCTATCGAAAAAATTTGATGCCCTTCTTCTATGCTTACCTGCAAGGAGCTGGGTATACTACCGATCAAGTCAATAAATTTTGTGTATTTGGGGATGAAGGTAATTTAAACATTCAGCTTAGGTTGCGGTGGACACCACTTGCCCACAATGATCATTTCCCTTTCCACAATACCTGGAAAAGGTGTGGATATTGCCTAGAAGACTTGTTTGATGTAGACCGTTATGCAAGTAAGTGCTACGAAGTGCAGCATTGTGCATGGTGCAAACGTATGTACCATGCAACATGTACCATGCATGTGTTGATTATTTCGAAAAAGGTTGATTTTGAGCTAAGGGATAGTATTGCTGGCACATTAGGCAGGATGACAGAACAGGACAATGGACATTTGTTTGTTGACAGTAACAACACACTTCGGTGTGAAGTATGTCAGGTCAGGATGGATGCTAACATACGAGGGGATATATCGGATACTCTGTTACTACCCTATTTTGTGGCCCAAAGAAGGTCCGGGACTAACACAAGCTATGCTTGTGAGGTGGTCCGAAGTTTATTCTTGGATGGCATGGCATTTGGAATGATAGGGAATGAGTTTCAGTTCCTCATTCCAGAACTCCAGATGGATGATCCTCTCGAACATCAGGACTTTTATGCTACCATATCAGAGTATCAGTTAGAATTACCTGACGCTTCAGAAAGTCAAACTTTCCACTATCGTACTTGTAGGGATGAGCAGCCTCATTCTACAAGATGGTGGAGAGCCGCTTTCCTTAAAAAAAATTCTCATTTAATGGTACATTACTGGCCTTATTCAGACCAGTTTATTCGAGGTGGATTTTTCACAATAAGAGCAAGTCCGCCTATTGTGGTTCTTAATGTAGTTGATAGTGAAAGTGACAGCGAAAGTGACACTTCCTCAGACTCAGGTCTACATTTTAGAGTTGACCCTGATGACTTGGACTGGTTAATCAAGGGAGTAATAAGTATACACGATTAGGACATTGATGATAAGTTGTTTAGTTGGTGTTGTAAAGTTATTGTGATTTTTGCCTGAAGAAAAATGCTCACATGTCTATATATATATATAGGAAATCAAAACGTTGAGAAGATGTTTTATTTCACAAAACTGCATCTACCGAAGAAAAAAAACCCCTGAAAACTTTACAAAGAATAATTTGATTATGTCTTAATAAGCCTTAACATGTTATTATCCTCAGATAGGTACAACCCAAGACAGATCCTATCTGAGACATTACCTTGTAAAATTTCATTGTATTGATTTTTCTGGTCCTCAGATGCATACACACACAAGTTGTTACATATTCATATTGTACTATTGTATTTACATTTCATATTCTGTTATCATTGGTCAATCGCATGGGACATGCTCTACAACGGGAAGGGCATGTATAACCAGGGTATTTTGGAGAAAGGGTTTTTTAATAATTACTTAAAATGTAGTTTACTAAATTAAGCTTTTGGGTAAAATATAGACGCATATGAGAGAAGTGATTGTGCAGGGTGAGGGCATCACCCCTAGGGCAAGTGATTATTGGTTTTGCTTCTCTTAAGTGATAGAGTACAACTTTTCATTAGTACAATGAATTAGTAGAATTAGTCTTGCAATGAAAATGTCAGAAGGGAGATAAATGGATGGAACAAAGTTGTTAGTCTTGTGGTGATCAAATATTTCTGAACACTACTGCTTGATTGGAATGTCTAAATAACATGATTAAGTATCTTTTCGGGCCTTCCAGTCTGACAGAGTATTTGATGGTATTTGATTTTGTGAGTATGTCCGAGTTGACCAATGACCCTAGGAAAGTAATCAAGTTGGTTAGTCGAGAAGAGTTTGAGGATAAAACTGATTACAATGGAAATTGGGGTTCATTGGGAAATGAGCATTGTGACTCATTTCTCATGATGTCAAATATGATTTTGGTGGGAGGAGCTAAAATTATCATCGATAGTATTTTGTTAGTTGTCCGAGAGTGGTGCGGGGAGTCGGGAGCATACAGCTGAACAGAAAGGTTCACTGTAAATTGGGATCCCGGGTCAGAAAAGAAGTAGAGTTAAACGTTCATCAGAAGAAAAACCATCAGGCTCTTCAACGCATCATCTAGGTATGTGTTGTACTTAAGTAATACAGGCAACAACAAGAACTTATCTGAGGACCATGTGTGTATATTTATGATTAATTCTATCATAAATAAAAAGGACTTGAGCAAACCAGTTGACTTGTGATTTTGAGAGAGCTACATCATCCCTAGAACCAAGGAGTGGTTGATAAGTACAAGTGACCAGAGGTAGAAGGGTAAAGTACCAAGAACCTAAGGTTACAGTAATCTGACCGTAGTTGCTGTAAATAATGGTTAAGTTGTGCGATATATTAATCATTTCACATAGAATTTCGCCAAAATTAATGTAAACAATATTGAATGAAATTGAATATTTCATATATTATATTACAGACATAAGTCCATATATACAATGAACACCTTTTTAAAACCTGGTAGTATAATAATGGAATTAAATTGCATACTTCAGTTTGGATTTGTTGACTGCTATTTCCTGAGAATATGTAAATAAATTTGGGGAGCCATGCATTACCGCTTACTATAACCGAGTTAGCGCTATATTGAAGGGCGCAATAGTGAGGGAGCACTGTAATTAGATTAGCAACTATGTAGAAAGTACACAAATACTTAAAGGGGCACTGATCTAACGCAATTCCCCGGGACTGGTTGTTGCCTTTGTTATTGTTTTTTCCCAGTGAGTACCCGGATGTATAGCAGAAATCTAGACTAGTTCGCGACCTCTGCTGCGCCATTCGTAAGCGCATTAGTCACTTTTATGGGTAGTAATAAGGGCGTATGGTCACATTGATCAACAAAATGAAATACAGTTTTCGAGATAATAAGGAAACGTAGGTATCTTTGTGGGTAGCAGGGGTAATGGTGACGAAGTTTTGATATGTCACTTGCTTGGTAATTTTGCGATTTTCGTTTACACTATTTTGACTTGCAACACAAAGTAAATATTTCACCAGAGCATTGCTTTTTTTTATACTGTGTATATTTTTTTACTGTCAAAATGTGTAACAAATTTATTAAACGTCTAAATATATATATTCAGTTATTTTACAAAGTGACTGAAAAACATTTCCATCTGTATTATTATGATAACGAATTCCAAACATTTTGATGTTTAATGTGATCGCCAAGAGACTGAAAATGATACGTTGAAAAGTACATTTCTATGCTGTTTGGCTTCTAATCCTACATAATAATCTGTTGTGATGTTTGTAGGCCCTTTTGATCGTCTTAATCAATCTGGACAGATTTTTTAGTCAAAATGACTGAAATATTTACACATTTTATAAATTGCCTGAGAGAATCACATTTTACAAATTGACGGTAATATATACATGCTTACAAAGGAAAAGACCTGTGAAAACAACGTCTATCGATCATTGAAGAATTTCCTAACCAAGACGTAGAGAAACAAGAACGAATCGGTTCAAATGAAGGAAAACAAAATGCAAATATCATAATTACAACCTACCAAATTTATGTGTATAAATTTTAGGCAGCTTCCTTGTTCGAGGAATTTATCCGTGAATTCCACACAAAGGAACAATATCCCACTCGTCTGCAGCTGTACAAAGAAACTTATTCGATGTCACGTGTCTCAGTAACAATCAAATATTTTAAAAGATATATATTGTTTTGGGATATCCCGTGTTCGTTTCTCAACTGATCACTTGGATTGTTTCAGGTGTTTTACATATGTGTCAAGTCTCAAGGGTCGGCTGAGAAAGCCCACGTGACAACTATTTTCGTAACGTCCACGGTTCCTAAAAGTCCATTGAGTGATAGATAACAATGAGCAATCAATCAACGTATTATCAGTTAACCCTTTGAACAAAGTATGTTGTTTTTACATCGGCACCTCACACAATGATATGAGTGTATTCCCTTTGTTGTAGTAAACCTAGACATGTAAACACTAACTCTTGACATATCCACTGTGCAAGATAACAGTGATTAATCAATCAACGTATTTTCTGTTAATCCTTTGAAGACTAGGAACGATCAGTTGATTTACAAAAAAAATGTAAATCAACTGATCAGTCATCTCTTGCTGGGCTGCCACATGCATATTACATAACACACATTTCACCTCACTTCAAACCTGGATTTAGATTGAATAATTACCCCAGACACAATAAATGCCAAATGGGAACCTTTGTCAGGTAATCTAAGTGGTGCTACCACTAATTGTACCTGTAATAAATTCATTAACTGAGCATCAAGTGAATGACGACAAATACACACAAGTGTAGGGTTATACGAGAAAACGTGGATGACAACAAGGGAGTAGTAATCGTATTATATCGACACAAGCCGAAATCCGAAAATGCTTTCACTGCATGGATACTTTTTTTAGTATTAAACTATAACCATCTGGGGTATTTCCAAATGACAACATCCGATGAGCTCCGTTGTTCTTTTTGTCTGTTTGTTTACGCTGAATAAATTAATTAATGCGCCCTTTGTCAAAATCTTTATAGATCACAGTTAACCAATCAGTGTTTATGCAAAAATGCGTAAAACAAGTATTGCCTCCAGCCTCCAAGTTTATTTAGCTCTCCTTGCAGACGGTAGCCCAGTCTCTGGTCACGCTCAGTTGCCTTGCGTATCATCCGGGTACTCACAGGGGAACAAACAATAACAAAGGCTACAACCAGTCCGGGGAATTGCTTTAGATCAGTGCCCCTTTAAAACATGATTTCAGCAGCTTGATTATAGAAACAAGATAACATGTTTTAAATTTAAAATTAAATTCATTACAAAATCCAACATCAATTATTATTTTGTTAAAATTACCCCCTTCGAAAGACATGACATATGAATGCTGTTTTTGAAATTCTACGAAGATCTAGGGTAAATATGTAAGTAGGAAACTGGAGAGAAGCAGGGTGATTGTACTTGGAAGAACCATCGGCCTGTGAGCCCGAAGACTGAATGCTTCTGTTTCTCTTTAGGATAGAAATATTTATTCATGTGTCAGAAGAAAAGTAGCAAGATTGGGTCTAAGTGCCAGAGAGCAAATAGAAGATGTTTTTTGACGTGACCAGATATTGTAGAAATGTACTGCTTGACTTTAATGGTCTGTTTGGAGTTTCCTGGTGCCTACTAATCTGATATAGTTAAACAAGGGTATTTCGATATACATGTATATATTTTGATATATAAACATTCAAACATTTCAGATTGAATTTTGTTCTCAGAAATGTATAGGATAACAGTAAATTGGTGAAGCAAGGACCTCTGAATATAGATCATGAATAATTTTATTCCAAGCTGTTACAGGTTTAATAAAAATACTCAAGTTATTGCAAATTATCACCAGGGAGTATAGAGGGAATAGTCGGCCATTAACTGGAAGCTACAAATGATACTTTTTAATAACATTTTGGGCACCAAAATGTCTAGAACTTTCCTGATACACTTTGTGTTCATGAGAGACCAGATGGCTGATGGGAGCGGGTTAGTCAGGTGAAGCACGGTGATATTGTTTGAATCTCAACCCAAACTTGACAAAATGGAAATGAGTTAGTTTTGAAACAAAGAATCAAAGAGACTAAAGTTGTGACTCATTTGTTACTGAAACAAAGAGATATGTCTCTTTTCGGTTTGGGCATTGGTTAAAATAGAGAAAGACAAAGAGAACAAAGAATTAGGATGATAGTATTTTGTTAGTTGTCAGAGAGTGGAGTGGGTGTTCGATTCTCCCCGCAGACCTGAGAGGTTCTCTCTAAAGTCCTCTCTACTGTTGGATTCAAAGCGATATGTTCAGATTCAAATTGGAACATTGCTGTGCTTTTCATTATATCATCTGGTATATGTGTTGTATTGTGTGAAGATATTGTCAATGGGCATGTTGACGGGGAATTAGCTCTTAGGGGAATAAAGAACAAAATCGACATCACTGTCCGGGAACGCTTTATGCACAAAATGTAAACAATAAACAACAATTGCACAATGAGCGGAATACCTGCTCTGACCAAACAAACACAGCGATGAGCGGACTTTCCAGCTCAGGCATACATGAGGTTTGCGGAGCTTCAGCTCAACCTCTGGACGTTTCCTACGAGGCACATCCTGCTCGAGGTTGTCCTTACACCCATGCTCGGAATACCAAGCTTGACTAACACCATGTAATGGTAACACATATATAGTTATGAACAACAATGGACAGACAAAGAGACAATGACGTTGCTTTGGACATTGGACATATGGGCGTGATGAACCGACGCAGTTCAGGGGATGATCAATTAAGGCAATAAATGCCATACTATAACAAGAGTCATCAAAAAGATGACACATCCCCCCGGCAGCTGTCTGTAAAGTAACCACTAGTAAATGTGCAATTCTGTATGTAATGAGTCAACAGTTGAATGTTCTTTTAGAAGCATACATTGTTTACCCACTGAATGGTTTTCAAATTCTGTCCCGGAAACGAACCCGTTCCCCAATGGAGTCTAGATCCAACTTCTTTCCATAAAAATTGTAAAAAATAAAAATTCGTAAAAAAAAATAATATCAAAAGGCATCACTTCAGTATATGCCTGATAGCTTTGCCAAGTCAGATCAAATACACTGAATTGTTTTTCGAATTCTGCCCCGGAAACGAAACCCATCCCCGATTGAGTCTATGGCCAACTTCATTCCATAAAAATTGTAAAAAATAAAAATTAGAAAAATCCCAAAATGTCAAAAGGCACCACTTCAGTATGTGCCTGATAGCTTTGCCAAGTTTCGATCAAATACACTGAATGGTTTTCGAATTCTGCCCCGGAAACAAACCCCATCCCCGATTGAGTCTATGTCCAACTTCATTCCGTAAAAATTTAAAAAAAATAAAAATTAGAAAAAATCCCAAAATATCAATAGGCACTACTTCAGTATTTGCCTGATAGCTTTGCCAAGTTTCGATCAAATACATTGAATGGTTTTTAAATTCTGCCCCGGAAACGAACCCCATCCCCAATTGAGTCTATGTCCAACTTCATTCCATAAAAATTTAAAAAGATAAAAATTAGAAAAATCCCAAAATATCAAAAGGCACCACTTCAGTATGTCCTGATAGATTTGCCAAGTTTCGATCAAATACACTGAATGGTTTTCGAATTCTGCCCCGGAAAAGGAAATGATTACAGACGGACAGACGGTCAGATGGACAGACAGACAGATAGACAGACTGGCTGATCGCTATATCCCCCAGCATTATATGCCGGGGGGATAAAAAGCAGTAGTTAAAGGGAAGTGACATGGTAGTCCAGGCTGACTGACAGTCAAAATACAATGAAATGTTGGTGAGGATTAACAATGGGGATTAGTGTCTTATAAATAATGACAATTAAGTTACGGAGACATAAACATGTCATGGCTACAGGGTAATTAGCCTTTGGAGTCAAATGTTCTTCAGACAATGGTAGTCGTAAATCAGTCACTATGACAATATTAGGCAGGCCACAGGAACATATCTGAAGACTATTGTGTGAAGTATTCATTTCTACACTAAATGGAATTGAAAAACAACCCTCATGATTTGAGTGAGCTACATCACCCCACGACTAGAGTATAGTAATATTACTTGGGTGGAGGATATATTGCCTCGGCACGTGGGGCTAGATGTTAGCCTTCCCACAATATTCAAGAATTCTGTCTCCAATAAATGGGCTTTGAGCAACAAATCTGACTTGTGCTTTGAGTGAGCTACATCATCCACAGAGCCAAGGAGTGGTAAGGATAAGTTGGCGAGGTAGAAGGGTATCACATACCCAACACCTACGGTAACACTACTTACACATTGCTGGAGAAACTCCTTGGAATTCCCTTGCAAGAATAAATACAGAAGCATTGTTTCTGATCATTTAGACACTTTAATTTTCAAATCAGCACTTTTGCTTACATTGAAAAAAAAGATACATTATAAAAAGTGCATGCCTGTGATAAAATATCCTTGCCAATACCGATCCTTGGAACAAAATAAGGAAATGCACACCTATAACATTCTACAGCAATCTATGCATTTACTTTGTGTCTATTCAACACATAGAGGTTAGACCACAGGGACCCAGGGTCTAATCCTTGAAATGGTTAATTAAACCACAAGGCGCACAGCGCCGAGTGGATTAATCAACCATTTCAACGATTAGACACTGGGGTCCGAGTGGTCTAACATACTTAAACCATGTCCAACATTTATAGCACCTAAAATGCTTAAAAAACATTGTTTAGTAAAAGTTATTTTGTAAGATATTCAGGAACTCTATGCTCAACTTTGAGAACACTATGTGAGTAGGCACATGAAATCTGTCCCCTGAGCCTTTCACACATGCACCTCACGCTTTGCTGATTTGAGTCATGAAATGCATATCCCCGGGCAAGTATACCATTCATTTTGAACCAACTCGAGCACTTTTATCAGTAACCTAAATATTACCTCTCCATGCTGATGGGCCTATTATGGGCAAACATAGCCCTGATCAAGATCAAGATAGTAATTTCTTTTCTATCTGTTCCTTTCCTTGAACGAAAAGCTGCCAAATCATAAGTATTGTACAAATACTAGAATGCATATACTAGATGCAAATACTAGAGTAGCATACTGTATAAAAATTGCATAAAACATATTTCACAGTGCAGACTCCCTGGGTTCCAATCCCGTTTGCAACAAACATTTTTCATGAAATTGTTCTATCATCAAGATAACTGATAGGGGAAAAAAAGAGAAGTTCTGTCATTGCCAAGTGGTGTTTAACTAACAATTTAGTTTGACCACGGACAAAGACAAAGGAGCATGGTTAAAATCTTTATAATCACCTTTCAGTGATTGACCAGTTGATCAATGATGACTAACAACTAATCGCTGAAGGTACATCTACAACTGCAGAAATCTCCCCAGTCACGTTGATCATGTCGGCCATTTTGACATCCTGTACTTGAAGTATGTTTTACAATGCACTGTCACTGAGAATGACTAACTGAGTTAGTTCTGTTAGACGTTACTCGTCTAATGATGATATTATTTAAATCTATTTGTTGTAACCAAACTATGAAAGATGGGATATTACTTCATGTCATCTCGTTTTGAAAAGTATTTTATCTGCGATACAGTTGGTTGTTGTGTGTTTGGTAGTGTAAACATGAAGTCACTCGTACAAAATGATATTACTTCTACATCCTTTGAAGTATAAAATAGGGATATAAGAACAATTGACTTTCATTTTACAGTTTGAAAAAGTGAAAATCAATTCTTAATATGTGTACTTTGTATGATTACCTGAAATGAAAATAATCCCAAACCATTTCCCTTCTATTTCTGTCATTACTTTAGCAGCATTATAAACTTACAGGAACATTGATGCGTTGAAGACCTTCCTCCTCCATCTGATGGTAGATGTAATCAGTGATAATCTGAAATGGGGAATAGTGTGAGTGAGTGAGTGAGTTGGTGCTCGCTGCTTAAAGTAAAGTCACACCATTATCAAAACATCACAATCCATATCAGACCAAGTGAGTCTGGCACATCAGCGGTAGAAACTAAGTTTTAGTCCACTAGTCCTTGTTTTGAAGTTCCTGAAGTGTCTGTGGAACACTTGGTTGACGTCGAAGGCGCCAATCCATCTCATCCCACATGTGCTTGATAGGTGAGAGATCAGGGGAGCGAGCCGGCCAGGGGATGACATTCACGCTGTTTTGTTGAAGAGAATCCAGAACAAGTCGAGCAATATTAGCCCGGGTGTTGTCATGTTGAAAGGTAATGCCTGGGCCATGACGACGCAAAAACGGTAGAACAACAGGGCCGATGATCTCGTCGTGGTAGCGCTGTCCATTGAGATTTCCCTCTACCACTATCAAACGGAAACCCTCTGTCTTGCTGTAATTCCACCCCATACCAAAACGCTGCCGCCCCCAAACCGATCTTCTTCCATGACACATTGATTGACGTAACATTCACCTCGACGTCGGTACACTCGATTCCGTCCATCGCTGTGGCTGAGGTGAAAACGAGACTTGTCAGTGAATAGAACTTGTCCCCACTGCATGGCCGTCCAGTGTAGACGCTGTCTGCACCACTGTAGACGTGCTTGACGGTGGTTTCCTTTCAAAATGGGGCGTCTGGCGGGTCTTCTGGCAACAATCCCTGCACATCTGAGGCGATGACGTATGGTTTGTGAAGGTATTCATTGAAGGCCAGGGATGCTTCTTGCAGTCACTGTTGCTGGCTGGAATTGATTTCGTAGGTGTGTTTTTAGAATCCATCTGTCTCGTCGATTATTGGTTACACGTGGCCTGCCACTCCAAGGATGGTCTCTGAATGCATTCGTCTGTTGCCAATGTTGCCATAAACACCAAATGGTGTTTCCGTGGACGCTTACCGTATTCGACGTAATAAGCGCCCCCGCTCTAATAAGCGCCCACGGCGACATTTGCTAATATATTGGCTAGTGAACAATCCCAATTAGCACCCCTTCCGATTTATCAATGTACACAAGACTTATTTATTCGTGTATAATACGCACTCGTGTGTTATATGCACCCTTAATTATGGGCAATTAAATTCTGGAAAAATATATCTGTCGTATATAAACATTTCAGGCTGTCAGCATAAACCACGAAATTTATCTTTCAACTCTGTTTTTTTCACCAAAATAATATTCTAATAAGAGCCCCCTATTTCTAATTTTGAGAGCGCCCTGAGCGCTTATTACGTCGAATACGGTAATTGTCTTGCAACATCACGTTGACTTGATCCTGCTTCAAGCATCCAATGGCTCACAGATGCTCATTTTTGGACAGGCGTGGCATTTCGTAATGTTGAATAATTGCATAATTTTGTTGTTTTTCTGAGTGGTTGTTGTCAGCACGATGCTAAACAATGCATCTGGAATCCCGTTAACACACATGTTTTTATACCCATTCTTGGATAGTGAAATGCATGGGGCATGCATAAAAGTAAACTTTTGCATGGAATGCATGCTTTTCTGCAGCAGTTGCGTTTTTGTGACTTGATTCCATACATGTACTACAATACTGAAAACCTAACTTTACTTTTTGAAAAATACACTAAAATATTGGTAACACCATTATCACCACATCGCAATCTGTATTAGACACTCCATTATTACAAAATCACTACATCACAATCTGTATAAGGGACACAATTATCACCACATCGCAATCTGTATTAGACACACCATTATCACAACATCACTACATCACAATCTGTATAAGGGACACCATTATCACAACATCACAATCTGTATAAGGGACACCATTATCACAACATCACAATCTGTATTGGGACACCATTATCACAACATAGCAATCTGTATTAGACACATTATTATCACAACATCACAATCTGTATTAGGGACACCTTTATCACAACATAACAGTCTGTATTAGACACACCATTATCACAACATCACAATATGTACAAGGGACACCTTTATCACAACATAGCAATCTGTATTAGACACACCATTATCACAACATCACAATCTCCCAGCTGAAATGCACACCATGGGATACCATGCTAAATCATGGTCACTTTTATTTCTTACCATGGTATACCACGGTCACTGGAGACCATGGTCAACAGAAACCATGGCAGACCATGGTCATTGAAGATTTTACCATGGTAGACCATGGTCATCTTAGACAAATCCATGGTATACCACGGTCATCTTTAACAAAACCATGGTAGACCAAGGTCATTGAAGATTTTACCATGGTAGACCATGGTCATCTTAGACAAAACTATGGTAGACCATGGTCATCTTAGATAAATCCATGGTAGACCACGGTCATCTTTAACAAAACTATGGTAGACCATGGTTATCTTAGAGGTTAAGTGAAACTGGGTTTAACGTCGTGTCCAAGATTATTGCAATTATATAGCGAGGTGCATGCACGTGTGTGTGTGCGGGTGCTTGTACTAGTCCGGACTGATGCTGATTTATAGTGCTAGCCCACTGAGATACCATGCCGCAGTTTAACATGAATACCCCACTCAGACACAGTATACTGAGCCGACCAGTCCTTGTTTTAGCCCCTTAATGCCGAGTACCAGACAGAGTTACAACAAGTACCATCTTTTAATGTCTTTTGGTATGACGCGGCCAAGGATCGAACCCCAGACCTACCGCTCTACCTCTAGACCAAGGAGGCGGTCTCATCTTAGATAAATCCATGGTAGACCATGGTCATCTTTAACAAAACTATAGTAGACGATGGTCATTGAAGATTTTACCATGGTAGACCATGGTCATCTAAAACAAAACTATGGTAGACCATGGTCATCTTAGATAAATCCATGGTAGACCATGGTCATCTTAGATAAATCCATGGTAGACCATGGTCATCTTTAACAAAACTATAGTAGACCATGGTCATTGAAGATTTTACCATGGTAGACCATGGTCATCTTAAACAAAACTATGGAGGACCATGGTCATCTTAGATAAATCCATGGTAGACTATGGTCATCTTAGATATATCCATGGTAGACCATGGTCATCTTAGATTAATCCATGGTAGATCAAGGTCATCTTAGATATATCCATGGTAGACCATGGTCATCTTAGATAAATCCATGGTAGACCATGGTCATCTAAGACATTGCCATGGTAGACCATGGTCATCACAAACAAAACCATGGTAGACCACGGTCATCTTAGATAAATCCATGGTAGACCATGGTCATCACAAGCAAAACCATGGTAGACAATGGTCATCTTAGATAAATCCATGGTAGACCATGGTCATCGAACACATAGCCATGGTAGACCATGGTCATCACAAACAAAACCATGGTAGACAATGGTCATCTTAGATAAATCCATGGTAGACCATGGTCATCTAAGACATTGCCATGGTAGACCATGGTCATCACAAACATAACCATGGTAGACCATGGTCATTGAAGATAAATCCATGGTAGACTATGGTCATCTAAGACATTGCCATGGTAGACCATGGTCATCACAAACAAAACCATGGTAGACTATGGTCATCTTAGATATATCCATGGTAGACCATGGTCATCTTTAACAAAACTATAGTAGACCATGGTCATTGAAGATTTTACCATGGTAGACCATGGTCATCTTAAACAAAACTATGGAGGACCATGGTTATCTTAGATAAATCCATGGTAGACTATGGTCATCTTAGATATATCCATGGTAGACCATGGTCATCTTAGATTAATCCATGGTAGATCAAGGTCATCTTAGATATATCCATGGTAGACCATGGTCATCTTAGATAAATCCATGGTAGATCATGGTCATCTTAGATAAATCCATGGTAGATCATGGTCATCTAAGACAAATCCATGGTAGACCATGGTCATCTAAGACATTGCCATGGTAGACCATGGTCATCACAAACAAAACCATGGTAGACCATGGTCAACTTAGATAAATCCATGGTAGACTATGGTCATCTTAGATAAATCCATGGGAGATCATGGTCATCTTAGATAAATTCATGGTAGACCATGGTCATCTTAGATAAATCCATGGTAAACCATGGTCATCTAAGACATTGCCATGGTAGACCATGGTCATCACAAACAAAACCATGGTAGACCATGGTCATCTTAGATAAATCCATGGTAGACCATGGTCATCACAAGCAAAACCATGGTAGACAATGGTCATCTTAGATAAATCCATGGTAGACCATGGTCATCACAAACAAAACCATGGTAGACAATGGTCATCTTAGATAAATCCATGGTAGACCATGGTCATCTAAGACATTGACATGGTAGACCATGGTCATCACAAACAAAATCATGGTAGACGATGGTCATCTTAGATAAATCCATGGTAGACCATGGTCATCTAAGACAATGCCATGGTAGACCATGGTCATCACAAACAAAACCATGGTAGACTATGGTCATCTTAGATAAATCCATGGTAGACCATGGTCATCTAAGACATTGCCATGGTAGACCATGGTCATCACAAACAAAACCATGGTAGACCATGGTCAACTTAGATAAATCCATGGTAGACTATGGTCATCTTAGATAAATCCATGGGAGATCATGGTCATCTTAGATAAATTCATGGTAGACCATGGTCATCTTAGATAAATCCATGGTAGACCATGGTCATCACAAGCAAAACCATGGTAGACAATGGTCATCTTAGATAAATTCATGGTAGACCATGGTCATCACAAACAAAACCATGGTAGACAATGGTCATCTTAGATAAATCCATGGTAGACCATGGTCATCTAAGACATTGACATGGTAGACCATGGTCATCACAAACAAAACCATGGTAGACGATGGTCATCTTAGATAAATCCATGGTAGACCATGGTCATCTAAGACAATGCCATGGTAGACCATGGTCATCACAAACAAAACCATGGTAGACTATGGTCATCTTAGATAAATCCATGGTAGACCATGGTCATCACAAACAAAACCATGGTAGACGATGGTCATCTTAGATAAATCCATGGTAGACCATGGTCATCTAAGACATTGCCATGGTAGACCATGGTCATCACAAACAAAACCATTGTTGACCATGGTCATCTTTATAAGACATAGCCATGGTAGACCATGATTATTTCAAACTGTGATAAAAGATATATGAAAATTTACCTCTTGTTTCATAACTTTGAAGTTCATTAATGAATCACAAATAATGGTCACATCAAATGAAAAGTAATGCTATTGTATCTACTAAGCATTGTAAAGAAGCATTAAAGGGGCACTGATCTAACGCAATTCCCCGGACTGGTTGTTGCCTTTGTTATTGTTTTTTTCGCCCGTGAGTACCCGGATGATACGCAACGCAACTGAGCGTGACCAGAGACTGGGCTATCGTCTGCAAGGACAACTAAATAAACTTGGAGGCTGGAGGCAATATTTGTTTTACGCATTTTTGCATAAACACTGATTGGTTAACTGTGATCTATAAAGATTTCGACAAAGGGCGCATGTTAATTAATTTCTTCAGCCTAAACAAACAGACAAAAAGAACAACGGAGCTCATCGGATGTCGTCATTTGGAAATACCCCAGATGGTTATAGTTTAATACTAAAAAAAGTATCCATGCAGTGAAAGCATTTTCGGATTTCGGCTTGCGTCGATAATACGATTACTACTCCCTTGTTGTCATCCACGTTTTCTCGTATAACCCTATACTTGTGTATTTGTCGTCATTCACTTGATGCTCAGTTAATGAATTTATTACAGGTGTAATTAGTGGTAGCACCACTCCGAATACCTGGGGAAGCTTCCCATTTGGCATTTATTGTGTCTGGGGTAATTATTCAATCTAAATCCAGGTTTGAAGTGAGGTGAAATGTGTGTTATGTAATATGCACGTGGCAGCCCAGCAAGAGGTAAATGATCAGTTGATTTACTTTTTTTGTTTTCCTTCATTTGAACCGATTCGTTCTTGTTTCTCTACGTCTTGGTTGGGAAATTCTTCAATGAGCGATAGACGTTGTTTCCTTTGTAAGCGTGTATATATTACCGTCAATTTGTAAAATGTGATTCTCTCAGGCAATTATAAAATGTGTAAATAATTCAGTCATTTTGACTAAAAAATCTGTCCAGATTGATTAAGACGATCAAAAGGGCCTACAAACATCACAACAGATTATTATGTAGGATTAGAAGCCAAACAACATAGAAATGTACTTTTCAACGTAACATTTTCAGTCTCTTGGTGATGACATTAAACATCAAAATGTTTGGAATTCGTTATCATAATAATACAGATGGAAATGTTTTTCAGTCACTTTGTAAAATAACTGAATATTTAGACGTTTAATAAATTTGTTAG
Source organism: Haliotis cracherodii (assembly GCF_022045235.1). Taxonomy (NCBI): domain Eukaryota; kingdom Metazoa; phylum Mollusca; class Gastropoda; order Lepetellida; family Haliotidae; genus Haliotis; species Haliotis cracherodii. The sequence continues at coordinate 40,731,352 of NW_027266264.1, forward strand.
ACATTTGACAGTAAAAAAAATATACACACAATAAAAAAAGCAATGCTCCGGTGAAATATTTACTTTGTGTTGCAAGTCAAAATAGTGCAAAATTACCAAGCAAGTGACTTATCAAAACTTCGTCACCATTACCGATGCTAGCCACAAAGATACCTACATTTCCTTATGACCTCGAAAACTGTATTTCATTTTGTTGATCAATGTGACCATACGCCCTTTTTACTACCCATAAAAGTGACTAATGCGCTTACGAGGTCGCGAACTAGTCTAGATTTCTGCTATACATCCGGGTACTCACTGGGAAAAAACAATAACAAAGGCAACAACCAGTCCCGGGGAATTGCGTTAGATCAGTGCCCCTTTAAAACATGTAAGTGGCAAATGAAATATATTTTTTACCAGGAATTAATGGGTTTTTTCATAAATATTCATTACACATATCACACACGTCCTTGTACTTGAAGTTTGTGTGCATAGAGCAATCCTAGAGTTGAACACCTCACTGGGAGACATGTGAAAATGAATAAGAGTGATTTTGTTTTCCTTGGGGACACCATTTCATCTGCAAATTTCGAACAAATATGATTTAAACTTTAAGAATTCAAACAAATAACATGATGTTGAAAGACTTTTAATGAAAAATATAAGGAAACAATGTCATCGAAAAAAGGCACAACTTCATCACTTGATTGATGTGACAGCGGAGAATCACAACAAAATGTTGAACAATTAATGAATTATCATGGAACTGTTCTGGGTGAACAATACCTTCCAAATGACGTGCTGGTTTTCTTGGGGAATTAGTCAGCAAAGAGCCAGAGTCACAGGAGACTAATCACAATTTTATTTACAAGAACAATTAACAATTTACAATATACTTAGATAATAACAGAGTGTGCCACAGAGAGTCGGTACACACTCTGGGCTGTGGGAGAGAGGTCTGCTTGGTAAGAGAGTCAAACCCCTTCTCTGCTAGAACTGTTGTTGTTGTTGTTGCATTAGGTGTTTAAGAGGTCGCCTTCTGCCTAGGCAATTTCGGCTGACCTGTCCCTCTTTGGGACTCCTGTGTGTGAGAAGGGTTCACATATCTATTGTGATTTCGGTGTTCACATAATTTCTGTTTTTGCATTGATATGATTTCTATTTTCTTATATTGATATGATTTCATTTTTATCCTTGGTTGCTCTGTTTATATACGTTCGAGCAGCTGTCCATCTCTCAGAAATAGAGTTAGTTTGGCCTTCGCTATTGCATCTCTTGGCTTTAGGAGATCTATGACAGATAGCGGATCTAACTGCAATTCTTGTTTTAACCTAGCCCGGGCTGGGGCATGGTCTTGACATTCTAGTAACAGGTGGTCAATGGTTTCAGCCTGATTGCAAGATGAGCAAACCTTGTCATAGTGCTTTTTGTGACCAAGTCTGAGGCGTAAGATAGCAGTTTCAATTTTCCTTTCATTTGAGTATGAGTTTGGCTTTTGTTGGACCTTGAGTTGAATTTTGTATAGCCATCTGCCGATCTTACTTGCGTCCCATTGGGCTTGCCATCTGTTTGCTATGGAGGCTTTGATTTTGCTTTTTATCTCTAGTTTACTAAAGGGAATAGGCTGTATATCCGCTTTGTCTAGAGCTAGCTTCGCCAGTGAGTCTGCTTTTTCATTTCCATGAATATTTATGTGAGAGGGGATCCAACACAGCTCCACCTGTTGCCCTTGGTCCGATAGTTTTGTATATTCGTATAGAATATTGTTGACTGTGTTTGGCCTGGAGTTTGAGTTTCTCCCACTGATGGCCTGAAGTGCACTTAGAGAGTCTGATAGGACGACTGCCTTTGCTTCCGGGAGTTCCGGTATGAGTTTGAGTGCATGTGCTAGAACTTACTTACTTACGTTTGGAGATTTAACGTGCGCTTTCCGACTGGAGCGTATTTCGCACACGGGCCCGGTCGGGCCATTTAGCGTGGTTTTGAAGGGAAAATAAAGGTGTTGCAACCAGAGGGGGGTTTTAGTGGTTGCTTATATAAGTTTTGGAGATTTTGAAATTTGGAATGCATGCCTAGGGGTGTGGTAGTGTACTAAGGGAGTGTGTTGGTGTGTGTTTGTTTGTTTATGTGGTGTGGTTGAGTGTTTTTAGATGCGGATCATTAGATTGGTTTTAGTTAAGTATACGCCTAGTGCTTTAAATTTTTCTATATTGTTATGTGGATTTAGGATTGATTCTAGGGTTATGGCTTTATCTACTTTTAGATTTGTTTGGAGTGTTGCTCGGTGGGTTTGGTAGTGCGTGCAGTGTAAGAGTGCATGTTCTATTGTTTCCAGGTGTGGGCAGTGTGGGCATTTTCCGGTTGCGTGTTTTTTTATTTTTAGGAGTTGACTGTTTAGTTTAGTGTGACCTGTTTGGAGTTTGGTGATTATTCTATCAATTTTCTTGGATGGATGGAGGATTTTAGGTTTGGTTAGAGGTTTTTTGAGGATTTTGATTATCTGTGTGTTTGTTTTTAGGTATGTCTTATGCCATTTTTGGGTGATTTTACGTTTGTTAATGCTTTTGATCTCTGCTTTAGATATTGGTAGATTAAGGCTTATTTCAGGAATTTTGAGGGATTTTTTGGCGGCTTGATCGGCGTTTTCGTTTCCATATATTCCTACGTGGGCTGGGATCCAGATAAATGCTATTTGTTTGCCTGCCTCTGTTAAGTTATTTGCGCTTTTGAGTATTTGGTTAATGAGTTTAGGGCGGTTTTTGGTGTTTTTATTTTGGAGGGCCTGTAGTCCACTTAGTGAGTCTGTGAGTATTAGGATTTTTTTATGTTTTTTAGCATGTTGGTTATGGAGGGCGGATGCTATGCCCATTAACTCTGCAGTGAAGATGGATTGGTTGTTTGGGAGTCGATAAGATTGAGTGTTCCTATTTGGTTGTGCTATGTGGACTCCGAAACCAGTGCGATTTGTGATCGGATCGGAAGATCCGTCTGTGTAGATGTGGCACCAATTTGGCCAGTTTTCGTGTATGTAAGCTAGTGTGGTGGATTTAGCTATGTTTGGATCGGTTTGTTTGTTTATTGAGTTTGCCAGAGATGTGTCTATTTGGGGGATTTTTAGTTTTGGGGTAAATATATTTGATGGTTTGCAGTTTTGTTGGAGGTTATCTATTTGGTTTTCGTTTAGGTAGTTGAAAATTCGTTGAGATATTGGAGTAAGTAAAGGGTGCTTCCTAGTTAGAGCCTGGTTACGAGGGCGGATATTTTCGTTTATGAGGTTTTGGATGAGAGGGTTTGATTGGGACGAGGCCCAGAAATTAAGGGTTAAGTGTTGCCTACGTAGGTTTAGTGGCATTTCTCCTGTTAAGGCCTGAAGTGAAGTGAGAGAGGTGCCATGTTGGGAACGTGTGACTATTTTAAGAGCTTGGTATTGGATTGAGTCTAGTTTTTTGGTTAGGTTATTGCTAAGCGTATCATAGATCGCACATCCGTAATCTAATTTAGACCTAATTAGTGATGTGTAGAGAGAGAGTAGAGTATCTTTGGAGGCCCCCCAGTTGGAGCCGGTGAGGCATCTTAGTGCGTTTAGATCTTTGCTGCATTTAGTTGTTAAGTTTTTAACGTGGGCCTCCCATGTTAGGTGTTGATCGAAGATTAGCCCTAGGAATTTGGTTTGTTTTTGGAACTTAATTGGTTTATTGTTTAATTTAAGATTTGGGGTGGTGTGTTTCATTTTTCGGTGTTTGAAGACTATTCCTGTAGTTTTTTCGGAGTTTAGGGAGAAGCCCCACTTGTCTGCCCATTGCTGTATTTTATTTAGGGATTTTTGGAGTAGATTTTGGGAAGTTGACATACTTTTTGTGCGGATCCAGAGGGCTCCGTCATCTGCGAATTTGGATGTTTTAATTTTAGGGGATAGGCCCTCGAAGAGGTCATTGATCATTATGTTAAAGAGTGTTGGGCTAAGAATGCTGCCCTGGGGAGTGCCGTTTTCTAGGGGACACTGGTCCGATAGAACCTGGTCTATACCCACTGTGATTTTTCGGTTATTTAGGAAGTCCTGGATGTAGTTAACGATTTGTCCTTTTAGTCCTATTTTTTTAAGTTTTTGAATTAGCCCGTTGTGCCAAACCATGTCGAATGCTTTTGAGAAGTCCAAGAAGATGCCTGTAGTATATTGTTTGTTGAGTTGTCCTGTTTTGATCTCCTGTTCTAACCGGGCGAGATTGTCTAGAGTTGAGCGGCCAGAAGTGAACCCGCTTTGGTCTGTATTTATGGTGTTGTTTAGAGTTAGGTAGTGTTGTAATCTATTTTTGGTCATAGATTCCATTACTTTACATAAGTTTGAGGTCAGAGATATTGGCCTGTAAGAGTTAGCTTGGTTTGTAGGTTTGTCGGGTTTAGGGATAGGGATAACTAGAGCCTGTTTCCAAGAGGTTGGTACCTGGCCGTTTAGGTAGATTAGATTGTAGAGTTTGAGTAGTGACTGTAGTAGCTTGGGAGGGAGTTTTTTGATTATTTGGTAGGATGTTAGGTCTAGTCCTGGGGCTGTTCCCTTTTTCCTGTTTTGGAGTACATAGTTTAGTTCTTCTATTGTGAAGGGTTGGTTTATTTCTAGGTTATCGTTTAATTCTTTGGTAGGTTTGGATTCTGTTTTGAGTTTTGTTTGGAATTTATCACTGAAGTTTTTGTTACTGCTGATGGTCGAAAAGTGTTTAGCTAGGTTATTTGCTTTTTCGCTGGGGTTGGTTGAGTTATTTATATTAGGAGTTTTTTTGTGTCTTTTTAGGCCTCTAATGGCATGAATTTTGCGCCAGACCGTCCTGGCATCTGTGCGGTTATTTAATCCCTCGCAAAATTTTTTCCAGTCCCTGGTTTTGGCTATTTTGACTAGGTTTTGGACCTCATGGTTTAGTTTGTGGGCTATAGGTATGTAGTTATGGTCGCGTTTGGCTTTATTGAAGGCTTTTTTACGTTTTTGTCTGGTTTGTTCTATTTCCTCGTTCCACCAGGGTACTGAGGGTTTGCCTGATTTGTTTGCTTTTCTAAAGGGTATTGAATTTTTAGCTGAGGTGATTATGTATTCTGTTAGGTTTTTGCAGAAGGTTTCTGGGTCATTATGTTCTATCTCATTTAGATTGGCTTGTTTGCAGATATTTTGGAATTTATCCCAGTTAGCCTGGTTATAGTTAAATTTGGGTTCTGAGTTTTCGGGTTTGTCGGGGACATTGGTATTTCCTATGGTTATGTTTATTGGGAAGTGGTCACTTCCTAGTGGGGCGTCGTGAACTTCCCATTGAGTGCTTTGGGCTAAGTCTGAGGTGCATATACTTAGGTCGATAGCCGACATGTCTCTATTGCTTTTATCATATCTGGTTGGTTGGTTATTGTTAAGTAATACGAAATCGTTGGCCTCTATCCATTCATAGAACTTGGCTACAGTATGTATTTAATGAAAGTTTGAACAATAGAAAGGAATTTGATTGGTTGATACACGATTGGTTGTGTCCTATGCTAAATGGATGGCTAGACAGAGGGGAATACTAAATCCTGTTTATCCTGTTGGACTGGCACTAATCTTGTTGACATATTTACTGGATGCTTTGAAAGAGATTAGGGTCTCACTATAGATGAGCATGTATGGGGGCTAATCCTTAATGCACTATAGACGAGCTTATATGGGGGGCTAATCCTTAATGCACTATAGACGAGCTTGTATGGGGGCTAATCCTTAATGAGTCTTAATTGAAGTAATGTTATTCTAATATAGCCCGGTAGGTGATGACAGATATACTTAAATAAATATCCTTTGTCTGGGAGATGGAATCTTGATACCTTAGGCTAGCATTTATCTAAAAGCTTCAAATCAATTAAACTATGTAGACGTAACTCTAGAAGATGCGCTCCCATTACCTTAGGCTAGCAACCATCTAAAAAACTATAACTGAAGCTACTGATATTTTATATATGCATTTTACCTAATGATAATTATTACTTGCTAAACTATAATTATATGAAATGATGAATAAATATTACACCATGATAACTCATAAAAGCACTTGATGTAGATCTAATTATTATAAGATAACTTAGTATAAATGTTAACCATGATAACTTCCCCTTTTCATGGTTAACATTCAAAGTCCTAGACAATACATTCAATTTTGTACCAAACTGTGCATATTAATTACTTGTAACAATGACAAATTTGGTCGTTTAGATTTTTGAAATTACGAGTCTAACTTTCAGGTGTGACTCGATAACCCTACAGCTTAGGTTTGTCTGGGCCCTAGCTGTATCTATATGTCTGGCGTGGCCTGGAGACATTTCAAAGATTCCCTACACAATAACTTCAAAGATCTAGCGTGACTAAACATGGAATTGGAGTATATTGCACATATAAAAATTAATTTTGGAAAGACACATTTTGGCATTAATATACTGGCTTTGATTAAACATACCTGGTTGCACTTATCAACAGTCACACATCATATATCCTGGATTGAGTCCATGTAAGTAAACACAAATTAGTAAGTCCCAATGAGATATCTTGTACACAGTGTCCATCTTGTAGGTGCCCGTGAGGCGGTTTCTGTATGATCTGCATCATGATGGCTGTGGTCAGGATCACTGCGGGATAGGCGTTTATACTTCCTTGGTCCTGTGTATGAACGAAATCTTGAGAGATTCGGAGAGATTCCTGTTGTTTTCTTCAATCTTGTTTCTTCATGGCTCAAGTTGATGATTGTTCTTCAGGGTGGTAGGCATACAGAGAGGTTACGGGATCGGGAGTAAGCTCAAAAGTTACTCCAGCCGGATTCTAACACCAGTTCTCAACGTGCATGTTGACGGGGAATTAGCTCTTGGGGGAATAAAGGACAAAATCGACATCACTGTCCCGGAACGCTTTATGCACAACATGTAAACAATAAACAACAATTGCATAATGAGCGGAATACCTGCTCTGACAACACAAACACAGCAATGAGCAGACTTTCCAGCTCAGGCGTACAAGAGGTGCGCGGAGCTCCAGCTCACCTCAGGGCGTTTCCTACGAGCGGCATATCCTGCTCGAGGTCGTCCCTATGCCAGCACTCGGAATACCAAGCCTGACTAACACCCTAGTAACTGTGAAATGGTAGCACATATATAGTAATGAACAACAATGGACAGACAAAGAGACAACGACGTTGCTTTGGACATATGGGCGTGATTAACAAACACAGTTCATGGGATGATCAATTAGGGCAATAAATGCCATACTATAAAAAGCAGTAGTTAAAGGGAAGTGATATGGTAGTCCAGGCTGACTGACAGTCAAAATACAATGAAATGTTGGTGAAGATTAATAACGGGGATTAGCGCCTAAAACGTAATGACAATTAAGTTATGGAGACATGGCTACAGGGTAAATTGCCCTTGAAGTCAAATGTACTGCAGACAATGGTAGTCATAAATCAGTCGCTATGACAGATAGATAAAAATTAATGTTGATAAAAATGGTGTTTATTAATACTAAGTTTGATACTGATACCTTAATATTGTAATTATTGCAATTATTTGTGCATGTATGTAAAAAATTTCCAAAGCTAGGCCTACCAGTATGTTATAAAATAACTCGCAAAAACTGTGTGAAAACACAGACACACCCTAAATATACTCAACAACAAAAGTTCTTGTGACACCAATATTTTAGTGTATTTTTCAAACAAGTAAAGTTTGGTTTTCAATATTGTAGTACATGTATGGAGTCAATATAACACTAATATAAATCTCAAAAGCTTAAAATAACAAGAAAAGAATTACAAAGACGTTCCAGCCCTTCATTTGAAGTACACCAAACAGTCAAACTATTTCAGTGTCAGTTTTACAACTACCTCCACTACCTTATATATACTCAACAACAAAAGTACCTGTGACACCAATATTTTAGTGTATTTTTCAAAAAGTATAGTTAGGTTTTCAGTATTGTAGTACATGTATGGAATCAAGTCACAAAAACGCAACTGCTGCAGAAAAGCATGCATTCCATGCAAAAGTTTACTTTTATGCATGCCCCATGCATTTCACTATCCAAGAATGGGTATAAAAACATGTGTGTTAACGGGATTCCAGATGCATTGTTTAGCATCGTGCTGACAACAACCACTCAGAAAAACAACAAAATTACGCAATTATTCAACATTATGAAATGCAACGCCTATCCAAAAATGAGCGTCTGCGAGCCATTGGTATGCTTGAAGCAGGATCGAGTCAACGCGATGTTGCAAGACAATTTCACGTCCACAGAAACACCATTTGGTGTTCATGGCAACGTTGGCAACAGACGAATGCATTCAGAGACCATCCTCGGCATTGCAGGCCATGCGTAACCAATAATCGACGAGACAGATGGATTCGAACCACACACCTACGAAATCAATTCCAGTCAGCAACAGTGACTGCAAGAAGCATCCCTTCACAAACCATACGTCATCGCCTCAGATGTGCAGGGATTGTCGCCAGAAGACCCGCCAGATGTCCTATTTTGACAGGAAACCACCGTCAAGCACGTCTACAGTGGTGCAGACAGCGTCTACTCTGGACGGCCATGCAGTGGGGACAAGTTCTATTCACTGATGAGTCTCGTTTTCACCTCAGCCACAGCGATGGACAGATTCGAGTGTACCGACGTCGAGGTGAACGTTACGTCAATCAATGTGTCATGGAAGAAGATCGGTTTGGGGGCGGCAGCGTTTTGGTATGGGGTGGAATTACAGCAAGACAGAGGACCCGTTTGATAGTGGTAGAGGGAAATCTCAATGGACAGCGCTACCACGACGAGATCATCGGCCCTGTTGTTCTACCGTTTTTGCGTCGTCATGGCCCAGGCATTACCTTTCAACATAACAACACCTGGGCTCATATTGCTCGACTTGTTCAGGATTCTCTTAAACAAAACAATGTGAATGTCATCCCCTGGCCGGCTCGCTCCTCTGATCTCTCACCAATCAAGCACATGTGGGATGAGATGGATTGGCGCCTTCGACGTCTACCAAGTGTTCCACAGACACTTAAGGAACTTCGAAACATGCTCCAGCAGATATGGACAGATATCCCACAGGACTTTGTGCGACCCCTGGTCCATTCCAAGAGACGAAAATGGGTTGCTTGCATCGCAACCAAAGGTGGACACTCATGCCATTGATTTGTAAATTGACATTTTGGCATGTTCATATTTTTTATGAAATCACCCATTTTCTGAAGACAGTATGGCAAATGAAAACAATTGAACATTTACAGGAGTTATTTATCTGTTCCAAACAGAAATTGTTTCAGATTTGGTAAAAAACATAACTTTCCATTAAATCTTATTCAATGTCACAGGAACTTTTGTTGTTCAGTATACATATCCTTACTTGTGTAATCTTGATGGAAGCATCTACTTACATCTATATATCCTTACTTGTGTAATCTTGATGGAAGCATCTACTTACATCCACATATCCTTACTTGGGTAATCTTGATGCAAGCATCTACATACATCTACATATCCTTACTTGTGAAACCTGATGGAGGCATCTACTTACATCTTGCCATATCCTTACTTGCGTAAACTTGAAGGAAGCATCTACTTACATCTAGCCATGTCCTTAGTTGTGTAATCTTGATGGAAGCATCTACTTACATCTACATATCCTTTCTTGTGTAATCTTGACGGAAGGATCTACTTACATCTAGCCATATCCCTACTTGTGTAATCTTGATGGAAACATCTACATACATCTTGCCATATCCTTACTTGTGTAAACTTGAAGGAAGCATCTACTTACATCTAGCCATGTCCTTAGTTGTGTAATCTTGATGGAAGCATCTACTTACATCTACATATCCTTACTTGTGTAATCTTGATGGAAGCATCTACTTACATCTAGCTCTAGCCATATCCTTACTTGGGTAAACTTGATGGAAGCATCACTTATATCTAGCCATGTCCTTAGTTGTGTAATCTTGATAGAAGCATCTACTTACATCTAAATATCCTTACTTGGGTAATCTAGTTGGAAGCATCTACTTACATCTACATATCTTTACTTGTGTAATCTTGATGGAAGCATCTACTTGCATCTAGCCATGTCCTTACTTGTGTAATCTTGATGGAAGCATCTACTTACATCTAATTATCCTTTCTTGTGTAATTTTGATGGAAGCATCTACATACATCTTGCCATATCCTTAGTTGTGTAAACTTGATGGAAGCATCTACTTACATCTAGCCATGTCCTTACTTGTGTAATCTTGATGGAAGCATCTACTTACATCTAATTATCCTTTCTTGTGTAATCTTGATGGAAGCATCTACTTACATCTACATATCCTAACTTGTGTAATCTTGATGGAACCATCTACTTACATCTAGCCATGTCCTTACTTGGGTAAACTTGATGGAAGCATCACTTATATCTAGCCATGTCCTTAGTTGTGTAATCTTGATAGAAGCATCCACTTACATCTAGCCCCGTCTTTACTTGGGTAATCTTGATGGAAGCATCTACTTACATCTACATATCCTTACTTGGGTAATCTTGTTGGAAGCATCTACTTACATCTACTTATCCTTACTTGTGTAATCTTGTTGGAAGCATCTACTTACATCTTGCCATATCCTTACTTGTGTAATTTTAATTGAAGCATCTTCTTACATCTACATATCCTTAGTTGTGTTATCTTGATGGAAGCATCTACTTACATCTTGCCATATCCTTACTTGGGTAATCTTGATGGAAGCATCTACTTACATCTACATGTCCTTACTTGGGTAAACTTGATGGAAGCATCTACATACATCTTGCCATATCCTTACTTGGGTAAACTTGATGGAAGCATTTTTTCTTACATCTAGCCATATCCTTACTTGGGTAAACTTGATGGAAGCATCACTTATATCTAGCCATGTCCTTACTTGTGTAATCTTGATGGAAGCATCTACTTACATCTACATATCCTTACTTGTGTAATCTTGATGGAAGCATCTACTTACATCTACATTTCCTTACTTGTGTAATCTTGATGGAAGCATCTACTTACATGTAGCCATGTCTTTACTTGTGTAATCTTGATGGAAGCATCTACTTACATCTAATTATCCTTTCTTGTGTAATCTTGATGGAAGCATCTACATACATCTTGCCATATCTTTAGTTGTGTAAACATGATGGAAGCATCTACTTACATCTAGCCATATCCCTACTTGTGTAATCTTGATGGAAGCATCTACTTACATCTAGCCATATCCTTACTTGGGTTAACTTGATGGAAGCATCACTTATATCTAGCCATGTCCTTAGTTGTGTAATCTTGATAGAAGCATCTACTTACATCTAGCCACGTCTTTACTTGGGTAATCTTGATGGAAGCATCTACTTACATCTACATATCCTTACTTGGGTAATCTTGTTGGAAGCATCTACTTACATCTACATATCCTTACTTGTGTAATCTTGTTGGAAGCATCTACTTACATCTACATATCCTTAATTGTGTAATCTTAATGGAAGCATCTACTTACATCTAGCCATATCCTTAGTTGTGTAATCTTCATGGAAGCATCTACTTACATCTTGCCATATCCTTACTTGGGTAATCTTGTTGGAAGCATCTACTTACATCTACATATCCTTAGTTGTGTAATCTTTTTGGAAGCATCTATTAAAATCTACATATCCTTACTTGTGTAATCTTGATGGAAGCATCTACTTACATCTACATATCCTTACTCGTGTAATCTTAATGGAAGCATCTACTTACATCTTGCCATATCCTTAGTTGTGTTATCTTGAAGGAAGCATCTATGTACATCTTGCCATATCCTTACTTGTGTAATCTTGATGGAAGAATCTACTTACATCTACATATCCTTAGTAGTGTAATCTTGATAGAAGCATCTACTTACATCTAGCCACGTCTTTACTTGGGTAATCTTGATGGAAGCTTCTACTTACATCTAGCCGTATCCTTAGTTGTGTAATTTTGATGGAAGCATCTACTTACATCTTGCCATATCCTTACTTGGGTTATCTTGATGGAAGCATCTACTTATATCTACATATCCTTAGTTGTGTAATCTTGTTGGAAGCATCTACTTACATCTACATATCCTTACTTGTGTAATCTTGTTGGAAGCATCTACTTACATCTACACATCCTTACTTGTGTAATCTTAATGGAAGCATCTACTTATATCTACATATCCTTAGTTGTGTAATCTTGTTGGAAGCATCTACTTACATCTTGCCATATCCTTACTTGGGTTATCTTGATGGAAGCATCTACTTATATCTACATATCCTTAGTTGTGTAATCTTGTTGGAAGCATCTACTTACATCTACATATCCTTACTTGTGTAATCTTAATGGAAGCATCTACTTACATCTAGCCATATCCGTAGTTGTGTAATCTTGATGGAAGCATCTACTTACATCTACATATCCTTACTTGGGTAATCTTGTTGGAAGCATCTACTTACATCTACATATCCTTAGTTGTGTAATCTTTTTGGAAGCATCTACTTACATCTACATATCCTTACTCGTGTAATCTTAATGGAAGCATCTACTTACATCTAGCCATATCCTTACTTGTGTAATCTTAATGGAAGCATCTACTTACATCTAGCCACGTCTTTACTTGGGTAATCTTGATGGAAGCATCTACTTACATCTTGCCATATCCTTAGTTGTGTAATCTTGATGGAAGCATCTACTTACATCTAGCCACGTCTTTACTTGGGTAATCTTGATGGAAGCATCCACTTACATCTACATATCCTTACTTGTGTAATCTTGATGGAAGCATCTACTTACATCTACATATCCTTACTTGTGTAATCTTGATGGAAGAATCTACTTACATCTACATATCCTTAGTTGTGTAATCTTGATAGAAGCATCTACTTACATCTAGCCACGTCTTTACTTGGGTAATCTTGATGGAAGCTTTTACTTACATCTAGCCGTATCCTTAGTTGTGTAATTTTGATGGAAGCATCTACTTACATCTTGCCATATCCTTACTTGGGTTATCTTGATGGAAGCATCTACTTATATCTACATATCCTTAGTTGTGTAATCTTGTTGGAAGCATCTACTTACATCTACATATCCTTACTTGTGTAATCTTGTTGGAAGCATCTACTTACATCTACATATCCTTACTTGTGTAATCTTAATGGAAGCATCTACTTATATCTACATATCCTTAGTTGTGTAATCTTGTTGGAAGCATCTACTTACATCTTGCCATATCCTTACTTGGGTTATCTTGATGGAAGCATCTACTTATATCTACATATCCTTAGTTGTGTAATCTTGTTGGAAGCATCTACTTACATCTACATATCCTTACTTGTGTAATCTTGTTGGAAGCATCTACTTACATCTACATATCCTTACTTGTGTAATCTTAATGGAAGCATCTACTTACATCTAGCCATATCCGTAGTTGTGTAATCTTGATGGAAGCATCTACTTACATCTACATATCCTTACTTGGGTAATCTTGTTGGAAGCATCTACTTACATCTACATATCCTTAGTTGTGTAATCTTTTTGGAAGCATCTACTTACATCTACATATCCTTACTCGTGTAATCTTAATGGAAGCATCTACTTACATCTAGCCATATCCTTACTTGTGTAATCTTAATGGAAGCATCTACTTACATCTAGCCACGTCTTTACTTGGGTAATCTTGATGGAAGCATCCACTTACATCTACATATCCTTACTTGTGTAATCTTGATGGAAGCATCTACTTACATCTACATATCCTTACTTGTGTAATCTTGATAGAAGCATCTACTTACATCTAGCCACGTCTTTACTTGGGTAATCTTGATGGAAGCATCTACTTACATCTAGCCATATCCTTAGTTGTGTAATCTTGATGGAAGCATCTACTTACATCTAGCCACGTCTTTACTTGGGTAATCTTGATGGAAGCATCTACTTACATCTACATATCCTTACTTGTGTAATCTTGTTGGAAGCATCTACTTACATCTACATATCCTTACTTGTGTAATATTAATGGAAGCATCTACTTACATCTACATATTCTTAGTAGTGTAATCTTGATGGAAGCATCTACTTACAGCTAGCCATGTCCTTACTTGTGTAATCTTAATGGAAGCATCTACTTACATCTACATATCCTTACTTGTGTAATCTTGATAGAAGCATCTACTTACATCTAGCCACGTCTTTACTTGGGTAATCTTGATGGAAGCATCTACTTACATCTAGCCATATCCTTAGTTGTGTAATCTTGTTGGAAGCATATACTTACATCTACATAACCTTACTTGTGTAATCTTGATGGAAGCATCTACTTACATCTACATATCCTTACTTGGGTAATCTTGATGGAAGCATCTACTTACATCTTGCCATATCCTTACTTGTGTAATCTTGATGGAAGCATCTACTTACATCTACATATCCTTACTTGTGTAATCTTGATAGAAGCATCTACTTACATCTACATATTCTTAGTAGTGTAATCTTGATGGAAGCATCTACTTACAGCTAGCCATGTCCTTACTTGTGTAATCTTAATGGAAGCATCTACTTACTTCTACATATCTTTACTTCTGTAATCTTGATTTCTTAACACTTCCGGTATGACGTGGCAGCTAGTGATTAGGAGGGTCCTGCTTCAGAATGGAACGAAACTTTTCTCTCTTCAGCAGGATCAATCACAAGGATCAAGAGGTAAGCAGGGAATGCATTAACATGTAATGCAGGATAAGTTACAAAACTTGAGGGTTAAAGAGGAGGAACATATAATCCTGGGGGTGAAGGATCAATTCAAAATTCAAGTAAGTCATTAACTGGATGCTATGGACTACATTTGTACATACCTCTCCAAGAGCCTCATATCTCTGCTGGTTAAATGAATGTTCCTCCGATACCTTGAATATGAATGCTTCATCTGTCACTGTATGCCTCAATTCGCCATCTATGAAAAAAAAAAAAATGACAACATTATCTCCATATGCATAACATTACAACAATAGCATTAAACCAGAGGTGTTTGCAGAATCAGCCCACAATCACCTTAAAGCCCCTAAAACATAACTAAACACACACCTTCAGTTGGCCTAATAAAGAAGGAAATAAACTTCTCATCTAATGAAATACTTCTGGTCTGGGAAAATCAAATCAATAGTTATCATTGTTAATAATTCTAAGAATACTATCTCCATTACATCATTGCCATTATCCTGTATGTTGGTGGTCATCACATAATAAATATATCTTCAGTTTTCAGCAGATGTCCTCTTCACTATCAATTATCCAAGAGTAGTTGTACCTGTATTGTCACTTCCTGTTTTGGGATACATAATGGTAATTTAATATGTCAGTTTGTGCAACAACAACAGTACTTACTCGTGCCTATTTAATCTACCGCAATTACATGCCCGTCACCCCATTACCGTAATAATCAACACGATTTCCAAAACCTCTATCATCAAAATTTGTTTTTATCCGTCTGGATTATGTTACAGTATTATACCCCACAATTCCACTTCCAAACAGTCAGTGCATGCCCAATAAGCCGGACATGACGTCACAGTGTTTACCTTTATTAACCCATCAGCCTTGCACGAGGGTACTTTCTCAATTGTTTGAAGCTACTGAACTGTGTTGTTATCATATACCATCCATGCTGAAATCAGACCTCAGGGCATTGAAGCCGGTCCCAATGCTTACAGTTTCAGACGCAATACTGTGCGACCCAGCAGTCAACCGTATCTCACAATGGCCGAGTTACGCTCACAACTGGCAGAACGTGGCTGAAGGTATGGAATAATTGGCCAAGGAAAAGCTGCAAGTTGCTGCAAGGGAATCAACACAGATGGCCAGTATCAGTGACAGTGACCTCGTCTGACAGCTATGGTCCCAGTGCTAATTCAAAGCCAGCAGCTAAACTTCCGGTGATTGTTGAGGCTGGACTATCTCACAGCAGAAATCCAGATGTCCTTGTCAGTGGGACCAGGCTACCAGACAGTGTTGTGTCTGACAATGTGGATAATGTGACCAACTCCGTGCCTCCTGTCACTGTTAGTGTTACAAGTCTACAACGTGAACTAGCAGAGTTACAAAGCATGAAAGCGAACATGACTAGTCAACAGACAGTGCCAACCGATCATGCGGCTATGGGCTTACCAGATCACTAAAGCCACTAAGTGCCTTTTGATTCTCGGCCACAGATTCACTCTGTCACACCAGTGCTCAAGAAGAAGATCAAAGATTGCAAGTATTGCAACCTTGCTTTGCTATTATTACCCAACCCAAACACTTTAGACGCAAGAATGGCCAAATATGATGGCAATGTCGACCAATTGAAATTGAAAGAGGATGTGAGGGTCACTCGTGCACTGACCCTAGCCGAATTCATCCAGGCCTTTGCCATATATAAGGACCTTTACTGCGACACAAATGATGCAAAACGTAAACAGTTGGACGGACATGAACAAACTCTGATTGAACTAGCTACATTGTATGGGGGCACTGCGCACTATGACTCTCATAAGTTGTTAGTCGCCAGAGCATTCGATGAGACATGAGGGACACACGTTTGTATGGGATGTGTTCTTCGGGTTGACGTTCTTGATCGTGTACCATATGCCACAGCATCACCCAATGAAGATAGGTCTAACCTTTTCTTGGACAAAACTGTCATCTCCGATAGGCAGGGGGCGACAGACAGAAACAACACCAGGGGACGGCCTCGAGTTGAGTCAAACTGATGTGAGGTCTGTAATAATTTCAATCACCAGGACTGTGCAAGAGCGAACTGTGTGTACCTTCATGTGTGTCTCAATTATTATGCCTAGAATCACGGACAGGTAAATTTAGCAAATTCTCCCAAGTCAAGACGGGACACTCAAGCTTGACTAACCTTCCCGGATATGACTGGCGAAGAGGGCGGAGGTACAGTAGCAGTTCATCTCACTCCTATCAACGTACAGGCTATACAGGCAGAACTTGCCTCCCATCCCCATCCTCCATTTGCAACATATCTCGTCAAGGGCTTGCAACATGGCTTTGACCCCTTAATGTCGGATATTCCACAGTCCACAACAGAACGTAAGAACAATCATAGTGCTACATTGGATCCAGTAGTAGTGACAAAGGCAGTGCAGACAGAAGTCACAAAAGCGTATGTTATAGGACCATTCCAACAGAAAGATAGCCACTTAAGGATATCTGCTTGTCTGTATTATGAGTACTTAACTTTTTTCTTAGATCATAGGTATTTCTAAAATCTTTGTTATTGAATCTGACTGTCCATCTAAAGAAAGATGGGGGAAGGAATGCATTTTATTGTGCAAGGTAAACTTGTCAACTACTTTGAGGTGAACCTTTGAGGTGAAGGTGGGGTTTAACGTCGCATGCAAGATTACTGCACTTATATAGCGACGTTCATGCACGTGTGTGTGTGTATGTGTGTGTGTGGCTGCTTGTATGATTCCGGATTGATGCTGATCATATCGAACAAAGAAAAGTGTTGCTGACAAACATCCTGATTGTGACATTTTCAAGGAAGGTCGATTAATCTCTGTGGACCATATTTCCATTACCGTATATCGCTGTGTATAAGGCGACCCCACGTATAAGACGACCCCCCTGTACACGCCTTAAAAATCAACCCAAAATCCTATACTCCGTGTATAAGGCGACCTGGAATGAAACACATTACAAGTCTGACTGATATACCGGTAGAAAATTTAACGCGCTCTTGCCGACTGTAGCGTATTTCGCACATGGACATCACAAATTAGTTAGTTAGTTACTTTGGAGATTGAATGTGCGCTTTCCGACTGATGCGTATTTCGCACACATCACAAGTGCGCACACAAACCTTATATATGCAATGAAAATATGTTTATCTTGCGTTGTTTTTTTTTCTACAATGATAGGTCGCGTGTGTAACTCCGGCACACGTCGCCATTTTGTGTTTACACGGTACGACACCAAATTGGTGCCCGTAAAATAAAATTCATTTATGAAGTAATAACATATAAGAGACAATGGTGAGTAATTTAATCGCCAATTAACTATGTTGTAACTAACTAGGCTTATGTTTGCTTCACATTCAGCGTTTTTATTCCACAATCACTTGTACACACCGTCTCCAACACTTGTTAATACAACTGTAAAAACAGCGGGAATTGATTTCAGCTTCACCGGTTATCACATGTTAGGTCACATGTGCAATATGCAAATGATTACCGGTACTTCCGGCTCTCTACTCACGGATGTTGATTGTTTTACCGTGTCAGCTGGTTTGACAATCTGCATCGAGGAGAGGGTCATTTCAACTTTATTTGCAGAAATTATTAAACTTTATTCAAGGAAAAGAGATACAAATCATGTTTATGTATGGAAATAGTTATTTGAACAGTTATTTAGGACGAAATGCGAAGTTTTATTGTCAAATGCTGGGCTGGCTATCGGACGCCGGTTGACATCGCCAGTGGAAAAAAATGTGAGATCTTCGACTCCGTGTATAAGACGACCCCCCTTCTTAGCCCCCTCATTTTAGGTACGAAAAACTCGCCTTATACACAGCGATATACGGTAATTCTGTTTATCACACAGTCTCATCATAAACAGGAATTTATGTCTATGATGTAAAAGAGGTAGGGTATTCAGAAGAATTATGACAGTTCAAGTTGTGCAGTGAACAAAAATCCATACCAGCATACATCCTTAACAAAAGTTGCTGTCAGCAAATATTTCCCGTCGAAAACACCAAAATGATTTGAAAAAAAAAAAAATTAATAAAAAAATTATTATATTGTAAAAATGGAACATATGTGTTGAATCCCACAATAAACAAAACAAATACCAAATGTCAGGGGCTACTACAAATCCCTGCAGGCTAGTACAAATTTCCAAAATTCCCCATTATTTTTAAATTAAAAAAGCATTTCATTTTACATTGGCTAGTGAAGCTTTAGAGTTTAGTTCTAGCCCTGTAACTAGATGTGTCCGTCAATCGGCCATGGTAAATACTACTAGTGTCAGTGTGCTGACAATAATACCTGCTTGATGTGACCGTCTGTCTGCCATGGTAAATACCACTAGTGACAGGGTGCTGACCTCATATCTCCTTCACGTGACTGTCTGTCTGTCTGTCTGCCATGGTAAAAAACCACTGGTGTCATTGTGCTGACATGATACCTGCTTGACGTGACTGTCTGTCTGTCTGCCTGCCATGGTAAATACCACTAGTGTCAGTGTGCTGACCTGATACCTGCTTGACGTGACTGTCTGTCTGCCATGGTAAATACCACTAGTGTCAGTGTGCTGACCTGATACCTGCTTGACGTGACCGTCTGTCTGCCATAGTAAATACCACTAGTGTCAGTGTGCTGACCTGATACCTGCTTGACGTGACCGTCTGTCTGCCATGGTAAATACCACTAGTGACAGTGTGCTGATCTGATTGTGTTGAAAGTGATCTTACGTCCATCATGGTAAATACCGCTAGTGTCAGAGTGCTGCTCTGATTGTGCTGAAAGTGACCTTACGTCCATCTTGGTAAATACCGCTAGTGACTGTCTGTCTGCTATGGTAAATACCACTAGCGTCAGTGTGCTGATCTGATTGTGTTGAAAGTGATCTTACGTCCATCATGGTAAATACCACTAGTGACAGTGTGCTACTCTGATTGAGCTGATTTGATCTTATGTTCATCATGGTAAATACCACTAGCGTTAGTTTGCTGCTCCGATTGGGTTGAAAGTGATCTTATGTCCATCATAGTAAATACCACAAGTGACAGTGTGCTACTCCGATTGTGTTGAAAGTGATCTTACGTCCATCATGGTAAATACCACAAGTGACAGTGTGCTGATCTGATTGTGTTGAAAGTGATCTTACATCCATCATGGTAAATACCACTGGTGACAGTGTGCTGACCTGATACCTGCTTGATGGGACTGTCTGTCATGGTAAATACAACTAGTGTAAGTGTGCTGATCTGATTGTGTTGAAAGTGATCTTACGTCCATCATAGTAAATACCACTAGTGACAGTGTGCTACTCTGATTGAGCTGATTTGAACTTATGTTCATCATGGTAAATACCACTAGCATTAGTTTGCTGGTCCGATTGGGTTGAAAGTGATCTTATGTCCATCATAGTAAATACCACAAGTGACAGTGTGCTACTCCGATTGTGTTGAAAGTGATCTTACGTCCATCATGGTAAATACCACAAGTGACAGTGTGCTGATCTGATTGTGTTGAAAGTGATCTTACATCCATCATGGTAAATACCACTGGTGACAGTGTGCTGACCTGATACCTGCTTGATGTGACCGTCTGTCATGGTAAATACAACTAGTGTAAGTGTGCTGATCTGATTGTGTTGAAAGTGATCTTACGTCCATCATGGTAAATACCACTAGTGACAGTGTGCTACTCTGATTGAGCTGATTTGAACTTATGTTCATCATGGTAAATACCACTAGCGTTAGTTTGCTGCTCCGATTGGGTTGAAAGTGATCTTATGTCCATCATAGTAAATACCACAAGTGACAGTGTGCTACTCCGATTGTGTTGAAAGTGATCTTACGTCCATCATGGTAAATACCACAAGTGACAGTGTGCTGATCTGATTGTGTTGAAAGTGATCTTACGTCCATCATAGTAAATACCACTAGTGTCAGTGTGCTGACAATGATACCTGCTTGATGTGACCATCTGTCTGCCATGGTAAATACCACTAGTGTCAGGGTGCTGACCTCATACCTCCTTCACGTGACTGTCTGTCTGTCTGCCATGGTAAAAAACCACTGGTGTCATTGTGCTGACATGATACCTGCTTGACGTGACTGTCTGTCTGTCTGCCTGCCATGGTAAATACCACTAGTGTCAGTGTGCTGACCTGATACCTGCTTGACGTCACCTTCTGTCCGTCAGCCATAGTAAATACCACTAGTGTCAGTGTGCTGATCTGACTGTGTTGAAAGTGATCGTACGTCCATCATGGTAAATACCACAAGTGTCAGTGTGCTGCTCTGATTGTGCTGAAAGTGACCTTACGTCCATCATGGTAAATGCCGGTGGTGACAGTGTGCTGACCTGATACCTGCTTGATGTGACTGTCTGTCCGTCTGCCGTGGTAAATACCACTAGTGACAGTGTGCTGATCTGATTGTGTTGAAAGTGATCTTACGTCCATCATGGGTAAATGCTGCTAGTGACAGTGTGCTGACCTGATTGTCTTGAAAGTGATCTTACGTCCATCATGGTAAATACCGCTAGTGACAGTGTGCTGACCTGATACCTGCTTGACGTCACCTTCTGTCCGTCAGCCATGGTAAATACCACTAGTGTCAGTGTGCTGAC
This sequence comes from Haliotis cracherodii, assembly GCF_022045235.1. Classification (NCBI taxonomy): domain Eukaryota; kingdom Metazoa; phylum Mollusca; class Gastropoda; order Lepetellida; family Haliotidae; genus Haliotis; species Haliotis cracherodii. The sequence continues at coordinate 40,752,738 of NW_027266264.1, forward strand.
CTGATACCTGCTTGAAGTGACCGTCTGTCTGCCATGGTAAATACCACTAGTGACAGTGTGCTGATCTGATTGTGTTGAAAGTGATCTTACGTCCATCATGGGTAAATGCTGCTAGTGACAGTGTGCTGACCTGATTGTCTTGAAAGTGATCTTACGTCCATCATGGTAAATACCACTAGTGACAGTGTGCTGACCTGATACCTGCTTGACGTGACCGTCTGTCTGCCATGGTAAATACCACTAGTGTCAGTGTGCTGACCTGATACCTGCTTGACGTGACTGTCTGTCTGTCTGCCTGCCATGGTAAATACCACTAGTGTCAGTGTGCTGACCTGAAACCTGCTTGACGTGACCGTCTGTCTGCCATGGTAAATACCACTAGTGTCAGTGTGCTGACCTGATACCTGCTTGACGTGACTGTCTGTCTGCCATGGTAAATACCACTAGTGACAGTGTGCTGATCTGATTGTGTTGAAAGTGATCTTACGTCCATCATGGGTAAATGCTGCTAGTGACAGTGTGCTGACCTGATTGTCTTGAAAGTGATCTTACGTCCATCATGGGTAAATGCTGCTAGTGACAGTGTGCTGACCTGATTGTCTTCAAAGTGATCTTACGTCCATCATGGTAAATACCACTAGTGACAGTGTGCTGACCTGATACCTGCTTGACGTGACCGTCTGTCTGTCATGGTAAATACCACTAGTGTCAGTGTGCTGACCTGATACCTGCTTGACGTGACTGTCTGTCTGTCTGCCTGCCATGGTAAATACCACTAGTGTCAGTGTGCTGACCTGAAACCTGCTTGATGTGACCGTCTGTCTGCCATGGGAAATACCACTAGTGTCAGTGTGCTGACCTGATACCTGCTTGACGTGACTGTCTGTCTGCCATGGTAAATACCACTAGTGACAGTGTGCTGATCTGATTGTGTTGAAAGTGATCTTACGTCCATCATGGGTAAATGCTGCTAGTGACAGTGTGCTGACCTGATTGTCTTGAAAGTGATCTTACGTCCATCATGGTAAATACCACTAGTGTCAGTGTGCTGCTCTGATTGTGCGGATAGTGACCTTACGTCCATCATGGTAAATACCGCTAGTGACTGTCTGTCTGCTATGGTAAATACCACTAGTGTCAGTGTGCTGATGTGATGCCTGCTTGACATGACCATCTGTCTGCCATGGTAAATACCACTAGCGTCAGTGTGCTGATCTGACTGTGTTGAAAGTGATCTTACGTCCATCATGGTAAATACCACAAGTGACAGTGTGCTGATCTGATTGTGTTGAAAGTGATCTTACGTCCATCATGGTAAATACCACTAGTGACAGTGTGCTACTCTGATTGAGCTGATTTGATCTTATGTTCATCATGGTAAATACCACTAGTGTCAGTGTGCTGACAATGACACCTGCTTGATGTGACCGTCTGTCTGCCATGGTAAATACCACTAGTGTCAGGGTGCTGACCTCATACCTCCTTCACGTGTCTGTCTGTCTGTCTGCCATGGTAAATACCACTAGTGTCAGGGTGCTGACCTCATACCTCCTTCACGTGACTGTCTGTCTGTCTGCCATGGTAAAAAACCGCTGGTGTCATTGTGCTGGCATGATACCTGCTTGACGTGACTGTCTGTCTGTCTGCCTGCCATGGTAAATACCGCTAGTGTCAGTGTGCTGACCTGATACCTGCTTGACGTGACCGTCTGTCTGCCATGGTAAATACCACTAGTGTCAGTGTGCTGACCTGATACCTGCTTGACGTGACCGTCTGTCTGCCATGGTAAATACCACTAGTGTCAGGGTGCTGACCTCATACCTCCTTCACGTGACTGTCTGTCTGTCTGCCATGGTAAAAAACCGCTGGTGTCATTGTGCTGGCATGATACCTGCTTGACGTGACTGTCTGTCTGTCTGCCTGCCATGGTAAATACCACTAGTGTCAGTGTGCTGACCTGATACCTGCTTGACGTGAACGTCTGTCTGCCATGGTAAATACCACTAGTGTCAGTGTGCTGACCTGATACCTGCTTGACGTGACCGTCTGTCTGCCATAGTAAATACCACTAGTGTCAGTGTGCTGACCTGATACCTGCTTGACGTGACCGTCTGTCTGCCATGGTAAATACCACTAGTGACAGTGTGCTGATCTGATTGTGTTGAAAGTGATCTTACGTCCATCATGGGTAAATGCTGCTAGTGACAGTGTGCTGACCTGATTGTCTTGAAAGTGATCTTACGTCCATCATGGTAAATACCGCTAGTGACAGTGTGCTGACCTGATACCTGCTTGACGTCACCTTCTGTCCGTCAGCCATGGTAAATACCACTAGTGTCAGTGTGCTGACCTGATACCTGCTTGACGTGACCGTCTGTCTGCCATGGTAAATACCACTAGTGTCAGTGTGCTGATCTGATTGTGTTGAAAGTGATCTTACATCCATCATGGGTAAATGCTGCTAGTGACAGTGTGCTGACCTGATTGTCTTGAAAGTGATCTTACGTCCATCATGGGTAAATGCTGCTAGTGACAGTGTGCTGACCTGATTGTCTTGAAAGTGATCTTACGTCCATCATGGTAAATACCGCTAGTGACAGTGTGCTGACCTGATACCTGCTTGACGTCACCTTCTGTCTGTCAGCCATGGTAAATACCACAAGTGTCAGTGTGCTGACCTGATACCTGCTTGACTTGACCGTCTGACGATCTGTCTGCCATGGTAAATACTACTAGTGTCAATGTGCTGATCTGACTGTGTTGAAAGTGATCTTACGTCCATCATGGTAAATACCACAAGTGTCAGTGTGCTGCTCTGATTGTGCTGAAAGTGACCTTACGTCCATCATGGTAAATACCACTAGTGTCAGTGTGCTGACCTGATACCTGCTTGACATGACCGTCTGTCTGCCATGGTAAATACCACTAGTGTCAGTGTGCTGATCTGATTGTGTTGAAAGTGATCTTACATCCATCATGGGTAAATGCTGCTAGTGACAGTGTGCTGACCTGATTGTCTTGAAAGTGATCTTACGTCCATCATGGGTAAATGCTGCTAGTGACAGTGTGCTGACCTGATTGTCTTGAAAGTGATCTTACGTCCATCATGGTAAATACCGCTAGTGACAGTGTGCTGACCTGATACCTGCTTGACGTCACCTTCTGTCTGTCAGCCATGGTAAATACCACAAGTGTCAGTGTGCTGACCTGATACCTGCTTGACTTGACCGTCTGACGATCTGTCTGCCATGGTAAATACTACTAGTGTCAATGTGCTGATCTGACTGTGTTGAAAGTGATCTTACGTCCATCATGGTAAATACCACAAGTGTCAGTGTGCTGCTCTGATTGTGCTGAAAGTGACCTTACGTCCATCATGGTAAATACCGCTGGTGACAGTGTGCTGACCTGATACCTGCTTGATGTGACCGTCTGTCCGTCTGCCATGGTAAATACCACTAGTGACAGTGTGCTGATCTGATTGTGTTGAAAGTGATCTTACGTCCATCATGGGTAAATGCTGCTAGTGACAGTGTGCTGACCTGATTGTCTTGAAAGTGATCTTACGTCCATCATGGTAAATACCACTAGTGACAGTGTGCTGACCTGATACCTGCTTGACGTCACCTTCTGTCCGTCAGCCATGGTAAATACCACTAGTGTCAGTGTGCTGACCTGATACCTGCTTGACGTGACCGTCTGTCTGCCATGGTAAATACCACTAGTGACAGTGTGCTGATCTGATTGTGTTGAAAGTGATCTTACGTCCATCATGGGTAAATGCTGCTAGTGACAGTGTGCTGACCTGATTGTCTTGAAAGTGATCTTACGTCCATCATGGGTAAATGCTGCTAGTGACAGTGTGCTGACCTGATTGTCTTCAAAGTGATCTTACGTCCATCATGGTAAATACCACTAGTGACAGTGTGCTGACCTGATACCTGCTTGACGTGACCGTCTGTCTGCCATGGTAAATACCACTAGTGTAAGTGTGCTGACCTGATACCTGCTTGACATGACTGTCTGTCTGTCTGCCTGCCATGGTAAATACCACTAGTGTCAGTGTGCTGACCTGAAACCTGCTTGACGTGACCGTCTGTCTGCCATGGTAAATACCACTAGTGTCAGTGTGCTGACCTGATACCTGCTTGACGTGACTGTCTGTCTGCCATGGTAAATACCACTAGTGACAGTGTGCTGATCTGATTGTGTTGAAAGTGATCTTACGTCCATCATGGGTAAATGCTGCTAGTGACAGTGTGCTGACCTGATTGTCTTGAAAGTGATCTTACGTCCATCATGGTAAATACCACTAGTGTCAGTGTGCTGCTCTGATTGTGCGGATAGTGACCTTACGTCCATCATGGTAAATACCGCTAGTGACTGTCTGTCTGCTATGGTAAATACCACTAGTGTCAGTGTGCTGATGTGATGCCTGCTTGACGTGACCATCTGTCTGCCATGGTAAATACCACTAGCGTCAGTGTGCTGATCTGACTGTGTTGAAAGTGATCTTACGTCCATCATGGTAAATACCACAAGTGACAGTGTGCTGATCTGATTGTGTTGAAAGTGATCTTACGTCCATCATGGTAAATACCACTAGTGACAGTGTGCTACTCTGATTGAGCTGATTTGATCTTATGTTCATCATGGTAAATACCACTAGTGTCAGTGTGCTGACAATGACACCTGCTTGATGTGACCGTCTGTCTGCCATGGTAAATACCACTAGTGTCAGGGTGCTGACCTCATACCTCCTTCACGTGACTGTCTGTCTGTCTGCCATGGTAAAAAACCACTGGTGTCATTGTGCTGACATGATACCTGCTTGACGTGACTGTCTGTCTGTCTGCCTGCCATGGTAAATACCACTGGTGACAGTGTGCTGACCTGATACCTGCTTGATGTGACCGTCTGTCATGGTAAATACAACTAGTGTAAGTGTGCTGATCTGATTGTGTTGAAAGTGATCTTACGTCCATCATGGTAAATACCACTAGTGTCAGTGTGCTGACAATGATACCTGCTTGATGTGACCGTCTGTCTGCCATGGTAAATACCACTAGTGTCAGGGTGCTGACCTCATACCTCCTTCACGTGACTGTCTGTCTGTCTGCCATGGTAAAAAACCGCTGGTGTCATTGTGCTGGCATGATACCTGCTTGACGTGACTGTCTGTCTGTCTGCCTGCCATGGTAAATACCGCTAGTGTCAGTGTGCTGACCTGATACCTGCTTGACGTGACCGTCTGTCTGCCATGGTAAATACCACTAGTGTCAGTGTGCTGACCTGATACCTGCTTGACGTGACCGTCTGTCTGCCATGGTAAATACCACTAGTGACAGTGTGCTGATCTGATTGTGTTGAAAGTGATCTTACGTCCATCATGGGTAAATGCTGCTAGTGACAGTGTGCTGACCTGATTGTCTTGAAAGTGATCTTACGTCCATCATGGGTAAATGCTGCTAGTGACAGTGTGCTGACCTGATTGTCTTGAAAGTGATCTTACGTCCATCATGGTAAATACCGCTAGTGACAGTGTGCTGACCTGATACCTGCTTGACGTCACCTTCTGTCCGTCAGCCATGGTAAATACCACTAGTGTCAGTGTGCTGCTCTGATTGTGCTGAAAGTGACCTTACATCCATCATGGTAAATACCGCTGGTGACAGTGTGCTGACCTGATACCTGCTTGATGTGACTGTCTGTCCGTCTGCCATGGTAAATACCACTAGTGACAGTGTGCTGATCTGATTGTGTTGAAAGTGATCTTACGTCCATCATGGGTAAATGCTGCTAGTGACAGTGTGCTGACCTGATTGTCTTGAAAGTGATCTTACGTCCATCATGGTAAATACCGCTAGTGACAGTGTGCTGACCTGATACCTGCTTGACGTCACCTTCTGTCCGTCAGCCATGGTAAATACCACTAGTGTCAGTGTGCTGACCTGATACCTGCTTGACGTGACCGTCTGTCTGCCATGGTAAATACCACTAGTGACAGTGTGCTGATCTGATTGTGTTGAAAGTGATCTTACGTCCATCATGGGTAAATGCTGCTAGTGACAGTGTGCTGACCTGATTGTCTTGAAAGTGATCTTACGTCCATCATGGGTAAATGCTGCTAGTGACAGTGTGCTGACCTGATTGTCTTCAAAGTGATCTTACGTCCATCATGGTAAATACCACTAGTGACAGTGTGCTGACCTGATACCTGCTTGACGTGACCGTCTGTCTGCCATGGTAAATACCACTAGTGTCAGTGTGCTGACCTGATACCTGCTTGACGTGACTGTCTGTCTGTCTGCCTGCCATGGTAAATACCACTAGTGTCAGTGTGCTGACCTGAAACCTGCTTGACGTGACCGTCTGTCTGCCATGGGAAATACCACTAGTGTCAGTGTGCTGACCTGATACCTGCTTGACGTGACTGTCTGTCTGCCATGGTAAATACCACTAGTGACAGTGTGCTGATCTGATTGTGTTGAAAGTGATCTTACGTCCATCATGGGTAAATGCTGCTAGTGACAGTGTGCTGACCTGATTGTCTTGAAAGTGATCTTACGTCCATCATGGTAAATACCACTAGTGTCAGTGTGCTGCTCTGATTGTGCGGATAGTGACCTTACGTCCATCATGGTAAATACCGCTAGTGACTGTCTGTCTGCTATGGTAAATACCACTAGTGTCAGTGTGCTGATGTGATGCCTGCTTGACGTGACCATCTGTCTGCCATGGTAAATACCACTAGCGTCAGTGTGCTGATCTGACTGTGTTGAAAGTGATCTTACGTCCATCATGGTAAATACCACAAGTGACAGTGTGCTGATCTGATTGTGTTGAAAGTGATCTTACGTCCATCATGGTAAATACCACTAGTGACAGTGTGCTACTCTGATTGAGCTGATTTGATCTTATGTTCATCATGGTAAATACCACTAGTGTCAGTGTGCTGACCTGATACCTGCTTGACGTGACCGTCTGTCTGCCATGGTAAATACCACTAGTGTCAGTGTGCTGACCTGATACCTGCTTGACGTGATCGTCTGTCTGCCATAGTAAATACCACTAGTGTCAGTGTGCTGACCTGATACCTGCTTGACGTCACCTTCTGTCTGTCAGCCATGGTAAATACCACTAGTGTCAGTGTGCTGACCTGATACCTGCTTGACTTGACCGTCTGACGATCTGTCTGCCATGGTAAATACTACTAGTGTCAATGTGCTGATCTGACTGTGTTGAAAGTGATCTTACGTCCATCATGGTAAATACCACAAGTGTCAGTGTGCTGCTCTGATTGTGCTGAAAGTGACCTTACGTCCATCATGGTAAATACCGCTGGTGACAGTGTGCTGACCTGATACCTGCTTGATGTGATTGTCTGTCCGTCTGCCATGGTAAATACCACTAGTGTCAGTGTGCTGATCTGATTGTGTTGAAAGTGATCTTATGTCCATCATAGTAAATACCACAAGTGACAGTGTGCTACTCCGATTGTGTTGAAAGTGATCTTACATCCATCATGGGAAATACCACTGGTGACAGTGTGCTGACCTGATACCTGCTTGATGTGACCGTCTGTCATGGTAAATACAACTAGTGTAAGTGTGCTGATCTGATTGTGTTGAAAGTGATCTTACGTCCATCATAGTAAATACCACTAGTGTCAGTGTGCTGACAATGATACCTGCTTGATGTGACCGTCTGTCTGCCATGGTAAATACCACTAGTGTCAGGGTGCTGACCTCATACCTCCTTCACGTGACTGTCTGTCTGTCTGCCATGGTAAAAAACCACTGGTGTCATTGTGCTGACATGATACCTGCTTGACGTGACTGTCTGTCTGTCTGCCTGCCATGGTAAATACCACTAGTGTCAGTGTGCTGACCTGATGCCTGCTTGACGTGACCGTCTGTCTGCCATGGTAAATACCACTAGTGTCAGTGTGCTGACCTGATACCTGCTTGACGTGACCGTCTGTCTGCCATAGTAAATACCACTAGTGTCAGTGTGCTGACCTGATACCTGCTTGACGTGACTGTCTGTCTGCCATGGTAAATACCACTAGTGACAGTGTGCTGATCTGATTGTGTTGAAAGTGATCTTACGTCCATCATGGGTAAATGCTGCTAGTGACAGTGTGCTGACCTGATTGTCTTGAAAGTGATCTTACGTCCATCATGGTAAATACCGCTAGTGACAGTGTGCTGACCTGATACCTGCTTGATGTGACCGTCTGTCCGTCTGCCATGGTAAATACCACTAGTGACAGTGTGCTGATCTGATTGTGTTGAAAGTGATCTTACGTCCATCATGGGTAAATGCTGCTAGTGACAGTGTGCTGACCTGATTGTCTTGAAAGTGATCTTACGTCCATCATGGTAAATACCACTAGTGACAGTGTGCTGACCTGATACCTGCTTGACGTCACCTTCTGTCCGTCAGCCATGGTAAATACCACTAGTGTCAGTGTGCTGACCTGATACCTGCTTGACGTGACCGTCTGTCTGCCATGGTAAATACCACTAGTGACAGTGTGCTGATCTGATTGTGTTGAAAGTGATCTTACGTCCATCATGGGTAAATGCTGCTAGTGACAGTGTGCTGACCTGATTGTCTTGAAAGTGATCTTACGTCCATCATGGGTAAATGCTGCTAGTGACAGTGTGCTGACCTGATTGTCTTGAAAGTGATCTTACGTCCATCATGGGTAAATGCTGCTAGTGACAGTGTGCTGACCTGATTGTCTTCAAAGTGATCTTACGTCCATCATGGTAAATACCACTAGTGACAGTGTGCTGACCTGATACCTGCTTGACGTGACCGTCTGTCTGCCATGGTAAATACCACTAGTGTAAGTGTGCTGACCTGATACCTGCTTGACATGACTGTCTGTCTGTCTGCCTGCCATGGTAAATACCACTAGTGTCAGTGTGCTGACCTGAAACCTGCTTGATGTGACCGTCTGTCATGGTAAATACAACTAGTGTAAGTGTGCTGATCTGATTGTGTTGAAAGTGATCTTACGTCCATCATGGTAAATACCACTAGTGTCAGTGTGCTGACAATGATACCTGCTTGATGTGACCGTCTGTCTGCCATGGTAAATACCACTAGTGTCAAGGTGCTGACCTCATACCTCCTTCACGTGACTGTCTGTCTGTCTGCCATGGTAAAAAACCGCTGGTGTCATTGTGCTGGCATGATACCTGCTTGACGTGACTGTCTGTCTGTCTGCCTGCCATGGTAAATACCACTAGTGTCAGTGTGCTGACCTGATACCTGCTTGACGTGAACGTCTGTCTGCCATGGTAAATACCACTAGTGTCAGTGTGCTGACCTGATACCTGCTTGACGTGACCGTCTGTCTGCCATAGTAAATACCACTAGTGTCAGTGTGCTGACCTGATACCTGCTTGACGTGACCGTCTGTCTGCCATGGTAAATACCACTAGTGACAGTGTGCTGATCTGATTGTGTTGAAAGTGATCTTACGTCCATCATGGGTAAATGCTGCTAGTGACAGTGTGCTGACCTGATTGTCTTGAAAGTGATCTTACGTCCATCATGGTAAATACCGCTAGTGACAGTGTGCTGACCTGATACCTGCTTGACGTCACCTTCTGTCCGTCAGCCATGGTAAATACCACTAGTGTCAGTGTGCTGACCTGATACCTGCTTGACGTGACCGTCTGTCTGCCATGGTAAATACCACTAGTGTCAGTGTGCTGATTTGATTGTGTTGAAAGTGATCTTACGTCCATCATGGGTAAATGCTGCTAGTGACAGTGTGCTGACCTGATTGTCTTGAAAGTGATCTTACGTCCATCATGGGTAAATGCTGCTAGTGACAGTGTGCTGACCTGATTGTCTTGAAAGTGATCTTACGTCCATCATGGTAAATACCGCTAGTGACAGTGTGCTGACCTGATACCTGCTTGACGTCACCTTCTGTCCGTCAGCCATGGTAAATACCACTAGTGTCAGTGTGCTGCTCTGATTGTGCTGAAAGTGACCTTACATCCATCATGGTAAATACCGCTGGTGACAGTGTGCTGACCTGATACCTGCTTGATGTGACTGTCTGTCCGTCTGCCATGGTAAATACCACTAGTGACAGTGTGCTGATCTGATTGTGTTGAAAGTGATCTTACGTCCATCATGGGTAAATGCTGCTAGTGACAGTGTGCTGACCTGATTGTCTTGAAAGTGATCTTACGTCCATCATGGTAAATACCGCTAGTGACAGTGTGCTGACCTGATACCTGCTTGACGTCACCTTCTGTCCGTCAGCCATGGTAAATACCACTAGTGTCAGTGTGCTGACCTGATACCTGCTTGACGTGACCGTCTGTCTGCCATGGTAAATACCACTAGTGACAGTGTGCTGATCTGATTGTGTTGAAAGTGATCTTACGTCCATCATGGGTAAATGCTGCTAGTGACAGTGTGCTGACCTGATTGTCTTGAAAGTGATCTTACGTCCATCATGGGTAAATGCTGCTAGTGACAGTGTGCTGACCTGATTGTCTTCAAAGTGATCTTACGTCCATCATGGTAAATACCACTAGTGACAGTGTGCTGACCTGATACCTGCTTGACGTGACCGTCTGTCTGCCATGGTAAATACCACTAGTGTCAGTGTGCTGACCTGATACCTGCTTGACGTGACTGTCTGTCTGTCTGCCTGCCATGGTAAATACCACTAGTGTCAGTGTGCTGACCTGAAACCTGCTTGACGTGACCGTCTGTCTGCCATGGTAAATACCACTAGTGTCAGTGTGCTGACCTGATACCTGCTTGACGTGACTGTCTGTCTGCCATGGTAAATACCACTAGTGACAGTGTGCTGATCTGATTGTGTTGAAAGTGATCTTACGTCCATCATGGGTAAATGCTGCTAGTGACAGTGTGCTGACCTGATTGTCTTGAAAGTGATCTTACGTCCATCATGGTAAATACCACTAGTGTCAGTGTGCTGCTCTGATTGTGCGGATAGTGACCTTACGTCCATCATGGTAAATACCGCTAGTGACTGTCTGTCTGCTATGGTAAATACCACTAGTGTCAGTGTGCTGATGTGATGCCTGCTTGACGTGACCATCTGTCTGCCATGGTAAATACCACTAGCGTCAGTGTGCTGATCTGACTGTGTTGAAAGTGATCTTACGTCCATCATGGTAAATACCACAAGTGACAGTGTGCTGATCTGATTGTGTTGAAAGTGATCTTACGTCCATCATGGTAAATACCACTAGTGACAGTGTGCTACTCTGATTGAGCTGATTTGATCTTATGTTCATCATGGTAAATACCACTAGTGTCAGTGTGCTGACCTGATACCTGCTTGACGTGACCGTCTGTCTGCCATGGTAAATACCACTAGTGTCAGTGTGCTGACCTGATACCTGCTTGACGTGATCGTCTGTCTGCCATAGTAAATACCACTAGTGTCAGTGTGCTGACCTGATACCTGCTTGACGTCACCTTCTGTCTGTCAGCCATGGTAAATACCACTAGTGTCAGTGTGCTGACCTGATACCTGCTTGACTTGACCGTCTGACGATCTGTCTGCCATGGTAAATACTACTAGTGTCAATGTGCTGATCTGACTGTGTTGAAAGTGATCTTACGTCCATCATGGTAAATACCACAAGTGTCAGTGTGCTGCTCTGATTGTGCTGAAAGTGACCTTACGTCCATCATGGTAAATACCGCTGGTGACAGTGTGCTGACCTGATACCTGCTTGATGTGACTGTCTGTCCGTCTGCCATGGTAAATACCACTAGTGACAATGTGCTGATCTGATTGTGTTGAAAGTGATCTTACGTCCATCATGGTAAATACCACAAGTGACAGTGTGCTGATCTGATTGTGTTGAAAGTGATCTTACGTCTATCATGGTAAATACCACTGGTGACAGTGTGCTGACCTGATACCTGCTTGATGTGACCGTCTGTCATGGTAAATACAACTAGTGTCAGTGTGCTGATCTGATTGTGTTGAAAGTGATCTTACGTCCATCATAGTAAATACCACTAGTGTCAGTGTGCTGACAATGATACCTGCTTGATGTAACCGTCTGTCTGCCATGGTAAATACCACTAGTGTCAGGGTGCTGACCTCATACCTCCTTCACGTGACTGTCTGTCTGTCTGCCATGGTAAAAAAACACTGGTGTCATTGTGCTGACATGATACCTGCTTGACGTGACTGTCTGTCTGTCTGCCTGCCATGGTAAATACCACTAGTGTCAGTGTGCTGACCTGATACCTGCTTGACGTGACTGTCTGTCTGCCATGGTAAATACCACTAGTGTCAGTGTGCTGACCTGATACCTGCTTGACGTGACCGTCTGTCTGCCATGGTAAATACCACTAGTGACAGTGTGCTGACCTGATTGTCTTCAAAGTGATCTGACGTCCATCATGGTAAATACCGCTAGTGACAGTGTGCTGACCTGATACCTGCTTGACGTCACCTTCTGTCCGTCAGCCATGGTAAATAACACTAGTGTCAGTGTGCTGACCTGATACCTGCTTGACTTGACCGTCTGACGATCTGTCTGCCATGGTAAATACTACTAGTGTCAATGTGCTGATCTGACTGTGTTGAAAGTGATCTTACGTCCATCATGGTAAATACCACAAGTGTCAGTGTGCTGCTCTGATTGTGCTGAAAGTGACCTTACATCCATCATGGTAAATGCCGGTGGTGACAGTGTGCTGACCTGATACCTGCTTGATGTGACTGTCTGTCCGTCTGCCATGGTAAATACCACTAGTGACAGTGTGCTGATCTGATTGTGTTGAAAGTGATGTTACGTCCATCATAGTAAATACCACAAGTGACAGTGTGCTACTCTGATTATGTTGAAAGTGATCTTACATCCATCATGGTAAATACCACTGGTGACAGTGTGCTGACCTGATACCTGCTTGATGTGACCGTCTGTCATGGTAAATACAACTAGTGTCAGTGTGCTGATCTGATTGTGTTGAAAGTGATCTTACGTCCATCATGGTAAATACCACTAGTGTCAGTGTGCTGACAATGATACCTGCTTGATGTGACCGTCTGTCTGCCATGGTAAATACCACTAGTGTCAGGGTGCTGACCTCATACCTCCTTCACGTGACTGTCTGTCTGTCTGCCATGGTAAAAAACCACTGGTGTCATTGTGCTGACATGATACCTGCTTGACGTGACTGTCTGTCTGTCTGCCTGCCATGGTAAATACCACTAGTGTCAGTGTGCTGATCTGATTGTGTTGAAAGTGATCTTATGTCCATCATAGTAAATACCACAAGTGACAGTGTGCTACTCCGATTGTGTTGAAAGTGATCTTACATCCATCATGGGAAATACCACTGGTGACAGTGTGCTGACCTGATACCTGCTTGATGTGACCGTCTGTCATGGTAAATACAACTAGTGTCAGTGTGCTGATCTGATTGTGTTGAAAATGATCTTACGTCCATCATAGTAAATACCACTAGTGTCAGTGTGCTGACAATGATACCTGCTTGATGTAACCGTCTGTCTGCCATGGTAAATACCACTAGTGTCAGGGTGCTGACCTCATACCTCCTTCACGTGACTGTCTGTCTGTCTGCCATGGTAAAAAACCACTGGTGTCAGTGTGCTGACATGATACCTGCTTGACGTGACTGTCTGTCTGTCCGTCAGCCATGGTAAATACCACTAGTGTCAGTGTGCTGACCTGATACCTGCTTGACGTGACCGTCTGTCTGCCATGGTAAATACCACTGGTGACAGTGTGCTGATCTGATTGTGTTGAAAGTGATCTTAGGTCCATCATGGGTAAATGCTGCTAGTGACAGTGTGCTGACCTGATTGTCTTGAAAGTGATCTTACGTCCATCATGGTAAATACCGCTAGTGACAGTGTGCTGACCTGATACCTGCTTGACGTCACCTTCTGTCCGTCAGCCATGGTAAATAACACTAGTGTCAGTGTGCTGACCTGATACCTGCTTGACTTGACCGTCTGACGATCTGTCTGCCATGGTAAATACTACTAGTGTCAATGTGCTGATCTGACTGTGTTGAAAGTGATCTTACGTCCATCATGGTAAATACCACAAGTGTCAGTGTGCTGCTCTGATTGTGCTGAAAGTGACCTTACGTCCATCATGGTAAATGCCGGTGGTGACAGTGTGCTGACCTGATACCTGCTTGATGTGACTGTCTGTCCGTCTGCCATGGTAAATACCACTAGTGACAATGTGCTGATCTGATTGTGTTGAAAGTGATCTTACGTCCATCATGGTAAATACCACAAGTGACAGTGTGCTGATCTGATTGTGTTGAAAGTGATCTTACGTCTATCATGGTAAATACCACTGGTGACAGTGTGCTGACCTGATACCTGCTTGATGTGACCGTCTGTCATGGTAAATACAACTAGTGTCAGTGTGCTGATCTGATTGTGTTGAAAGTGATCTTACGTCCATCATAGTAAATACCACTAGTGTCAGTGTGCTGACAATGATACCTGCTTGATGTAACCGTCTGTCTGCCATGGTAAATACCACTAGTGTCAGGGTGCTGACCTCATACCTCCTTCACGTGACTGTCTGTCTGTCTGCCATGGTAAAAAACCACTGGTGTCATTGTGCTGACATGATACCTGCTTGACGTGACTGTCTGTCTGTCTGCCTGCCATGGTAAATACCACTAGTGTCAGTGTGCTGACCTGATACCTGCTTGACGTGACTGTCTGTCTGCCATGGTAAATACCACTAGTGTCAGTGTGCTGACCTGATACCTGCTTGACGTGACCGTCTGTCTGCCATGGTAAATACCACTAGTGACAGTGTGCTGACCTGATTGTCTTCAAAGTGATCTGACGTCCATCATGGTAAATACCGCTAGTGACAGTGTGCTGACCTGATACCTGCTTGACGTCACCTTCTGTCCGTCAGCCATGGTAAATAACACTAGTGTCAGTGTGCTGACCTGATACCTGCTTGACTTGACCGTCTGACGATCTGTCTGCCATGGTAAATACTACTAGTGTCAATGTGCTGATCTGACTGTGTTGAAAGTGATCTTACGTCCATCATGGTAAATACCACAAGTGTCAGTGTGCTGCTCTGATTGTGCTGAAAGTGACCTTACATCCATCATGGTAAATGCCGGTGGTGACAGTGTGCTGACCTGATACCTGCTTGATGTGACTGTCTGTCCGTCTGCCATGGTAAATACCACTAGTGACAGTGTGCTGATCTGATTGTGTTGAAAGTGATGTTACGTCCATCATAGTAAATACCACAAGTGACAGTGTGCTACTCCGATTATGTTGAAAGTGATCTTACATCCATCATGGTAAATACCACTGGTGACAGTGTGCTGACCTGATACCTGCTTGATGTGACCGTCTGTCATGGTAAATACAACTAGTGTCAGTGTGCTGATCTGATTGTGTTGAAAGTGATCTTACGTCCATCATGGTAAATACCACTAGTGTCAGTGTGCTGACAATGATACCTGCTTGATGTGACCGTCTGTCTGCCATGGTAAATACCACTAGTGTCAGGGTGCTGACCTCATACCTCCTTCACGTGACTGTCTGTCTGTCTGCCATGGTAAAAAACCACTGGTGTCATTGTGCTGACATGATACCTGCTTGACGTGACTGTCTGTCTGTCTGCCTGCCATGGTAAATACCACTAGTGTCAGTGTGCTGATCTGATTGTGTTGAAAGTGATCTTATGTCCATCATAGTAAATACCACAAGTGACAGTGTGCTACTCCGATTGTGTTGAAAGTGATCTTACATCCATCATGGGAAATACCACTGGTGACAGTGTGCTGACCTGATACCTGCTTGATGTGACCGTCTGTCATGGTAAATACAACTAGTGTCAGTGTGCTGATCTGATTGTGTTGAAAATGATCTTACGTCCATCATAGTAAATACCACTAGTGTCAGTGTGCTGACAATGATACCTGCTTGATGTAACCGTCTGTCTGCCATGGTAAATACCACTAGTGTCAGGGTGCTGACCTCATACCTCCTTCACGTGACTGTCTGTCTGTCTGCCATGGTAAAAAACCACTGGTGTCAGTGTGCTGACATGATACCTGCTTGACGTGACTGTCTGTCTGTCTGCCTGCCATGGTAAATACCACTAGTGTCAGTGTGCTGACCTGATACCTGCTTGACGTGACCGTCTGTCTGCCATGGTAAATACCACTAGTGTCAGTGTGCTGACCTGATACCTGCTTGACGTGACCGTCTGTCTGCCATAGTAAATACCACTAGTGTCAGTGTGCTGACCTGATACCTGCTTGACGTGACCGTCTGTCTGCCATGGTAAATACCACTAGTGACAGTGTGCTGATCTGATTGTGTTGAAAGTGATCTTATGTCCATCATGGGTAAATGCTGCTAGTGACAGTGTGCTGACCTGATTGTCTTGAAAGTGATCTTACGTCCATCATGGTAAATACCGCTAGTGACAGTGTGCTGACCTGATACCTGCTTGACGTGACCGTCTGTCTGCCATGGTAAATACCACTAGTGTCAGTGTGCTGACCTGATACCTGCTTGACGTGACTGTCTGTCTGTCTGCCTGCCATAGTAAATACCACTAGTGTCAGTGTGCTGACCTGAAACCTGCTTGACGTGACCGTCTGTCTGCCACGGTAAATACCACTAGTGTCAGGGTGCTGACCTCATACCTCCTTCACGTGACTGTCTGTCTGTCTGCCATGGTAAAAAACCACTGGTGTCATTGTGCTGACATGATACCTGCTTGACGTGACTGTCTGTCTGTCTGTCTGCCATGGTAAATACCACTAGTGTCAGTGTGCTGACCTGATACCTGCTTGACGTGACCGTCTGTCTGCCATAGTAAATACCACTAGTGTCAGTGTGCTGACCTGATACCTGCTTGACGTGACCGTCTGTCTGCCATGGTAAATACCACTAGTGACAGTGTGCTGATCTGATTGTGTTGAAAGTGATCTTATGTCCATCATGGGTAAATGCTGCTAGTGACAGTGTGCTGACCTGATTGTCTTGAAAGTGATCTTACGTCCATCATGGTAAATACCGCTAGTGACAGTGTGCTGACCTGATACCTGCTTGACGTGACCGTCTGTCTGCCATGGTAAATACCACTAGTGTCAGTGTGCTGACCTGATACCTGCTTGACGTGACCGTCTGTCTGTCTGCCTGCCATAGTAAATACCACTAGTGTCAGTGTGCTGACCTGAAACCTGCTTGACGTGACCGTCTGTCTGCCACGGTAAATACCACTAGTGACAGTGTGCTGATCTGATTGTGTTGAAAGTGATCTTACGTCCATCATGGGTAAATGCTGCTAGTGACAGTGTGCTGACCTGATTGTCTTGAAAGTGATCTTATGTCCATCATGGTAAATACCGCTAGTGACAGTGTGCTGACCTGATACCTGCTTGACGTCACCTTCTGTCCGTCAGCCATGGTAAATACCACTAGTGTCAGTGTGCTGACCTGATACCTGCTTGACGTGACCGTCTGTCTGCCATGGTAAATACCACTGGTGACAGTGTGCTGATCTGATTGTGTTGAAAGTGATCTTACGTCCATCATGGGTAAATGCTGCTAGTGACAGTGTGCTGACCTGATTGTCTTGAAAGTGATCTTACGTCCATCATGGTAAATACCGCTAGTGACAGTGTGCTGACCTGATACCTGCTTGACGTCACCTTCTGTCCGTCAGCCATGGTAAATAACACTAGTGTCAGTGTGCTGACCTGATACCTGCTTGACTTGACCGTCTGACGATCTGTCTGCCATGGTAAATACTACTAGTGTCAATGTGCTGATCTGACTGTGTTGAAAGTGATCTTACGTCCATCATGGTAAATACCACAAGTGTCAGTGTGCTGCTCTGATTGTGCTGAAAGTGACCTTACGTCCATCATGGTAAATGCCGGTGGTGACAGTGTGCTGACCTGATACCTGCTTGATGTGACTGTCTGTCCGTCTGCCATGGTAAATACCACTAGTGACAATGTGCTGATCTGATTGTGTTGAAAGTGATCTTACGTCCATCATGGTAAATACCACAAGTGACAGTGTGCTGATCTGATTGTGTTGAAAGTGATCTTACGTCCATCATGGTAAATACCACTGGTGACAGTGTGCTGACCTGATACCTGCTTGATGTGACCGTCTGTCATGGTAAATACAACTAGTGTCAGTGTGCTGATCTGATTGTGTTGAAAGTGATCTTGCGTCCATCATAGTAAATACCACTAGTGTCAGTGTGCTGACAATGATACCTGCTTGATGTAACCGTCTGTCTGCCATGGTAAATACCACTAGTGTCAGGGTGCTGACCTCATACCTCCTTCACGTGACTGTCTGTCTGTCTGCCATGGTAAAAAACCACTGGTGTCATTGTGCTGACATGATACCTGCTTGACGTGACTGTCTGTCTGTCTGCCTGCCATGGTAAATACCACTAGTGTCAGTGTGCTGACCTGATACCTGCTTGACGTGACTGTCTGTCTGCCATGGTAAATACCACTAGTGTCAGTGTGCTGACCTGATACCTGCTTGACGTGACCGTCTGTCTGCCATGGTAAATACCACTAGTGACAGTGTGCTGACCTGATTGTCTTCAAAGTGATCTGACGTCCATCATGGTAAATACCGCTAGTGACAGTGTGCTGACCTGATACCTGCTTGACGTCACCTTCTGTCCGTCAGCCATGGTAAATAACACTAGTGTCAGTGTGCTGACCTGATACCTGCTTGACTTGACCGTCTGACGATCTGTCTGCCATGGTAAATACTACTAGTGTCAATGTGCTGATCTGACTGTGTTGAAAGTGATCTTACGTCCATCATGGTAAATACCACAAGTGTCAGTGTGCTGCTCTGATTGTGCTGAAAGTGACCTTACATCCATCATGGTAAATGCCGGTGGTGACAGTGTGCTGACCTGATACCTGCTTGATGTGACTGTCTGTCCGTCTGCCATGGTAAATACCACTAGTGACAATGTGCTGATCTGATTGTGTTGAAAGTGATGTTACGTCCATCATAGTAAATACCACAAGTGACAGTGTGCTACTCCGATTATGTTGAAAGTGATCTTACATCCATCATGGTAAATACCACTGGTGACAGTGTGCTGACCTGATACCTGCTTGATGTGACCGTCTGTCATGGTAAATACAACTAGTGTCAGTGTGCTGATCTGATTGTGTTGAAAGTGATCTTACGTCCATCATGGTAAATACCACTAGTGTCAGTGTGCTGACAATGATACCTGCTTGATGTGACCGTCTGTCTGCCATGGTAAATACCACTAGTGTCAGGGTGCTGACCTCATACCTGCTTGACGTGACCGTCTGTCTGCCATAGTAAATACCACTAGTGTCAGTGTGCTGACCTGATACCTGCTTGACGTGACCGTCTGTCTGCCATGGTAAATACCACTAGTGACAGTGTGCTGATCTGATTGTGTTGAAAGTGATCTTACGTCCATCATGGGTAAATGCTGCTAGTGACAGTGTGCTGACCTGATTGTCTTGAAAGTGATCTTACGTCCATCATGGTAAATACCGCTAGTGACAGTGTGCTGACCTGATACCTGCTTGACGTCACCTTCTGTCCGTCAGCCATGTTAAATACCACTAGTGTCAGTGTGCTGACCTGATACCTGCTTGACGTGACTGTCTGTCTGCCATGGTAAATACCACTAGTGACAGTGTGCTGATCTGATTGTGTTGAAAGTGATCTTACGTCCATCATGGGTAAATGCTGCTAGTGACAGTGTGCTGACCTGATTGTCTTGAAAGTGATCTTACCTCCATCATGGGTAAATGCTGCTAGTGACAGTGTGCTGACCTGATTGTCTTCAAAGTGATCTTACGTCCATCATGGTAAATACCGCTAGTGACAGTGTGCTGACCTGATACCTGCTTGACGTGACTGTCTGTCTGCCATGGTAAATACCACTAGTGTCAGTGTGCTGACCTGATACCTGCTTGACGTGACTGTCTGTCTGTCTGCCTGCCATGGTAAATACCACTAGTGTCAGTGTGCTGACCTGATACCTGCTTGACGTGACTGTCTGTCTGTCTGCCTGCCATGGTAAATACCACTAGTGTCAGTGTGCTGACCTGAAACCTGCTTGACGTGACCGTCTGTCTGCCATGGTAAATACCACTAGTGTCAGTGTGCTGACCTGATACCTGCTTGACGTGACTGTCTGTCTGCCATGGTAAATACCACTAGTGACAGTGTGCTGATCTGATTGTGTTGAAAGTGATCTTACGTCCATCATGGGTAAATGCTGCTAGTGACAGTGTGCTGACCTGATTGTGTTGAAAGTGATCTTACGTCCATCATGGTAAATACCACTAGTGTCAGTGTGCTGCTCTGATTGTGCGGATAGTGACCTTACGTCCATCATGGTAAATAACGCTAGTGACTGTCTGTCTGCTATGGTAAATACCACTAGTGTCAGTGTGCTGATGTGATGCCTGCTTGACGTGACCATCTGTCTGCCATGGTAAATACCACTAGCGTCAGTGTGCTGATCTGACTGTGTTGAAAGTGATCTTACGTCCATCATGGTAAATACCACAAGTGACAGTGTGCTGATCTGATTGTGTTGAAAGTGATCTTACGTCCATCATGGTAAATACCACTTGTGACAGTGTGCTACTCTGATTGAGATGATTTGATCTTATGTTCATCATGGTAAATACCACTAGTGTCAGTGTGCTGACAATGATACCTGCTTGATGTGACCGTCTGTCTGCCATGGTAAATACCACTAGTGTCGGGGTGCTGACCTCATACCTCCTTCACGTGACTGTCTGTCTGTCTGCCATGGTAAAAAACCACTGGTGTCATTGTGCTGACATGATACCTGCTTGACGTGACTGTCTGTCTGTCTGCCTGCCATGGTAAATACCACTAGTGTCAGTGTGCTGACCTGATACCTGCTTGACGTGACCGTCTGTCTGCCATGGTAAATACCACTAGTGTCAGTGTGCTGACCTGATACCTGCTTGACGTGACCGTCTGTCTGCCATGGTAAATACCACTAGTGACAGTGTGCTGATCTGATTGTGTTGAAAGTGATCTTACGTCCATCATGGGTAAATGCTGCTAGTGACAGTGTGCTGACCTGATTGTCTTCAAAGTGATCTTACGTCCATCATGGTAAATACCGCTAGTGACAGTGTGCTGACCTGATACCTGCTTGACGTGACTGTCTGTCTGCCATGGTAAATACCACTAGTGACAGTGTGCTGATCTGATTGTGTTGAAAGTGATCTTACTTCCATCATGGGTAAATGCTGCTAGTGACAGTGTGCTGACCTGATTGTCTTCAAAGTGATCTTACGTCCATCATGGTAAATACCGCTAGTGACAGTGTGCTGACCTGATACCTGCTTGACGTGACTGTCTGTCTGCAATGGTAAATACCACTAGTGTCAGTGTGCTGACCTGATACCTGCTTGACGTGACTGTCTGTCTGTCTGTCTGCCATGGTAAATACCACTAGTGTCAGTGTGCTGACCTGAAACCTGCTTGACGTGACCGTCTGTCTGCCATGGTAAATACCACTAGTGTCAGTGTGCTGACCTGATACCTGCTTGACGTGACTGTCTGTCTGCCATGGTAAATACCACTAGTGACAGTGTGCTGATCTGATTGTGTTGAAAGTGATCTTACGTCCATCATGGGTAAATGCTGCTAGTGACAGTGTGCTGACCTGATTGTCTTGAAAGTGATCTTACGTCCATCATGGTAAATACCGCTAGTGACAGTGTGCTGACCTGATACCTGCTTGACGTCACCTTCTGTCCGTCAGCCATGGTAAATACCACTAGTGTCAGTGTGCTGACCTGATACCTGCTTGACGTGACTGTCTGTCTGTCTGCCTGCCATGGTAAATACCACTAGTGTCAGTGTGCTGACCTGATACCTGCTTGACGTGACTGTCTGTCTGTCTGCCTGCCATGGTAAATACCACTAGTGTCAGTGTGCTGACCTGAAACTTGCTTGACGTGACCGTCTGTCTGCCATGGTAAATACCACTAGTGTCAGTGTGCTGACCTGATACCTGCTTGACGTGACCGTCTGTCTGCCATGGTAAATACCACTGGTGACAGTGTGCTGATCTGATTGTGTTGAAAGTGATCTTACGTCCATCATGGGTAAATGCTGCTAGTGACAGTGTGCTGACCTGATTGTCTTGAAAGTGATCTTACGTCCATCATGGTAAATACCACTAGTGTCAGTGTGCTGCTCTGATTGTGCGGATAGTGACCTTACGTCCATCATGGTAAATACCGCTAGTGACTGTCTGTCTGCTATGGTAAATACCACTAGTGTCAGTGTGCTGATGTGATGCCTGCTTGACGTGACCATCTGTCTGCCATGGTAAATACCACTAGCGTCAGTGTGCTGATCTGACTGTGTTGAAAGTGATCTTACGTCCATCATGGTAAATACCACAAGTGACAGTGTGCTGATCTGATTGTGTTGAAAGTGATCTTACGTCCATCATGGTAAATACCACTTGTGACAGTGTGCTACTCTGATTGAGATGATTTGATCTTATGTTCATCATGGTAAATACCACTAGTGTCAGTGTGCTGACAATGACACCTGCTTGATGTGACCGTCTGTCTGCCATGGTAAATACCACTAGTGTCGGGGTGCTGACCTCATACCTCCTTCACGTGACTGTCTGTCTGTCTGCCATGGTAAAAAACCACTGGTGTCATTGTGCTGACATGATACCTGCTTGACGTGACTGTCTGTCTGTCTGCCTGCCATGGTAAATACCACTAGTGTCAGTGTGCTGACCTGATACCTGCTTGACGTGACCGTCTGTCTGCCATGGTAAATACCACTAGTGTCAGTGTGCTGACCTGATACCTGCTTGACGTGACCGTCTGTCTGCCATGGTAAATACCACTAGTGACAGTGTGCTGATCTGATTGTGTTGAAAGTGATCTTACGTCCATCATGGGTAAATGCTGCTAGTGACAGTGTGCTGACCTGATTGTCTTCAAAGTGATCTTACGTCCATCATGGTAAATACCGCTAGTGACAGTGTGCTGACCTGATACCTGCTTGACGTGACTGTCTGTCTGCCATGGTAAATACCACTAGTGTCAGTGTGCTGACCTGATACCTGCTTGACGTGACTGTCTGTCTGTCTGTCTGCCATGGTAAATACCACTAGTGTCAGTGTGCTGACCTGAAACCTGCTTGACGTGACCGTCTGTCTGCCATGGTAAATACCACTAGTGTCAGTGTGCTGACCTGATACCTGCTTGACGTGACTGTCTGTCTGCCATGGTAAATACCACTAGTGACAGTGTGCTGATCTGATTGTGTTGAAAGTGATCTTACGTCCATCATGGGTAAATGCTGCTAGTGACAGTGTGCTGACCTGATTGTCTTGAAAATGATCTTACGTCCATCATGGTAAATACCGCTAGTGACAGTGTGCTGACCTGATACCTGCTTGACGTCACCTTCTGTCCGTCAGCCATGTTAAATACCACTAGTGTCAGTGTGCTGACCTGATACCTGCTTGACTTGACCGTCTGACAATCTGTCAGCTATGGTAAATACTACTAGTGTCAATGTGCTGATCTGACTGTGTTGAAAGTGATCTTACGTCCATCATGGTAAATACCACTAGTGTCAGTGTGCTGCTCTGATTGTGCGGATAGTGACCTTACGTCCATCATGGTAAATACCGCTAGTGACTGTCTGTCTGCTATGGTAAATACCACTAGTGTCAGTGTGCTGATCTGATGCCTGCTTGACGTGACCATCTGTCTGCCATGGTAAATACCACTAGCGTCAGTGTGCTGATCTGACTGTGTTGAAAGTGATCTTACGTCCATCATGGTAAATACCACAAGTGACAGTGTGCTGATCTGATTGTGTTGAAAGTGATCTTACGTCCATCATGGTAAATACCACTAGTGACAGTGTGCTACTCTGATTGAGCTGATTTGATCTTATGTTCATCATGGTAAATACCGCTAGCGTTAGTTTGCTGCTCCGATTGGGTTGAAAGTGATCTTATGTCCATCATAGTAAATACCACAAGTGACAGTGTGCTACTCCGATAGTGTTGAAAGTGATCTTACGTCCATCACGGTAAATACCACTGGTGACAGTGTGCTGACCTGATACCTGCTTGATGTGACCGTCTGTCCGTCTGTCTGCCATGGTAAATAGCATTAGTGTCAGTGTGCTGATCTGATTGTGTTGAAAGTGATCTTACGTCCATCATGGTAAATACCACAAGTGACAGTGTGCTGATCTGATTGTGTTGAAAGTGATCTTACATCCATCATGGTAAATACCACTGGTGACAGTGTGCTGACCTGATACCTGCTTGATGTGACCGTCTGTCTGCCATAGTAAATACCACTAGTGTAAGTGTGCTGATCTGATTGTGTTGAAAGTGATCTTACGTCCATCATGGTAAATACCACTAGTGTCAGTGTGCTGACAATGACGCCTGCTTGATGTGACCGTCTGTCTGCCATGGTAAATACCACTAGTGTCAGGGTGCTGACCTCATACCTCCTTCAAGTGACTGTCTGTCTGTCTGCTATGGTAAAAAACCACTGGTGTCATTGTGCTGACATGATACCTGCTTGACGTGACTGTCTGTCTGTCTGCCTGCCATGGTAAATACCACTAGTGTCAGTGTGCTGACCTGATACCTGCTTGACGTGACCGTCTGTCTGCCATGGTAAATACCACTAGTGTCAGTGTGCTGACCTGATACCTGCTTGACGTGACCGTCTGTCTGCCATAGTAAATACCACTAGTGTCAGTGTGCTGACCTGATACCTGCTTGACGTGACTGTCTGCCATGGTAAATACCACTAGTGTCAGTGTGCTGACCTGATACCTGCTTGACGTGACTGTCTGTCTGTCTGCCTGCCATGGTAAATACCAATAGTGTCAGTGTGCTGACCTGAAACCTGCTTGACGTGACTGTCTGTCTGCCATGGTAAATACCACTAGTGACAGTGTGCTGATCTGATTGTGTTGAAAGTGATCTTACGTCCATCATGGGTAAATGCTGCTAGTGACAGTGTGCTGACCTGATTGTCTTCAAAGTGATCTTACGTCCATCATGGTAAATACCGCTAGTGACAGTGTGCTGACCTGATACCTGCTTGACGTGACCTTCTGTCCGTCAGCCATGGTAAATACCACTAGTGTCAGTGTGCTGACCTGATACCTGCTTGACTTGACCGTCTGACGATCTGTCTGCCATGGTAAATACTACTAGTGTCAATGTGCTGATCTGACTGTGTTGAAAGTGATCTTACGTCCATCATGGTAAATACCACAAGTGACAGTAAGCTGATCTGATTGTGTTGAAAGTGATCTTACGTCCATCATGGTAAATACCACTAGTGACAGTGTGCTACTCTGATTGAGCTGATTTGATCTTATGTTCATCATGGTAAATACCGCTAGCGTTAGTTTGCTGCTCCGATTGGGTTGAAAGTGATCTTATGTCCATCATAGTAAATACCACAAGTGACAGTGTGCTACTCCGATTGTGTTGAAAGTGATCTTACGTCCATCATGGTAAATACCACAAGTGACAGTGTGCTGATCTGATTGTGTTGAAAGTGATCTTACATCCATCATGGTAAATACCACTGGTGACAGTGTGCTGACCTGATACCTGCTTGATGTGACCATCTGTCCGTCTGTCTGCCATGGTAAATACCACTAGTGTCAGGGTGCTGACCTCATACCTCCTTCACGTGACTGTCTGTCTGTCTGCCAGGGTAAAAAACCACTGGTGTCATTGTGCTGACATGATACCTGCTTGACGTGACTGTCTGTCTGTCTGCCTGCCATGGTAAATACCACTAGTGTCAGTGTGCTGACCTGATACCTGCTTGACGTGACCGTCTGTCTGCCATGGTAAATACCACTAGTGTCAGTGTGCTGACCTGATACCTGCTTGACGTGACCGTCTGTCTGCCATAGTAAATACCACTAGTGTCAGTGTGCTGACCTGATACCTGCTTGACGTGACCGTCTGTCTGCCATAGTAAATACCACTAGTGACAGTGTGCTGATCTGATTGTGTTGAAAGTGATCTTACGTCCATCATGGGTAAATGCTGCTAGTGACAGTGTGCTGACCTGATTGTCTTGAAAGTGATCTTACGTCCATCATGGTAAATACCGCTAGTGACAGTGTGCTGACCTGATACCTGCTTGACGTGACCTTCTGTCCGTCAGCCATGGTAAATACCACTAGTGTCAGTGTGCTGACCTGATACCTGCTTGACTTGACCGTCTGACGATCTGTCTGCCATGGTAAATACTACTAGAGTCAATGTGCTGATCTGACTGTGTTGAAAGTGATCTTACGTCCATCATGGTAAATACCACAAGTGTCAGTGTGCTGCTCTGATTGTGCTGAAAGTGACCTTACGTCCATAATGGTAAATACCGCTGGTGACAGTGTGCTGACCTGATACCTGCTTGATGTGACCGTCTGTCCGTCTGCCATGGTAAATACCACTAGTGTCAGAGTGCTGATCTGATTGTGTTGAAAGTGATCTTACGTCCATCATGGTAAATACCACAAGTGTCAGTGTGCTGCTCTGATTGTGCTGAAAGTGACCTTATGTCCATCATGGTAAATACCGCTAGTGACTGTCTGTCTGCTATGGTAAATACCACTAGTGTCAGTGTGCTGATCTGATGCCTGCTTGACTTGACCATCTGTCTGCCATGGTAAATACTACTAGTGTCAATGTGCTGATCTGACTGTGTTGAAAGTGATCTTACGTCCATCATAGTAAATACCACAAGTGACAGTGTGCTGATCTGATTGTGTTGAAAGTGATCTTACATCCATCATGGGAAATACCACTGGTGACAGTGTGCTGACCTGATACCTGCTTGATGTGACCGTCTGTCATGGTAAATACAACTAGTGTCAGTGTGCTGATCTGATTGTGTTGAAAGTGATCTTACGTCCATCATGGTAAATACCACAAGTGACAGTGTGCTGATCTGATTGTGTTGAAAGTGATCTTACATCCATCATGGTAAATACCACTGGTGACAGTGTGCTGACCTGATACCTGCTTGATGTGACCGTCTGTCATGGTAAATACAACTAGTGTCAGTGTGCTGATCTGATTGTGTTGAAAGTGATCTTACATCCATCATGGTAAATACCACTGGTGACAGTGTGCTGACCTGATACCTGCTTGATGTGACCGTCTGTCATGGTAAATACAACTAGTGTCAGTGTGCTGCTCCGATTGTGTTGAAAGTGATCTTACGTCCATCATGGTAAATACCACTGGTGACAGTGTGCTGACCTGATACCTGCTTGATGTGACCGTCTGTCCGTCTGCCATGGTAAATACCACTAGTGTCAGTGTGCTGATCTGATTGTGTTGAGAGTGATCTTACGTCCATCATAGTTAATACCACAAGTGACAGTGTGCTGCTCCGATTGTGTTGAAAGTGATCTTATGTCCATCATGGTAAATACCACTGGTGACAGTGTGCTGACCTGATACCTGCTTGATGTGACCATCTGTCCGTCTGCCATGGTAAATACCACTAGTGTCAGTGTGCTGCTCTGTGTTGAAAGTGATCTGATGTCCATCATTGTAAATACCACAAGTGATGGTGTGCTGATCTGATTGTGTTGAAAATGATCTGACGGCCATCATGGTTAATAGCGTTAGTGACACTGTGCTGATCTGATACCTGCTTGACGTGACCGTCTGCCATGGTAAATATGGATATGGATCTTATGTCCATCATGGTAAATACCACTAGTGATAGTGTGCTGCTCTGATTAAGCTGGAAGTGATCTTACGTCCATCATGGTAAATTACGTCCATCATGGTAAATACCGCTAGTGACAGTGTGCTGCTCTGATTAAGCTGGAAGTGATCTTACGTCCATCATTGTAAATTACGTCCATCATGGTAAATACCTCTAGTGTCAGTGTGCTGCTCTGATTGTGCTGGAAGTGATCGTACATTGATCAAGGAAAATACTTCTTTGAGAGGCATTTAGAAGTTGGAGTTATAAGTAAGGATAAGATATATGGATGATATCACTTGCTTCATAACGGTGTTAGAACCTACACTGAAACATCGCTCCGAATGGTAATAAAGAAGTTGTTCATCCATATATCTTATCCTTACTTAAAGGAAAATACTGCTTGTGACAGTGTGTAAAACTGCTGCAGTAGTTATATGCTGTTAAGAAACAATTACAACAGCTACCGGGTAATGAGCATTGAAAAGGAATGGCAAAGACAAAGGCTAATGAACAAGCGCTGATGTAACATTCGTTATACTTCTTATGGCTGTGAACCCCTTAGAATTATGCAATAAATACTTAAGTTGCATTTACATTTGTTGATCTGTTTGTTGTTCAACAATGCCTTCAGCATTATTCAAGCTATAAGACTTAGTAAGCCTTCTAAAGGAGATCTTCATTGCTGATTTCTGCTAAACTTTCTATCAGAAGCAAAATTCCCACATTACCTTCATTGAATCTGTATCCAAACTCTTCAAGAGATTTGGGGAAAATGTATCTCTCTGGAAAGACAGAAAAATAGTGTCACACCACTGTAACTCAGAAGTGTAATTAGTTTCTTTCAGCACTGATGATCTATTTATTTCAGCGTAACTTTTGAGGACTAATTGACAAATTGAAAACTATCGAAAGGAGTGTCCATAAGCCTATATCAAAGCCTAGTTTCCACCCTTGCCATTTCAAGCCTAAAACCTGAGTCGACGACCTGGTCAATCAGATAATGGAAAGATTTGATATTTCATCCCTGACAGACAAAATGAATGATTACCACACCTAAGGTACTTATTACTGCTGCATTTCGCTCTTACAAAAATAGAAGCATACAAACTACACAGTATCTTGTAACACTGCACATCAAAGTACCACTTGTGTCAGTGTGCTGATCTGATTGTGTTGAAAGTGATCTTACATCCATCATGGTAAATACCGCTAGCGTTGGTGTGCTGCTCCGATTGTGTTGAAATTGATCTTACGTCCATCATGGTAAATATCACTATTGATGGTGTGCTGACCTGATACCTGATGTGACAGTCTGTCTGTCTACCATGGTAAATACCACTAGTGTCAGTGTGCTGAGCTGATTGTGTTGAAAGTGATCTTACGTCCATCATAGTAAATACCACAAGTTACAGTGTGCTGATCTGTTTGTGTTGAAAGTGATCTTATGTTCATCATAGTAAATACCACTAGTGTCAGTGAGCTGATCTGATTGTGTTGAAAGTGATCCTACGTCCATCATAGTAAATTGGGCTAGTGACAGTGTGCTGCTCTGATTATGTTGAAAGTGATCTTATGTTCATCATGGCAAATACCGCTAGTGATACTAACATGAAATGCTCAGAATGGTTGTCTGAATGCTAGTACAGCATCTTAGTCACAATAATAAGCATTTAGTTAACCGTTTCAATACCAGTCTTCAAGAAGCTTTTCACTGCTATGACATTGAGTCCCTAGAGACTCTGGGTTGATAGATAAAGCCTACATTTATCAAGGAAAATACCAGCTTGTAAAATATCTTTGCTACTACATGTCATACACCCTTTGAAAGATCTCATCCTAGTGTTTATAAATATAACAGTAATATTCATCACATCATTTTAATAACACATTTACAACTTAATTCAGTTCAATTTTAATTTTTTTTTCATGTAAGCTAACACATTCATCATGTCCAGATTAAGAAAATCTGAAAATTGTTGTGATTTTTGGCAATTCTGAGATCAATATCCACTTACCTATTTCTTTTTTTTATTTTCATTGTTTAAATAATCGGAAAATTATTATTCATTTTTAAAAAATAAAATCTATCATGACCTATTTCCAATAACAATGACTTTCTGCTCAGGAACATGAGAAAATACCGGGAAATATCTTCGATTTTGATGCTTTGTCTGAATAACATGAAAATGTGTTTGATGTTGGGTATCGTTTGAAAGCTCTGAACATCTTAGTAAAATCTAAATATTTTTTACATTTGTATACTTAAGCTGTTTCCATCTCAAGTCTGCTTTTCACAGGACCACCGACGCTGTCATGTGACCGGTTGTGATGTCACATCAAATCATATTACTGCTCGCCATCCGAGGTAACAAAAAGAGTTTCTGAAGCTATAGTGGGGAGGCAAGTCTGAGACAGGTGGGCCCTTAGACGTATTAATGCAGGATAAGCATACAAATGTAAAAAATATTTAGATTGTACTAAATATTTTACTTATCCTGCATTAATCCTTAATGCATCTGTATCGGACGGTATGGTGGAGGGTATACCTTCAGTTGTCAAAAACTTCATTAAAAAGAAACCCTTCCAAAGATAAGTTGTCAAGGAATTATTATGGTTCTGTTCCGATGAACAAAACCTTCCAAATAGCATGCTGGTTTTCTTGGGGGAATTTGTCAGCAAAGAGCCAGAGTCACAGAAGACTAATCACAATTTTATTTACAAGAACAATTAACAATGAACAATTTATAAGATCTTAGAATATAGCTGGGGTGCCACAGAGAGTCGGTACAACCCTCTGGGCTGTGGTGGAGAGATCTGCTTGGTTAGAGCATCAAACCCCTTCTGCTTACTTACTTACTTACTTTGGAGATTTAACGTGCGCTTTCCGACTGATGCGTATTTCGCACACGGGCCCGGCCAGGCCATTTAATGTGTTTCCGAAAGGGGCGAAGGTGGTCTGTGCAACCCAAGAGGGGGCTTTAGGGGTTGCTTATATATAATTTGGGAATTTTGAGATTTGGAATAGATGCCGATGGGGTTGGGGAGGAGAACTAAGGGAGCTGGGTATGGTGGATGTTTGTTTGTTTATGTGATTTTGATTTGGTGATTATTATGTTTTTAGATGCGTTTTATTAGTTCCGTTTTGATTAAGAATACGCCTACGGCCTTGAAGTTTTCTAGTTTATTTTGTGGGTTTAGTATTGCTTCTAGAGTGAGAGCCTTGTTTAGATTGAGGGTGGTTTGTAATGCGGTTCGATGTGTGAGGTAGTGTGTGCAGTGGATGAGTGCGTGTTCTGGGGTTTCTAGTTGTTTGCAGTGTGGGCAGTTACCTGTAGTGTTTTTTTAATTTTTTTAGGTGGTTATTTAGGTTGGTGTGTCCTGTTTGGATTTTAGTGATTACTCTGTCGATTTTTTTTGATGGATGGAGAATTTTTGGTTTGGTTAGTGGTTTGCTGAGCACTTTTTTGATTTGGCTATTTGAGTTTAGATACAGGTTATGCCATTTTTTGTGATTTTTTGTTTTTTTACACTTTTAATTTCTGATTTTGAGATGGGTAAGTTTAAGCTTATTTCTGGGATTTTGAGGGATAGTTTAGTTGCTTTATCGGTGTTTTCATTACCGTATAATCCTACGTGGGCGGGTATCCACAAGAAGGTTATTTGTTTGCCTGCCTTAGTTAGGTCGTTTATTTATTAATTTAGGTCGGTTTTTGGTATTTTTGTTTTGGAGGGCTTGCAGTCCACTTAGGGAGTCAGTAAGTATTAGGATTTTTTTGTGGTTTTTTTATTCTTGATTGTGAAGGGCTGAGGCCATGCCCATTAGTTCTGCCGTGAATATTGATTGGTTATTTGGGAGTCGGAAGGATTGTGTGGTTTTAGTTGGTTGTGTGGTATGGACTCCGAAACCCGTGTGTTTGGAGGTCGGATCTGAGGATCCGTCCGTGTAAATGTGACACCAATTTGGCCAATTTTTGTGTATGTATGCTAGTGTGGTAGTTTTAGCTATGTTTGGGTCGGTTTGTTTATTTATTTGGCTAGCTAGTGTTGTGTCTATTTTGGGTATTTTAAGTTTAGGGGTGAAGATATTTGATTGTTTGCAGTTTTGTTTAGGTAGTTTGTTATTCTTTGGGATATTGGGGTAAGTAAGGGGTGTTTACGAGCTAGAGCTTGGTTTTTAGGGCTGATGTTTTGGTTTATCAAGTTTTGGATGAGAGGGTCTGATTGGGACGCGCCCCAGAAATTTAAGCTTAGCTGTTCCCTGCGTAGACTTAGTGGCATTTCTCCTGTTAAGGCCTGAAGTGAGGTGTAGGAGGTGCCATGTTGGGAGCGTGTAATGAGTTTGAGAGCCTGATATTGTATTGAGTCAAGATTTTTAGATAGAGAGTTGTTTAGGGTGTTGTATATGGCGCAGCCATAGTCTAGTTTTGATCTAATTAGGGATATATAGAGAGAGAGGAGAGTATCTTTGGAGGCTCCCCAGTTAGAGCCCTTCTGCTTAACATTTGGCTTCTGTATGCATTTAACAAAACTTAGAACAATAAAAAGGAATATGATTGGTTGATACACGATGGGGTGTGCCCTATGGTTAATGAATGGCTAGACAGAGGTGAATACTTAATCCTGTTAATCCTGTTGGCACTAATCTTGTTGATATGCTTGGAAAGAGATTATGGTATCACTATAGATGAGCTTGTATGGGGGCTAATCCTTAATGAGTCTAAATTGAAGTATTTGTTGAATGTTATTCTTATATATAAGTGACGACAGATTTACTTAAATAAAATAGTTCAAGGCAATCTATAAGACTATGTAGACATAACTTTTGTCTTATTGATTAGTATGTCTGGGAGATGGGATCTTGTTACCTTTGGCTAGTATTTATCTAAAAGCTATAAATCTATTAAACTATGTAGACATAACTTTTGTCTTATTGAATAGTATGCCTGGGAGATGGGTTCCCGTTACCTTAGGCTAGCATCTATCTTAAAAACTACAACTGAAACTACTGATATTTTATATATGCATTTTATCTGATGATATGCATTACTTGCAAACTATAATTATATGAAATGTTGTATAAATGTTACACCATGATAACTTATAAAAGCCCTTGCTGTGGATCTAATTATTCTATGAAAACTTAGTATAAATGTTATATCATGATAGAATTGTAAGGCGGAAAAACATAAAAACGCTGGATGGTAGGGCTGGTTCAATCTTATATGCAGATGGAACATGAGAATTATGGATAAGTCCATGTTAACAACCAGTAAAACGGAAGATAGCGTTAACTGAAATCTTAACATATTGTGCTATGAAGCCAAAGTTGATAAAAAGCTTGAAAATTCACCTGGCATGTTGTAGACAGTACTGCGTGGGAAGGGAAAACTGATCCTGACAGGACGAGTTCATTATTTGCGTCAGGGGGTTTGTTACCTGCTGGGCTACTACCAGAGGGCCAAAACTATGAACACCTTCGACGTCTTCGAGTGCCACATTGCAAAGATAATGGCTAAAGAATACCTTGTCCTTCCATGATTGGTCTTATAGAACAAATGCTGTGTAGAGCCCTGGTTTAGGCTACCAATCTGATCTTGTGAGGGTGGTTCGGTCTTGGCAGATCAAGTCTAGCGATCTCGTAAGCCTGCTGGATGACTGTGCGTAACCATAGAGATATGGTGTTTAGGCTAACGTTGGTGCTAACTTTGGTAATGGACGTACGGGATACCAGGATGAATAATTGTTTCTGTGAGCCATGCCAAGTTTTTGAGCGGCAGATGAAAACTTCCCACAATCGTCGAGATTGGTGATATGGTGAGGGAACGGCTGAGTTGGCCTGGAAATTGATTTTTCGCTATGAAATACCAAGAAATCCAAGGTGGACCATGCTCAAAACAGACATGGGTGATGTAACACACTCAACCGCGCCGCAGTGGCTAAAACCAAGAGAAAAATTGTTTTCTTGGTGATGTAATAAAAAGAGGATGCATTGAGGGACTCGAAGGGGGGAGGGGGGGATGGAGGGGCCACGCAAACTTTGAAGTACCACATTTAAATCCCACGTCAGGTGATGGAATTTGGCCTTCTGATCCTGAAGAGCGTAATAGGGCCTGGAGATCTGGGACCTCTGTCATCTTGCAAATTACCGACATGGCCTACTGAATTAAGCGCTACCAAATACATTGTAATGTGCTGCCCTTCAAGTGTTTTGGTACACAAGTGTAGGAGCTATTCCCGAGGCAAGAGAGTTAACTGACTTTAAAAGTCCAGTTTCCACCCTTGCCAAACTAGGCTGGAATTCCTGGGCTCGATCGTAGCGCCACCAGCGGCTATTACCAATTATGTCCCTTCTCAGCCTCTCATATGGACCGATCAGATTCCACCTCTGGTATCACTTGCATTTGCTTCAAACAAAATGGCGGCGCCCAGTCGGGATGATCTGATCGATAATCAAGAACTATATTGTGATAAAAGGGGTCTTACATCGCGAAATACATCAGATCACGTGAGCACCTTGATTAAAAACTTGAAAAGATTTGGAAAATATCTGTTGACAATGAGTTGGCGGCGCACATGCTTTGCAAATCCTGCAATCGACTGAAATCTGCACGACAGTTTATGAACTGGATTTTGATTTCATTGCACAATTTTGATTGGCCTATGCATAGACTCGTTAGTCCAGCCAAAATGTAACTCCATAATACCAGCCTAGTTCGGCAAGGGTTGAAACTTGACTTTTATAGTCAGTTAACTCTCTTGCCTTGGGAAGATGGCTAAGAATTGAGGTGATGCTGTCGTAGGATCTTGATTCTTTGTCTCACAAAAGGTTTCAAATGATCACCACTTGTCATCGTATAACCCCCTGGTAGAGGGACGATGTTCCAAATATCCGGCAAGAGAAAAGAGCTGTACCAAAGCACTATGCTTATGGTTATTAATTTATTTCAAATATATATTGTAGAGCTTACATATTGTAGAGCTTGGAATAAATTATTCCTGATAAAATAATAGTTTCAGAAACAATTCTTCCTATCATTGTATAAAAATTCTTTAAAGTTATATAACTGGGTAATTTTTAACCGAATCACCGGTAGATTCCAAGAAACGAATGCACAGCTGATTGCTACTTCCGGCTTAGTTTACGAGATAAATACAAACGGTAATCTTAATCTCTGCAGCAGAATGCCCAGCAGAACAGGAAATACAATTTAATCGGTAAATCATTATGTCTAGTGATGTTTTATCTCACATTTCAAATTTGTACTGACCAAGTTTAATTATTATGACCTGTTTGATTTGCTGAAGGGATAGATCGACGATGTATTTTTTCTGCAGAAGACAAACACGTTTTTATTGCAGATGTAGGTATTGTGTATGCGATGGTGACGTGCTTCATTCCGATTCGCTTTATAGACGGGGTATGTAAATTAGCAAAGATTTTAAAGGCTTGTACAGGGGGGTCGTCTTATATGTTGGGTCACTTTATAGATGGCGATATACGGTAGCCCTTGTCGTTTAACGCCTGTACTGACGTACTGATGAAACCTGCCTGGCGTTGGGTGTGGTAGTTTGCAGTCAGGGTGGATGAGTAGGTTTGACAACTCTGGGAGGGGTAGTGGATCCTTTTCTGCAAGGTTTTTGAGGTCGAGGAACCAGCCCGTCGCCAGCCACCAAGACGTGACCAAAGACAGAGCAAGGCTCTTTGTTTCTTTGATCTTTCGTATTACCCTGGGAAGAAGTACAGGAGGTGGAAAAGTGTATGCTTTTAGCCCTTCCCAGGGGATGCTGAATGCGTCTCCACCCAACACTGTGTATCAGGGAGCAGACAGACACATCTTGTAAGTTGGTGGTTCTGGTGAGTCGCAAAGAGGTCAATGTTTGGTTGCCCAAAGTGCTGAAGCACCAGTTGAAATGCCCCCGAGTGAAGTTTCCACTCTGTGGGAGCCACCCTGTCTGGCTGAGATAGGGCGTTGGCCATTATATTCCGACATCCAGGGATGTGTTCGACTATGAATTTTAGTCCCAGACAACCACTAGATGAAAGAACCTGAACGTCTGTTGTAGAAGGGAATGAGAGTGCCTCTGCTTGTCAAATCCTGGGTTGAAGTGAGCAGCCCCAGCAAAACTTGCCATTGGTGAAGTATGCTTGATTGATGCACAGCATGTGAAAGAAAGCGTAAGATCTTGAATCATCAATCCCTCTGCACTGATAGGAGGTCCTGATCTATCTGAAACAGGCCCCCTATGAACTGGAGCTGTTAGGACGGAGTTAACTCTGACTTCACTTTGTTGACTATCCATCCCAATTGAAATAACAGACGCGTGGTGAAATCCTGTTGGCGTACCAGGGTGAAGGTGTCCAGATAGCTCAGGAGACAGTTCCCTATGTCAGAGTCGAACTGGATGTTCCTCAAGTGTAGAAAGACAGTTATTGGCTTGATTATTCATGTAAATAGCCCCAGGGCCAATGAAATGTGAAATGGTAGGACTGCCCATTGGTAGTGGACCCAACTGAACTGGAACCTGGGGAACCTACAGTCGGAGGGATGGATAGGTACATGCAGGTATGCATCCTGCAGGTCGAGACTGATCAAGGAATCAAACGCATTGATACTGGTTCTGAGCTGAAGTGAGGCAGGCACTCCAGATAGCGGTTGTTTAACACATTGTGAATCATGTGCATCTTGTCTGAGTCCTTCTTGGGTACCAGAAAGATGGGACAGTCAAAGCCTGGTGTTAATGCTGGGGCATATACAATCTCTACAGCTCTTTTCTTCAACAAGATGTCTATTTTGGACAAATGTTGCTTCCTTGGATAACCCCAAAGTGGAGAAGCTGTGGTCAACAGTGGAGCTTCCTTTAAGTTCAGACAGTAGCCGTAACAAGTACGAAAGTGTCCTTCAGTATGGCCCAGTTCTTCCAGAAGAGCCTCAGTCTCCCACCTACATGGGTGTCGACGATTGGGACAACTGGGGGAGGGAGTTTCCAGTCGTGATTGTCCAACGCTTCAATGTTTCCCCCTCTTAGCCACCTTGGAATTTTCCAACTGACAGGAGCCTTGTGGTTTGTCTCCGTCACATCCTTTACCATGGAAGGAACCTTGATCCTGTTCTTAGAGGGACGAGCGTCTCGGCTTGTAATTGCCCAACCTGCCTGCTAGTTGGGATATGCTCTGAGACACGAGCAGTCTCAGTCCAAGCATAATTGGAGACCTTAGCGTGTGTGTCCATGACTTTGGTCATTGAACAGAACACTAGCTGACCATGGTTGACGGAGAAGCCGGTGTATAAACTCAGTTGGAGAGCACTAAGTAACCAAGCCTGCGTGTATCAGGGCTGCTCGGAGGTTCCTCATGTTATTGATCTGGCGCTGTTTAAAATCAACCACAGCCGGAAATGGTCTATGCAGTTTGGGTTAACCTCAGATAAATCCTGTTCCATCTTACGGGTTGTGGACGGATAAAGGTTTTAGTAAACGCCTGATTTCAGTTTCAATGAAAGCCAATCTGGCCTCTGGGACTTTGAGCGTGGTTGGTCTCAAAGAACCAGTCATCCTCTGGAAGTCCTCGTCCAAAGCATGAGCCTGATCCGCTACAGCAGAGGCATGGATAGGAAAATCGTCTTCATAAATTCTGGCACTCTGAATGACGGCGCAAGCGTGAGCTTGGAAAAATCTTTGTTTACAAGTGGACGACCTGTCACTGAATTGTAAAGGACCTCATTTCCTACATTGCTGCTACTACCAGAAGATCGAGTCCTGAGAAAAGTGGAGGACTGGAACTATTCATTCCTGCTTAAAAAATACAGCCAGATTATACTAACTGTGCTATTACATGACAACTGAAAATTCTAATAAGCAGATAAATGAGAGAAAGTTACTACATGAACGTAATCCCTATCTATCAAAGCTGAGTTTAATGAGTTACCAAGTTTTATTCATTACAACTCTGTCATACGTAAGGATAAAATTTATGGATGAACAACACCATTATTAGAATTAGGAACGACACTGTTCTAATCTCCCACAAAGGACTTGGTAGTCTTACCATGAGGTGAGAGGAAGTGGGCTAGTTACTGGGCCATATTGTAACTGTAATGAACAGTGTCTCTGGAGCAGACTAGGAGACAGGCTTTTACAGGGTCTTTTTGTTTGCATGGGCATAAGGTGGCTTAGGGTGAGGGGTGATGAGTTTTGTGGAATGTGGGCAGATTCGTCTGAATTCTGCAAGAAGATTCACGTCATCCCCCAATCAGGCACCTTAATCAGCTATGACATTGTTGACCTGTTCACTTATGAACCCCGGCCACTGATATCATCAGAACCGTCATTGGGGAAATCCACCCATTCTTAGACATCCACCTAACAGCAACTGACAGCATCATCCGACCTATACACTCCTGTATCAGCTCAACATACTTCACCTAGAGAGATAACATCTATCAACAAACCCATGACCTCCCAATGGGATTCTCCCTTGATCGCCAAGATATTTATGACCCACCTTGAAGAAATAGCCCTTGAAACATCCCCAACAACCCTCCTCTCCTGGTAGATGACACCTTTGTTATCCTACATCCCAAAAATGACCCTTGAACCCAACTGGACCACCTAAACTCCCAAAACCCACAAATGTAGTCTACCATGGAGGAAGAAACAAATCATCAGCTACCCTTCCTTGATGTTCTTGTACAGATAGACCACAACAACAAACTCCAGACCACTGTTTACCGGAAACAAACCCACACAGATCAATATCTTCACCATCCACCTTAAGTCAAGAAAGGAATTATCTCAACCCTAGCGAGACGAACTCACAACATTTGTTCTACGAAGCAGCATCTTACCACTGAACTTAGCCACCCCAAACAGGTGTTCACACAGTACAACCACTACCCCGAACAGCATACCTATGCAATAGCTAGCCTTGGTCATGGTTGATTTACGGTTGGAGTCTTTTGATGTTAATAGATTCTTGTAGTTTTCTGATTTTGAAGTCTTTGAGGCTGGTGGTGATGGCTTTGACTTTGTCCCACTGGATGCTGTGGCTTGGGTTGTCATATGGTATGATAGAGCTGATTTTGTCATGTTTTGAGATTTGATGTTCTTTAATTCGGGTTTTGATGGGCCTAGATGTTTCTCCAATATTAGCTTGTCCACAATTGCACAGAATGTGGTACACTGCTCCTGATGGTTCTAGTTCGTGTTTGGATGGTGTTTTTTCTGTGGCTTTAATTGAGTTCTGAATGGTGTGACCTCTCCTACTTGTATATCATGGTATAACATTTATACTAAGTTATCTTATAATAATTAGATCTACATCTAGTGCTTTTATGAGTTATCATGGTGTAATATTAATACATCATTTCATATAATTATAGTTTAGCAAGTAATAATTATCATCAGGTAAAATGCATATATTAAATATCAGTAGTTTCAGTTATAGCTTTTTAGATAGTTGCTAGCCTAAGGTAATGGGAGCACATCTTCTAGACATACTATTAAAAAAAACAAGGGTTACGTCTACATAGTTAATTGATTTGAAGCTTTTAGATAAATGCTAGCCTAAGGTGTCAAGATCCCATCTCCCAGACAAAGGATATGTCTACATAGTCTTATAGATTACCTGGAACAATTTTATTTAAGTATATCTGTCATCACCTACCGGGGTATATTAGAATAACATTACTTCAATTAAGACTCATTAAGGATTAGCTCCCATACAACCTCGTCTATAGTGCATCAAGGATTAGCCCCCATACAAGCTCATCTATAGGGCATTAAGGATTAGCCCACACACAAGCTCATCTATAGTGACACCATAATCTCTTTCAAAGCATCCAGTAAATATGTCAACAAGATTAGTGCCAGTCCAACAGGATTAACCGGGTTTAGTATTCCTCTCTGTCTAGCCATCCATTTAGCTTAGGACACAACCAATCGTGTATCAACCAATCACATTCCTTTTTATTGTTCAAATTTTTGTTAAATACATACTGTAGCCAAGTTTTAACAGAGAAGGGGTTTGACTCTCTTACCAAGCAGACCTCTCTCCAACAGCCCAGAGTGTGTACTGACTCTCTGTGGCACCCTCAGTTATTTTCTAAGATATTGTAAATTGCTCATTGTTAATTGTTCTTGTAAATAAAATTGGAATTAGTCTCCTGTGACTCTGGCTCTTTGTTGACTAATTCCCCAAGAAAACCAGCACGTCATTTGGAAGGTATTGTTCACCCAGAACAGTTCCATGATAATTTGGCGGAGAATCATCGTTTTCGGAACCACGGAGTCCAGGAACTAACTACAACCAGCTACAAGAACCCATTGGAGGACATGTCCAACTGTGATCATCTGATGGAATAACAAGCAAGCTGCATCCACCTCTGACCTCAACACTGGATTAAAGACAACCAACTCCTCCAAAGACACCAACAAAGGAAGAAAAAGTCTTCAAATATTGTAAGTACTACATTGTTGATTACTTGTCTTTCTTTAATTTAGTACGGTACATACTAATAGGTGTCATGGCAAATATGGAGTCTGGAATGGAAAGTAACTTTGAAAGTGAAATTCCAACAGTGTCTTTAGTTATGCCCCTTGCCAAAAGTGTAATTTTGGCACAACAACAACAAATTGTTTAGTAGACACAGGGGCATCCATTTGTTGTATTTTGTCTGCTTTTCTGAGCACAGCTTTTGAAAACCTTACTCTTGGAAACTCACCCTTTCCACAGGTAAAAGGTGTTGGCGGAAAATTGCATAAAGTGTTAGGTTCAGTTGTGTTAGATTTTGTCATTGAGGATCAGGAATTTTCTCAAAGATTCCATGTTCTGCCTACACTGCCGAAGTCAGTGATACTAGGTGAGAACTTCCTTAATGACAATGATGCAGTCTTAGATTATAGCTGTCATTCCTTGATACTTAACAACAGCACATCAGATAGGCAATATATCAATTTCATAGCCAATTCAGTGGAAGAGATTAGTGGATTAGCAAAAACA
Organism: Haliotis cracherodii; assembly: GCF_022045235.1. Lineage (NCBI taxonomy): Eukaryota > Metazoa > Mollusca > Gastropoda > Lepetellida > Haliotidae > Haliotis > Haliotis cracherodii. Next base: position 40,793,593 of record NW_027266264.1, read on the forward strand.
ATAGATCAGATTTACATCCCCCCTCAGAGTGAAATTCATTTCAAGGTTAGACTATCAGAGACCAAAGAGGATTCCCTCATCCTCATTCAACCCATTGCTTCCCTCACTGCTCATTCTGAAGTAGCAGGTGGTAGAACTCTTTCCAAAGTGAAAAGCAAAACTGCTACATTTAGGCTTATGAATCCCTCCCAAGAAGAAAAGGTTCTTGACAAGGGTACAGCTGTAGGCAAATTTAGTTACATTGACAAAGACTCTGTTTTTAAGATCGACTCTGACCAACCATTCATCAGTACCGTTAACACAAACAATGAGAAGACAGACAATGACACCAGGGATTATGTTAAAATTTCACAAGAGTTAGGATTTGATTTGACCAATACACAACTGACTCCAGACCAACGACACAGACTACTTAGATTTTTGAGACAAATAAAAACATGTTTTCAACGAGTCTTGCAGATTTAGGAAAGACTGACATGCACCAACATATCATTGACACTGGCAACCACCCACCCGTTAAGAGTAGACCATATCGCCAATCTCCTCATCTCCAAAAAGTCACCGAAGAACTTATAGATGATTTTCTGAAGTATGATTTAATCGAGGAGTCTACTTCTATGTATTCAGCTCCCATTATCCTAGTCAAGAAACGTGATGGCTCATATAGATTTGTTTGTGACTACAGAAAGTTGAATTCTGTCACTTTACCAATGTCATGGCCTCTTCCTGTTTTTGATGATGTTGTTGATAACATCGCCAATGCACAAGCTAAGATCTTCTCAACTTTAGACCTTGCTAATGGCTTCTTCCAAGTGCCATTACATGAAGATTCAAAGCATAAAACTGCTTTCGTCACCCATCAAGGCCTTTATCAATTCAAACGATTGCCCCAAGGTTTGACAAAATCTCCACTTTGTTTTCAACAGCTCATGAGCAAAGTGCTACGAAAATTGCTTTTTAAGGTTGCGCTTATCTACATTGATGATTTGATAATTTACAGCAAAAACAGCAAAGAGCATCTCCAAAATTTGAAGCAAGTATCTTACTATCTGAAACAAGCAAAATTAACACTAAAGCCATCCAAATGCAATTTTGCAACGGACAAAGTTTCTTTTCTGGGTCATGTTTTATCATGTGGAGGTGTTCAAGTTGATGACAAAAAGATTGAAGCAATTAGAACCTTTCCAGTGCCCAAATCACAAAAACAGATCCGCTCCTTCTTAGGTCTCACAAACTTCTACAGGAAGTATGTGAAAAAATTACGCTCACATAGCGCTTCCACTGAATGCCTTGCTAAAGAAACATTCGGAGGCAGAAGTAGGAAAGAAACCAAAGTTCCAATGGTCACTTGAGTGTGATCAGGCATTCAACACACTCAAACATGCTATGAGTAATACACCTGTTCTGGCATATCCAAATTTTGACAAAGAATTTCTTCTTGCAACTGATGCCAGTGATATGAGCATAGGTTTTGTTTTGAGTCAAAAAGACGAGAAAAAAAAGGAACATCCAATAGCTTTTGGTGGTAGAGCTCTTCATGGCAGCGAAAAGAACTGGAGCATTACAGAAAAGGAAGGCTTAGCTCTAGTTGAAGCCATTAGATCCTTTCGTCCATACCTTGCTAATTCCAAATTCACAGTCCACACTGATCATATAGCATTGAAATGGCTGAAATCCATCAAGGATGCCACAGGTAGGTTAGGGCGATGGTCTTTGGAACTTTCTACCTACACTTTTGACATTGTTCACCGCAGCGGCAAAGCCAATGGGAATGCCGATGCTCTCTCACGTAGGAAATATGAGGAAAATATTAACTGTAATGATCAGACAGAAGAAGATGCTGAGAAAACAGTCTTCTCAGTAACTTCAACTCAGCAAAGCAAATCAACTAGCAATACAATCTTGCACCCATTCATCCACACGGGTCACACAGACAACTCAGACTGAGGATATTTGCACACCTATTGTCAATTACTTAGAATCAGACAGACAGACAACACATTGGTCAGTCACCTTTGAATATGAAGAGGATTATCAGTCAGTACCAGTTAATGTTGTCGCAGCATTACATGCTACAAATGCTGATGTTACTCAAGACGCATTGGTTGAAGTAAGTCTAAAAGAACATCCAAATTTACATCACCTACAAAGGATTTGTCCAGATTTCATCCAAATCTTTGACTACAAAGAGGATGATGTCCTTCCACAAAATGAAAAGGATCGTCAAAATATTCTTATCGAAGCCAGTACTTTTGAAATTGATGAAGGCATCCTATACAGATTCGTTCCACAAAGACAGAAAGGCCATGCAGACAAGTTCATTAAACAGCTGGCAGTCCCAAGAACCCTCAGAAATCAAGTCCTGCAATCGTACCATGACTCAGAGTTTGGCAGTCGCCACCATGGGAAAGAAAGGATGCACAACACCATGAGACCTAAGTACTACTGGCCCAAAATGTACAGCGATATTGCTACTTATGTCCAGACATGTGAGGTATGTCAACAGACGTAGAGGCACTACCATGGCAAGAAGGCACCACTTCGTCCACTACCTGCAGAAGAGGTCTTCACCCAATGGCACGTTGACATTCTCGGTCCCCTGCCAACAACACCAGACAAGTACAAGTACATTTTGGTAATCACAGATGCATCATCCAGATGGTGTGAAGCCTTTCCACTTCGGACCCAAGAAGCCAAAGAAGTAGCAGATGTTCTCGTCACAGAAATATTTTGTCGGTATGGCGCTCCAAGGACCTTAATTTCAGACAGAGGTCAGAACTTCATGTCCAAACTTATCAAAGCAATTTGTGAACTTTTGGCAATTAAATTAACCCATACCAGCCCATACCATCCTCAAACTAACAGCTGTGTAGAAAGGCTCAATTCTTACATCAATCAATCACTAAGAGCCTATTGTAACAAGTCTCAAAATGATTGGCCCCGTTTTATTCCTGGCATCATGATGGCCTATCTGATGGCTCCAAATTCATCAACTCAAAAATCCCCATATGTTATGCTTTTCGGCCGAGAAATGAGAGCTCCACAAGATGTAGCATTAATTCCAAAAGAAAATTTAGGCCACAATAACAAAAGTTATCTTTCAAATTTACTTGAGGAGCTGGAAATCACTAGAACAATCGCAGCTGAAAACACTGCTCGGGCTAAGGAGGTGTATTCACAATATAATCGAAAGGCTAAAGAACCAGAATTTGCCCCAGGTCAAAGAGTTTGGCTTTACTGTCAAAAAGTTGAAAAAGGCCTTTCCAACAAATTAACCAAAAAAGTGGTATGGTAGCTATTATATCATCCATATAGGTCCAAATTATACCTACAAACTACGCCAAAGTTCTGACGACAATACACAAACCACTGGTACATGCCAACCGTCTGAAGCCATATTTTGATCCTGCTGATCGTCCACAGTATCCTCGAGAACCATACCTCAATGACACCAGTAACATAGATTCAGGAGTCATGGATGACAATGAGGAACCAGTCAATGATACTCAGTTTGACAGCAATAATTCCCCATCAACAAGTTCAACTTACCAGGCTACTGATTAATCACCTCCATCAGAAAGGTAAGAAGGTCAATTCCAAAACAAAGGCAGGTACTTCCAGCAACAAGAGTCAGAAGCAAAAGACCCCAACAAAGAAGAAAAACCTTGCTCCAAGTACAACAGAAAAACCTGTCAGTCCCAGTACAACAATGACGAAGGAAAATCATGCTCCAACCAAGCTAAATGAAAAAGTAAACAAAGGGAAAAGAGGAGTGAATAGTAAGTATCACCAGCCAAAATCCAGAAAACTTGACGACGGCCAGGCACAACCTCCAAGTCAGAGTCCAACATCAGGTAATCAAACCAAGGATATCCCTCCTATTTTTAATCCAAAGGACATCCACTCAATTGTAAGTTCTAAGAGAGCAAATGGCAAAATCTACTACAGAGTGAAATGGAAGGATCCAGAAAGGGGAAACACATGGGAGTATGGCAGCAGCATTCCAGACTTCATTCGGAGAGAATTTCACCTCAAAAGAAGTATGTCAGGAAAACGACGAAAACATCCACTGAAGAATCGACCAAAAGGAAACAGCACAAGACAATAAATCAGTCAATGTTCTGTCAGGGAATACAATGTCAGCAAATGTCGAGCAAGACAACACCAAACCATGCATAGAATTAGATGTCAAACCATATCCGTTTTTTCCAAAACACCTACGAAAAGTAGATCATAAAATAGAAAGAGTTCTGGGCATTGAAATTATTCAAGGAGACTGCTAAGGTCTCATATAAAGATTATCCTGATACTGACCACACATGCTATTTTGAAAGTGTTCCTCCCCACCTCATACAGCGCTACCTTGATGATAGCCGGAAGGATCTCCGTAAGTGGTCTTGTCTAGAAGATAATCCTCCATATGATCCAGAGGAAGCACCAATTTATAAATCCAAAAGGGTTATTTTTCCACATGAAGACTTTGGAAACATCAACACCTTTTTCTACCATATTTCAGCCACAGACTTTAGTCCCCATCTACCATACTTTGATAACCTCGCCATACATACCGAAAGATGCCAATTGAACATATTCTTGATCAAAATACAAAATCTCCTGAATAAACGGTGCAAATCATAAAACAGCTATTAGCTGTATCTTGTTATGTTTTCTTGTGTCCAGTCTTTTCACTATGGGTCGCCAGTTGAGAACAGCCTGATCATCTGAGTTATTTGTATCACAACAAATTTTGAGCATTGACCTGATCAACCAATCTCAAAAGCGAAGTGAAATGACACAAAGCAAACCATACTGCGAATTGCACAGAAACCTATCGAAACGAAGCAAACCATACGGGAATCAAACCGAAACTGTACCGAAGCGAAGCAAACCATACTGCGAATCGAACCCAAACCATACGGGAATCAAACCCAAACCGTACCGAAGCGAAGCAAACCATACTGCGAATCGAACCCAAACCGTACCGAAGCAAACCCAAACCGTACCGAAGCGAAGCAAACCATACTGCGAATCAAACCGAAACCGTACCGAAGCGAAGCAAACCATACTGCGAATCGAACCCAAACCGTACCGAAGCGAAGCAAACCGTACCGAAGCAAAATTATAGATTTTTAGATGGTTGCTAGCCTAAGGTAATGGGAGCACATCTTCTAGACATACTATTCAATAAAACAAGGGTTACGTCTACATAGTTAATTGATTTGAAGCTTTTAGATAAATGCTAGCCTAAGGTGTCAAGATCCCATCTCCCAGTCAAAGGATATGTCTACATAGTCTTATAGATTACCTGGAACAATTTTATTTAAGTATATCTGTTATATTAAAATAACATTTCTTCAATTAAGACTTATTAAGGATTAGCTCCCATACAACCTCGTCTATAGTGCATTAAGGATTAGCCCCCATACAAGCTCGTCTATAGGGCATTAAGGATTAGCCCCCACACAAGCTCATCTATAGTGACACTATAATCTCTTTCAAATTTTTGTTAAATACATACTGTAGCCAAGTTTTAACAGAGGAGGGGTTTGACTCTCTTACCAAGCAGACCTCTCTCCCACAGCACAGAGTGTGCACCGACTCTCTGTGGCACCCTCAGTTATTTTCTAAGATATTGTAAATTGCTCATTGTTAATTGTTCTTGTAAATAAAATTGGAATTAGTCTCCTGTGACTCTGGCTCTTTGCTGACTAATTCCCCAAGAAAACCAGCACGTCATTTGGAAGGTATTGTTCACCCAGAACAGTTACATGATATGTATATATACAGTGAACTATGCTTATAACGAACAAATTTATAAGCTCAAATATAATTTTTCTAGGTGATTTCAATGCACACCACCCACTGTAGGGCACAAACAACTAGACAGATAAATTTGGAAAATTACTAAACGATTGGACAGATACCAACGGCCTACTTTGCTTAAATAACAATCAACCCACAAGAATCCCTACCAAGACCAACTGAAGTCCATCTATCCATCCCAACCACAACCAAAAACTTATACCAAAAACTCAGCTGGGAAGTCCATTCTGAGACATAGGGCTGCGATCACTGCCCCAACAAATTTACTATCTCATCCATTAAAGAATCTTCAAACTAAACCCCCTCCAATTCAAACCCCCATTTAGACAATAACTCCCAGCAAACAAAATTTGATTTCAAAAAGGCAGACTGGCAGACTTTTACCAATCTATACAATCAAATAAACATCCAAGACATCCACAATGACACCTTAAACACAAACTTCACCACCATAATGCATAAAATAGAAACAAAATGCATACCCACAATAAAAATAAACACTGCACACTCACCCTGGTGAAGCTCAGAAATGATCAAATCAAGGTAACTAAGGAAAAAAACACTTAATACAGCCAAGCGGGACATCACTACACTCCTCTTGGCCAGAAAAATTAGAAATTCTACAAAAGACCTTATACGGGCAGCCAAATGAAATCATTGGGAGGCTTTCACAAGCACCTTGAAAATGGGCAAACAAAATACCAAAATCTTATAGGAAAAATTTAAGGCAATTAAATGAAACTCTAAAACTTTCACTGCCCCTAATATTCCAAACCTAAATACACATAAAGAAAAGGCTAATGCCATGGCTGCTCACTCCTCAGCCTCAAGCAGCAAACACCAAACACATGCAAAACACCAAACAGCCTTTTCTTTACCCCAACTTCATACACAGACCACTTCATACCGACCTACCATTCAACAAAATTATCAACCTACAAGAACTACAAACTGCACTTAAAAACAAAACACAGCCCCAGCCACAGTTCCCAACCAAATCAGCAACATCAAACTCAACCCCCTACCAATCAAAATTCAAAAACTACTATTACAACTATACAATCAGATTTGCACCACTGGGAATGTTCCAAACACATGGAAACCTGCACTACTAGTACCGGTTCTCAAACCAGGGAAACCCCCCAATGAACTATCACCCAATGTCATTAACATCCCGCATCTGTAAAATAATTGAATCCATCATAGATAATAGATTCAAATTCCAAATTACCTCCCAAAAATTCCCTAACGAGGACCAGAGTGGCTTTATGTCAAATCGCCAAATGTTTTGTCACATTTCACATTTGGTACAAGATGTTAAAACAGAACTCGCACAGTACACATTGGCCATATTTTATCGACTTCAGTAAAGTTTTTGACATAGTTTTGCACAATGGCCTAATCCATAAACTCCTTGACAAAGCCATAGATGGAAGAATTCTAAATTTCATGCACACTTTCTTAACAGACAAATAATAAAATCAAACCATATCATATCTGACCCACACCCACTAGAAAATGGCACCCCAGAGGCAAGCATTATATCCCCAACATTATTTAACTGTATGACTGACAACATTTTCCCATCACTATTTAAGATAACTACAGCCAAATTTGCTGATGACATTTCATTTTGGAGGTTGTGAACTTCACTAAAAGAAATCCAAAAAAGATTTCAACAATTATTAGGCCACATAGAATACTGGGCCTCCCAGTGGGGTTTCAAAATTAACATACAAAAAACCAGTGGCTTACTTTTCAAAAAGAAACACATGCCTAATTTAACACCCAAACTGACACTTAAGAATGAAATTATTACTTTCAAAAAAGAAGCAAAATTCCTGGGAAACATATTTGACCAACAACTCACATGGGCACCCCATATTCATAACTTGGTTAACTCCTGTCAAAAAGATATCAACTTAATGAGAGCCATCAGCGGCACTGATTGGGGCGCTGACAAACAAACATTACTTAACATATATAAAACTCTTATCCTATCTAAATTTGACTATGCTGCTCTGGTCCTCCACTCAATCACTGAAAACCTTGACAAAAAACTAAATTCAATACAGTTCAAAGCACTCCAAATAGCCCTGGGGACCAGAACCGGTACCTCCCTAAACACATTACCAATACTTTCACGCACACCATCAATACAACTCGGAAGAAACCAAACTAATACTCAATTATTGGGCTGGGGCTCAACACAACCCAATATACAATCTAATCACCCATAAGTACCAAAACGTAAGACCTGCAACACTTAAAAAAATCAAAATCAACTAACACTTAGCCCACTACCTTGCACAGCTATATACTCTTATCAAAACCCACAAACTAGATCATCAAACACACTCAACTCACTAACATATGCATAAACGACAAACCACCCACAGACACAACACTTCAGTACACACAACATTCCTAAACCTACCCGAGCTCACCAACACAGAAAGTCAACAATGTCAACAAAGTACGTACAGCACAACTGGCCACATCACACACATATATACACTGATGCTTCACAAACAATCAACAACATAACAGGGCTAAGCATCCAGGTAACTCAACCATAACCAATCACCACAAACTTCCATTATACTAATTATACACATACCAACTCAGCTGGACTACTAGCCATACAATGTGCTTATCATCAAATCAAACTATCTAAAAATATAAAAAATTCTAATCATTTCAGACCCATTAGGCTCCATAACCTAAATTCAAGACAAATACTCAAAATCTCATCCAGACATTATAAGTAACATCATAGACATCCAATCTTACATCAAACAACAAAACAATAACAATACTATGGGTACCTGCCCACATCGGCATACACTGGTTATCTTATTGGGTAAAGAACAAGCAGACATAGCAGCCACATTAGCAACCACACACACCTCACCCAAAATTAACTTTAGTACCAGTAAAGCCAAGGCTAAATCACTCATTAGAAAAAAACATAAAAAGTCAAAAATTTCAAATTTAATATTCAAAACTGTAAATCCACATGGATAAAGTCCCTCTTCAATAAACCAGTAATAAAATTCCGCAACTTTACCAAGTCTATACTTTCAGATAAAAAAATAGACAGAATACATAGCAGCCAATTCAACCTAAATGAAAAACTACATAATCAAAACAGTCACTCACACTGCACACATTGCTATAAACCAGAAAACCTAAATCATAGATTCAACCTCTGCCCCCAATACAAACAACAACAAATAGAACAAAACAAATCCCTCCCCCCACAATACAAAAACAATATTCCTTTACTATTACAGTAGAACACTACAAGAGACCAGAGAAATCAGTTAGTTATATCAGTTGTTTGTTATACACGTTTTCACTCGGAAATGTCCGCCATCTTGGATAAGACAAAACACAATACACGTAATTGGAGTGTTACACAGAAATCTTGATGGCCTAATTTCACTGCAAGTTCGTCAGCTTTGGTCTGCAGTAGCGGACCACTGAGCGGAATGTTTTCGCTTCTCACGGCTTGAAACCATTTGAAGAGGGCGTCCTCTACGTCTTGGTGATTGGCAGCTTGTAACCTCTTCCGGGCAGGGCCAAAGTCAGTCAAGTCGCAGGATTCAAGAATGGATTCTCTCTTCTTCATAATGGTACTTAATGTTGATTTTGGAATGTCAAATTCCATTGCAATGTCTTTCTTGGTTTTTATGCCAGCATCAACAGCATTAATAATTCTCAATTTCGTGTCTAAACTGATAGCTTTCCTCTTACTATTGCCCGCCATGATAGCATATGCAAGTGAACTGACACTTGGACATAATCTCGTAAAATGTATATGTTTAATGTTTGTTTTACAGACAAGATTACATGTACAGGTAAGATTAACACAATGGAAATTTGACAAGGTTGATCCTGATCCTGATCCTGATCCTGGTTGTATTGATTCGCCACCATTGTGTTGATTCGCCGCCATTGTGTTGATTCGCCGCCATTGTGTTGATTCGCCACCATTGTGTTGATTCGCCGCTGATTGTGTTGATTCGCCGCTGATTGTGTACAGCCAATTGTCAGTGACACTTGACACTGAGTGGGATTTCTCAGTTCGCTATACACGTCACTAATTAGTAATAGATGGGCTTGTCAGTGATCAGATATCAGTTCGCTGTATCTGTTAGTTCGCTGTAGAGAGTTTGTTATATACGTAAATTTTATATGATATTATATAGGAGATAAATCGGGGATTTTTTAACAGTTTGTTGTATCCGTTTGTTCGCTATATCCGTGTACATTATATCCGTGTTCTACTGTACAACCATTCAATAACACAGCCATATACACACACATCTCCAATTTTTTAAAAACACCAAACTTCAAAACAGACTTTAGACCAGTCCCAACAAATTACAAGCCACAAGCACTTACTATATATCTACACTTTTCAAGATTCGGATTGGGATAGAAATTCAAAGCGCGGACTGTCTTCTACGACATCCGCATGCAAAATTCCTCCATATCCAGACTACTAAACAGTAAGACTCCTTAATCCAGCCTCTCCTCCAAATTCAAGGCCATAGCTGGCGCAGTCACCCACACCACACGTCTGACCCTTCCCGCACAAGGCCCAAGGTTTTTTAGATTTGGTTACCTAGCTTATACACTTTTCTTTTCATAAGTTAACCTTATATTTTTAGATTAGTAGATCAGCTTAACTGATATTATAGTATTATATTGTAGTACTTTATATTTATCAACTATATATTCTTATGTTACAGAATAGGCCTCTCTACAGCTCTCCACTACCTCTTTCTCCTTATCCTTTTTCCATTCTAACTTTACTCACCCTCATTTACAGTTTTTTGGGCCAGACTTTTATCAACTTATTCCCAATTATTATTATTTATCTGGCCCAACTGCGACATAGCCTACAGCTGAAGCAGTCATAAAATTCCCAAATCTCTATCTCAATACAACAAACATACTTATAACGAACTGACGGATATTTCGAACCGCTTTGGGGTCCCATCCATTTTCTGTATATATGCTGTATATATGCTATATATATGCTATATATATGCTGTTTTTATGCTTATTACGAACTACGGTTATAAGGAACAGAACTAAAAATAGTGGTCTCTTTGAGTTTGATAAAACTGTAGTTTATTGTACTTGTCCACCATACTCTCTACATCATTTGCTTGATAACAGTATTAGAACCTACACCGAAACGTGGCTCCTAATTGTATTAAGGAATTTGTCCAACCATAAATCTTATCCTTACTTAGTACTCCAACTTCTAAATGCCTCTCAAAGAAGTAACTCGTAGGCGAGTGGCAAGAGTAAAATGACTTAATTTAAAGAAGAGATGTACTGAAGGTATTAAACAATCCGCATATACAGAGAGACAATTACAGTGAATTGCGATTACTAACATCATATACTTGTTTTCATGAACAAATCAAATTTTTTTTTACATAATTAAAAAAGTATAAAGAATATCTACTGTTAAGGATCTCGCTTACTAAGCATGTTTCTGTATGTTCTAATAGCAAGAAGGCATATAGATTACACTTTATACAACATACCAATGAGAATATGGGAAATAATGCTTCAACTACCACCACTGAATCTAATAACCTGGCCCTTGTATACAGCTATGTGTCATATGTCATGTGATATGAGCGACTGGGTCTAATATCTTTACCCTGGTATACAGCTATGTGTCACATGTCATGTGAAATGAGCGACTGGGTCTAATAACCTGACCCTGGTATACAGCTATGTGAAATATGTCATGTGATATGAGCGACTGGGTCTAATATCTTGACCCTTGTATACAGCAATGTGAAATATGTCATGTGATATGAGCGACTGAGTGTAATAACCTGACCCTGGTATACAGCTATGTGTCATATGTCATGTGATATGAGGGACTGGGTCTAATAACCTGACCCTTGTATACAGCTATGTGAAATATGTCATGTGATATGAGCGACTGAGTCTAATAACCTGACCCTGGTATACAGCAATGTGAAATATGTCATGTGATATGAGCGACTGGGTCTAATAACCTGACACTGGTATACAGCTATGTGTCATATGTCATGTGATATGAGAGACTGGGTCTAATAACCTGACCCTGGTATACAGCTATGTGTCATATGCCATGTGATATGAGCGACTGGGTGTAATAACCTGACCCTGGTATATAGCAATGTGAAATATGTCATGTGATGTGAGTGACTGGGTCTAATAACCTGACCCAGGTATACAGCTATGTGTCATATGTCATGTGATATGAGAGACTGGGTCTAATAACCTGACCCTGGTATACAGCTATGTGTCATATGTCATGTGATATGAGCGACTGAGTCTAATAACCTGACCCTGGTATACAGCTATGTGAAATATGTCATGTGATATAAGCGAATGGGTCGAATAACCTGACCCTGGTATACAGCAATGTGAAATATGTCATGTGATATGAGCGATTGAGTGTAATAACCTGACCCTGGTATACAGCTATGTGAAATATGTCATGATATGAGCGACTAGGTCTAATAACCTGACCCTGGTATACAGCTATGTGAAATATGAGCGACTGAGTCTTATAACCTGACCCTTGTATACAGCTTTGTGAAATATGTCATGTGATATAAGTGACTTGGTCTAATAACCTGACCCTTGTATACAGCTATGTGTCATATGTCATCTGATATGAGCGACTGAGTCTAATATCTTAACCCTTGTATACAGCTATGTGAAATATGTCATGTGATATGAGCGACTGAGTCTAATATCTTAACCCTTGTATACAGCTATGTGAAATATGTCATGTGATATGAGCGACTGGGTCTAATATCTTGACCCTTGTATACAGCAATGTGAAATATGTCATGTGATATGAGCAACTGAGTGTAATAACCTGACCCTTGTATACAGCTATGTGTCATATGTCATCTGATATGAGCGACTGAGTCTAATATCTTAACCCTTGTATACAGCTATGTGAAATATGTCATGTGATATGAGCGACTGAGTCTAATATCTTAACCCTTGTATACAGCTATGTGAAATATGTCATGTGATATGAGCGACTGGGTCTAATATCTTGACCCTTGTATACAGCTATGTGAAATATGTCATGTGATATGAGCGACTGAGTCTAATAACCTGACCCAGGGGCTGTATTTATAAAAAAACTAAGATTTTTTTAAGTCTAAACTTAAGTTTTAGAAATCTGACTTTGCTAAGTCTGAGACTTAAATTGATATTCATAAAGATGCTAAGTCCGAAACTTAGCCAAGTCTTCAAAGAAAAACTAAGTCAGTTTCGTAGTATGTACCCGCATGATCACTAGGGGGAATCCCAGCTATTTTTAAACTTCCAGTGGAACTCTTTAAAAATAAAAAGGTGTGAACGTCTTTTTCGGTTGGATTTCCCGGTAGCTATTTACAGCAGACGACACGCAAACAGCAAAACTTTGACCACATTGGCAACGTCATGTCAGAGACAGATATGAAGAAGAGGAAGCCTAACTAGATGCAAGAGGAGGTTTTACTGTTGACGGAACTGGTGAAAGCAAATGTACATGTGTTGGAAGGAAAGTTTGGTCCGGGTCATCGGCGAGGCGTCAAGAGGCGTGGCAGGTACAGTGACACTTGTCGTTGTCTGTCAGGCAGTCGTTGTACACAAATGTAGTATTTACACCAGGCTTCAGTTTTATAAAGTTATATTTTAGTAGTGTACATCTACTAATTTAACTAATCCGAGATATATTAGTACGCCAATCAAGCGACTATAAATGCATGATTAAGGGACTTGCAATTTATTGTGGGGTGTGGGTGGAGAGGGAGCCTGGTGGAGGAAATAATATTTTTTTTAAATCGATTAAATCGGACATTATTTAAATATTAGTATAACAAATCCCACACACCCTTATAATAAATCACCTGTCCCTGTAGCCAACTTGCTGATTTTCAGTAACAATATTTTCACTAGTAGTTACCACTGCATATAGATTTAATGCAACATTATACCACTGAGCATGAAATCATCACTATTGGTGATTGGTCCTGTTATCAGTGGAATTTAAGTCACCTCTGCTATAGCCATAACATATTCTATTACTATCATAAACTGGGACATTTCCAATTTGAGTTTTTTTACTGACAGTGCCCTTGCAGCAGACTTTGGGCTAAATATGAAATCTTGAAGTGATATCCAAAGTATTTACATTTTAATTGACGGGCTGAATAAATTAACTTGAGAAAAATATTTTTTATATATATTCGGGACTTCTTTTTTAATATAATCTGAGCACCCTCACAAAATGTTCGGCTCCCTTAATATTTTAATATTTCCACAATTGAAAGACACTTACTACTTTCCCTTAACTCTACAGGTTATTACAGCTACCCTCAATTCCTCTGGTTCCGAGAACAAAGGAAGAGGTGGAAAAAAATGGAAGAACATGAAAAGCCAGGCAAAACACAAGTTCTCCGAATTTGGGAAACTGACAAAAAGAACTGGCAAGTACTTTTCTTCCCTTCATACATACTGTAGACAAGTCAGGGTTATTGCATGACAACTATTCTATCAATGGTTGTCTTGTTGAATAGTATGTTTGGGAGATGGGTTCCTGTTACCTCAGCTAGGCTAGCATCTATCTAAAAAGCTATAACTGAAACTACTAATATTTTGTATTTGCATTTTCCCTGGATCCTTATATGTATAACTTGCTGTTCTATAATCATATTAAATTTTGTATAAATGTTACACCATGAATAACTTATAAAACCACTTGCTGTGGATCTAATTATTATTTGAAAACTTAGTATAAATGTATATTTGTTTTATAATGTCAACCCCTCAATTGTGCTCAAATTAAGTCAATTGCTATTTCAACAATTGTGATATGATTATAAATGTAAATGTTCTTATTTATAATAACACAAAACAACAGGCTTGTTGAAATTGAAAAGAACATTTATGTGAAAATTACAATTAAAACTATAATATTTTCTGTTGCAGGGAGATTTATGACACCGCCATGTCAGATCCACATCCTCAACCAACATGTATTCCAAGGAGCCAGATGTCACGTGGAAACTCTGTTGAAGCAAAAATTAAAGCTTGAAATTGAATGCCTCACTTTGAAAAAGGAATACCTTAAATTGAAAATCATGAAACTGAATTAACTTAAAGTATCATACATGTTGTTTGGGCATTAAAGAATTATTCATATATTTGAATATTAAATGTCACAATACATACTAAGCCCAATGTTATGATACAACAGATTCCGGTAGAAAGACTATTGTGGAACATTTTTGAGAAATAATACATTGCATTTAGAATATTGCATATTTAAGAGGGTGAGGGATAATTAAGATGATTAAAAACAAAAGATACTTTGCAAAGAATGTACTGCTGATACAAATTGGATTTATTATGAGGAAATGTTGAAAATTAAAATTCTGTCCATCAATCCTGCCAAGTCCATCATGCCCATCAGTGGGTGGAACTGGGATGTTTCTGTCCTTGCAAATATTGTGTAGGACAGCACATGCTATTATCACCTAAAATATGAAATCATTAATGATAAATTAACATCATTACACTTAACAATTAGGCTTTTACCTGGCCTCAAATGAACATACAAATATTACTGTAAATAACGAATAAGTTCATACAACCCCATTATTTCCTGATCATCTCCACATGCACCTTAACAAGTCTATACTTCAAATATTTATGAATTTTCCCTTATCTGCTCCTAGTCATTACCAATCTACAACTGCCCTGTTATTGCCTTAAAGACAAAACTGGCATTCACTTGATTTAGATACAAAAGTTAAACTGCACAGGTTCATGTCCATGTACCAACTTTAATAGATGATGAGCCACTGCATTGTTCTTTTCATATTCTCAATGGCATTTGTTAACATGAATTCAAACAACCATGTTTGAAATAATTATGAAGCTCAATAAAATCTTGTCGCTTTTTTCAATCATTGCTTTCCTCTCTAGGAATTGTTATTTTATATATTTATTGTCATTTAGCTTTGTTACATTTTTGTTCTGTTGAACTCATTTGTGTGGCAAAAAAATAGTGCACACAAATTAACATTTGTTGATCACAATTTTTACCTTACAAGCCTTCTCAGGTTTTAACCTGATTTCCCCATGGAGAACAGGAAATCTGCGTTTGAGTGGACCTATGTCCCTTTCTACTATGCTCCTGGTTCTTTTGTGTGACCTGAAAATAACATAACATATCAGAGTGTGACCTGTAACATTAATCTTCAACAGGGTTTAAGAAATATATATTTATCTTTTTATTGATAAATGTCACTTGTTGAAGAAATAATTTTGATCATGTGAAAACAATAATTTACACTTGAGATTATTTAGGAAATTCATACTGGTAATGTTAAAAAAAATTATTCCTGATTACCACAAATATTCAGCATGTTTAACAAAACAGCACATGATTACTTGTACATTTAGAGTGAGTGAGTGAGTTGGGTTTAACGCCGCTTTTAACATTTTCCAGTTATATCGCGGCGTGTCAGCTTAATGTGTGAGGAAAGCCCGAAGTGATGCAGGTCTTGGACGTTTACCAGTTCGGTGAAACCCACGAGCACGGGTATGGTGCTGACAAACCTAGAAACATAATCGGGGCGAACCGGGATTCGAACCCACAATCATGGGTTTCTGGCGTGCCCAAGGGACGCAACTCTGCACAGCGAATCGCGGCGCCTGAGACGACTGGGCCACCCGTGCCCCCTTGTACATTTAGAACAACTAACATAGACATAATAATAGATGTTGAAATAAAAACATATGGTTATGGTGTGAATAATATTCCGTATTTTATTAAGAATGTTTTTGTAATTGCTTTGATTATCCAGACCAAATATTGCGTTTGTGCTCTATGAAAGAAAGATGGGCAAATATGTATTCGAGGTAAATACAAGGGACATCACTCTAAGTTGTTGATTACGATCGGCAACATAACACAAAACTTAACATACCTGTTGTAGTTTGTTTGTGATCCCGGCAATGGTCTTAGGAAAGGGGTAAGTAGCCACTTCTTGCAGGGATAACCTCTGTCGTCGCTGTCAAAAGCGATCTGCGTATTTATACTGTGATAATGATGTCAGTTTACGTATTCATTTTCGTTTACCGTTGGTGCCTGGATTTGTACGTGGGTTCCATCGATCACCCCGACAACTCCGGGAAAGTTCGCAATGTGATAGAAGTTGGTTTGGTGACGCCTAATGTCCCCGAGTTGCAGGGGGAAGCGGACAAACTGTTTCACAATCCTGTCAGATGACAAACTGGTGATACACTGATTTACAACTCTGGAAATGGTGGGCTGGGTGACACCTTGATCATCTGCATTACACAACTCAAACTTTCCCGTTGCAAAGTACCTTAATGTGATCAGCGTCTTTCGTATCTCGTTAAGTGCCTGGTTTCGGTTGGTTGCAGGCTCCACGTCTGCTGCTATTAAATAAGCTACATTGTCTTCTTTGATGAAACGAACGACGACCTAGCGGTATGGCAGCCATTTTGTTTACTGACTTGAGTCAAACACCTTGTAGTTAAGCCTACCCCTACCCAGTCTTAAGATTTTAGTCAGAAATTGGTTAAACTTAAGCCTGAGTCGCTTAAGTCAGAAAAGGTGAAAAACTTAGTTTTTTTCAAGACTTATGTTTTTTTTCAGACTTAAGTTCTTTTATGAATACGGCCCCTGGTAGCATACCACACAGCAAAATATGGAAAAACTTGAAAGATGTTTTTGCATAATGATACAGGTAGCTGTCATCAGTTATAACAAAATGTTTGCGCACATGATCCAAACATACAGTGAAAAGGGTATGACAAGGTGTAGAAAACTACATGGATGCACTGACAACAATTGACGTACGGTACATAACACATTAATCAAGAACTTACACAAGATAATTAGCTGTCTAACTGAATGTCTGTCTGATTGTAATACCCTGTACAGTGTGTGTAGAAGTGTTTGAATGTACATGTTCTATGGTTATATCAATGAAACTTGGCATATGTTATACAGAGAAAGATCCATATGGCATATGTTATATTTGTTTTAAATCTAAGTAACATAGGAATTAGGGAATTGAAGTATATGTGTCTAATGGAAATGCGTATATAATAATCAGTTTTGTAGGAGTACGTGTAATGCACTTCATATTGTTATCATCATTAACTGTGTGGCAACACTAATCAGGGCAACCCTCCATACATGTACATGGTATGTGTTTTTTACCCAAGCACCTGTACATGTACATACTTCATCTGTGATATAACCAGTGTCAAAGTGGTAGTCATCAAACCACTACATAAGTATATGCTAGTACATAAATGTATACATGTACATACTTCATCTGTGATATAACTAGTGTCAAAGTGGTAGTCATCAAACCACTACAAAAGTATATGCTAGTACATAAATGTATACATGTACATACTTCAACTGTGATATAACCAGTGTCAAAGTGGTATTCATCAAACCACTAAATAAGTATATGCTAGAACATAAATGTATACATGTACATACATCAACTGTGACATACCCAGTGTCAAAGTGGTATTCATCAAACCACTACATAAGTATATGCTAGTCGATAAATGTAAACATGTACATACATCAACTGTGATATAACCAGTGTCAAAGTGGTATTCATCAAACCACTACATAAGTATATGCTAGTACATAAATGTATACAAGTACATGTACATACATCAACTGTGATATAACCAGTGTCAAAGTGGTATTCATCAAACCACTACATAAGTATATGCTAGTACATAAATGTATACAAGTACATGTACATACATCAACTGTGATATAACAAGTGTCAAAGTGGTATTCATCAAACCACTACATACGCATATGCTAGTACATAAATATATACAAGTACATGTACATACATCAACTGTGATATAGCCAGTGTCAAAGTGGTATTCATCAAACCACTACATAAGTATATGATAACAAGTACATGTACATACATCAACTGTGATATACCCAGTGTCAAAGTGGAATTCATCAAACCACTACATAAGTATATGCTAGTACATAAATGTATACAAGTACATGTACATACATCTACTGTGATATAACCAGTGTCAAAGTGGTATTCATCAAACCACTACATAAGTATATGCTAGTACATAAATGTATACAAGTACATGTACATAGATCAGCTGAGATATACCCAGTGTTAAAGTTGTATTCATCAAACCACTACATAAGTATATGCTAGTCCATAAATGTATACAAGTACATGTACATACATCAACTGTGATATAACCAGTGTCAAAGCTGTATTCGTCAAACCACTACATAAGTATATGCTAGTACATAAATGTATACAAGAACATGTACATACATCTACTGTGATATAACCAGTGTCAAAGTGGTAGTCATCAAACCACTACATAAGTATATGCTAGTACATAAATGTATACAAGTACATGTACATAGATCAGCTGAGATATACCCAGTGTTAAAGTTGTATTCATCAAACCACTACATAAGTATATGCTAGTCCATAAATGTATACAAGTACATGTACATACATCAACTGTGATATAACCAGTGTCAAAGCGGTATTCGTCAAACCACTACATAAGTATATGCTAGTACATTAATGTATACAAGTACATGCGCATACATCAATTGTGATATAACCAGTGTCAAAGTGGTATTCATCAAACCACTACATAAGTATATGCTAGTACATAAATGTATACAAGTACATGCGCATACATCAATTGTGATATAACCAGTGTCAAAGTGGTATTCATCAAACCACTACATAAGTATATGCTAGTACATAAATGTATACAAGTACATGTAGCTACATCAACTGTGATATAACCAATGTCAAAGTGGTATTCATCAAACCACTACATAAGTATATGCTAGTACATAAATGTATACAAGTACATGTACATACATCAACTGTGATATAGCTAGTGTCAAAGTGGTATTCATCAAACCACTACATAAGTATATGCTAGTACATAAATATATACAAGTACATGTACATACATCAACTGTGATATAACCAGTGTCAAAGTGGTATTCATCAAACCACCACATAAGTATATGCTAGTACATAAATGTATACAAGTACATGTACATACATCAACTGTGATATAATCAGTGTCAAAGTGGTATTCATCAAACCACTACATAAGTATATGCTAGTACATAAATGTATACAAGTACATGTACATACATCAACTGTGATATAACAAGTGTCAAAGTGGTATTCATCAAACCACTACATACGCATATGCTAGTACATAAATATATACAAGTACATGTACATACATCAACTGTGATATAGCCAGTGTCAAAGTGGTATTCATCAAACCACTACATAAGTATATGATAACAAGTACATGTACATACATCAACTGTGATATACCCAGTGTCAAAGTGGAATTCATCAAACCACTACATAAGTATATGCTAGTACATAAATGTATACAAGTACATGTACATACATCTACTGTGATATAACCAGTGTCAAAGTGGTATTCATCAAACCACTACATAAGTATATGCTAGTACATAAATGTATACAAGTACATGTACATAGATCAGCTGAGATATACCCAGTGTTAAAGTTGTATTCATCAAACCACTACATAAGTATATGCTAGTCCATAAATGTATACAAGTACATGTACATACATCAACTGTGATATAACCAGTGTCAAAGCTGTATTCGTCAAACCACTACATAAGTATATGCTAGTACATAAATGTATACAAGAACATGTACATACATCTACTGTGATATAACCAGTGTCAAAGTGGTAGTCATCAAACCACTACATAAGTATATGCTAGTACATAAATGTATACAAGTACATGTACATAGATCAGCTGAGATATACCCAGTGTTAAAGTTGTATTCATCAAACCACTACATAAGTATATGCTAGTCCATAAATGTATACAAGTACATGTACATACATCAACTGTGATATAACCAGTGTCAAAGCGGTATTCGTCAAACCACTACATAAGTATATGCTAGTACATTAATGTATACAAGTACATGCGCATACATCAATTGTGATATAACCAGTGTCAAAGTGGTATTCATCAAACCACTACATAAGTATATGCTAGTACATAAATGTATACAAGTACATGCGCATACATCAATTGTGATATAACCAGTGTCAAAGTGGTATTCATCAAACCACTACATAAGTATATGCTAGTACATAAATGTATACAAGTACATGTAGCTACATCAACTGTGATATAACCAATGTCAAAGTGGTATTCATCAAACCACTACATAAGTATATGCTAGTACATAAATGTATACAAGTACATGTACATACATCAACTGTGATATAGCTAGTGTCAAAGTGGTATTCATCAAACCACTACATAAGTATATGCTAGTACATAAATATATACAAGTACATGTACATACATCAACTGTGATATAGCCAGTGTCAAAGTGGTATTCATCAAACCACTACATAAGTATATGATAACAAGTACATGTACATACATCAACTGTGATATACCCAGTGTCAAAGTGGAATTCATCAAACCACTACATAAGTATATGCTGGTACATAAATGTATACAAGTACATGTACATACATCTACTGTGATATAACCAGTTTCAAAGTGGTATTCATCAAACCACTACATAAGTATATGCTAGTACATAAATGTATACAAGAACATGTACATACATCTACTGTGATATAACCAGTGTCAAAGTGGTATTCATCAAACCACTACATAAGTATATGCTAGTACATAAATGTATACAAGTACATGTACATAGATCAGCTGAGATATACCCAGTGTTAAAGTTGTATTCATCAAACCACTACATAAGTATATGCTAGTCCATAAATGTATACAAGTACATGTACATACATCAACTGTGATATAACCAGTGTCAAAGCGGTATTCGTCAAACCACTACATAAGTATATGCTAGTACATAAATGTATACATGTACATACATCAACTGTGATATAGCCAGTGTCAAAGTGGTATTCATCAAACCACTACATAAGTATATGCTAGTACATAAATGTATACATGTACATACATCAACTGTGATATAACCAGTCTCAAAGTGGTATTCATCAAACCACTACATAAGTATATGCTAGTACATAAATGTATACAAGTACATGTACATACATCAACTGTGATGTAGCCAGTGTCAAAGTGGTATTCATCAAACCACTACATAAGTATATGCTAGTACATAAATGTATACAAGTACATGTACATACATCAACTGTGATATAGCCAGTCTCAAAGTGGTATTCATCAAACCACTACATAAGTATATGCTAGTACATAAATGTAAACAAGTACATGTAGATACATCAACTGTGATATACCCAGTGTCAAAGTGGTATTCATCAAACCACTACATAAGTATATGCTAGTACATAAATGTATACATGTACATACATCAACTGTGATATAGCCAGTGTCAAAGTGGTATTCATCAAACCACTACATAAGTATATGCTAGTACATAAATGTATACAAGTACATGTACATACATCAACTGTGATGTAGCCAGTGTCAAAGTGGTATTCATCAAACCACTACATAAGTATATGCTAGTACATAAATGTATACATTTACATACATCAACTGTGATATAGCCAGTGTCAAAGTGGTATTCATCAAACCACTACATAAGTATATGCTAGTACATAAATGTATACAAGTACATGTACATACATCAACTGTGATGTAGCCAGTGTCAAAGTGGTATTCATCAAACCACTACATAAGTATATGCTAGTACATAAATGTATACAAGTACATGTACATACATCAACTGTGATATACCCAGTGTCAAATTGGTATTCATCAAACCACTACATAAGTATATGCTAGTACATAAATGTATACATGTACATACATCAACTGTGATATAGCCAGTGTCAAAGTGGTATTCATCAAACCACTACATAAGTATATGCTAGTACATATATGTATACAAGTACATGTACATACATCAACTGTGATGTAGCCAGTGTCAAAGTGGTATTCATCAAACCACTACATAAGTATATGCTAGTACATAAATGTATACATGTACATACATCAACTGTGATATAGCCAGTGTCAAAGTGGTATTCATCAAACCACTACATAAGTATATGCTAGTACATAAATGTATACATGTACATACATCAACTGTGATATAGCCAGTCTCAAAGTGGTATTCATCAAACCACTACATAAGTATATGCTAGTGCATAAATGTATACAAGTACATGTACATACATCAACTGTGATGTAGCCAGTGTCAAAGTGGTATTCATCAAACCACTACATAAGTATTTGCTAGTACATAAATGTATACAAGTACATGTACATACATCAACTGTGATATAGCCAGTCTCAAAGTAGTATTCATCAAACCACTACATAAGTATATGCTAGTACATAAATGTATACAAGTACATGTAGATACATCAACTGTGATATACCCAGTGTCAAAGTGGTATTCATCAAACCACTACATAAGTATATGCTAGCACATAAAAGTAAACATGTACATGTACATATATCAACTGTGATATAACCAGTGTCAAAGTGGTATTCATCAAACCACTACATAAGTATACGCTAGTACATAAATGTATACATGTACATACATCAACTGTGATATAGCCAGTGTCAAAGTGGTATTCATCAAACCACTACATAAGTATATGCTAGTACATAAATGTATACATGTACATACATCAACTGTGATATAGCCAGTCTCAAAGTGGTATTCATCAAACCACTACATAAGTATATGCTAGTGCATAAATGTATACAAGTACATGTACATACATCAACTGTGATGTAGCCAGTGTCAAAGTGGTATTCATCAAACCACTACATAAGTATTTGCTAGTACATAAATGTATACAAGTACATGTACATACATCAACTGTGATACAGCCAGTCTCAAAGTAGTATTCATCAAACCACTACATAAGTATATGCTAGTACATAAATGTATACAAGTACATGTAGATACATCAACTGTGATATACCCAGTGTCAAAGTGGTATTCATCAAACCACTACATAAGTATATGCTAGCACATAAAAGTAAACATGTACATGTACATATATCAACTGTGATATAACCAGTGTCAAAGTGGTATTCATCAAACCACTACATAAGTATACGCTAGTACATAAATGGATACATGTACATACATCAACTGTGATATAGCCAGTGTCAAAGTGGTATTCATCAAACCACTACATAAGTATATGCTAGTACATAAATGTATACATGTACATACATCAACTGTGATATTGCCAGTGTCAAAGTGGTATTCATCAAACCACTACATAAGTATATGCTAGTACATAAATGTATACATGTACATACATCAACTGTGATATACCCAGTGTCAAAGTGGTATTCATCAAACCACTACATAAGTATATGCTAGTACATAAATGTATACAAGTACATTTACATACATCAACTGTGATATTACCAGTGTCAAAGTGGTATTCATCAAACCACTACATAAGTATATGCTAGTACATAAATGTATACATGTACATACATCAACTGTGATATTGCCAGTGTCAAAGTGGTATTCATCAAACCACTACATAAGTATATGCTAGTACATAAATGTATACAAGTACATTTACATACATCAACTGTGATATAACCAGTGTCAAAGTGGTATTTATCAAACCACTACATAAGTATTTGCTAGTACATAAATGTATACAAGGTCATGTACATACATCAACTGTGATATACCCAGTGTCAAAGTGGTATTCATCAAACCACTACATAAGTATATGCTAGTACATAAATGTATAAATGTAGATTTGTACAAGACAAGAGACACGATGGAAGATGATCAAATCAAATCAAATATTCATGTTTGGAACTAACTGCTTTGGATTTTAAGGATGTTACGCAGTTGAAATAAAGTTGTGAAGATAGCAATTCATATCACCCCATGCTATATCATTGAATTCCTGGTCTACATTTGCTTATTAGCTTTGACAGTTCACACGCAAGGTTAATCTCATTAATCACATGACCCATGTTTGGCCAGGGGGCTCAGGGTGACAGGGACTGAGTTGGTAACTTACAGTCTATCAGCTGATTGGTCAAAATATCTGCACCACATACAAAAACTGAAGCAGGCCAATCTCAGCTTTTCATCAATGTGTCATAGAGACTGATTTATGACAACCATTGTACGAATGAACATATAATTCCAAAGGCTAAATACCCTGGAGCCATGACATCTATATGTCTAATTGCCGTTATTTATAAGATGCTAATCCCAATTGTTAATCCCCATTTTATTGTACATCGACTGTCTGCCATCATGAAAGAGATGTGCAAGTATGTCACTGATGAATTACTGTTGTTTATATTTATGACTTACTAAATGTCAGGTGACCTATATAAGCCTTGGTCCAGAGATACCCTTTTTGACCAAAGACTAAAGGACCTGGCGGGCCTAGCACCTAGTGTGTTTTGTATGTATATACATTGTATGTAAAATTGTATATGCTGCAAGCCATCGTCTCAAAGTTGTCACTTCCTACCGAGAACCATGCGCCGACCCTTTGCATTTTCAAGTATGCAAATATCATTTATCAACGCCACACCAGCCCCAGTTAATTTAATCGTTGATGAATGTTATTTGCATACTCGTATATGCAAAGGGTTTGCACATGGTTCTCGGTAGCATGTGACAACTTTGAGACGATACAAAATATTTGTAACGATTTATAAAGGTTCCTAGCATGAAACACAAACCACCTTCAATAACATAATTCAGGCAAGTTCAAGAAAATTTACAAATTTTGTTTTCGCCATGGTCTTTACCTTGGTATGATTGAAAATATCAGGATATTTTCATATACAAATGTGTAGTTTTCTATCAGGAATAAATGTGTAAAAAGTCTTCTTCAAGTGGCCCATGTCTTATGAAGCACTGACTGTTTGAAATCACCAACCCAGCGCCTTATGCTAAAAATAATCCAGCAGGGGGAAAAAGTGTAACAATTAAGCAGGCTAGAGGTTAATAATGTCACATGTCAATAAACTTGGTGATGTAGAAAAATCAACAGTGGTGGCAACAGCCAAATTCTGCCAAAACCTAGGAGCAGTTTTTACATATGGATATTTAGTGACAAAATGTGTTAGCAGAGACCATATAATAGATTATATGGTCTCTGGTGTTAGCAATCATCCTCAATTATCAAGTGTTTTCTATCTTCATTCTATTAGGACAAATACCTTAGACCCATTCACCACAAAAGCTTCATTTTGGAAGTGATGTCACCATCTCAGTCCCTCTTATGTTGTGTATGAATGTAATTTCAATATGTAATATGTAATATGACTACTATTTGTATTTTGTGTAAATTTTACAGATTTTGTCATAAGAGGTCAACTTGAATTTACCTTCATCTTCCATACCCATCATCTTTATAGTCCACGCCTGAAACAGAAGAGTAAAGAGAGGGACCAAATTTTGTAAATTTTGTAAATTTTACAATAAATTTTACAATAAATTGTATATTAAATACTTATCCTGTCTCACTCTATGCATTCCTCCTTCTTTCGATCCCATGCGTGGAAACGTCCTTGATCAAAGTTTCCAGCTTCTAAGCTTCATTTGCCCAGTCAACCATGCATCACCATGACGACCATGACACTCAAATATCTAGGTCAAGCACCTGGATCTCATGCAGCACGTTGTCCTTGATCTGGACCATTGACTGTCTCATCATATTCTTTCTTGGAACTGAGCAACTGTGATGCAGGGTCGGATGCAGGGTCGGATGGGCGGGCATCGATCAAGTGAGATAGGATAAGTATTATAAATATACAATTTATTGTAAAATTTACAAATTTTAAAACTTATCTTATCTCACTCTCTACATTTATCCCATGGTTGCAGATTAGCCATGAGATGTATATGAGGAAGCTGGTGATGACATGCTTTAATCCTGGGACTGTCACATATCCGTGTCTGGATATTTAGATGTCATCATGAAACCTGAATTGATGTTGTCCTCTGAAGTACTATGAGGTAGATGGAGGCTGTCCGCGATCAAGACGAGGATTTGGTACAGGTCGACTTGGGCGAAACTGCTCGAAGATGATGTCGTTGTAGTATCTGCCCTTGACTGTTCGGTGCGTTGTTGTAAGGCTGTCGAAAGGGATTGAAGAAGAGATCCGATTTGTTCAGATAAATCACTCTGATCACGTGAAGTCGATAGGGGATTCGATACTGGAGGGGCCGTACTAATAACCGAGTTCTACACTGGAGGTAAAGAGGGAAGTGTCACAAGTGGAGGGTGCAACTTGTCTGGAGATCGCTGGTCCATGTGCGTCTCTATCAGTGACTCAGAACATGAGTGTGAGGAGGGTCGATCTCATTCCATCTGTCAATCCTTATATCGATGTTGATCTCGAGGTTGATGAGGAGAAGCAGCATATCGATATTAGTTTGGCATTGAAAGATATTCAAGGTAGGTCCCCGATATCAATCAGTTGTCGGTTATTGATAGTATCTACCGGTAAGTTGGTATCGTTGAGATGGAGATTGATGGTATCTCAGATGACTGTCGATAGGAATAACGCTGTAAGTCTGAACCCGAAGACACTTGATCAGTGGAGGTGACAATGTCAATCTGTAGAATGAGAACGCCTGAGATCACATCCACACAATCAATCTGTAGAGAGGTGACATTCTGAATCGGATTAATCTTCCTGTTTCAAAGTGTTCCTGAAATGATCGACCTTGAGGAGAGTGATCTGAATGTCAACCCTCAGAGAGTCGACCTGTAGAAAGTTGATCCTTATCACATTGATCTCGTTATCTACAACTGGAGGGAGTGTGTTCCTTGGAATGTCAACCCGAAGAATGTCGATCTGAGGAATATTGACTCTTTGAGGGTCGTTCATGGTTTGATCGTGGTGACTTCTGTGTAGCATGTCGACCCTTTGAAGTTGACTCTGAATGTCGACCATTGGAGAGTCGATCGTGGTTCGATGTCGTTTTGTCTGTAGAATGTCGACCCTTTGAAGTTGACTCAACTACTCTACTCTTTCTCTGACTGGTAGGTGATGTCGAAGCCTGGTTTCTGTTGGAGTCAAGAGTAGTCGCAGCATATAACTCCGGAATGGCTTGGTCGATCAGAGTAGAGGTATGGCTGGTCAATGGAGAATCGGGCTGTAATCTCTGAAGTCGATACATGACTTCCTGTACATCGGGTCTGAGAACATATCTCAGTAGACTAGTCAAAATTTTCTGACAGCACCAAATGTTTGTCCGACGTATTTGTTGACTGTGAGTTTGTTGTAATCGGTGGATTGCTGTTAGACTGTGAAGTACCAGTGGGAACTTCATCATGCAGAAAACTGTCGGAAACGGTATCTTCTTTCACTCACAGGGAAGTAATCCTGGCTGATGGTGGTTGATCTACCACAGACTTCACAGTTGGTTGAGTGCACACGCAGAGTGTCCATGTTCGGTATCCTTGGATTTAGATCGGAGATCAATCCCTCTCTTCTGGCATCTTTTAAAATAGTCTGTAAAAACCTCTTGTGACAAATGAGAGCATTCCGAACACTGTAAACCCAGTTGACAGATTCCACGACAATCGAAACATAATTTATGGGGATCACTGACGAAAATATACTGAACCGCAAAAGAAAAGTCACCATGGATAGATATATGAGAAACCATATTTGTCCAAACACTGTAAACATACTTTGAGACATATCAAAAAGATGAAACTTGGCAAAACGGATTATCAAGTTTGAAATTAAAGTGTCAAATGTTCTTAAAGTAGTCTCTTAGTCCCTGAGAATATGGCATCACAAGGCAGTATCTCGTGTGTCTGCCATGTGCATTGATGACTGCTGTGCAACGTCGATACATGGAATGGATGAGGCGGTTGATGAAGGCCAAAGGCACTTGAGCCCACACGCTGAGGAATGCCTGCCGCAGTTCAGCTGCAGTTGTCGGCCTTGGTCGGACGTCATTCAGCCGTCTTTGAATCTCGTCCCACAGATGCTCAGTGGGATTTAAATCGGGACTGAGGGCAGGCCACAGCATGGTTCTGATGCCATTCTGCTGGAGGTAGTCTCTTGTTGCTCTCACAGTGTGGGCACTGGTGTTATTAAGCTGAAACTTGTGCTTGTGGCAACAAGCAAAATGAGGTATGGCGTGTGGTCTCAAGATTTGATCAATGTACCGAGCTGCTGTGACACCATTGCCCCTCCCGGGACCTATGATCTGGAAGACCACAGGGCTGATCCTCTGTGCAAGACCAATTCCACCCCACATGATGCTCGGACCACCCCAAGAGTCTCTCTCAACAACACAAATATTCGAATAATGTTCCCCACGGCGTCGCCAGACTCTCTGCCATCAGGTGTTGAGATACAGTAACCCCTCTCATCTGAGAAGAGGACTCTTCTACACTGCTGGTGGCACCAATGCTGGTGCTGTGTTGCCCACTGAAGACGATCCCGGCCATGACGTGGTGTCGGAATGGGTCCTCGGTGTGGCCTGTGACAGTGGAGGTGTCTGCTTGTCAGTTGTCGATGCACGGTGTCCGCACTAACATGTCGCTGGTGTGTCCCCTTGGTCTGTCGAACAGTTTCTGCAGCAGTAACAAAGCGATATTGAAGATGCTGTCGCACAATCTGACGATCCTGACGTCGGGTGGTGACCCTTGGTCTTCCACTATGTGGCCGGTCATCTGTGGTGTTGGTGGTCTGGTATGGTTGCTGGAGCCTTTGCCAGATTTTTTGTCAGTCTTGGCATGTGGTAGCAATTCAATAACGAATGAATGTTATCCGATCTGGGTGGATTTTTATAGGGCAAGAAATGGGGGAATGCATGTGCACTTCAATTTGCACGGAACTCACGTACATCGGGTTACCATGGCCTTTGCCGTGATGAGTGTGGGTGATGGGTTTTATTGTCATCAACTTTGGTTTTTTTATCATCAAATTTCATTTTTCCGAACAAGGCAATATTAAATTTGAGAAACTTTGACAAAAATTACCCAGATATTTAAATAACATGTTTTTATGCAATGTTAACTGGGGTGACGTTTCTTTTGCGGTGCAGTATATGTGGCAGCACTTCACGCAGGCTGGACGTTTGGCTTTGTCCTTACCCATATTTATATGTTTTTTGTGCCACTTCATTGAAGCCTCATTCTGGGAACCCGAAGAATAAAAATAAACAAAAGGGAGTGGCTCTCAATTATTTATTCATGCTGTACATGATACTATTGCGTGACTGCAGTGAGTGTACTCGCAATTTACCTGTGTTAAAAGGCTGTCCTTAAATGTTGAGCCAGAACTAGCAGGCTGAAATGGTGAAGCCCTTGGACATCGATTACGGAGATATCTTGTAAGTAGAGGGAGGCGAGGACCTCATCAGACTTCCAGAAACATCCTTCCATGATAGCACCGAGGGCACATTGGCTATGTAGAGCCATGATAGATGCACAGCTCTCCTCTCGTGAGGATTTTATGACTGGGGTGGAGGCAATCCCGCAAAGTTACAGACACCAAGTATTGTAGATCATAACCGCTGTACGGGAGACCTCTGAGGTAACCATCTGAGAGATGGGGATGTGGCTTGCAAGTTTATGCGTAGAGCTGGAACTGGAAATAGCAATATGTCCTCGCGATCCTCGTGATGTAGAATCGAAGCCAAAGCTGGGATGGTGAATAGCCTGTCTGGCTGACCAGGAAGTTGGTTCTTAGCGATGAGCATTAAGAACACTGTAAGCCCGGTTGACAGACTCCACAGCAATAACAGCAAAATTTATGAGGATCCACCAGCGAAAATATGTGGTGGCACTTCATGCAGGCTGGACGTTTGGCTTTGTCCTTACCCATATTTATATGCAATTAAAGCCCCCAAACTCTTGTTATTTTGAGAAAAATAAAGGCCTAAATATTCTCTAAAAACAACAGTATGTCTCCACAGGGAGGCGAAAAGAAAGAGAACGATGAGACAGTCCAGAGTCCAGATCGAGGACAATGTGCTGCACGAGATCCGGGTGCATGACCTAGATACTGGGGTGGTCATCATGGTGATGCATGGGTGGCTTTGCAAATTAAGCTTAGAAGCTAGAAACTTTTATCAAGGACGTTTCAACGCAAGAGATCAAAAGAAGAAGGAGGAATGCATAGAGTGAGATAGAATAGATTAACTAGATTTTTTTATCTGACATCATCCCAGTTTAAGATCACTAAAGGTTAGTAAAAACTGTTTCAAATGTCCGAAAGACTAAAGAAAAGGCCAAATAGTACTAATGTTTCATTGCAATTTCTCTCATTACTATGCTTGATCTAAATCTTATTATTAAAGTCAAAGTATTCCTGACATTTGAACATGGTTTATTATTTGACCTTTGACGACCTTATATGTTTAATCATATCAGTTCCTGCTTTCGAAAGCATATGTCTAATGCAAGACAACTTTATAAAGTCCCATGGCTCTGGCAATATTAACAGAACAGAGTAAACACTTGTGGTTTAATGACCATGATATTAAACTTAAGGCACTTATAAACTTGATTATTTCCAGTTGAAAACATGACTGTCAACTCTTGTAAACTCTAACACAAACTGAGGGGATTATTCACTACACAAAGAAGCAGAACTACCTTAAATAAAAGGGGGCAGACATCCAGTACAGGCAAAACCTTAATGTATCCCCATTTACATGGGTCTACGTAATTACATGGGTCTATGTAACACATTTCCTGGCAGAATATCAAATAAAAATATCTTTACCTTTTAGATTAAGAAGGTTTATGCTTAAACATATTATTTTTTCTTTTTCTTAAATAAGCATCAATAAGCATACTAGTAAAATATATTACTTGCATGAAAAGCCCATGGTGTTGCTATACATTGTGACCTTCATGTGTCTGAGAACATTCTTAAAGATTGTTCATGAATTGTACTATTTAAACAAGAGCCAATAGTGCCACAGCACTGCAGCTCACCTGGATATGTAGTCAACAGCTTAAAATGTGAATTACATCAAAGACAGACACTTAACCAAAGTTGTTGTCAATATTGATATTCATGTATTTTCTTCATAAAAGCAGAGGACGAAACACTAACATTAAAATCTTATGACTTGGACAAAATATGATGTTACCATAAGGAGAGACATACACTCTAAAGTTGATCTCCCTCTGGCAATTTCAGAGGAACAAAATATGCATTTTGAGAGAATATAAGAGCATAGTCAGAAGGTGGTTAAAATTAAAAACATCGCCAATATTGAATATGTTTTGAATCCCACAACTAGCTAACAAAAAATCTTGAATAATGGCATCAATAAAAATGAGATTTGGACCTCTTAAACAAATTTAGATCTCATTAGTTGGAAAAAGCAGGTGAAGATTCTGATTCAGTGGTGCAGTGATTTCTAAGAGGAAGATGTTTTACATTGCACAACAGGCAATGCACAATGGGCAAACAACAGGCCACACCATAGCTAACTTTCAGTCAGTGAGGAAAAAATGAAATGTTTTTTCTTCTTGTGCTAAACGGGGACACGGGTGGCCAAGTCGTCTAAGGCGCCGCGATTCGCTATGCAGAGTTGCATCCCTTGGGGACGCCAGCAACCTATGATTGTGGGTTCGAATCCCGGTTCGCCCCAATTATGTTTCTAGGTTTGTCAGCACCATACCCGTGCTCGTGGGTTTCAACGAAGTGGTAAACGTCTGAAAGCTGCATCACTTCGGGCTTTCCTCCCACATTAAGCTGACACGCCGCGATATGACTGGAATACTGTTAAAAGCGGCGTTAAACCCAACTCACTCGCTCACTCACTCTTGTGCTTAACATCCTCCTGAAGTTTCAGTCTCATCACTTTAGCCAGTTTGAAGAAGAGATGAAAGTGAACCGGCGGATGAAGAGTCAATAAATGTACAGACAACAGACAGACAGACAGACAGACAACACTCCATGCCATATACTGACTTGTGTATGGCCTTCATTCCGAGTGAGCTAAAATGTTAGAAGATTTGTTTAATCATGAACATGCCTTAAGGTCATGTCCAATATTTTCTTGTTTTTTCTCGCTCACAGTGAAGAGCATCCATAATCATTATTCTCATGTCTTCAGTGGCAAAAAAGCAAATACTTAGCAAATACTAAGAAACCCAGTGCACAGCTTGAGAAAATGTATACAGCTTAACAATCAATTTAACAAAAATTATCAATAAATTATAATACCTTCAAGGTACTTAACAATTTCCTGGCCATGAACACAAGTTCAGCTTCAAGGGATTCCAAGAGAAGCCTACAAAATAAAATAATACTATAAGCATGCATAACAAAGCATAGAGACAGGAAGCATAGTCTCCATTTAATACCCTAAATTCCTTTCACCTTCATGATCTAACCACACACAGCACTATCTGTTGTATAGTAAATCATAGGTGGCACCATTGTTCTCACATCAAATGATTTAGATACATGCACTTCAGTCTGACTTCATCTCAGCCTAGTTAGTGTTGTGTCACATTAGGTGTAAAAGATTTGGACAAGGTGAGGTCAGGTGAAATTGGGTTTAACGTCGCGTCCAGGATTATTGCACTTATATAGCGACGTAGATGCACGTGTGTGTGTGTGTGGCTGCTTGTACTAGACCGGACTGATGCCGATTTATAGTGCTAGCCCACTGAGATACCATGCCGCAGTTTAATATGAATACCCCACTCAGACACAGTATACTGACTCCGAGCCGACCAGTCCTTGCTTTAACCCCTTAATGCCGATCGCCAGACATGGTAACAAGTACGATCTTTTAACGTCTTTTGGTGTGACGCGGCCGGGGATGGAACCCTGGACCTTCCGCTCTCCGGGCGGACGCTCTACCACTAGAACACGGAGGCGGTCCAGATTTGGACAACAACAGCACCAAGGCACTGTGCACACGGTGTATAATCGAAGTGAGCTGAATTTTATATGTGGTGAAATCTTTAGCCATCATGTGTTTGTGTAATGTGAGAAGAAAGAACAACCTTAGCGTAATATTCTATTTTTATTATATGGTAACACGAATCAATTTGGTGAAGCAGATTCTATGATGTAAGATATCTTATGTCAGCAATGTTGTCAACTATGGCCGCAGATTGTTGTGCTAAAAAGTAACTCTTACTAGCCTCATCTACACAACATTTCAGTTTGATCACAACAGTATTCTAAAATTCCAAGTACAAAGGTGTTTGCATTGCATGGAAAACAAGAAGCTCCATTCCTCCTTTTTTCTGAATGCCCTCAAACTTTCCTCCAGTAACATGGACAAGGGGTGATTGATAAGTTCTGAGCCTCACATAGAAAGACTTCACCTAAAGACATTAACAAAAATTATTTTTAAGATAATCCCCTTCCTCATTGATAGAGATTTGACAAAAATGTTGGAGTGACTTTATCCTAGTTTCGTTGAAGTCATTGTCTTAGCTGTCCAAAACGTTCTCCTTGACTGCTATAACATCGTCAAGTCAACATGGGTTCCAGGCTAGAGGTTTCTTCATTTTGGGGAACAGATGTAAGCCAGATCAGGAGAAGAAGTTGGCTGCTGAAGGAGGTGAAAACCACACTCATGAATTGTTCCACTGATGTGTGCAAGAGAGCACTGTCCCGATGGAAGAGCACACCTTTTCTCAGTTTCCCACATCTCCTAGTCTTAATTTCATCCCGCATAATATGCTTTGCATATTGTCTAATCGTTTAGAAGATAGTCCTCCATCGGCATCCCAGAACACAGAGGCAATACCTCCAGCTGGTGGGAGAGTCTTTGCCTACTTTGGTGGTGGTGATGTCAAATGCTTATATTATGGTATGTTTATGGTTCTGTTCGGATGAACAAAACCTTCCAAATGGCATGCTGGTTTTCTTGGGGGAATTAGTCAGCAAAGAGCCGGAGTCACAGGAGAGAAGAGGTCTTCACCCGATGGCACGTTGACATTCTTGGTCCCTTGCCAACAACACCAGACAAGTACAAGTACATTTTGGTCATCACAGGTGCATCATCTAGATGGTGTGAAGCCTTTCCACTTTGGATCCAAGAAGCCAAAGAAGAAGCAGATGTTCTTGTCTGAGAAATATTTTGTCGGTATGGCGCTCCAAGGACCTTAATTTCAGACAGAGGTCAGAACTTCATGTCCAATCTTATCAAAGCAATTTGTGAACTTTTGGCAATTAAATTTACCCATACCAGCCCATACCATCCTCAAACAAACAGCTGTGTAGAAAGGCTCAATTCTTACATCAATCAATCACTAAGAAGCCTATTGTAACAAGTCCCAAAATGATTGGCCCCGTTTTATTCCTGGCATCATGATGGCCTATCGGATGGCCCCAAATTCATTAACGCAAAAAAAACCATACGTTATGCTTTTTGGCCGAGAAATGAGAGCTCCACAAGATGTAGGATTAATTCCAAAAGAAAATTTAGGCCACAATAACAAAAGTTATCTTTCAAATTTACTTGAGGAGCTGGAAATCACTAGAAAAATTGCAGCTGAAAACACTGCGTGGGCTAAGGAGGTGTATTCACAACAATATAATCGAAAGGCTAAAGAACCAGAATTCACCCCAGGTCAAAGAGTTTGGCTTTACTGTCAAAAAGTTGGAAAAGGCCTTTCCAACAAATTAACCAAAAAGTGGTATGGTAGCTATTATATCATCCATACAGGTACAAATTATACCTACAAACTACGCCGAAGTTCTGACGACAATACACAAACCACTGGTCCATGCCAACTGTCTGAAGCCATATTTTGATCCTGCTGATCGTCCACAGTATCCTCGAGAACCATACCTCAATGACACCAGTAACATAGATTCAGGAGTCATGGATGACAATGAGGAACCAGTCAATGATACTCAACTTGACAGCAACAATTCCCCATCAACAAGTTCAACTTACCAAGCCACTGATCAATCACCTCCACAACAGAAAGGTAACAAGGTCAATTCCAAAACTAAGGCAGGCACTTACAGCAACAAGAATTCGAAGCAAAAGACCCCAACAAAGAAGAAAAACCCTGCTCCAAATACAACAGAAAAAAAAAGTTCCTGCACGACAATTA
Source organism: Haliotis cracherodii (assembly GCF_022045235.1). NCBI lineage: Eukaryota > Metazoa > Mollusca > Gastropoda > Lepetellida > Haliotidae > Haliotis > Haliotis cracherodii. Next base: position 40,829,617 of record NW_027266264.1, read on the forward strand.
CGAAGGAAAATCATGCTCCAACAATTAAGGATTGACTGTGTATTTTTTTCAGTTCATTGAGGTATGAATCGAAAATCTGATGTGCAATCCGATTCTTACAAAAGTTTGCACATCGGGTTTTTTATTCATACCTCAATGAAGCGAAAAAAATATACAGTCAATGCTTATAATTAAATTCGACAACATAAAACATGTTTTATCTACAATAGTTTAACCCAAAACAGTTGCATATATCAAAACAGACAAATATGACGACATTGATAAACATTCCAGGTGTAGGAATACATACAGTGGCGTGACATGAATCAGGTGATCGTTTAATTTATGCACATAACTTGACATGCCTACACAGTCAGTAGCCAATCAAAGGAGAGTGGGAATAAAACAATGTTCATTGGACCTGTCAATTAAGGCAAGAGGCGAAAAGAACTGCAACAGTCAGACTGTAACGAACCGGAAGAAATATGTCCGAGAGAAGGCGTCTGTTTCAAATAACATGGTCATTTACTGCGTGATTCAAACATTACTTCCCTGATTACGGTAAAACACAGTTGGAGAAATGCTAGTTAGAAATGAAACCCGAAGACAGGAAAGTTGAACCGAGGCGAGCGGGAAAAAAACAGGTGAGCGAGCCTGCACGTTTGCTGTTTCATTCATTCTCGGCCTTTGGTTTCCTAGGGTAGTTTGGACAATGAATATGCATGAAAGTCGCTAAATGTCCTGTGCATGACGATACACGTGAGAAGAAAGGGAATTCACTCGACTGTGATATTGTGATTCCCCAACATTCCACAGTAATAAAAGTAGTGCGCCGCGGTGAAAAATGAAAAGGTAAATCAAGGGAAAAGAGGAGTGAATGGTAAGCATCACCAGCCAAAATCCTGAAAACAACTTGACGACGGCCAGGTACAACCTCCAAGTCAGAGTCCAACATCAGGTAATCAAACCAAGGATATCCCTCCTATTTTCAATCCAGAGGACATCCACTCAATTGTAAGTTCTAAAAGAGCAAATGGCAAAATCTACTAGAGTGAAATGGAAGGATCCAGAAAGAGGAAACACATGGGAGTATGGAAGTAGCATTCCAGACTCCATTCAGAGAGAATTTCAACTCAAAAGAAGAACCATATTTTCTTGAGTATAGTGCGCACCCATGTATAATGCGCACCTCCCTCTAGCGGGTTCAATATTTTGGAAAAAGAGAAATTTGAATGTTATACGCAGAAAAAAATTACACCGTACCCTTTCAGCGAAGTCCGGCAAACGAACGGGTGATGAGAAACTTCGTCAGTACAAATTCGAAATTTGAGATAAAAAATCACCAGACATGTTTATTTACCGTTTAAATAGTATTTATTGTTCTGCTAGGCATTGTTTTATATCCAGGGATTAAGATTACCTTGTGTATTTTCTCGTAAACCAAGCCGGAAACAGCAATCAGCTGTAGACACATTTTCTTGGAATCGACCGGTGATTCGGTCAAGACAAACCCAATGATATAACTTTATAGGATTTTTAATGCAAGGATTGGCAAATTTTTTATCTGAAACTATTTTTTTTATCAGAAATAATATATTCCATTATTTTCTTAATTATATGCAGCCTTTACCAAACATATTTAAAATAATAATAACCCTAAGCGAAGCAGCTGATCGCTCTTCTCGGTATTATTTTTTACATGGAACCAGTCTGACCAGTCACCGTCAAGGCTCACGCGCACGTGATCACGTCATCGTGAGAATTTCATGTTGACATAGAATCGTCAAACAAAAACAAATATGACTTTTAACGAGTCAAAGTATGTCATTTATGATATATGTATCCATTCTCTGTCAACTAAAGTTCGTTTCAAGGCGTCAATAGCGGTATTCTGACCGTGGTTTCTGTTAATAACGGTGAGTTGTGCTATCTTCCAATCGCTTCACACACGATTTTGCCGAAATTAATAAAAACAATATTAAAAGGAATGGTCAGGAAAACGATGAAAACGTCCACTGAAGAATCATACGTTTTTCGACCATCAGGAATCAGCACAAGACAATTAATCAGTCAATGTTCTGTCAGGGAATACAATGTCAGGGAAAGTCGAGCAAGACAACACCAAACCATGCATAGAATTAGATGTCAAACCATATCCGTTTATTCCAAAACACCTACGAAAAGTAGAGGGTCATTTAATAAAGTTATGGGCATTGAAATTATTCAACGAGACTGTTATGTCAAGATCTCATATACCAACAACAAAGATGATCATGATTACCACACACGCTATTTTGAAAGTGTTCCTCCCCACCTCAAACAGCGCTACCTTGATGATAGCTGGAAGGATCTCTGTAAGTGGTCCTGTGGAGAAGATAATCCTCCACACACGCTATTTTTTTAAAGTGTTCTTCCCCACCTCATACAGCACTACCTTGATGATAGCTGGAAGGATCTCTGTAAGTGGTCCTGTGGAGAAGATATTCCTCCATATGATCCAGATGAACTACCAATTTATAAATCCAAAAGGGTTATTTTTCTAGATAAAGACATTGGAAACATCAAGACCTTTTACTACCGTGTTACAACCCCAGACTGTCGTCCCCATCAACCATACTAGGATCAACTCACCATATATACCTGTAGATGCCAAATGAAAATATTCTTGTGCAAAATACAAAATCTCCTAATTAAACGGTGCAAATCACTAAACAGCTCTTAGCTGTATATCGTTATTTTTACATGTGTCCAGTCTTTTCACTATGGGTCACCAGTTTCGCCAGTTGGGAACAAATGGCATCAGCCTGATCATCTGAGTTATTTGTATCACAACAAATTTTTGAGCATTGACCTGATCTACCAATCTCAAAAGCGAAGTGAAACGAGCCAACCAAAGCGCACCATACCGAATCGAAATGAGTCAAACCAAAAGAACCATAACGAATCAAAATGAGTCAAACCAAAACGAAATGAACCGAACGAAACCGAACCGTATCACGAATCTAACCAAAATGACTCAAACCAAAGCAAACCGAAACTGTACTGAAGCAAAGCAAACTGAAACCGCACTGAAGCGAAGCAAACCATACTGCGAATGGAACCGAAACCGTACCAAAGCGAAGCAAACCGTACCAAAGCGAAGCAAACCGAAACCGTACCGAAGCGAAGCAAACTGAAACCGCACCGAAGCAAAGCAAATCATACTGCGAAAGGAACTGAAACCGTACTGAAACGAAGCAAACCATACTGCGAATGGAACTGAAACCGTACCGAAGCGAAGCAAACCGTAATGCGAATCAAAATAAACCGAATTGAACCGAACGAAACCAAACCCTGTTGCATTGAACCGAACGAAAATCAAAGCGAAACAAATCAATGCACTTGTTATATACACATACACATATATGTATATATAATGTCTCTAATGATTGTGGGGCGGTCGGATAGCCTAGTGGTTAAAGTGTTGGCACGTCACGCCAAAGACATTCGATTCCCGACATGGGTACAATGTGTGAAGCCCATTTCTAGTGTCCGCCGCCGTGATATTGCCGGAATATTGCTAAAAGCGGCGTAAAAACAAACTTACTCACTCACACTCATGATTGTATCCAAAAATAGAAGGATATTTTTAATCCATGATATACTTTGTGTAATTTGCTGCCAATACATTCTTCCTGGTCATGACACCATTTAGTAATAATTATGTACTGATCTTTTACATCATAATTATCATATTTTTTACTTATTACATACGAACTGAGGAGGTGTGGATAATTTTTAAATATGACATATTATTTGAACATGCTAACTCTCTTTTTCTTTGTTTTCCATGCAAAACCACTATAACAGATAATGGACACAGCCAATATCCTTAAACCTCAAACCAGGATGTGGAACTATCCCAAGGCCTCCTACATCACCCCAAAACCACCAGTACAGAGTGCCAAGACAAGCCAGCTCCACATCCAGATTCCCTGATGACAGCAGAAAGAACATTTACAAGTCCTTTTATGAGTTATCATTTCATATAATTATAGTTTAGCAAGTAATACTTATCATCAGGTAAAATGCATATATAAAATATCAGTAGTTTCAGTTATAGATTTTTAGATAGATGCTAGCCTAAGGTAATGGGAGCGCATCTCCTAGACATACTATTCAATAAGACAAGTGTTATGTCTACATAGTTTAATAGATTTGAAGCTTTTAGATAAATGCCAGCCTAAGGTATCAAGATCCCATCTCACAGACAAAAGATATGTCTACATAGTCTTATAGATTGCCTTGAACTATTTTAATCAAGTAAATCTGTCATCACCTATATTAGAATAACATTCAGCAATTACTTCATTAAGGATTAGCCCCCATACAAGCTCGTCTATAGTGATACCATAATCTCTTTCCAAGCACCCAGTAAATATGTCAACAAGATTAGTGCCAACAGGATTAACAAGATTAAGTCTTCACCTCTGTCTAGCCATTCATTTAGCATAGGACACCCCCCCTCGTGTATCAACCAATCATATTCCTTTTTATTGTTTTATTGTTTAAGTTTTGTTAAATACATACAGAAGCCAAATGTTAAGCAGAAGGGGTTTGATGCTCTAACCAAGCAGATCTCTCTCCCACAGCTCAGAGGGTTGTTCCGACTCTCTGTGGCACCCCAGCTGTATTCTAAGATCTTGTAAATTGTTCATTGTTATTTGTTCTTGTAAATAAAATTGTGATTAGTCTCCTGTGACTCCGTCTCTTTGCTGACTAATTCCCCCAAGAAAACCAGCACGCCATTTGGAAGGTTTTGTTCTTCCGAACGGAACCATAAACATACCATAATAATGTTATCATGATATAACATTTATCCTAAGTTATCCTATAATAATTATATTCATATCAAGTGCTTTTATGAGTTATCATGGTGTAATATTTATACATCATTTCATATAATTATAGTTTAGCAAGTAATACTTATCATCAGGTAAAATGCACATATCAGTAGTTAATATATCAAAATATCAAAGCAGATCTCTCTCCCACAGCCAAGAGGGTTGTACCGACGCTCTGTGACACCCCAGCTATATTCTAAGATCTTGTAAATTGTTCATTGTTAATTGTTCTTGTAAATGAAATTGTGATTAGTCTCCTGTGACTGGTGCATTTTTTTTATCAGATGTCATAAGCTTTGGACTTTCTTAATTGCCAAAGTTTCTGAGATAATGGAACATACTCTCTTTTTGGAAATGCCTCCTGAACTAGCAGTATGACATCCAGTCATCTGCCAGTCGGTCATCACCATGTCGTGGATTCTCTGGATCTTTCTGATGTTGCAGACATGACAGGTGTTACAGGACAGGGGTTGTCTTCAAGGCTCTCCCTGCCATGTTTTAACTCACCTGTCCACCTCTTTATAGTGACATAAAAAGGGGAATCCTCCCCTGGTGTCCAGATCATATCTTCATGAGTAACTTCTGGAGTTTTTTCTACGAGTACTTGATCACTGCACATTCTTCCAGCTTCCAGTAGGTATTTTCTGTGGCTATACCTCCATGACATCATGTAATGTCCACAACAAAACTGAAAAGATTTCACACGTACACAATTTCTACTATGTGAGGCCCAGAACTTATCAATCAACTCTCTTATCATGAGCCATTTTCACTTTACCAAATCAGGTGACAATTCATCAGTATCTATGTATTTTTGTCTATCTATTTTGGTGTGCAAGGGATAAATTATGGGGTCCAAGGCATGAATATGCAAGTCCCAGGCTTGCAGTCTGTGGTATACTCGTTTTTGAAGAATTTTTCATGTCCATGTTACACAACAATCCCAAGGATGATGTTGACCTTTCATAGACATGGTACCAACAGTTCATGTGGTAGGATTCGAGAAGATTCATGCATTGCAACAAATATCAATTTTCATGCCTGTAGAGGTAACCATGACTCAGAAACTGACAATGATATTACCATGGTTTAAAAAAAGTGAATGTTGACAGTTGACTATTTTGTGTTGAACTTGGATGCATCAAATTCCTGGTTGTCTCTAACTAACCTTATGTTCCTTCGAATTTCTCCTCTATTTATCATCATTAATACTCGGATCAATCGAACTGAATGTGTCAAATACCCACGTATCTCAAACTCATTTGGGAGTCCCAAGCATCCTAATTAAGCATAAAATTCCCCTGATGACTCGAACTGTTAAAAACATAAAATAACATGCACTATCGCCACACTGTCAACTCACTTCTCACACAGCTGACTGACATTATTGCGATTGCCACCATTAAATCAAAGGCAGAAAACAGTCTTATCATGGGCATTAAATATGAACATAAGTTTTGTAATGATGCTATAAAGTTTATAGCATAAACTAAAAGTAAAAAAATGTTAGAAAACCTTTAATGGTAGTTATTCATAAAATATACTTTAATACTTAAAATATCAAAATATAACACGCGATTCGCTGTGCAGAGTTGCATCCCTTGGGCACGCCAGAAACCTATGATTGTTGGTTCGAATCCCGGTTCGCCCAGATTATGTTTCTAGGTTTGTCAGCACTATACCCGTGCTCGTGGGTTTCACCGAAGTGGTAAACGTCTGAGACCTGCATCACTTCGGGCTTTCCTCCCACATTAAGCTGACACGCCGTGATATAACTGGAATACTGTTAAAAGTGGCGTAAAACCCAACTCACTCACTCACTCACTCAATAATGATCTCTATTGAAATAATGTTAATCTAAATGCCATGTAAGCTATGACTTAATTTGGGCGTATCAATGTATCAATGTTAACAAACCTTAATCCCCATAATCCAACTATATAAACATAACCCTAAAATAACATTGTCTCCACCACTTAATTACCTCTGTATTCAATAAGTCTAGACAACCTACACCAAATTAAAAAATACCAAACCGGTAAATGCCCCCATTGCAACTTAAAAGAAACTCCTGAACACGTAATACTATATTGCACACATTACCAGCAACACAGAACAACACTCCAATCCACACTAAATTGCAACAATCAAATGACACTAGCAACGGTACTAAACCCCTTAAATGACTTACATACCTTTAAAGCACTAGGCATATATCTAATCAAAAAGGCCTACTTGGCCCCATTTAAAAATAAAAGTACAACAAACAAGCTGCCAATAAACCCTAAAATTCTAGACCTATAAAAACACACAAACTCCACCCCCCCTTGCATCGCATATTTCAAAATTCCAAATTTGTTCTCCAAATTAAGTAAGCAACCCTAAAAGCCCCACCTAGATTGCCTCACCTTTTCAGACATACCCTTTTCGACCAAACACTAAATGGCCTGGCGGGCCCGTGTACAACGGCACGTTAAATTCCAAATTAAATTAAGTAAGTGTCTACAGACTTGAAGTCTATGTATGCTCGCCATTGTTGTATATATCTGTTAGCTACTAATATATATGATGTTCATGTAAATAAATCTGTGTATATCGTACTAGTTGTCTCTTGTTCTACTTGGCTAAACTACCCCCTTTAGTCAGAACATGATAGTTGGCAGAGAATCCTTACGATTTCAACGAAGCGACAGAGTGTATCATAGATTTGCTACATGAACACACCAGTTTACTGATGTTATGGTGAACCAGCATCAACACCAAGACTGAAAAGTGGAAAGAGACAGTTTCCTCCAAAAGATTCAAGTTCATCAAAGATTGTAAGTATAGCTTACATTGTTGATAACTTTGTTCTATACTTTTGGTTATTTCATTGTATTTCATGAGTCAAATTAAAAAATTCACATTTTTAAAAGTCATCCTATATATGATATAAAACGGACAAGTATTTCAGAGAAGGTAACTTTTAATCAATAATGTCCAAAGAGGGATTTTAATTTATGGTGGTAACCATAATTTGTTCCAAGCACCTATGGTATTCGGTAACAACATCAACAGTTTAAATCATAAGTCCCAACAATGAGAATCTGATGGCACACAAGTTCAGTAGCGTGTATGGCCACCATGTGCGTTGACAACTGCCACACAACGCCTCCGCATGGACCTTGTGATGCTTGTGAACACATGATTGGGAAGACAACGCCATTGTTGCTGCAAAATGGTGCCAAGATCTTGCAAATTCTGTGGTTGGTTCTGGAGAGTGGGCAGACTTCTGCCAAGAGCATCCCAGACGTGTTTGATTGGATTGAGGTCGGGAGACCTTGAAGGCCAGTCCATGACGTTGACTCCCGCATTCTGAAGGAAATTCCTTGTCAAAATTGCAGTGTGGGGTCTGGTATTGTCGTGTTGGAAGATCAAACCGGGTCCATGTCCTGCCATAAAAGGTAGAATTTCTGGTGCCAGTACCTGGTCGCGGTAAGGAGCAGTGTTGAGGTTGCCACGGATGACAAGATGCCTGGAACGTGCATTGCCACAGAAAGCACCCCACACCATGACACTTCCGCCTCTAAATCTGTCAACTTCCTGTACACAACACTGGGTGTAACGTTCATGACGGCACCTCCACACCCTCGCCCTACCATCTGCAAATCGAAGATTAAATCGGGATTCATCACTGAAGACGACTTGATTCCAATTCCTCTGAGTCCATCGTAAGTGTCGCTGTGCCCACAACTGACATTGACGTCTGTGTAATTGAGTCAGAATCGGCCCGCAGTATGGCCATCGTGCTTGAAGGTGAGTAGTTCTCAGACAGTTTCAAACAGTTTGCGCACTCAGTTTACCCCTAAACAGTTCATTTCTGGATGATGTAGCCGTCAAAAATCGGTTATGGAGGTGACGTAAGACAATCTGACGATTCTCTGCATGTGACGTCACACGTGGTTGACCTGGCCGAGGGCGATCAGCGGTGGTACCTGTTTGCTGTAGACGTGTCTGTAAATCATAAACAGTCCGTCGACTACAACCCATCGTCCTTGCGACTTCAGGTACGCACGTTCCCGTCTGCAACATGTCGATGGCACATTCACGTTGCACATTTGAAAGGCGTGGCATGACAAATGGCCGTAAAGACTTTTGTTTTCTTGTGTTTTTCTTTTTTTGTTAATGATTACTAACAAGTATGGCTGAAAAGACGTGCGGTATTATGGCCACGTGACCAGTTGCACGTGAAAAAACACTTTTGTCACTATAGTGCTGTGCACATGATTTTGATCGATTCACCTGCACAAAAACGGGTGTTATCTGAAGACAATACGTGGCCATTACTGTTTAAATACACAATAAGGGCCCACAATGATAACTGGTCAAAATGTTTAAATTTTAGGATTGTGAAGTTTTTAATTTGGTTCAGTATATATTGCTCCAGCTTGAATATTGCTTAACAGGAGGTAAGGTTTGCTTTGGATAGTATCTCCAAAAAGAGTGAAGTCCCCAGTGTCTCCTTAATTGCACCCTTGACAAAACTTATCTTGGTAATGTAAGTTTTCCCGTTATTTAGACGTTCATCAGAGATCCATGTAACAGAAATATACATCGTTGTCGTCAATACTCAAAACTTCATTGCCGCTAATTTTAATCACGATTTTCTTAACAATCGCACGACCTATGTTCTGAAAGAGCTCTCTGCTAGCGTCGGTAGAATTCAAACTAATTGTAAATGATAGTCGGGCAGTTCCTGGAACTAAAACATCGTGTGCACCGAGATTAGGAAAGAGAAACAGAAGTGTTTGATTCTGATCAATGGTACTTGGGTTATTAGTTATAGTTACAGACTGGCGAATTGCTTTGACCCCTAATGAATCCCGAAGTCTACGTTGAGGGTTTAACTTGCGTCCATATTGCGAAGACATTGTTATATTGAAATTATGTAACCTTATGTTTAATATAAATATGGATGATTTTAATCTAGATAACTTTGATAATCCAAGTACAATCGAAGAGGGTACTGATGAAACCAGCTTTATGAATCTTAATGATGAACTTTTGAAACCAACTGTTAATGATTATTGCGATGCCTTAAAAGAAGTTGTGACTATTCAAAGCTTAAGATAGATAGTAAAGAAATATTGCGTGGCTCTCCAGATATTGATCTTATGAATTCTCGTACTCGTAAGCCCCTAGCCTTGTCTACGATAGCCAGTAAACACGGCATCAACACTGTTCATAATGAATTATGTTTTGTAGATTACTCACGAGAAAAACTTTCTGCGAAGACTGCTGAGGTTCTTCAGACTGCGTGCTGAACTCGGCACTATAGATAAAGATAATTTGGAAGAAAGCTTGAAGCTGGCCTCGGACAGACTCGGAGAAATCTTGGATACCTACTACGATAATTCCACGTTACAGGTATCACCATACTCGGAGTACAGTATTAGGGAATTATGAGGCCTTGACAAGGCAATGTAAACAATGCGGGGAGAACTCATCAATAATATAGCCAAGCTATCCGAACTCGACAAACATATAGCTTATGAGAAAACAAAGCTTGAACAGGCAGGCGATGAATTCAGTAGACGCCGCGTTGCTGAAAGATTGCGTAACTTAGAACAAGAAAGATCGGCACCCCTTGAAGCGGCTTCCAGTAATAGAAAGGCACTTCGTTCACAAATAAGTTGAATTCGAGAAACTATCGATCAAGTCCTCAACAATGATACTACATTGGCCGATGAAATTAAAACATTGTTCAGAGAACAGGGGATAACCATTGCTAGTATTTTAACCGCATTGGGATTTATTATATCGACTTTGGCTCTCTCGTTAATGGGTGGCAGCGGACCACCCACACCATCCACTGATAAAAATGGCGTATAAGAGTGGATAAAAAAGCATTTAAAAGCATTAGAAGAAGCACTGAGAAAGCCGCGTCTGCACTTCCTGGTATAATAGGGAGTATTGTTTCCTGGCTCTTGAATTTATTAGCTAAGACCTCCACTTGGCTTAGTCAAAACTTGTGGGCACTGATCGTAGCAATCGCAGGGCTGTTGTACGTATCAACTAAAGACTATTTATCCAAATCATGAGTAAACCAGCCGCAACTCCACCTACTATAAGCACTGTTTTTTCATCGATATGTTGTTGATTTTTAGCTGTAATATGTGGTTGTGCGTCAGTAGATGGCTGTAAAACATGTGGTGTCTGTGATTGTTGTGGTGACTGTGGCTTGACTATTCCCGTTTCGCCTGTGTTTGTTTGCGTTATTAGTTCGGTATTAATATCTGAATTTATACCCTTTTTTTTGTTGATCGGAAGCAATAACAATTTTATTATTATAACCGATTACTTGACCGATCTTAAGTTCCATATTACTCGGAGACATGTATAGTCCCAGCGCATAAATGTAGTCTACTTTGGATTGAGCGTACTGTAATACATCTTGATAACGCTTTATAGAAGACGGTATATCAACTGGTGAATTGATAGCATCCTCTACGTTTGCGACAAACTGTTTTTGCGCATCGAGCGCCGTCCCAGAACCAATAATGGACATACTCGTAGAAATAATAAATTCATTACAAATAGTTCGAAGGCCCTCTTATCGTATGGATTATTTGTGGAATTCGATGCTCGATCCTGTGGTAATGGTGCACTAATATCTTTAAGAATATGTCTAATCTGATAGTACATGTGATATGATAAAACAGACTTATTTAGTTCAAATCCGGGGGCATAAAGAGATACACCACATCCTGTTGTGGCACACCATACGGCAAAGTTATATTGGTCAGTCTATTCAACTGCTTCATACTATCGATAACTCGGATGGACAACTTGAAGTCACTCTATGCGATGTAACATATTACCCGCGGTGGACAAATATAAGTGCTGCGAGATATAATAATCAGATAATATTAAGTAAATTAGATGATAAAACATTTACATTACACCTGATGGGTATTACAGTGTGTGCTAACTCAATGATGAATTTTTGTCTGACACAAAATGAGTCAAATGGGATGCTGAAATAAAACACTGGAGAAAGGCAAATATTTCTTGCCCCGAACATAGCAGATACACTTGGACTTGGAGGCTCAATGACAGTAATACCACCCAACGAAACACAGCAGGGAGTGAAATTACCCGATTTAGTTCCCTATAAAGAGTTGTGCGTCCATCTTGATCAGATAAGTCGGCAGATAATATTCAAATCGAAAGTCCTTCAACTCTGCTAAGAGCTACTCCAGTCAAAGTCAAAATGTAATAGCTGTAGAACGGAATCTTTCTCATCATTACAATATAAAAAATTAAAACGCGGTATTATTTCAAAATTTCTGTATTACATGTAAAACATCAACCTGTACATATAGGATACTTGAGTGTAACGCTCCATATTATAAATAATGGTTGATTCCTTAGGCCCTGGATCGCATAACCTTAGACAATGTGATACAATTGCGCTTTCCGATCTCGGAGACACAGAAGGATTTGGTAAACCCGGTGTCAATGGCAAGTTATACGCTTTACACTTACAAGATAATGTATACATTCACAGGTAATCTAAGATTTAACAATGTCGACGTTAGTAGACTCAATAAAAACACTTCATACCGTCTTACTTGCAACGATGATAATAAATGGACTATGATAGACGAAAAAATCAAGTGGCTACTGAATATCGTCATTACCCCACCATATGTGATGATGGGTAAGGGACATCAATTAACTAAGATAATTAATAGAGGGATCGTACTCAGGGCTTATATCCCATCAAAACTAAGTGTGTTAGTCGCTCCCCTGCTGGAAAACCCAGGTCATATGTTATTGAGTCGTCCGGCAGTAAAAAATGTCAGTTTAAATTTGGTTACTGAATTCAATTATATAAAACAGAACTTGAGTGCAATACATAATCCTTCTACTCTTATTATTGAAGTCTTGTTTGGGGATGCATCAGTAGATGCCTTCGAGATATTACCAGATCTATCAATTAAATGGCTCAAGCAACATGAGCATCGACAGTGCAGTATTATTTATGTGGGAGTATCACCCGTTGCAAGCCTTGAGGGGGTCCAAGTTAATAAAGGTGATAGCATTTCTCTTACTAAGATATTTATGCTGTATAATATACATTTAATAAGGTTGATGTATACTCTCAAAACATTAAAGCAAGACCAATTAAAGACTTTTATATGATATAATAATATACACTGGGTTAATATCCGGCGCTCGATGAAGCATCTGAAAAGATGGATACTGTTGATTGATTTCGATTACATCAAATAAGTGACATAAAACATCGAATAGAGAAGGAGAGGGAGTTGAGACTTGGATTGTAGAAAAAGTATCGCAGAGCCGTGAATGCTCTTGATGGAGTTGACACTGCGCTTGTAACGGCTGGCATGGGACTCGGTGTAGCCGGTGTTGGTTTATTATCAACTATAATCGCGGTGCCTATCGTACTTGGCATGGAAATAGCCGCCGGAGTCTCTGGACTGGCAGGAATAGCGATAAAATTTATTTCTCGTAGGTTGCAAAAGAAGGCATTAAAACATGATAATATTCGGATACTCGCCGAAGCAAAGTTGAACAACATTGAGGACCATATTTCATCAGCACTGGCTGATTGTAAGATATTCGATCAAATTCTCTTAAGACCAGTGGTATTAGCAAAGACAAGAAAAAAAAGTTCATAGCACAGGGGAGACAACAAGCACGTCAATTGTTCCGTGCCAAAACCAAAGAACTGGTTGGAGATTAAAAATGGATTGCTTGATCATGTTGGATCACACCACAATAATTTAGACGAGTGCTTACATAAGTATATAATAATGGAGCCAATCAAATGGCGAGAATTACCACAGGGTATATATTATATCAGTGATGTCAAACCTACCAAATACGGTCATCAATTGTTTCTTTCCAATTTCGAAAAAGAGTATATAGTCTGGTCTCCTATAGAACGAAGAACTTAGTAAAAATGTTGAATATCACTTTGTTCAAAATAATGGTATGCGTATGAGTAAAGATAAAAGAGAATATTTTCATTACAATTTAGCTTAGAGTCATGCTGATCATGGAATAGGATCATCATTTTTTCATAAAAAATTCCATCTGTAGTAGCAGTTTAGATATATAAATCTGGCTCCAGTGGGGTAGCGGCAGAACCCCCATTACCTATACTACTCATGTTTTATTGACTGACTACATTGCATTATTTAAATCCTTGATCTATGATGAAGCCTCTCTGACACTTCCAGACATTCAACCCCAACAACAATATTTTAGGTGCAAACATTTTAGGGGTGAAATGATACATCGGTGCACCGTAAGTTCTCATGGGCTGAAACTAAATTACTTACTACTCGTTTCATTACCACCAGTGTCTTTGTCAGTCAAATATAGCAAAATGTGTCGTAATGAGCATTTCAAGTTCACTACTAAAAATAGCCGCTATGAACATGTGTCTGCAGTTAGCTTTTCCTTTTGAACTAGCTCTGTCAAGTAATTCCTAGTCAAGACATTTCAATGCAATTTGAAGTAAATATGGGTATTGTGACATACATCATATGTGCCGCATCTTGACTTTGTAGTATCGTTTCACCCCTATTAAACATTATTCCAAGGTGTTATTTCACCTGTTGAATAGAGTTGCAACCGACTTGCCTAAAAAATCTATATAATATTTTGGTATGCGTTTGGCAAATATAACTTAGGTTAGGTCTAATGATCACAATTACTAGTATATTCATACTCAAGTATGGAAATAATATTAAAAAAACAACGTATCATCCATAGAATTTGTCTTCTGTCATATTTACATCTGCACTTCATGTTGAGTGAGTGAGTCAGAGCCCAGTCGGTTACGCTAATGGGACCGAGGCTACAACACTAACATTTAGGTACATTATGTGTATAAAATGCGTTACTATGTATTTCTGATAGTTACATACTTATTCTAAAATACAAAAACTGACCGTAGTTCGCTCAAAAATGTTTTAGGCAAGTCGGGTCAAAATCTTTTTAGGCGAGTTGGGTGTACCCCGTTGAATACTTTAGGGCTTAAAATACATCCCTGGCTGGTACCTGTGCTACATCTGAAGTAATCAAAAAGTAAGACAGTTCATACCTTTTCTTAGCACAAGCAGATAGCTTTGAAGGCATCCCAGCAAACAATTCTACGTTGTGACAACGTTGTGACAACGTTGACTTTTCGTTGCTACAACAATGTGATGTAACGTTGTCACAACGTAAATCTGTAGACTCCCAGATTGGTTGCTACAACGTTGTGTGTAAACCAAAATACAAGTTTGTACCAATCTAGTTAAGACATCAGGTACCAATCTAGTTAAGACATCAGGTACCAAGCAATACATTCTGTAAAAACTGAATTCACTTTAACCCTATCCGTGAAACAGCAAGTCAATGAAATGCACTCTCTTTTGGCAGAGTTTGAAATACCGCCAAGATAAAAATCTAAATGTTTTAAATTACATGTACAATTTGGTTATATAATATATATTTTCCCAAACAGTTTTCAAGGCTATGTGCAAATTGTTCATAAATGTTTCAACACAATTAAAAGATATTTGATTTTCCCACGAATTTGCAAATTAAAAAACATCAAACAATAAGCCCTGCACAAATTGAAACATTTAAATTTTCTTGGCCTTACCCCATACATTCAGCATTGAGAGCAACACTGTGACAAACAGAATAGTCTGTGCATCTGATGTCCTAAGATCCATTTCCCAGCAACGAAATGACAATAGAATTCTGGTTGAGGTGACCTTTATTTATTTATTAAATGACAAGTCAGAACTTGGGCTGAGTGGCTGAGTGGCTGAGGAGCCTTTTCAGTCCTCAAATGAAAAATCACAGGGATGATCTTCAACTGTATCCATAGTCTCTCCTTAAGCCTTGGTAACTGAATAAAAAATGACACAAATATTATAAAATGGCAAGGCAAGGGACATATTTCTGACATAACAAAATAATGGTTGCATTCCCCAAAATAATATTTTGATGTCTGATGTCAGTCTTTAAACAGTTACAAACTGCTGAAAGTGCGAAGAAGGCGCTGACAGTAATACCATGATGCTCTTGGATCATACATAGGCAGAAAAGCTTTTAGCACTGAATCATTGGTGTAACTTTATACCCCCGCCCTTTTAGATTGTGGGTTTAATTAAATAAGAATCATCTAAATTTTAATTCTTGAAGATGTTTGTATATATTATTGCATCATACATACCTTTCTGTCAGTGATGTACTTTAAACAAATATGCTCCCACAATACTGTTTTCTCCACCTGAAAGAAAAACAGAAACCACAAAGTATCACATTTTTAAATAAACCAGTACTGTATAGATAAATCACATTTACTTAGAATATGATGTAACGGGTGGTAGTATTGGCAAATAGTTTTATCAGTCAATAGATCAACTGTAGTTATTCAAAAGCAGTAACTTTACCTTCCTGCTGTAAATCACAAACTAGTGATTCAAGT
The DNA here is from genome assembly GCF_022045235.1 of Haliotis cracherodii. Lineage (NCBI taxonomy): Eukaryota > Metazoa > Mollusca > Gastropoda > Lepetellida > Haliotidae > Haliotis > Haliotis cracherodii. Next base: position 40,845,979 of record NW_027266264.1, read on the forward strand.
GAATATGTTGGCCAAGTTTCTAAAACCTTATTTGAAAAATATATACATAAATGAAAAATATATATTGCCAAATAAAATAAATAGTTCCCATATTTGAAGCATGAATGTTGAATATGAATTATGAATAGAAGTGTTAAATAAATAATTAAAATACACCATGATAACAGCCTTGCTAAAATAAAATGTATAGACAGCACCAACAACCTGATGGTCCACATTTAGGCTACTTCAGTCAGTGCTAATTAGGCCTTTTCGGAAACAACAAGTATGTTTCCATCTCTTCCTGAAAATACAATTTTTCATAACATCATTGAGCGCATTAAGTCTAAGGCTATAACTAGTAGCCTACAGAGAGTTGATCTGAAAATACTTCCATTGATTTGATTCCCTCTCTTCGCTCTCTTTCCCATGGCCTGAATGAGCCACATTGTTTCACAAAAATCAAAGTCCGAAGATTAGTACAAGTAAACTTTAAATAGTAATGATTTCAGAAATAACACGGAAGAAATGGCGATAACTGTCAGTGGTCAGTAGGCGATGCATAAGTTAGGCCTATTTACAGACCTACATGTTTACAATCGAAACCCGAACATAATATGACGGCCACAAAACGCCGCCAGACTGAATTTTGGTCAAACATATATTGTTTGCCCTTGGTAATTGCCCTTGGTATCCATAAAATAATAATATGGAAAAAAGTCTTGAGCCTCCTTCACCTCTATATACATTGATATTAATATTTGATACACAGAACATAAACACTGACGCTCAGTGAAAGTGACCGGCAAACTGCATTCTAAACCCTGCCACTGCTGAATAATACGATACATTTAAATCATTTGACGATCTGCATGTACAGAAACATATCAACAAGTGGAGGCTGCTTCTGAAAAATTAACTTACCTCATCCGAATTCACAGATCATCTGTCCAGTTCCAGTTGCTGCACAATCTCTTGGTTGTAGACTTCTAATATGTCTAGAGTGAGCTTGAACTAAGATGGCTGGTGACAACAAATCTTCTGCGACAATGTGACGTCATTCTAACGTCACTTCACGAGGCAACAGGCTAAACAATTTCAGCAGTCGCTCTCACGACGCAAAAAATGGGCGCAATTGTTTTTAACTGTAATATTGCTTGTGACAACATTTAATAGACAGATAACTTCGTTATAGATATATATGTTTAAAAAAAATAAAACTAAGAGATGGTAGATCTACAAGTAAAAGTGTTGTAATGTCCAAAGCACAACGTTATCACAACCTTAATTTGCAACGTTGTTGTTACATTGTCATAGAGATAAGCAATTATGTTCTGGAAATTTTAGTATTAAGAGATGAAAATTTAAATGCCGAATATATAGAAAGGTAATGCATTACTGCCTTGGTATTCTGACAAATTCATGTTGATTTTGATAAAGCAGTTCTATTCCTTTATGACTATCGAGAAGAAAACTCTATAACGTTTCATCGACGTTATAGAAACGTAGCTACCAAACGTTTTGTGATGTCCAATGGACAACGTTGTTATAACGTTGTGAAATAACGTTGCACGTTGACGTTATAACAACGTTGTGACAACGTAATATCACGACGTTACCAATCCACAACCTTTCCACAACGTTGTGACAACGTCGTGTTAGCTGGAATAGCTGTTATGTATGTTCAAAATCTCTCAAGTGAGTTCATTAGTTTTCAGTTTAAACTGAGCCATTTAATAATTTCACCTAGGGCAAAACTGACCCAATATGTTCAAGAACATAACCAGCAACACACAACCAGGTGTTCTGGCGTAGGCCTTAGTATCACAATAACACCATAATAGTATCAATCTCACCTCTGCCAAACGTATAGACAGCATACAACAAATACTGCCGAATGCATGCGCTGCCTTCAAACAAAAAAACAGTTCTTTCGGTTGTGTGTACGATGTTGAAGTGACTTTCGACAGATAAGACTTGGATTTTCTGTACTGAGATCTGTGCCAATGTTTGAAAGACGGAAATGTCATGGGGAATTCCCCTTTCACGCGTGCGCACGACATAAACTAGTTCGCGGCTACCCCTGCGCAACTTTATCTTAGTCTAAACTTTATCTCAGCAACTCGTCATTCGTCAACACTCGCCCCTTTCCGTAACCTGCAAGAAGACTCGTCCCCCTATCGATGAATGTTATGTGCGAAAATACGACAAACCAATCAGAATGCGCGTATGATTTCAAGTTCTTCGTCAAAGAATCCCTCAGAAATAATTTTTGATTTTACATATGTCTTGCATCTAAAAATATACCAAAGACACAGTTTAATGTATGCAATCATACTGTATAATTCTGCACGTCCCGATGTGCTTTAAATTGCATCTAAAATATAAATAATATATGGGGAAAATGCGTGAACCATTATGCAACGAGTTGACAATTGTTTTAGGTATGCCCGTTTGCGCGAAGACGGAACCCGGTCGCAAAAATGGCCACGAGAGGGGCACGTGTCGCTATTCGGCTTGTCCCGGAATAACACGTGTTGGTCACAAATGAGCAACTCGTATGGCAAGCTCCTCACAGCGACAACCCATGATATTAGAGCCGGGCAGGGGAGGGGGGGCAGCTAAAACTCCTCCCAGTGATCTGTAATCTCCACACGCAATGAAAAAGCCCAGCGATGTTGAGAGTTTTGAGTATTTTTTACTAAATATAGCTAAGGTGGTTCCCGGCTCCCTATGCGCGTCGTCAACTTGCGCCAAGCTTGGAGTCGGTATAAGCTGGTTCCCACATTAGCTGGGCCCCGTCTCCAATATCACAATATAGGAGCCGGTACAGGCCAATGAGACAATGGCTGTGAGCGCCTTCGAAATATTAAACATACACTATGTTATGTAATTTTTCATTGGTCGCTATTTTTAGACGAAGCGCTACCCTTCTACAAAAGCCTCCACTGACAAACGTCACAAACTACTTTAGTCATTTTGATAGATGTGCCACCATCTGGTGCGGGAAAGACCTTCAAACTTTAAATTGTAATTTATTGTAGGAAATTAAATTTCCAAAATTATTTTCTTCATATATGTTGCGTACATGATATCAATATGTAAGAGAAATAATAGTGAATATTGTCTAGCGTATTCATTGCATGAACATATCGCAGGTTTTTGAATACACCCCGAAATTGTGCTATGCGAGAAAAATATTTTTAATACACTTGTCAGAAAACTTTGAGCGAATTAAATATTCTCAGGTATTTGAACGAGATACGCATGTTGGAAATATATATATGTCGACATAAGTAGAGCCACGCATACAATATAAATGTCGCATTGAAAATATTCCTAACTTTGCCTTTCCATTCCATGACGTCAAAAATGTTTATGTTTACGTGGGTTGTTGTTCAATTTAAGGAATAAGGAATAACTCGTAACATATATATGATGTAACTCTTCCGACAAAATAGAAATGTGTTGTACGACTCGTGTTGGGTTGCAATATATTAATTGGATGATTACGTTAAAATGATGAAATTTCTGTTGAAAACATTGAAATTGGAATAGAATAGCAAAAACCATGAAATAAAGGTGTGAAAAGATGTATAAAAGATATGCAAAATCTACATAATAATTACAACTGTAAACAGCATGATACAATGATCGTGTTCACTCTCATTCAACATGTTCAAGGACCTTCACCTCAAGGAAATTACCAAATATGTACAACAATGTTGGCGTATGACATCACTACCTGTGACCGACTTTTAACAAAATGGCGTGTTCACTGTCAACAGTACGCGGTATTTTAAGATGGGACTCAGGGATCGTATATACATAAATGTGACATGTAAGTAATCAGAAACATTCTGACAATCAGTCTGCTCTTATTTGTTGTGATATTTTTCATTTAAACCAACAGAAATAGTCAGAGATTCCGATAAATACCGTTGTCGTTGTGCGTGATTTTGCGTCAGTCATGGCGTCACACGTACAGGACGGAAACTTTGGCAATATCTGTTGAAAATACCAACCATTGCCAGGTATCTATTTTTAGTTCCCTAATTCTTCATACGATTCTCTTCCCTTGCATATTCTGAAATTATTGAGCCAATTATTCAATGAATAGACGAATGGTTAGTTCAAAAAAGGAGAAAATGCTACACTGCGTAAAATCTGAATTTTGCTTTGTTTACAAACAACTGGAGTTTTTCGAGCACGTGTTGACACCTGATTTATTTTGTTTGATTTCATCTAAACACTTTGTATTGGTGACAAAGACCATGTGTCATTTGATTCTACTCTGTATGAGGAATTCAAGGATGTATGAATGGCAGCTGAGTTTGAAATTAACGTGATGTTACAGGCATCTCATAACCGGTATATGTGAAACGTGATTTTGTAAACACTATCCAATATTGTTCGGAAAGTTCACTTCGTCGTTCGTGTATTTTCCAAGACATTCTAAACGAGTCTAGGGCTATTTATAGGACCTAATTTTCAGAGGTCATCTTCCGTAGTTTTGCTTGGCCCAAAAGCCAGTGGATGATATGACCAAACAGGGAATTTCCCACAGTATTCAAAACTGTGAAGTGTATCTATGTGCGTGGTGCAGTTTGAATATTGTATTCGACTTCAAAGTGAGGGTTGAAGAGGAGGGACATATATGACTGTCTGGCTGGTTCTCTACTTCATAACATCTTTAGGAATTGTGTAAGCCTTCTTTATGGACAAGGTGTAAATGGACCTCGTTGCCGAAAATCTATAAAATCTTCAAAGATCAACCATCAATAATGAATCAAACGATTGCAGTATACTATTTATATAATATTTACGTTAACTGTTCTTAGGAATTAAAGGGGCACTGATCTAACGCAATTCCCCGGGACTGGTTGTTGCCTTTGTTATTGTTTTTTCCCCCGTGAGTACCCGGATGTAGAGCAGAAATCTAGACTAGCTCGCGACCTCTGTTGCGCCATTCGTAAGCGCATTAGTCACTTTTATGGATACCGGTAGTAATAAGAGCGTATGGTCACATTGATCAACAAAATGAAATACAGTTTTCGAGATAATAAGGAAATGTAGGTATCTTTGTGGGTAGCATCGGTAATGGTGACGAAGATTTGATAAGTCACTTGCTTGGTAATTTTGCGATTTTCGTTTACACTATTTTGACTTGCAACACAAAGTAAATATTTCACCAGAGCATTGCTTTTTTTATAGTGTGTATATTTTTTTACTGTCAAAATGTGTAACATATTTATTAAACGTCTAAATATCCAGTTATTTTACAAAGTGACTGAAACACATTTCCATCTGTATTATTATGATATCGAATTCCAAACATTTTGATGTTTAATGTCATCACCAAGAGACTGAAAATGTTACGTTGAAAAGTACATTTCTATGTTGTTTGGCTTCTAACCCTACATAATAATCTGTTGTGGTGTTTATAGGCCCTTTTGATCGTCTTAATCAATCTGGACAGATTTTTTAGTCAAAATGACTGAAATATTTACACATTTTATAAATTGCCTGAGAGAATCACATTTTACAAATTGACGGTAATCTATACACGCTTACAAAGGAAATGACCTGTGAAAACAACGTCTATTGCGCATTGAAGAATTTCCCAACCAAGACGTAGAGAAACAAGAACGAATCGGTTCAAATGAAGGAAAACAAAATGCAAATACCATAATTACAACTTACCAAATTTATGTGTATAAATAGGCAGCTTCCTTGTTCGAGGAATGTATCCGTGAATATCCACACAAAGGAATAATATCCCACTCGTCTGCAGCTATACAAAATAACTTATTCGATGTCACGTGTCTCTGTAACAATCAAATATTCTAAAAGATATATATCGTTTCGGGATATTATAACCAGTGTTCGTTTCTCAACTGATCACTTGGATTGTTTCAGGTGTTTCACATGGGTGTCAAGTCTCAAGGGTCGGCTGAGAAAGGCCACGTGACAACTATTTTCATTACGTCCACGGTTCCTAAAAAATCCATTGAGTTTGATAACAATGAGCAACCAATCAACGTATTATCAGTTAACCCTTTGAACAAAGTATGTTGTTTTTACATCGGCACTTCACGCCATGATATGAGTGTATTCCCTTTGTTTTAGTAAACCTAGACATGTAAACACTCACTTTTGACGTATCAACTGTGCAAGATAACAGTGATTAATCAATCAACGTATTTTCTGTTAATCCTTTCATGACTAGGAACGATCCGTTGATTTACCCAAAAAAGTAAATCAACTGATCATTCATCTCTTGCTGGGCTGCCACGTGCATATTACATAACACACATTTCACCTCACTTCAAACCTGGATTTAGATTGAATAATTACCCCAGACGCTATAAATGCCAAATGAGAACCTTTGTCAGGTAATCTAAGTGGTGCTACCACTAATTGTACCTGTAATAAATTCTTTAACTGAGCATCAAGTGAATGACGACAAATACACAAGTGTAGGGTTATACGAGGAAACGTGGATGACAACAAGGGAGTAGTAATCGTATTATCGACGCAATCCGAAATCAGAAAATGCTTTCACTGCATGGATACTTTTTTTAGTATTAAACTATGACCATCTGGGGTATTTCCAAATGACGACTTCCGATGAGCTCCGTTTGTTAAGGCTGAAGAAATTAACTGACATGCGCCCTTTGTCGAATCTTTATAGATCACAGTTAACCAATCAGTGTTTATGCAAAAATGCGTAAAACAAATATTGCCTCCAGCCTCCAGGTTTATTTAGCTGTCCTTGCAGACGGTAGCCCAGTATCTGGTCACGCTCAGTTGCGTTGCATATCATCCGGGTACTCACGGGGGAAAAAACAATAACAAAGATAACAAACAGTCCGGGGAATGGCGTTAGATCAGTGCCCCTTTAAGTTGCCCTTTACATTTTCAAGCAAATACAACATTAAACATATAGGTACCAATAGTTTGGCAACTATCATGAAACGTGGTAGCTTTATATATTATGTCAATGGAACATAGATTATTTCAGAGTTGACTTCGATAATTTAGTTTATAGAGGTATTTGCAAACGAAAAAGTTGGGGAGTGCACACTTTGTGTAAATCCGCAAAAAATATAGACGTGAATTCTTGTAAATAAACATGTCAACAATAATAACTTTGCAGCTCTTTTAACCATTTAGAGGGCATGATCTAATTGTTTTACGTTTATGGGAATATAGAAACCCAAACAAAATTATCGAATATCAGAAATGCATTTTCTTCACTTTAAATTCAACCCATGAACCAATTTTTGTCCGCCGTAGCGCTCCAAAATATTAGCGATACTGTCAGTTGATTTTGTTTGTCCAGTTTCCACCCTATAAAATTGCCCGCCATCAGATTTTGGTTAACTACAGCAAACGCAAGATGACACGCTTCTTACAGGTGTATCCCTCCCCTGTACATGGCATTAGCGTAGCCATTTTTGAAAATCACCGGATGTGACGTCAATTAAACACGCTGAGTGTTTTTTATTTTGGCCTGTACCGGCTCCTAGCTTGGCGCAAGTTGACGTCGCGCATAGGGAGCCGGGAACCAGCTTAGTTCCCACAGGCCAAAATTAAAAACACTCAGCGTGTTTATTTGACGTCACATCCGGTGATTTTCAAAAATGGCTACGCTAATGCCGATACAGGGGAGCGACACACCAGTAAAAAGCGTGCCATCGTTCGTTTGCTGTGGAAAACCAAAATCTGATGGCGGGCAATTTTATTGGGTGGAAACTAGACCTACAAAATCAACTGAGAACAGTCTCGCTAATCTTTTAGAGCGTTACGGCGGATTGAAAGTGGTTCATGGGTTAATGTGAAGAGACAGAAAATTAAAAAAATGTATTTCTGAAATTCGATGATTTTGTATGCGTTTGTATGTTCCCATAAATCTAAAACAATGAGATCATGCCCTCTAAATGGTTAAAATAGCTGCAAAGTTATTATTGTTGACATATTTATTTACAAGAATTCATTTCTATATTTTTTGCGGATTTACACAAAGTGTTCCAGCTTTTTCGTTTGCAAATAACTCCATAAACTAAATTATTGAAGTCAATTCTTAAATAATCTTTGTACCATTGACATAATGTAGAAAGCTATCACCTTTCATGGATAGTTAACAAACTATTGGTACCCATATGTTTAATGTTGTATTTGTTAGAAAACGTAAAGGGCAACTTCTACCATACCATCACTGTACAATGTAACTGTCACGGTCAATATTCTAAGATGCGTCGAAAATCACACAGGGCAACAAAGTCCAAAGAACAGTTAACGTAAATATTATATAAAACGTAATCATCCAATAAATATATTGGAACCTCATACGAGTCATACTACGCATTTCTATTTTGTCAGAAGAGTCACATCAGATATATATTATTCCTTGTTCCTTCAATGGAACACCAACCCACTTAGACATAAACATGTTTGACGTCATGGAATGGAAAGGCAAAGTTACAATATTTTCAATGCGACATTTATACTGTATGCGTGGCTCTACATACTATATTCGACGTAACAAGCGCCCAGGGCGCTCTCAAAATTAGAAATAGGGGGCTCTGATTAGAATATTATTTTGGTGAAAAAAAAAACAGAGTTGAAAGATAAATTTCATGGTTATGCTGACAGCCTGAAATCTTTATGTACGACAGATATATTTTGTCAGATTTTTATTGCCCATATTTAAGGGTGCATATAGCACAAGAGTGCGTATTATACGTGAATAAATTAGTCTTGTGTACATTGATCAATCGGAAGGGGTGCTAATTGGGATTGTTCACCAGCCAATATATCAGCAAATATCACTGTGGGTGCTTATTAGAGCGGGGCGCTTATTACGTCGAATACGGTATGTCGACACATATAAATTTCCTATATGCGTATCTCGTTCGAATACCTGAGAATATTATACTTGCTCAAAGTTTTCTGACAAGTGTATAATAAATATTTTTCTCGCATAGCACAATTTGGGAGGTGTGTTCGAAAACCTGAAAATGCATGAAAATAATAATTTTTGAAATTTAAATTTCTACAATTAAGTACAATTTAAAGTTTGAAGGTCTTTCCTGCGCCAGATGGTGGCACATCTAACAAAATGACTTAAAGTAGTTAGTGACACTACTGTGAGGCTTTTGTAGAAGGGTAGCGCTTCGTCTAAAAATAGCGACCAATGAAAAATTACATAACATAGTGTATGTATAATATTTCTAAGGCGTTCACAGCCATCGTCTCGTTAGCCTGTACAGGCCTATATTTTGATATCAGAGACGGGGCCTAGCTTAAAATATAGCCTGCGGCAGCGCATTTTATAGCAAATATTCTCATGAAAACTGGTTGTCCTCATGAGAATTTGTGGAACTGTATGTGCTCCCCCATTCCATTCGTGACCAACTTGTGTTATTCCGGGACAAGCCGAATAGAGTTGAGTCTTCTTGCAGGTTACGGAAAGGGATGAGTGGTGACGAATTGGTGCTCCCCGACTCACGGTGATAGTCCATTGTATATTGTGTACGTTTTTAATGTTTCTTTCAACAAATTTGGAGATTTGCCTCTGTATATATTTTTACATACTATAAAGCCTACCCAACATAAAAACCAATGTTTCCAATTTTTTTGGGTCCATAGTTTGCGAATAAATGACACTCAAACTTGACCACTTGTTGTCAGTGTAAATGACAGCAATAATAACTAGTTGTAGGTAAATATTATGAAAATGAGTTATCTCCCCATTGACCTTTCAAGTCAACATGGCTGAGACAACTCTGACAAGAGGAGTTTTTCCTTCATCAAGGAAGGCTTATCATCAACCAAGACCCGCTGAAATTCACCTAAATAGGTGAGTGAATATTTACAGAATATTATGACATAAGTAGTATAGGTAATGGTGATTCTGGACCACTTCCACTGGAGCCAGATTTATATACCTATACTGCCACTACAGGGGGAATTTTTATACAGTAAACTACGGTTATAACAAACTCAATGGGACTACGAATTTTAGTTCGTTATAACCGTATTTCGTTATAAGTACATATACATCCTGACTACAGCAAGTGGTCGGCGCCAAAAAGTAAGTTCGCTATATCCGTCTGTTCGTTTTAAGCGTGTTCGTTATAAACGTAGTTTACTGTATGTCAAAATGATGATGCGATTCAACAATCATCATGATTCGTATTTAAAGAATCATCAATATTAATTAATAATGGATAAAATTTACTATAGCCCACGAGGATATTGGAAAGGTATAGGAGCAATAAAAATTAGCCACTGAGGCTAAGGTATCTAAAGATGTGGCCAAGGATTGGTTAAAGAAACAAGCGATGTGGCAAATATACTTACCGGCACCGCGTTATATCCCAAGGAAGAAGTTTGATATTTTTACAATGAAAGAAGTTCATCAGGCTGACCTCTTGTTTCTTCCCCACAATAGTCGATACAAAGAGGCTGAGTCATTAACCTCGAAAGATTCAACAGAAGTAACTAATGCCCTGGGCCGCATATATAAACGTGGACCATTAAAATGGCCCAAGTTATTTCAAGTAGATCCTGGTCGCGAGTTTATGGGATCAGTAACTAAACTGTTAACAAAGCACTATGTCGAAATCAGGCGTGGTGAAAAAGAGGCCCACCGTAGTCAAGCTATCGTTGAAAGATTTAACAGGACATTAGAGGAACATTTGTTTGCATATCAGTATGGGATTGAAATGAAATCGGATCGATTAAGATCAACCGAATGGGTGACACGTTTATCAGCTGTTGTATCAGCGCTGAATAATGAAGTAACGAGATTAATCGGGAAGAAACCATCCGTTGCGATTAATATGAAATCTGTGACTTCTGAATCTTCAGCACCAAGGAGAGGCAAAGAACAAAAACTTCCGGATAGAGTAAGCGTAAGATATACCAGCCCGGTGAACTCGAAGGAGGCCTACGTCGCGGAACTGATCTGATTTGGTCCCTTAAGATATATAACATTAGTCGGTTGGTTATGAAAGAAGGAGAGCCTATTCTTTATCATCTTAAAGATGGACCGGGCAGGGCATTTGTACGAGAAGAGTTGTTTATAGTTCCCAAAGATACAGTATTACCGCCCTAAGTAACCATAAGCATAGGTAGTTACACCATCCTTATCAATCCATCTCTTTGTATTGTAGGGGGATAATGATGTCTTGTTCATTCTTAATCCATATATCCTGAGATTGACACTTCCTAAAGTGTTCATCTCATGTTTGAATGTTCTACCATTGAATAATGCTTCTTTATACTGTTCGTGTTTGATATGCTTTTTTACCACATACTTCTTAACACCCTTAGCTTTTCTTATCTCCCCATTATCAGACTTCTTTATAGAATACATCTTAGGTCTTAATCCAACATACTCCGCTAAAGTGGTCCCTGCACATTCATCCTTCATCTTACCTAACACCTTTTTATTTACTACGCTGTGCAGTGGATTATCTTTTGGGTAATCGCTCAAGTCGTACATATCTATTTTTTCTACCATATCTTTATACACATCCTCGGTTTGTATTTCTATCAACAAAGAATCTGTGTCGCTATATAATCCCTCACATCTATCGCCGTATTGCTTCTTAAGTTCGTTGTAATAAAAGTCATACATTAAGTGTTTTGATGAGTCAAGAATACTCATACCAACGTACACCGGTCTGTTGAATTTTATATTACTCTTCTGCATATGTAGTGCAGCTAAGTCGTTATCAAATATCTTGCTTCTGTTAAAAGCCGGACTGGCTATAAGTTTCCTGAGTCTTTCTTCCTCATTAGATCTGACCAATTTAACATCAACACGCTTCCTTAGATTCTCCATAGTTTTACCAAATACTGAGTTATTCATGAGCTTATATAGATTCTTTTCGAAATCGCAGGAAGCCGTCTTTCTTAAATCTGTGTTCAGCCTTATGTAGGGCTCCATCCAAGGGCTTTGATCAAACTTTAGAACTCCTGCATTTTCTTTAGTTTCATACCTAACGATAGATATAACTAGAGATTTCTGTAGTGAACTACATATTTTGTCTTATCCAAAAATGTGAATATCATTCATGTGGATATTATGGATATCATTCACATTGATATCATTCACATCGACCCACTCAAAACCACCTGTCGGTAAAGGTTGACTCATAGCCCATCTGTAGAAATTGTTGGTGTCGAGAGATAATATATGCGTGTCGGGTTTACTCAGATCATATCCTTCAACTAATTTATTATTAGCCTTGAAATACCTTTTCGCCGCCATCGATATACCACCTCTTAATCCTTTCTCAATAAACAAGTGCATATCGTAATCGGTGAGTAATTTTAGTTCTACACCGGTCTTCTTCAACAATGCATCCCAGGATGGTCCGGGACTGGAATAGTACCATGCCGGGTCCAAGCCGTATTGTTTTAAACATGTCTTTCTAAATATCTCGAATATATCGGCGAGTAACAGTAACAGTAACAGTTTGTTATTGCAAAGTCATCGGGATTGTTCGCATTAGCTAAGTTGTCCAGGGGAGATAACAGAAACTGTACGGAGTCTATGAATCTAACCCCTTTAATTTGCTTTATTCTGGCTTTCCCATCCTTGTCCGTAAAATGTATAGTTTTAGCCAACGAGAATGATATGTATTTTTCCATATTATTACGAATGCCTGTTAAGCCGCCGTCAGTCTTTGAGATAGCTTGCATGATGAGATGAGAATCATATCCTCTAAGGTTGTGAAACACAACAGGGATGGGTATTGTTTGAGAACTCATTTTTAGTTTCAAGTTACACTCGTTATGAGCAGCTCCCCGATAATTACCCGTGACGTGACAATGATCTCTTACGGAATCCACATTGAGTGGTTTATTACAAACATGACAACTTGTTGACTTCTTATAGGCCCTCCAATCATCCTTTGTCATACAAATGGGTTTCTTACGCGATAAATTTTCCCTGATTATTCTCTCTTCATTTTGTAGATATTCTAGGAACTTTCCGGCTGCATCAGGACCTCTGTAAATCACGGGCGGGTTTGTTTTCCCATCATTCCTTACAACTATATATCCAAACCCACAAGGAATATGTTCTTGAGTTTTGTACGTAAAACTATCTTGATTGCTTCGGTCGGTATTTTCTATAGGTTTGATAAGTGCTTCGAAGTAGGGGTAAATTATGTACGGAACTGGCATTTGATTACAATAATGTTCAAATTTTAGTATATTTTTTCCCACTTTAGGCATATCAATCCTGATAGCAGTTTGTCCAACACCTATGCAGTCTTCTTTATGCGCTTCTAATAGATCTTGTCTGCTGTACCCATGCAGGCATCTCTCACAGAAATATTTCTTTCCTGCATGTTTTGTTTGATCGCATAATAGCCTGATTAAACTCTTTATCCACGTATAATGATATTTACCATCTTTTCGATCAGAAATTAATTGATTCTGGGAATATGTTCTGGGGCAGAGCTTATCCTGTGTACAACAATTCTTCTATGGGAATGCCCGAAAACATTTATAGCTAATTCATTTTGTTCATTTCCACCTTATCAATTTGCGAGATTGGTGTAGGTTCGTCTATACCATCAAGGTTGAGTCCATCGTTTTGGGGATAGCTAGAAGGTCTATCCGGATGTTTGTTTGTGTGGAACAATGCAGATCTTATCATCATTCTGAAACAGTCATCGCCTTTACTTTTTACATTAATTATGTCTTTTTCTCTTTTTATAATACAAGGGTAAATCTATATAAGATCCACCTTTGAAAGGCATATATACTTACTTGGGCTTTGAGTTCTCTAACAGTCTGGGGTTTGTTATATTCCAAACTGAGTAAATCGATCAATTCAGCTTTTCTCATTCGAGACCATGTAGACCACGTTGATTTGCCAAAGCCTTCAACTCTCTCACAAAAACCATTGTGGTTTAATGGTATATGCAAAATAAGTCAAATCTCTAAATGGTTGTTTTTCATATATCTAAATACGTATTCTCCCCAACCTATTCCTCTCGTTGATGTAATCTCTCTTCCTTGCGTAAATAATCTGGTTCCTGACCCTATCAGTGCTGTGTTTCTTACATAAACAATAACGACCTTTAACCCCTATCCCACATACAGAACAAAAGTAATTTTTATATCCTTGCCTGATGTTTCCCCATGAGTGTATATCTGCACAGATTCATGGTTATACACCTATCATATCATTTGTCTAAAAGGCAAATCACATCTCCGCTGGTGAGTTATAACTGTCATCGCTATTTATATCTGAGACTCAATAGATTGTAATTGTGTAGCTAAAAATAGACAACAGTCAGCCAGTCAGTGCTATTTGTAGCTGAGTAGTCAGGGTTATTATTAATGGTTGATACGCAATAGATCATGGTTTATGAGTAGTTATTGTGTAGCTAAGAATAGCAATGACTGATAACCCAAACACTATAAGCGCCATCTCGCGGTCTTTCTGAGCCTCTGACGGTGTATGAATCTGAGAGAGTGTTGGCCTCTGTATTGTGTCAAGTTTCTTTCCATAAACAAGGAAGTATTCGTGCATGGCAGATTCAACATTCTTAAACGTTTGAATTGAATGCCCCTCTTTACGCAGTTGATCATTAATAAAATCTAATCTCTCCATTCTGCACCTGGCCCATTGTGACTGGGCTGTTTTGAGTTGTTCTAATGCTTTATTATGTCGTTTACGCTCCTTTGCATCTTCTTTAGTGTTTGATTCCCTCAGAGTAGAAAGTAAATAATAACTCCCCGAAAAAGCTAGAGCATTAACAATAGCTCCACCGACCATCATCGCAATTGTTGCCATATTCAAATGTTTTATGTGAATATAAAATATTCAAATGTTCAATAATATAAAATATTCAAATGTTTAGTTACTTAAATTAATTTTAAAACAGTAGTCCTGGAGAAAAATCATTTTCCGGGTAAAAATATAATCAAAGATTTAAAAAAACACTCGAAAAAATGTTGTCGAAAACCGGAGAACCTTCGCAGTTTGTCCTGTTTTTGATCAGAGCTTTCAGCATAATAGGTTTTCGAACATCATATGTTTTCTATCACGAATACTTGCACTATAGCGATAAATATTCAGATGATGGCTTGTTTTTAAGATAAAGTTGTCTTTTAGCCTTTAAGTGAATGAAATGTTTTACAGTTGTTCATGTGATTAGCGAGAAAACTATGAATGTTTCTTCACTGACTTCAGCGTCCGAAAAACCCATAACATGGAGATATACCCGTATGTATACCCAGGGGTATGTTGTATTAATGTTTTATGTTTGTAATGGAGTTGGGGTTTTTTCAACAAAAGGTAAGTACCGTATTTTCTTGAGTATAGTGCGCACCCATGTATAATGCGCACCTCCCTCTAGCGGATTGAATATTTTTAAAAAAATAAAATTGAATACCAAGCGCAGAAAAAAATGACACCGTACCCCTTCAGCGAAGTCCGACAAACGAACGGGTGATGAGAAACTTGGTCAGTACAAATTTGAAATTTGAGATAAAAAATCACCAGACATGTTGATTTACCGTTTAAATTGTATTTTTTTGTTCTACTAGGCATTGTTTTATATCCAGGGATTAAGATTACCTTGTGTATTTTCTCGTAAACTAAGCCGGACACAGCAATCAGCTGTACATATGTTTTATTGGAATCTACCGGTGATTCGGTCAAGACACACCCAGTGATATAACTTTACAGGATTTTAATGCAAGGATCGGCAAAAATTGTATCTGAAAATATTTTTTTATCAGGAATAATATATTCCAGTATCTTGTTAATTTAGATGCAGCTTTTACTAAACATATTTAAAATAATAATAACCCTACGCGAAGCAGCTGATCGCTATTGCCGGGTATTATTTTTTACATGGAACCAGTCTGACCAGTCACCGTCAAGGCTCCCGTGCACATGATCGCGTGATCGCGAGAATCACATGTTGTCATAGAATCGTCCAACATAAACAAATATGACTTTTAACGAGTCACAGTATGGCATTTATGATATATGTATCCATTCTCTATCAACTTAAGTTCGTTTCAAGGCGTCAATAGCGGTAATCAGACCGTGGTTGCTGATAATAACGGTGAGTTGTGCAATCCTCCGATCGCTTCACACACGATTTCGCCGAAATTAATCAAAAGGAATTTTGAATAAAACTAATAAAATAAGTTATAAACATAAGTTCAGATATACAAAGAACACTTTTAATAGCCAGACATGAATAATTTGCGTACTTCAGTATGGATTTGTTGACAGGTGCACATTTGGTGTTAGGTGCTCACAGTAATGTCTTTCCATGGGGGAAAAAACATCAAAAGTCATTAATTCGTGTATAATGTGCCCCCCCCTTCTACACAGCCGTGCACACTATACTCAAGAAAATACGGTAAGTACAAGGTAATTTTTTTTCAATATGCTTCAACATGGGGAAAGGGTCAGACATTGCATGCTTGTGACAGTTGTCCTTGTGTCTGGGGGATGGGGGGGGTGAAGTTTATGGCAGTATTGCCCCCAGACCTGGCGGGTAGCCAGGTGCTGCCCGATTTTTTAAAAGTTCTGTTTTAACCTCGACATTTTACTGCATCATCCATCTTTGTTTATTTGACTTATTGACTTTTGCCATTGACTTTTTACATTTCTTGGTATGAATGTTGTCCAACTGCACGAAATTGCTTAGAATGCAATCAAATGTTTAAAAATGCCCCCAGACCCCCCTACACTTTTTCTCTTTTTTTTCAGGAACACCTCACATCCCTGTATTATGTCTTCTGGGATAAGCCCTTGTTTGATTAGCATATATTTTGTTGCCATTGCCAATCCAATATCAAGAACCACCATACCGATATCATAAACATTAAAATCTAGTTTGGGTGGTGTGGCTTTAGTAATCATTTTAGCTATACGAGCATAGCCAATGGCCAAGCTGCTGACCACCACTGAATGATACATTGCGATTACCAACATTTTCCCGCCTGTAACTGGAGTAGTCATGCTTTTTATAACATTATATGGGGGCTAACCTCTAATTGAACTTATTGTGATTGTGCAATCGGGGGTGACCTTTTCTCTTCTCCGGTCTTATAAAACCATACTGCTGCTATAGCAACAACCCCAAGTACATAGGGAGCCCCAGTTTTAATCGGACGACTATGTTCAATGTTTGAATTGTGTATTAATTTTGACTTCCTTGCTAACGCACCCTTCCTACCAGCAGCAACTTTTCGAGGATTCTTAGTCACTCTGGCTTGTGATTTTGCAATCGCTGGTATTTCCTCATTACTTGTTGTGATTGTGAAATCAGGGTTATTTCCTCGTTCACTTGTGGTACAATCGCTTGTGATACAATCAGGGTTATCTCCTCGTTCACTTTTTGTGATTGTGTTTCCACAATTTGTTGTGGTGTCACTTGAGTCTCCATTATTAGCAAGTGGGCACATATGTTTAAATTGACAATACCTAGCCGTTATTAAAGCGGTGGTCAACGGCGCTTAGAACATTCTGTATCTATGATAAAACTCACAGCTTACTGCGCTTATAGCGTGTTCGATGAATGGGTCTTTCTTGAGAGATTCGCATAAATACAGGCGATGTTCTGCCGGGATAGGGAGAAACGTACTAGCTACGACTGTGTATAGTTGTAACACAGCCGAACCTATTGTTTTAGTCATGGTAGCTCCCAGTCTAGACTCTTAACGCGCGTACAGTTTTTTAATTTCTTCATCGGTCATGTTATCAATTTTTTCAGTGGTATAATTTTCCCCCAAATATTGGGAGCATTTTCCACCGGCTACCAAAGCGGCGAGTCTTTCTCTATGTTTATCTAAAGATCTATCTACATGTTGATCTACATGTTGATCAGGTTCCTTGATCATTTGTTCGATAAGTTCGTAATGTAATACCTAAGGAGATATTTAAGTTTAACATAATAAAATATGACAAATCCAATACAGCCTGAAATAATAAACTGTTGTGAATGAATGAGGATTTCAAACCACATTATGATATAATAACCGCTAATGTTCAATTTATCGTATTTTGGCTATTTTGCTATTTTGGCTATAATTTTGGCTATTTTGGCTATATTTGCTATATTTCTGCTTAGTCGTTACTATATTTTGGCTTAGCAGTTGCTATAATTTTTGCTCAGCAGTTGCTTCATTTGCTATATTTTTGCTATATTTTTGCCATATTTTTACTATTTTTGCTTAGTAGTTGCTATATTTGCTATTGTGCTCAGCAGTTGCTATTTTGGCTAAGCAATTGCATAAGCAGCTGGTTGATCGGTTTTTAATACGAGTGTACAATGCTTCGTTTCTGCTAACAGTTTAATGACTTAATCTCGTTCGAGCTTGGTATAAATAACATCATTTTCACGTAGACATTCCTCAAATGAACCTCGGTCTTTGCAATGAAACAAGGCTACCCATTTGGTCTGGTCTCTGAGATCTTTCAGGACAGAGTTGTATTTTTGAGTAAGGAACCAAACGCTATGCTCCATAGGGCCGACCGGAGAATGCTGAATATGAAAGCATATCTTTCTTTTTGGTAAGTTCTTTACTCGCACTGCAGTCGTCTATAATGAAAAGGGTTGATTGTCCTTTGTATTTTTCGTGACATACTCGTAAACAGTCTTGTAAACGATCGCCCGAATGAACTTAGTACACCCCGGGATCATTCATTACCCAATCTCTCGATAGGTATGTTTTATTAACACTTATAGTCGGGCACAGAATAATAATATGGTTGAAAACATCCAGATAAAGACTTTGTAAAATATCTAGAATAAAAGCTGTTTTTCCACAACCCGTTTGACCACAGATGATAGCACAGTGCGATTCTTTAGGTAAAAGATTATTAATAGATCGCTTGCATGAATCTTCCATTCTGTATATTAAGTTGCGCGTCCATAATCACGTACAAATATATGTTTAATTTACCAACCGCTTCCTGGTGCTTCGTTATCTGTATAGTAACACCCTCACTGGCATTTTCTATTCTCCGCCCACTACTGTGTAGTTGATCAGCATCCATGGTTTGCATGTCGAGCCATAGCGCATACTTCGTGGTAAGGAATTCAGCCATCGACACATCCCCGAAAGACAGATCTTTCACGACCACGTTAACTTCTGGGCTTCGTTTTATAGAATGGAGTTTTTTAATCTCATCCCACTGTTGATATGCTTGCATGCCTTGACTATATAGTTAATTAGGCACGCTCTCGATAGTCAATTCTACTTTTGTAATCTTGGGGTTGTAGAACTTCTCGGTATCTCTTGCAAATGCATCAGAGGGGTCCTCGAACAACATTAAAATACCCTTCAACGATCTTGCAGGGACGTTTAGATTGATATTCTACGTCATATTTCTTTTGTTCCTGGTGATCTTTCGGTGTCGAAGCACGCGATCGTACAAAATGGCTAAACTTCCGGTATACTGGTTACGAATTTGTCTGGCTAATTCAGGATCTGTTATCATATCGTACTCCAGTGAGATATTGTCAATAGAATAGCTACCACCATCTTCAGTAGCTTTTATTACTCTGCTGTAGTCATTAAAAGTGAGTTCGTATTCTAACCTCTCGCCTAGGAATGCTTGATAAAAGGGCATGTGCCTATCTAGTAATTCAAAGTCTAGCGGAATATAGAATCGGTTAACTAATGCATCAGCAACAGCATCTTCTACGACGGTACTATCACCAGTAGAAACATCTACATGCAGTCTTAATGTTTTTCTGATTACAAATACCATGGTACTGAAAAATTTCCTGTTCTTTAGCCGTTCATCAGAGATCCATGTAAGAGAAGTATATATCGCTGTCGTCAATACTCAAAACTTCATTACTGCTAATTTGAATTGCAATTTTCTTAACAATCACACGACCTATGTTCTGAACGAGCTCTCTGTTAACGTCGGTAGAAGTCAAAATAATTGTAAATGATAGTCGGGCAGTTCCCGGAACTAACACATTGTGTGCGCCGAGATTAGGAAAGCGAACCAGAATTGTTTGATTCTGATCAATGGTACTTGGGTTATTAGTTATAGTTACAGACTGGCGAATTGCTTTGACCCCTTATGAATCCCGAAGTCTACGTTGTGGGTTTAACTTGCGTCCGTATTGAGAAATTATGTAACCTTATGTTTAATATAAAAATGGATGATTTTGATCTAGATAACTTTCATAACCCGAGTACAATAGAAGAGGGTACTGATGAAACCAGCTTTATGAATCTTAATGATGAACTTTTTAAACTAGCCATTAATGATTATTATGATGCCTTAAAAGAAAGCCCAATAGGTTGTGACTATTCAAAGTTTATGATAGATAGTAAAGGAATATTGCAACTGCGTGGCTGGATATTGATCTTATGAATTCTCGTACTCGTAAGCACCTAGCATTGTCTACGATAGCTAGTAAACACGGCATCAACACTGTTCGTAATGAATTAGGTTTTGTAGATTACTCACGAGAAAAACTTTCTGCGAAGACTGCTGAGGTTCTTCAGACTGTGCGTGCTGAACTCGGTACTATAGATAAAGATAATTTGGAAGAAAGCTCGAAGCTGGCCTTGGACAGACTCGGAGAAATCTTGGATACCTACTACGATAATTCCACATTACAGGTATCGCCATACTCGGAGTACAGTATTAGGGAATTATGAGGCCTTGACAAGGCTATGCAAACAATGCGGGGAGAACTAATCAATAATATAGCCAAGCTATCTCAACTCGACAGGCATATAGCTTATGAGAAACCAAATTTGAACAGGCGGGTGACGAATTCAGAAGACGCCTCGTTGCTGAAAGATTGCTTAACTTAGAAGACAAAAGATCGGCCCCCCTTAAAGCTGCTTCGAGTATTAGAAAGGCACTTCGTTCGCAAATCAGTCGAATTCGAGAAACTATCGATCAAGTCCTCAACGATGATACTACACTAGCCGATAAAATTAAAACATTGTTCAGAGAACAGGAGATAACCATTGCCAGTATTTTAACCACATTGGGATTTATTATATCGACTTTGACTCTCGCGTTAACCGGTGGCACAGGAGGTGGCACAGGAGGTGGCACACCCCCTAGTGATAAAAAGGGTGTAAAAGAGTGGATAAAAAAGCATTTAAAAGCATTAGAAGAAGCACTGGGAAAGCTCACTGGGAAAGCCGCGTCTGCACTTCCCGGTATAATAGGGACTATAGTTTCCTGGCTCTTGAATTTATTAGCAAAGACCACCATTTGGCTTAGTCAAAACTTTTGGGCACTGATCGTAGCAATTGCAGGGCTGTTGTACATATCCGCTAAAGACTATTTATCCAAATCATGAGTAAACCAGCCGCAACTCCACCTCCTATAAGCACTGTTTTTTCATCGATATGTTGTTGATTTTTAGCTGTAATATGTGGTTGTGCGTCAGTAGATGGCTGTAAAACATGTGGTGTCTGTGATTGTTGTGGTGACTGTGGCTTGACTATTCCCGTTTCGCCTGTGTTTGTTTGCGTTATTAATTCGGTATTAATATCTGAATTTATACCTTTTTTTTTGTTGATCGGAAGCAATAACAATTTTATTATTATAACCGATTACTTGACCGATCTTAAGTTCCATATTACTCAGAGACATTATTATAGTCCTGGCGCATAAATGTAGTCTACTTTGGATTAAGTGTACTGTAATACATCTTGATAACGCTTTATAGAAGACGGTATATCAACTGGTGAATTGATAGCATCCTCTACGTTTGCGACAAACTGTTTTTGTGCATCGAGCGCCATCCCAGAACCGATGATTCCCATTCGTGTTTGCGATTGTGCACCAAGAATGGCTCATACACAAGTTCTTATTGATTCATTAACTCTTACAACTGCTGGGTAAGTAAAATTATTTTCTGTTTTATCATTAAGAAATTCATTCCAAGCGTTTGCGGTATCGTTCAGTTGTACAAATTTTGTAACAATATAAATTAAACCACTCTTAAAATTCATAATATCTCCTCTCCAATCGTTACTCGAAAGTTCCCAGTCTTTATACCAATGATGGGTTTTTAGAAAAAAAATCATACATTCTTATGTAAAGTTTGCTTGTATGCAACAACTTAAACGCATTAAACAGACCTTTGTTAACTTCTTTAAATAAATCATCGCTTTCTTTTTTGACACTTATTTTCCCTGTGTAAGGAACGCCGAAACCATGGTTAGTTCCTTTACTACGCAAATCTTTACTCGTAGAAATAATAAATTCATTACAAATAGTTCGAAGGCCCTCTTATCGTATGGATTATTTGTGGAATTTGGTGCTCGATCCTGTGGTAATGGTGCACTAATATCTTTAAGAATATGTCTAATCTGATAGTACATGTGATATGATAAAACAGACTTATTTAGTTCAAATCCGTGGGCATAAAGAGATACACCACATCCTGTTGTGGCACACCATACGGCAAAGTTTAAATGGTTCTGCTAAAATTGCATCTGATTGTGGAACCAATCATGCACCATTTTATCGCTTGTTGCCGTGACCCTGTATTTTTCAAGGATATCAGGGAATTTAACAAAAAAATGAGCACCAGAGGCACTTACTAAAATCGACTGATTAGTAATGTAAGTTGATTTCATATTTAAGTTATGATATAGTATATTTGTATATTTAATATGTATCTTACACAATAACAAATGGCCAGTCTATTCAACTGCTTCATACTATCGATAACTCAGATGGACAACTTAAAGTTGCTATCTGCGATGTAACGTATTACCCGCGGTGGACCAATATAAATGATGCGAGAGAAAATAATTGGTTAAGAATAGGTGATATCAATGGTTTAAACACTCGCATTGGTATGTCTGATGGGTATTACAGCGTATGCTCACTCAATGATGAAATTTTTAAGCCTTTGGGAGTTAGTCTCACACAAAATGAGTCGAATGGGATGCTGATTTGAGCCAGTGGAGAAAAGGAAGTAATTCTTGAAAGGGGCTTAGTAGTTACACTTGGATTTGCAAGCAGAATAATAAGAGGAGCAATATCAATGCAACCCAGCAAAACAGTGCATGGAATTAAATTACTCGATTTAGTTCCCTATAAAGAGTTGTGCATCCATCTTGATCAGATAAGTCCGACGGATAATATTCAACTCGAAAGTGGTCTCTTATGTTATTTATGAATTTTATTTTACGGGCACCAATTTGGTGTCGTACCGTGTAAACACAAAATGGCAACATGTGCTGGAGTTAATCACGCGACCAATCATCGTAGAAAAAACAACGCAAGATAAACATATCTTTATTGCATATATAAGGTTTATGTGTGCACTTGCTTCATTCCAGGTCGCTTTATACACAGAGTATAGGATGTTGGGTCGATTTTGAAGGCGTGTACAGGGGGGTCGTCTTATATATGGGGTCGCTTTATACACAGCGATATACGGTATATTAACCTGGCTCCAGTGGAAGTGGTCCAGAATCACCATTACCTATACTACTACATGTGCTATCTATGTTGGTTCATTGATAATTATTGAGAAATTAAACGACCATGATTTCTTCATAATAACATGATTGACAACATAGGCTTGATCTGTTTCATCAAAAGTACAGATCTCCATGAGGAAAGATCCGCACCATTTACATCGTCATCTACAATTCCATTGGTCAAGGACTTGTGCTTCTTTTTCCAGGGAGAAGACAGACAGCCACTTTTTAATGTCAGGACCTTAAATGCTTTAAGATATGCAGTTCAAATTTCAAACAATCCTGCCTTAAAGACCAGACTTTATTCATCAATCTTTCCAAATGATGCCCATTCCATTGATGTAAGATACCACAAAAACTGCTGGACTACAAATGTATTTCATGTTTTGCGCCAGGAAGCCCACAAAGAAAACAAGCAATCTGAAAAAGTCTGTTTAACCGAACTCATTAATCTGACAAACAGAAAACAAGGCCTATCTGTCAATGGGAGATATTGAAGTTACAGATATCAACATGCTGGGAGGTATAGACTGCTTGTCTGACCATGTACCTACTTAATCCAGGCAGTGGCTGAAAGATAGGATACTTACAGAATCACCATCCATCAGATCTGTTCTGCAAAAAGAATGAAGAAAACCGGCTTTTCTCTACTCCCCAGAAGCCTACGAGAAAGAGATGGTGCATGCTGCAATTGTAAACGACCAGGGCATGGACAACATGAAGGATATATACAAGTCAGAACAGTTTGTGCGCAAGAGTATAGATGCATAACATAATGTATGGTTTCAAGTCAAGAAGACAAGTTAAATTTACACAGAAAAGAGCATGTGAAACATTCAGATCTCAAATGGAAAATCCTCAAGTAATAGGATTATGCCGTACAGTCCACCATGACACAAGAAACAAGATGATCATGGATCTACTCAGTGCACACAACTATTGCATTCCATACATACGTTGGAATGTCTTTAAACAGCTCTGGCCAATGCAGTTGTGAAGAATTTCAGACAGTTCCAAGGGTTATATGTTCCACCATTTCTGAGAAAAGGTTCCTTTGTCTTTTTTGGTGTTGACACCACAGACTTTGATGAGGACACTCATGATGGCAAAGGCACCACACATGGGACTATTACTGCTGTATATCAGAGCACTGGAGCAACTGGACAGCAGATATCACCACCACTTGAGATCACTGAAGCAAACAGTCTCTCTGTGACTCCCTACCATACCAAGATGCTTCACTGTGAAAAACCATATCCAAGAAACCATCCACTTTCAAAAGACAAAGAATTTATAACCAACAAAGCAGGTATTGGAAAGTCCTATCACTTGACACACTTTGACTGGGTTGTTGCTTCCATGATAGCCAGAACAGATGATGATAAAGAAGCTAGCATGATTCCGGGATGGGCTGGCTACATGTCTTTGTTGTCATTGAGACAATCAACAACAAGAGTTGGTGCCCTACCACTCCTTCCAGAAGTAGCACACGGATGGTCTACACTGCTCACTGTCATATTGCAAGCTAAGAAGTTTAAAGAACTAGCAGTTGGAAATGAATATCATACAGTCATCACATTTGACATGGCCCTTTATGAAATGGTAATCCAACTCCTAGATGCTAAGCCTGAACTGAAAGAAAAACTTTTGCCATGACTGGGAGAACTGCATGTTGTCATGGCTGCACTGAGAGCTTTAGGCACGTCCATAGAGAACTCTGGCATTGATGATGCATGGATGGAAGCTGATGTCTTTGGCTCCACAACATCAAAGATGGCCGCCAAATGAATGATGGGAGAATTTGGAAACATTGGTTTTCATCATCTGTACATTGAAAGCTTTCAGAATATATATAGTTTTGCTAATCTCCAATTTTTTTAACAAAAGTTCATAAGGAACTGGACTAGATGAAGGAAACTCTTGAAACACAACATTCATCACGTCACAACTTCTTTCTATAGACCCCAACGAAATGCCAAGTTTGAAAGGTTCAATCGTACATTGCATTATGTTCTTGCAAAGAAACTTGAGGAAGATGTCACAATTAGGGACATTCATGTCAATCAGGCACTGGCTGCTGTAAGGTTCAGTATCAATGAATGTTCTACTTTATCACCATACTTCCTACTCTACAATCCAGATTTGTCTTGCCGATTGACAACGTATTCAAACACCAGTGAAAATATATGGGTGAGGAGCACCATCAGTTCGCCCTACAGCAACAACACACAGCGTTCATGATGGTACACTTAAGAAGGCTAAGAAGAGGCAAAAGGAATACGCAGATGCTAATGCAAAGTATGTAACTTTAACGATTGGCAACCCACTCTAGCTGGAACGCAGGTGGCGACCGTATTACAGAATTGTGGATCAGAAATCACCTCTGACATTGTTGATACGGAACCAGGTGGATGGTACTATTGTGGTGTGACATGCGGCCTCCCTGCATACCACCTGACAGTAGTGATGAAGAGTCATCAGAGGACTCTGACACAGATAAGACTCCACTGGCCAAACTAGCTGATAAATATACTCTTCAAAAAAAGAAACTTGACATAGATGTAAAACCACTTTTTGCCAAATATCTAAAATAATTACATTAAATGAGAACGAAATAAGTCGCGAAAACAAATGCAAACCACATAAAGGTTGTGTTTGGGGATCAATTTTACAGCTTCATTCAAATGCAACCGCCTGTAAAAAACGTGCAGCACAGGATCCTGCATTTAGGCATGCAGGCCCCCCCCTGCTGAATGGGTATCAAAATCCACATCAACGGCTGTTCATACAGTCCTTATAATGGCAGTAGAGGCGGTGACAGAATGCCAAGACTGAATGCAGCTCAATGGAACAACGCCATTGGGAGATTACAAGCTGGAGCAACTCCGCAAGAAATGGCCAGGCACTTTGGCGTATCCAGACAGACAATCTCCGCACTGTGGACACGATACAACAACACCAACAGAGTTGACGACAGACAAAGGTTGACAACCCAAGCACAAGATCGATACATCCGGCTGCGACACCTCCGAGACCGCACTACCACAGCCACGTCTACAACCACACAGATCCCTGTGGTACGCAGAATATCAGATCAAACGGTACGCAACAGACTGAGGGAGGCTGGACTTTTTGCATGAAGACGTGTTCAACGTCATGTATTGACCCCACGTCATCTGGCTGACCGTCTGCTTTGGTGCCAACAGAGGGTTAAATGGGCACGTGCAAGGTGGAGAATGGAAATGTTTACTGACGAGTCCCGTTTCCTAATCACACGTGCTGATGGGCGCGCACGTGTCTACAGACGTTGGGGTGAACGTTACGCCCCCAACTGTGTGGAGCAGGTGTCCCATTTGGCAGCAGGTGTGTCATGGTATGGGCCGGAATTCATCACGGTGGTATGACGCCTCTCGTGCATGCGGCAGGTGCATTGACAGGTGTGCGTTACAGAGACTTGATCCTACAGCCTTACGTTCTTCCTCACGTCAATGTTCATGGCAGACAGTTCCAGCAGAACAACGTTCGACCGCATATTGCACGTGTTTGTCAGGACTTCTTACAGCACAACAACATCCAGACATTACTTTGGCCAGCCCGGTCACCAGATTTGTCCCCGATTGAGCATCTGTGGGACGAGTTGGATCGACGCGTTCGCAGAAGGAATCCACCGCCCCAAACACTTCCGGCACTTCAGCATGAATGGCAGCACATCCAACAGCATGTAATTGACAACTTGATTGCATCTATGGGTCGTCGGTGTCAAGCGGTGATTGATGCACGTGGTGGGCACAACCGATACTGACATTTTCTGTACCCCTGTGACATTAACTGTATCGTGTAAGTGTGTCTGTCTAGGTGACACGATTAATGTTTTGAACATTGTGTACATTGATCTTCAAACAGTGTTTCAATTATGGTTTCTGTGTACTATTTTGAAACAATTGCATTATATTACATTTTGAAAGTCAGTCTCAAGTTTCTTTTTTTGAAGAGCATATATGCGTGAACGTGAGGATTCTGATGATGAAGAAATATCTCTAATGGAATTAGCCCATAGGCTACACCAACAGAAACAAAGGGTAGAGGAAACAGAGTCTTCTTCTGAAGAGGACGAGGAACTGTCTGACAAAACACACCGCAAAGTCTGACACAAAAGACCAGGACACATTTAAGGCATCCTCTAAGAAGTTGCTCGTTATATTTGCATACAGAAGTGTCGCTCGCTATAATGGCAGGTTTATTTCAGGTCAACATATGGCTACTGCTCTTCATACTTGGAGACAACCACATCTTAGCAAATTCCGTAACAGTTAGGGATAACATGAAAAAATGATGACCTGGCTGATGACGTTTGTCTACCAGTGAACTTATATATTATCAGTCAATGCCACTTCAACAACACAGTATTGACTTGTTTCAAAGTTTGATCAAGGAAATTAAAGTTGTAGAAGCTAAAGTAATTAGCATTAACAGTAAACTATTTAACTTTAAAAGTTTAGAAAAGGGTGGTGCAAAAACGGTCATTACTTCCGTTTGTGGGAAATGCTCTCAGTTTTCTATTTGGTACAGTTTCAGAAAATGACTTGGATTCTATGCATAGGAATCTCCTTATCGCAGAATCAAGACGCTATAAAACATGTAGTTGAAGAAAGTATTTCCATAATTAACACAAGGATTGAGATTTCCGAACACAGAAACAAACTAAATGATATCATTGTAGAAGTACATGACCTTGATACTAAGTACGCAAATATTACTCAAATTTTGGAATATAGTAAAGCGGAATGGAAACAGTCAAGTATTGCATTTTTGCGTTTTTCAATGTTTTCGGGGGAAAAAAGGAGATCACGCTAAAGCTGAGTATTTTGTCGGTAGGGAGATTGGCCCAAAGTACCATTACTCCAGTAAAATTAAAACAAATTTTGTCAGAAATCGAACAAAAATTGCTAAGATTGATAAAATTACCCGGCAACCGATCGAAAGATATATGGGATTTTTATACTCATCTTAGAAGCAGTACAATCATTCATGAACAACAGATTGTAGTTATAACACCAATCCCTATTTTGGATACTATAGGTACTTTTGAAGTTTTCAAAGTTCATAACCTACTTGTACCTACCCCCAGTCCAGTGGGTCTGACATTTAAGGAAACAATGTCAAATGTGGCAGCTAAATATATGTTAGAAGGAGATGTTTTGGCCATTAATGCAGAAAGAATTTTTTTTTATTTTGCTGCCCTCTTGGGAAGTAGAGAGTTCTACTCAAGTTTTAAAAGGCTACTGTCATTTTGGGAGTTCTGTATACCCTGTTAATGTAAACTCTTTTTGTGTAACTGCTCTTTTTATGAATAATGGTGATTTAGTGCAGATAGTGTGTAAGGTTGCAGTTAGTACATGTGTTTTGCCAAGGGGTCAATATATAGCAGATGGATTCTGGATGTTTTCGACAAACCACAGTATATCTTTTTTAATCACCTGTCCTCTAGGTTGGCAAGATAAGAAAATAATAGATATCGATCCACTGGTAGGATTGCTAAAGTTAAAAAATAGTTGTACGGTATACTATGTTAATCTAATACCACCACCATACTACAGGGCTAAAAGTAAATACAATGTATCACACATGTGATGATTTCTTTAATGCTGTCCTTATGTTTTAAAAAACAAGTATTCAAATGTGGACAACTTTTCACAAAGTAGTTACAAAGATAAATATAGTTGCAAAGCAGCAATGGATGGCTCTAAGTTACACTATGCACAAATGTCCATGTTTGAATCCTCAAAGGGTTACCTTGTACCAGATCCGTCACATGTAGGCACACCTTGCAGGGTATCGCCGCTATGAAATTGGCATGTGCTAAGTCTGTTCTAAACCTATTTCCGACCTTAAACATGATCGAATACTCAAAGGGTTTGTTTGTACCAACTCTGTCAAAAGATAGTCACCGTTTACAGGACATCACCGCCACGAAATTGGCCTGTTCCAGGGGTGTCCCAAATATTAATCAAATATTACCACCAAGTGGTGTTACTTTTACCATGCACCCAAGAACAGAAAATAAGATGCATATGGCACACTAACTTCATGTAAACTTGTAATAGTTTCTGTCAACAAACTAACAAGATATGATCTTTAAAGTAAAATTTCGGGGGGAAAAATGATCGAAATCAAAATCCAGTACGACCACAACTAAAACAGATATAAAAAAACGGCTATTAGAGTTTGCTGTGTTGTGTGTGGAGACAATACTCAGTTTGGAAGCATTTCATGCAGTGGACTCGAAGTTGTTTGTTTATATGTTTGTTACACTCCCGGGAATAACAAATGGTCAGTCTATTCAACTGCTTCATACTATCCATAACTCGGCTGGTCAACTTGAAGTCGCTATCTGCGATGTAATGTTTTACCCGTGGTGGATCAATATAAATGATGTGAAAAGAAATAATTGGTTAAGAATAGGTGAAGAAAAAAACATTATTATACCTGATGAGTATTACAGCATATGCTCGCTCAATGATGAAATTTTTAAGCCTAGGGAGCTAGTCTCACACAAAATTAGTCAAATGGGATGCTGAAATTAAGCACTGGAGAAGATTATATACTTCTTGGATGGGGCATAGCAGATACAGTTGGATTTGAAGTCGAATTAGTAAGTGAGTGAGTGAGTTGGGTCTAATGCCGTTTTTAACAGTTTTACATTTATATCACGGCGTGTAAGCTTAATGTGGGAGGAAAGTCCGAAGTGATGCAGGTCTCAGACGTTTACCACTTCGGTGAAACCCACGAGCACAGGTATGGCGCTGACAAACCTAGAAACATAATAGGGATGAACCGGGATTCGAACCCACAATCATAGGTTTCTGGTGTGCCTAAGGGACGCAACTCTGCATAGCGAATCACAGCGCCTTAGACGACTGGGCCACCCATGACCGTCGAATTAGTGAAAAGTTTAATATCACTCAACACAACATTGCATGGAGTTAAATTACCCGATTTAGTTCCCTATCAAGAGTTGTGCATCCATCTTGATCAGATCAGTACAACGGATAATATTCAAATTGAAATTCCTTCAACTCTGCAAAGAGCTATTCCAGTCAAAGATGAAAAATATAATAGTGGTAGAACGGAATCTTTCTCAACATTACAGTATAACAAATTAAAACGGGGTATTATTTGAGACCTCAAAATTTCTATATTAGATGTAAAACGCCAACCTGTACATATAGGATACTTGAGTGTAACATCCCATATTATAAATAATGGTTGATTTCATATTTAAGTTATGATAAAGTATCTTTGTATATTTAATATATATGTTACACTCCCAGGAATAACAAATGACCAGTCTATTCAACTGCTTCATATTATCCATAACTCGGCTGGTCAACTTGAAGTCGCTATCTGCGATGTAACGTATTACCGTGGTGGATCAATATAAATGATGTGAAAAGAAATAATTGGTTAAGAATAGGTGAAGAAAAAAACAATATTATACCTGATGGGTGTTACAGCATATGCTCACTCAATGATGAAATTTTTAAGCCTAGGGGAGCTAGTCACATTCAAAATGAGTCGTATGGGATGCTGAAATTAAGCGGTGGAGAAAATGGTAAACTTCTTGGATGGGGCATAGGAGATACAACTGGATTTGAAGTCGAATTAGTTATAAGATTAATATCACTCAACACAACATTGCATGGAATTAAATTACCAGATTTAGTTCCCTATCAAGAGTTGTGCATCCATCTTGATCAGATCAGTACGACAGATAATATTCAACTAGAAAGTCCTTCAACTCTGCTGAGAGCTATTCCAGTCAAAAATGAAAAATACAATACTGGTAGAACGGAATCTTACTCATCATTACAATATAATAAATTAACAGGGGTATTATTTCACCTCAAAATTTCTGTATTAGATGTAAAACACCAACCTGTACATATAGGATACTTGAGTGTAACACTCCATATTATAAATAATGGTTGATTCATTAGGCCCTGGATCACATTACCTTGGACAATGTCATACAATTGCGATTTCCGATCTCGGAGACAAAAGGATTCGGAAAACAGAACTTGAGTGCAATACATAATCTTTCTAGGTGTATTATTGAAGTCTTGTTTGGGGATGCATCAGAAGATGCCTTTGAGATATTACCAGGTCTATCAATTAAATGGCTCAAGCAACACGAGCGTCGACGTTGTAGTATTATTTATGTAGGAGCATCACCTGTTTCAACCCTTGAGGGGGTCCAAATTATTAAAGGTGATAGCATTTCTCTTACTAAGATATTTATGCCGTATAATATCTACTCACACGCAAAGGAAACTCAAGTTGAGTATGCAGTATACATGTTATTTATTTTCAACAGTAAAGACAAGACATACTAATAGGGCAAGATTGACAAAAATTAGACTGAAGACAGTTTAATGGATTAAAAGGCAGATGACATAATTCTTTTTTTCAAATGTTAAGAGCTTACACAGGTTCGGGTCAATACCCAAAATGTCAGTCAATACCTGGTGTGACCACCATTAGCATTGATCACTGCCACACATCTCCTGTACACATTTCCTCCCACATTAAGCTGACACACCGTGATATAACTGGAATAATGTCAAAAGCGGCGTCAAACCCAACTCACTCACTCATGTGCCCCCCCCCCCCCCCCCCCCCCCTCCCCCCTTTATATAACTGGAATATTGCTAAAAGCGGCGTAAAACCATACTCACTCACTCACTCACTTGAGCGTTTGCCATATTGCTATGCTATGCAATAGTCTATAATTATCTTGTACTTATACTCAAATTGAATAGATTCGCTCACTAAGATAAATGAATCTATAGTCAGTATAGCCTGTGTTCACTCAGCGTATCAGCGACAGTAACAGATAACCGGCTGACATAAGTTTCGCCGGTGCCCCTTTCACCAGAATAGACTATAGTCGGCCAACTACCCATGCGTTACCAAGTTCCAGTTCTTTATGATATTAACATATTTATTTCCATAAAGTGGAGGGATTGGCAAACAAGCAAATTTTGCTTATCTGAATGCCTCTCCCAAACATGATACACATACAAATTACGATGTATTAAAGTGATATCAGAAATAGCATACATGATATAATTGACATTAAAGATGATTATTGTTCTGTGAGTGTTTTATTACTGGATTATCTTTCGAAACTACAGCTACATTATATTATTTACATCTAGCACAACAACATCACAGTGTCATATATACTTGCCGTAAAAGGCAACTGTGCTTGTCGTTAAAGGCGACTACTAACGGGATCGGGTGGTCAGACTCGCTGACTTGGTTGATGCATGTCATCGATCCCAACGCTGCTCACGATGTCAATCACTGGATTGTCTGGTCCAGACTCGATTATTTCCTGGCCGCCGTCATATAGCTGCAATGCTGAGTGCGGCATTATACAACAACAACAACAAAATTAACGTCTGAAATATGCAACCAATATACTTACTTAAACGGATGAGTGTTCAACTATCAGTAGTTGTAAATAAGCATCGGAGTTTATAAAAGTTGGGATTTATACGACAATAGTTTGGTAATATATTTCTTTCAAATCTAAAACAAGTATACTGGAACATATGATATTCATTTCCCCTTGTACGCGAGTCACAATTCGGGCAGAGTCTCAATCAAAGGAACATTCTGCCACGACCCGTTTCTACGGACAAAATAGTATTACTTGTACGAAATTGTAAAACTTGTATTGAAGGACACTTGACTTATCAAAATCATCCATTGTCTTTGGAATTATATAAACGTCAAAACTTGCATCCAAATAACATAAAATAGCAAATATTTCAGTCGGAGGCTTGCTCATTGTTACCTTTTTTATAAAGTAAATAAAATTTGTATACCCAGATTGTTCTTTAATTTAGTGATATTAGAAAGAAAACTATAATACATTTGAATATCTTCCTTCCTACAAATATCCAAGAATACGAAAATACGAATTATATAGGCCTATATCTTGTGACCTTGAGAAAGGTCATTCCCATGAGTTGATTTTGGTAGACTTTTTTTTCCTGAAAGCTGACATGCTACCAAATAACATAAAGTATGAATTAATTCTGTTGCAATTTTCTTGAGGTTGGCCATTTATTTCGACCAAAATGACCAGACTAAAAGAGCGCAATTAAAAGTGATCATATAAGGTTAGTTGTGGCACAAACACATGATCTATAACAGCCTTACCTCTGGTTGAAACGAAATTTGTATTTGTTCCATTTATTTGATAGAGAAATACAAACTCAGTTCAGCTAGATCTATCCATTTACAGTAATGGAAACAGAGTGGGTGAGTGAGTTTGGTTAAACGCCGCTTTTAACATTATTTCAGTTATATCACGGCGTGTCTGCTTAATGTGGGAAGAAAGCCCGAAGTGATGCAGGTTTCAGATGTGTACAGCTTGGCGAAACCTACCGAGCGTGCAGACAAGGCTAGAAACATAACCGAGGCGAATAAGGATAGGTTTCTGGCGTGCCCAATACAAGGGACGCAACGCGGGACGAACTGCGGCGCCTCAGACGACTGTGCCCCCAAAGAAATAAGACAGACCATTTTAATGATCTGTGAAAGACGAAAAGAGAGCTCTATGCCATGTACTCATCTGTGCAGTGGATGTGGCCTTTATGTTCTGAAATAAAAGATGGACTGAGAAATACTACACCTCAACCCTCGACATTTAGGTATGTCATTATATGGCCTCTTTTAAAAAATGTCTTGTTTACGTTTTAAGAAAACAGAAGAAACAGATTCGGTCTGTGATCAAATTAAAATAACATTTAATAATCTTTTAAAAATAACGTCAATTTGTGGATGGAAAGGAAATTTAAATGCTCTTAGAAAAAGTCAAAGGGTTACTGTTATATTAAAGGTTTTATCAATACATGTACTTAAATTCATCAAAAACTCGATCTAATATAACGAAGCATTTCAGTCCGATGACATGGATGTAAAATTAAATATGTCTCACAAGTGTTACCAATTTCGGAAGGAATCATTTCCAACCAAAAATATTAGTAATCAGGAACTAGTCGATTTTATATACACATTGATCCTTGTCAATTTTCTGTAAGTGCTAAATTCCAAAAGATGTTAATGTGATTGAAAAAACAACAAAATAACATATTGCAGGTTAGTTAGATTTTTGACCCTTTGCTTAATATTAGCTTTATGATATGACTGGAAGAAAAGGCCATGCAGAATATTGTCTTCCATTGTACATTGTAGCGGTTTCTATGAATAATATATGGATTAACTGTAATCTGTTGAGTTTACCTCCCCTTGTCGCATATTGAAATCAGACAGTTTGTGCTATTGGTGATCAACTGGCGATACAGGCTGTGTACGTGTTGACCCAGCGCAGCTGACACCACTGCCGCCACACGCGTTCATGACTGCAGCATCCAGGTCAAACGTAATTGCTGCTAGAACCACGGAATATTAGATGCGTTAGTTACTTTGACGAGACATGGAACAGGTTAAGGTAAAAGGAAGCAAGGTGAGTTGGTCAAGTTATCCAGGTGCAACACACACTGATAGCACAATGCAGCAAACCGCGTTTCATAACATGACAATGATCGATGCAAAGTGAGAAATTCCAGGCTGCAGCTGACTGGGCAACACACATCATCGCGTCAGCTTGCTTGTCGTGTTGTTTTGAATATACATGACCACATTATTGCTGTTCCATACAACCTATATACATATAGATCTTTTCAGAAGTAATTAGTCGTTATTTACACAACAATCACAAATGATGCTTGTTTTTCAATGAAAAGACAAGTTGCCACTTCAAGTAGACCTATCATTTGTGTTTTGTTCCTGACTCTGATGGTCACTTGGTAGTATACGACTAGATGATCTCTGTGTCTTTTGTCTTTGTCTCCAAAATCAGGATACAGCAAACCTAGGTTATAACAAATTCAAAGGGACCACTAAAGTAAGTTCATTATAACCATAGTTATTGTTATAAGCCAATTACAGTACATGTATATATATGTATATATTCAGCAAATGGACGGACCACAAACATTTCGTTATCGTTATCGTATAAACATAGTCCACTGTACCTATATTTTCATGAGGCAATAGGGACATGCTGTACACTAGCTGTTGCATGTTGCATATTGCATATGTGTGCGCATAAATGCTCCATTATGACCGCATGCTTTGAATAATCAAGTGTGGGCCAGAAAAAGTGTGTTATTTCTGACAATCAGCAGGGAGACACTGCTTGCTTTTTGGAGACACTGTCAGAGAAGAAAATTTCTCCCATACAATATGTAATAAGTATGCAATTATTTCTCTATAAAATATAGAAGACGATTGGTATGTTTGATATACACTCAGATGCATTTACATATTTCAGTTCATAATCATCTTATTAGAACAAATTACTTGGCAAACATATTTCATAACATGCTCCAAATAATAATTTCTAACATTAACAAATCAACTCTTCAAAAAACTTTCCTTCTATTCATTAGGGACTGGTAATTTATTGTAGGGCTGGTGAGATTAAGGGGATGGGACATGAAAAAATGACACATTTCTTGTTTTTTCAAATAATAAAGTTATAATTTTGAACATTATTTAGGGACTGGTAATTTATTATACAGAGGGAGGGGGGTCATGGAAAAATGGTACATCTTTTAGGGAGCATGCAAAAATGTTTAAAATATCATACAGATCTAAGACAAATTTCCCCCCTCCCCAGCCTTTGATGTCATTTTGAATAGTTCATGCAGTTTCCGAGAACCATCTCATGCACCATCTCAGGCCCAGATAGCTGACATTTATACCTCTGTGATCCACATTTCATATTGTATATTTGTACAATGTATTTGTGTATATATAATCCCAACTATAATATCAATCTCTTTCATTCTTCATCACTATCATCAGTCGTTGCAGACTCTACCGTATCTGCTTGATATAGAATACTAAACGAGCTCCCGTGTAATATCAGTTTGATCAAAGCGAGTTTCATAAAATTGGTATTACTAGGGAGCAAGTTCACGATTCACAGCATAATGCAATTGTGTTTAACAGAATAATATTTCGAACATGTCAAAACTTGACATTCATAAATTTAATGCCATACAACGGCCCACCCTTAGAATACAGGGGTCTGTTTCACAAAGCTATTGTAGCGCAAAGGTTATTGTAACTCCTACACTTTAACTAACATGGACTTATGACTGTCGCTGTGGAATGGGGTCCTACAGCACAAAGTGTACAATCAAGTTACAGTACCCTATAACATCATTTGTGAAATTTTTTGCAAGACACACAGGTGAAACTATGCCATGTGACGTCAGCCTAGCAACAGGCTTGCTGGGGTCATCGGGTGTGCAGAAGCTCCTCGCAGTGACATATTATTTTGTACAAGCAATGTTGTTGAATTAGCCAACGGATGTTGAATGTTTTCAATATTTGTTAAGTGAAACTTGTTCCCTCAGTACATGTGTTTTGGGATTAAACACTGTAATACCAGCTTATTGTTATTAAACGGGGGATTTCTTCACGGACGATTAATAAATATATATATATTTACCCTTCCCAGCAGGGTATACCACCTATACCACCACAAGATCTTAGTCCTTGGATAGAACTGCATAATTCCTTACCTAGGCCTTACGGGTCACTCTTTAGTTACGATTGACCCAGGGGTTCATCTACCCCTTACCCATAACAGTCATTACACTCCGACTGACATGCCCCATGCCCATTTCATCCCCTGGGCACACGCAACTTCTCAGCCTAGCCAGTTCATGGCAACTCCACATTCCACCATGCCCATATCACACACCTTGTACAGGCCAATGAATAATGCACCAAGTTGCCGGCTGTCAACATGTAATGGTGATAGGGCAAAGGGTGATGTGACATATGGTCAGTGGCACCTTGAAATTTTGGGGTGTTGATGTGAGAATGCTTACTCTGACGCCGCCACATTCAATGCCTTGCAGAGAGCAGTCAAGGGTTCTGCTGCAGATTCTGCATTAGAGCAGTTGGACATTGTAATTGGCAATGTGATGCCTGGCAAGACGCTCAAGGAGTGCATTCACACAGCTCACCAAGATATAAAAAAGTCTGTTGCAGCTTGGAGTTGTCGACTTCGTGACTTGATATCAAAGATCAAAGTCTCAGGAATGTTCCCATCAAATGCTGCCATGAACTTGCTTCGAAGCCATTTCTGGATGGGGTTGTCCAAGGATGCTTTGAAGCAGGCAACTCGTCATCACTTGGACTCTGGTCTCAAGTACAGGCAACTGTTTCTTGCTGTACGTTTGGAGGAAGAAGAACTGTTTATCCCTAACGAGGCACATCAGTATCTCGTTACAACTCCTGTACCATGTGGTGGGGAGATGGAGGATGTGCTAGGCTTAGAAACATTGATAAGAGTTGTAAGCCTATGGGGGATAATGTTCAATCTCATGGGTTCAGGTCTGCTGAACCCTCCCTTTCCCAACCATCTGCCAGGAGTCAAGGCCAAGCTCACATAACAGGTGCCCAGATGAACAAACCTATAATAAAGCAGGTTGGTGATAAACCCCTCCTCCATAACAATCATCCGTTTTCTGTGGAAGGCCAGGGCTTAAAAGAGATCACCAGCATAGCTCTGCTTTACACTTGTAAGAGGACCATCGATGGAGCGAATGAGGACTCTAACCAAAGCTCTCCACAAAGTTGCCTTCCAATTTAGTTGGGCACCCAGACATTGTGCATGTGAAGGTCAAGGATCATGGTAGACACAATTTTATGGATAACAACTTGTGTTTACCTTGTCACCCGTCAGCTTCTAAGTAATGCCTATCAAACAAGTTAAGGATCATGTCTGTAGAGTTTTGATAGATACTGATTCACAGGTCACCACCATCTCTGAAGGCTTCTACAGAGCCTACCTCCCTCACTTGCCACTCCACCAAATCAGCTCATTACTAGAGGTGCATTGAGCTGGGGGAGCCAAGTTAACCTTTCTGGGGTATGATGAGGCTACTATGGCTATACCCCCTGACTTCATGGGTCAAGTTGTTACATACCCATACTTGTTCTTGTAGTGTCCACCGCTGACCTTTTCTTTAAGGTGACAGCAACCCTGCTGACAAGGTATATGGGAGTTCTTCTCCTTGGACCTTATACTGACTCAGAGCCGACCAGTCCTTGATTTAGCCCCTTAATGCTGAGCACCAGACAGGGTAACAACAAGTACCATCTTGTGGTTAGGTTTCAGTGAAGCCACTCATTAACATGGTTCAAGGTTGAGGTCACTAACCTGTCCACCAAGGATGTTACTATTCCAGCCAAGACAGTACTTTGCTTTATCATTTGGAGCACGCTTTTGTATTGGACAGCTTATCCCCAGAGGATGTCAGCAACACTGGCTGTCCACCTACCAAACGACCAAAAGAGTTATTTGATCCGGACCCTCTGGGTGATAATCACTCCCTGGATGAAATAACTCAAATGTGCTCTCTACTGAATGAGTTTGACACTGTGTTTAGCAAGTCGGATATGGAGATAGGACTAAGTGACTTTGTCACCAATCAAATAGAACTTACAGATGAGACTCCATTTAAATAAAAGCAACAAAACCCTTTCAATATTCACAATAAGAAATCTCTGCCCAAACCAGAGTTGATTGTAAGACTCTGACATGTGTTTATGAGTCATTAGCAGAAAGTGATGATACCAGGTGTTCACGAAAAAGTCAGCATATCCTGGCACCATTTACAAACACATGCATTATATGTTGTCCTTTGTTTGCAGTGTAATGTCAGCCAACTAACAACTTCCTACCCTTTGCAACCTCTTTGATTTCTCTAGCTTTACAAGGACTTGTCTATTTTTGGATACTTCCACCAACTTCACATCACTGTTGAGCATCTTGACTTTCTTTGACACCTGCCACATGCTACCTGTCTCCTGATTGGCCCTTTGGTCCACTTCTTTAAACTTCCTTTCTCACCTGCCCTCCTCATGCATTCTGCATGAACTCTTTATGGAGGGAGGTCTATTGTTTCCAGGTGAGAAACATTTCAATATTCTTTTTCCATCCTGCTTTGGAAACAAATATACTTACAGAAAGGGTGTCACAGCTTTTCATTAAAATAATATATATACAATTACAATATTATTTAATTTATTCTATCTAAATATTTGTCAGTCCAGACATTTTTGTTTCATTTATTGAGCACCTGTACTACAACTCTGTGCTACCCCATATACATTATAAAGATTTCCTTTTGGCTTACGTTGTATTAAGTATTAAAACTCTGCATCAACACTTATAGAGGGAGATCTCTTGTTTCTAGCTTCCATCCCATCATCTGACTACAGAATAAAACCATCACAACCATCCAGAACTGCCTCATGTTTTAGCTAGCAGCCCAGTGACTGGACATTCCATAAAGCACGCCCGGCTATATTTGAATGCATCCATTTATATCAAACCACAGGAATTGTTGGTGCCATGTCTAAGGTAAAGGTCATCTTTGAGATTATTGTGAAACGGGCCCATTTCTGGTGTCCCCGCTGTGATATTGCTGGAATATTGTTAAAAGCGACGTAAAACCATACTCACTCACTCACTCACTATTGTGAAACGGGGTTGTATTCATTGCCAGTTACTGTTGCACTTTTACTTGCACTTGGATAAAATATTAGATCTCGAGAAATTGTCTGGATTAAGGTCAAGATCTGGAAGTAATGATTTTGAGCTGTACGTTTTGTGTTTTGTTTGTATGTTGTTGAATGCAACACTCAGCAAAATTCCAGCTAAATGATGGCATGATGGTCCCTTAAAACTTTAGAAGCTTTGAGGAAATGGCGGTGTAGGGCTGCTGTTTTTATTAGTACTTGCAAATACCTCAAGTGTTTAGAACAATAATGGAAACATCTAAATCTTTACATTTTATCACAGTATTACCTTTTCAGCTACTCTTGCATTTTCATTCCAAGGTATGAGCAGTGGAGATGAATACAAACTTGTTGTTTTTCATATACACAGCATACGGAGGTCATACATGAGTTTGAGATCTGCATTGAACGACCAAAACCAAGTGCTTTTGATGAGCTTATAGCCCTGTTGAAGAAGATTCTCAATTATTGCATCTGTGTGGTGACGTGTGGTTGTGTGGCACCACACAGATCTTCAAATGGAATAAATGGTGAAGAATAT
The DNA here is from genome assembly GCF_022045235.1 of Haliotis cracherodii. Lineage (NCBI taxonomy): Eukaryota > Metazoa > Mollusca > Gastropoda > Lepetellida > Haliotidae > Haliotis > Haliotis cracherodii. The sequence continues at coordinate 40,886,672 of NW_027266264.1, forward strand.
GGAACACTGCTGTTAGACGATGAAAGAATAGCTGTTGAAAATCTGCTTACATATTTGGAAACAGGTATGTTGTGAACACATAGAGGCTTGGGACTTACATCACATGTAGGCTATCATCATTGACACACAAAAAGTCTTTTCCTAGCCTGTTACTGGTGTGTCCATGCATCCTCAAAACTTTCAGTCTACAGGACCATGTCATCTTTGACAACTAATAATGAATGGATTTATAATATGTCCCACAGTCAGGTTAATGTTACATAAAAGTCACAGATCAAGGCACTGCTCTAGAATAATTTCATAGTGACTTAATTGGTTTAGTCAGATAGTCAGTCATGCAGTGTTCCCACAAGATCGGGACTAGTGAAGGACTGATTTCCAGATGAATCAGCCACATTGAATGGACTTGAAGAAGTTTGTGTTTCAGAGAACTGCAATGATGCGGTGGTGTCCCCTCAGCATCTGCGAGCCCTCTGCATTCTAACATATTCTGACAACAATGATTTACAACGATCAGCAGCCCTGTGCTTTGCAGAGTTCAGTGAGAAGAGTAAGTTGTTTTCTTATTAAGTTATAGTTTCTCTGAGAGTTTGGTTTAAAATTTTCAACCTTCAGCAGCTGAGGAGAAGTATTTAACTAGCTTTTGAAACATTTGAATGCAGGAAATACAAGAAAGAAGAAGAAAACATTGGGATACCTTTTAGTGAATCAACACAGTAGTCACGTTTTAAAAAAAGATTTGATAACAGTGGGTGTGAGAAAGACCACTTGCAGCATGCGTACAGCTGAAATTATATTAACACTTAAACGCCCTTTCATCACCTGCCTGGGTGGCACAGGGTGTTACAATACTAAACATGATATATGAGGTTCCAGGATCGATTCATGTCATGGAATTTTCATGTGAAAACAGTTGTGACTTTTAACCAGTTAAAACTCAACATTAGATGTGTATTAAAAGGGCTTTTTATACAATTCAACTGTAGAACCTCCAGCATGAAGATGTTTGCATTCGTAGGAGAATCCCGAAATGGAATTCTTCAGTAGTACTATCTGCTCTCCTAGCTGAACCATTTGAACTCCTCCTAAATACTACATTGCTGCAAACATCAAAGAAAGTTGCCGTTTGATTAGCCATGGCTACAGCAGCTGGAGTCTCTGAACTTCATGCCTTGGACTACTTGAATCTCTACAGATCCTCATCGACATCGTTGTTTGTTTGTTTGTTCGCACTCAGCAATATTCCAGCTATATGACGGCGGTCTGTAAGTAATCAAGTCTGGACCAGACAATCCAGTGATTGATATCATGAGCATATTGGGATATGATGACATGCATCAACCAAGTCAGCCTGACCACCTGATCCTGTTAGTTGCCTCTTACGACAAGCATAGTCGCCTTTTACGGCAAGCATGGGTTGCTGAAGACCTATTCTACCCCAGATCTTCACGGCATCGTTGGAAAAGACCTTCCTTCTCATGTAAATCCATTCCGACAAGGACGTCACTAAAGCCACGATCGTGGACTGGATTTTACTACTATTCCAGGCTGGTGTTGTGTGCATGAAATTAAAGCCCTGGTGTCATGGACTTCGGTTTCTGAACAACTGGTTGTTGCAGGATGTTAATTGGGCTCACACAACACCTTTATTAGCTTATATTTGCAAGACATACAGCCAGACCTTCAGAGCATATACTCCCTAGGACTGCAACTCAACAGGTACATTGTCAGGTAATAATTTTCCTCTCTTCCATGAAATGAAGGGGTAGGGGATTTTCATCAGCAGCTACAGAAGGTAAGAACACCTTTTGTTCATTAGCTACTGAGTGTAACATACGGTACAGTAAACATCAGTACAGTTAGAAATTGATAATAGAATGACCGGAAGTTACGTCACAAACAGGAGAGAAATGAGACCATAATTGACATCACAATTGGAAGTGATGTCATAAATGACATAGGAACCGAAAATGATATCGTCAATGCCATTAAAAGAAACCGGTGATGTCAAAGGGAGGAAATGACGAGATTAGAAAGAGAAAGACAAGAAGTGACACCAAACCCAAAATTAATAAGCAAATGATGTCTTAGAAAGGTTCATGGAAAAATCATTAATAAGAATATCAGCAATATAATAGTAATTCAAGGGAAGCTATCACTCGGACTGATTATTCTACTGCATGATTTTACAGGATTTACTGTCACCTATACAGGGTGTGTACTAGAGGCAAAAGCCACCTGAAATGATGTAATAAAGGTTGAGGATTCATAGGAATTATCAAAGCTATCAAAGTTATAGTTATCATTGTTTATAATTCAGAGAGTACTACCTCTATTACATCAGAAGTACCCCCTCCCACCTCCAAAAGTACAGTATTTATAGCAATAATGTAATAGAGGTAGTATTAATTTGACTTTTGATAATTGAGTTGTTTTTGCATTGTCAAAGCCTTGAGTTGACCTTACAGTATATTATTTAATATATCTTGGTGAAATTTAATGTATTCTAAAAGAATATGACAAATATTGTGTCTTGGAAATAGGCCAAAGTGACCTACTACTCTCATCAAAAGAATATCACCACTTTTCATACATAAGTGTCAACATCCTGTGAGACTATACATGGATAAGGCTTAAAAAGCATCTGCTGGAAATGGTAACATACTTTAAGAATCCCCTTCACCGCGTCCTAGACCTTATAGGAAGGTATCAGAAGCTATTCAGGATGTGGCCCTACGAAGGATTACATGTACCAAGTTCCACTGACTAAATGTAAATGCGGGTACCGAAACCAAAACTAATGTCGTTACACTGGAAGTGCATATACCGGTAATTCACTTTCTTATTGAGATATGTAGAGACTTTCTCAAGACCTACTGCATTAGAAATTGGTTTCTCCAACCAAAGATGAAAGTACTAGGCTGGATATGCAAATAACTATCTTAGGTAGCTATGAAAAGCTGAAGGCATGGGACTTTCTGTTTTGAAGCAATGGATCATTGGGCATGTTTTTTCCTGAAATATCAGAAATGTATGAAACCAAAACTTCAAATAGCTTTCTTATAAAGGTTGCAAGATGTATTAGATTATTTAATAGTTGTACTTTATTAGGCATGTGTTTTTGCAAACTCGTCGATCCTCTGGAGTGCTTAACAGAGTACATAACATAAACATCATTTGTTGAGATGTTACATGAAATACATCTTTGAGAAATGTCTTCTCCAAGGTATAGAATATCGTCCAACATTTGTTCTTAATGTCAATCTTCAGTGTGTGGACCACTCACAACAGAAATGGCTGTCCCTCTTGTCCAGCTGCTCCGATCAGCTGATGTACAAGTACAGAGAGTGGCAAGTCATACTGTCAGCAAGTTTTTAGTAGTGCCATATGGTGAGTATTTTGTCTGTCAACTGCCTTTTCTCTGTCCAAATGTCCGTCTTCTGCAATCCCCCTTTCCCACTGTATATCTACAGTACCGCCTCCGTGGTATAGCGAATAGAGCATCTGCCTTGGGAGCGGAAGGTCTGGGGTTCAAATCCTAGCTGCATCATACCAAAAGATGTTAAAGATGGTACTGTTACCCTGCCTAGAGTTCGACACTAAGGGGATTTAAACAAGGACCAGTCGGCTAAGAGTCAGTATACGGTGTGTTAGGGGTAGGTACCAACAAACTGGCAACACCAGGGGCTGTACAGGACGTCCACGAGTAACGCTGATTCAAAATAATCCATCTGGATAAATAATCGTATCCATCTAGGTCATCTGCATAATTGGTTTACTTTCACAGCTCGCAGCATCCTTGACTTATGTATGATTAGTGCAAGGACTGTGAGGAACTGATTACAAGAGCACCTGACCAAGATGTCAAGCTGCGTGTCCAATTTTGCTATCGGGTCATCGAACCACATGCTTGTCATGGTCAAGACAACATCTGAGGTTCAGGTTATAGAACCACAGGTTGGTCCTCCTCACAAGTAAGTTCAGGTCATCAGTGGCAGTTTGACCGGTGTTTGGTACTGTGATGAAGTTAACCATCCACATGTGCTCAAGTCCTTCAGACTCAATCATGTTGCACTTGTTGTCACAGACTTCATTGGACAACAGAACATCCCCACACTCCCTTGGCCATGTGTAGGATGAAATGAATACAAATATAGCGACAAAACCCTTTCCGTATCAAGCATTGTACAATTCCGACTGTGTCATGAGCATGTGTTTATGAATCACTATCAATTAGCAATGATACCAGGTTTCGTGAAAAGGTGAGTGTATCCAGCCCCACCGGCGGCACCCATCACAAACACAAACACAGTGGAAAAGAATTGGCTATTTGATGGTTATTGAACTAAACTGACGGGCAAAAGAAACTATACCAAAGAATTGTTTATTTAATAAATATCACATCAGCACTGAACTGGAGTTTTCATTGTCAAACAAAATCGCATGAACGCAGCTTCATCATTACTGAGTTTTAAAAATCCTGCTGCTTCCCGAATATGGACTTTATTAAGCTTTTTTCATTCAAAATGGGATGCACGTGCATCACGACAAAATGGCTCGGAACGGTATAAAATCCGCCAATCTGTATGTTTTACACCACAATCGTACCGACCACAACAGCTGGCATGCCGAGACTGACCGCACAAGAGCGAGAGAGAGCAATTGGGATGTTGCAGTTGGGAGCACGCCATGCCCATGTTGCTCGCATCTTCAACTGCACCAGAACAACGATAACGAGGCTGCAGACACAACTCACACAAACAGGTTGTACAGATGACAGGCTAAGAGGTGGAAGACCCAGGGTCACAACCGCCAATGAAGATCGGTACCTCCGCATCTTACATCTACGCAATCGTTTCGTCACTGTGACGTCATCGGCAGCCACAGCCTTACATCATGTGGTCAACAGAAGGACAGTTGCCAGGCGTCTTCGACGACACGGTATTCGGGCCTACCGGCCCTTCCGCGGGATGACCTTGAGCCGTCGTGACCGACGTAACCGTCTCCATTGGGCAAGAATGGTACAACAGTGGCAAAACAGGAACTGGCAACGAATTCTATTCTCTGATGAGAGCAGGTTCCAGTTGTATCGAGCTGATGGCCGTGTGCGTGTGTATCGTCGGAGAGGAGAGAGAACAGCCCAATGTTGTGTTCAGGATACCATGCCATTCGGTGGTGGAAGCGTCATGGTCTGGGGTGGGATTTGCAGGGACAGTACAACAGACCTGGTTGTCTTTGACCGTAATTTAAATGCTCAAGTCTACATTGACCATGTATTGCGTCCTGTGGTGCTTCCCTTCCTCCAGAGGAATCCCAGAGTAATCTTCCAACAGGACAACGCTCGCTCCCACACCGCCAGGATCACCAGAGACTTCCTTACTGCAAATAATGTAAACCTTTTGCAATGGCCAGTAAGGTCGCCTGACTTAACATCCATTGAGCACTTGGACCATCTGGACAGACAAATAAGGGAAAGAAATCCCCCTCCGCCAAGTCGTCAAACGTTGATTCAGGCACTGTTGGAAGAATGGCAACCATCCCCAATGACGTCATCAGGGATCTTGTAAACTCCGTGCGGCGACGTGTCCAAGCCTGTATTCAGAGCAATGGAAGCCATACAAGATACTGACAGTAATGCATTTGTCAAAATAATGCGTTTTCTGTTTTCGTTCAGATGATTTGTTTATTTTGCAAATTGACATTTACCCCTTGTGTCATTCCTTACCTGATATTGAAGTTCCTGTAAATGCCACCTTTGTGGAATTTGAATCAGAACATTATCAGATAAATTTTCTTTCCAACTCGCAACACTATATTTTTGTGATATATTTGATAATGTTGTCAACACCAAATCATTGTTGGTATAGTTTCTTTTGCCCGACAGTTTATATCAGATCATCAATATACCTGAAGCTGAAGTTCAACTTTTTGGCCAAATTATCTTGTTTAGACTTGTCCAATACAGGCAGAAATTCCGATTCAAATGCATAAAGAAACAGATCCGCAAGTCAAGTCTAAAGTTGACAGTACTGATTTATCGTTTTGGCAGATTTCTTCCTCATTTAGCATACTGGCCTTATATGTGGCTTTATTTGAAATGTCATTTATGCCAAGTTCTTGGATCAAACAATTAATGTAGTGATGCTTACATACAATGGTTATGTTATTGGAGGCTTTGTTAGTGGGAACAACTACAAACTTTTCATGTAGGGCAGCCAGACTTTGGATGACAGCTGGCTGGGACAGAATAGGTTTATTCCAATTCTGTTTCCTCTTTGTGCTTTCTACCAATGACAACATCACGCACTGACTTCCAAAACAACCAGTGACATTGGTCCAGCTGTGACAGGCCTTTATCCAGATCTTGAATGACATCCCACAAGCCTGTTTCAACTATTGTCATGAATGAGGTGCCATTGTCAAGCTTGTGTCATTGTTAATGGTTAAAGTGGCTGTATGTGCAGTGAATAGTGGGGCCCAACATGTATATGGTCAACCTTTTTTAAATTATGACCATCTATGCATGACAAAGAATCAAAGAAGTTGCTATCCATAAAAAAGTGTCATGTATTCATAATATTCTCTTATCCCTCCTCAACAGTGCGCAATATTCCTTCTTGCTTTCATTATATGACAGTGTAGAACATTGTGAAAACAATAATCTCCAGTACACAACCTCCGACCACCTCACTCCCAACATGTTCCTGTAGTACTCATCATCATTTTTCCCTTCATCACTAGTTGTGAACACAGGTGTTTGCTTCCACTCCTCATTTACAATTGGATTTGTTTATCATTTTGATTTGAATCGAATATCTCCTTATGTACATTTATCTACAGGTCAATAAATATCAATAAATATATCACATAAACAGTTATTTAACTTCTGCACATATTTCTTTCCCTGCCATTGTTAACGTAAAACTTGGCACCTTAAGGCTATCTTTTGGTTTCCGTGTCTTGTGTTTTTATACGGCTGTGATTCATGGCTGTGCTCATGATATTGCCTTGCATCCCATTGTGTCCATTTCTCCATATGCCTCATCCGACACCGTATACACAGGTGCAGCTACAGGGTTATCAGCCTTGGATGTAAGGTTATCACCCTACTTATCCACAGCCATTCCAGGTGCCCTCCACCTGGCCTATTTCATTTTTATGACAGCTAGCGAAAGCTCTTCTGCTACCATTGCCTTTTCAGGCGCCACCTTTGCCTCCTCGGGCACTGCCTGTTCCCACATCTTCTTAGGATGCTCATATTGACATGGACGTCAGTTCGGAACTACCACTCTTGTCTCCTGGGGGTATCCCCTTCCTTAGGTCATCGGCCGTCACGCCTGATCAGGTGTCTAGGGTTGCTTGTGCCTCGGGCTCTCCTACTCGGCAGATCCCGTTCGTCGTCTCTACAAGTTTATGTGTTCTTCGCCGAGGTCCTCCACCTGTTTTTTTGCACCTGGTGTTGCTACCTCTGAGGCTGAGCAACTGCCACTCTAAGCCTCAAAAGGATCAGATCCTGTGGATCATGGATGTCCTGAAACTCGAGGAGCCTGTCCCACTCCCTTCTGCAAAATGCTCTTTCAAACCCAAGAGTACTACGCCATCTTACACAGTCTCTGTTCATAATTTGGTTGATGGTATTCCTGCGCTGTTGCCGTAGGCCTGCATAAAGTTTCCCTTAAGGGTTTGCTTCCCCAAACCGCCATCACATCGTCCTGCTTTAAATTGCATTTGATTTCATTTCCAATTTTTGTACCTCCCCTTGATGTTCCTTATATCTGTGGATTCTGACATTTGTTTGTCGCTCCTACCATTGTCGCTTACAGGGGAACTGATCTAAAGCAATTCCCCGGGACTGGTTGTTGCCTTTGTTATTGTTTTTTCCCGTGAGTACCCGGATGTATAGCAGAAATCAAGACTAGTTCGCGACCTCTGCTGCGCCATTCGTAAGCGCATTAGTCAATGTTATGGGTAGTAATAAGGGCGTATGGTCACATTGATCAACAAAATGATATACAGTTTTCGAGATAATAAGGAACTGTAGGTATATTTGTGGGAAGCATCGGTTATGGTGACGAAGTTTTGATAAGTCACTTGCTTGGTAATTTCGTCTACACTATTTTAACTTGCAACACAAAGTAAATATTTCACCTGAGCATTGCTTTTTTTTTATAGTGTGTATATTTTTTTACAGTCAAAATGTGTAACATTTTAAAATTTGTTAAACGCCTCAATATTCAATTATTTTACAAAGTGACTGAAAAACATTTCCATCTGTATTATTATGATAACGAATTCCAAACATTTTGATGTTAATGTCATCACCAAGAGACTGAAAATGTTACGTTGAAAAGTACATTTCTATCTTGTTTGGCTTCTAATTCTACATAATAATCTGTTGTGATGTTTTTAGGCCCTTTTGATCGTCTTAAAATTTTAGTCAATCTGGACATTGAGTGATAGATAACAATGAGCAATCAATCAACGTATTATCAGTTAACCCTTTGAACAAAGTATGTTGTTTTTACATCGGCACTTCAGGCCATGATATGAGTGTATTCCCTTTGTTTTAGTAAACCTTGACATGTAAACACTCACTTTTGACATATCCACTGTGCAAGATAACAATGATTAATCAATCAAAGTATTTTCTGTTAATTCTTTGATGACTAGGAACGATCCGTTGATTTACAAATTAGATTGAATAATTACCCCAGACACAATAAATGCCAAATGGGAACCTTTGTCAGGTTATCTAAGTGGTGCTACCACTAATTGTACCTGTAATAAATTCATTAACTGAGCATGAAGTGAATGACGACAAATACACAAGTGTAGGGTTATACCAGAAAACGTGGATGACAACAAGGGAGTAGTAATCGTATTATCGACGCAATCCGAAATCCGAAAATGCTTTCACTGCATGTATACTTTCTTTTGTTATTAAAATATAACCATCTGGGGTATTTCCAAATGACGACTTCCGATGAGCTCCGCCGTTCTTTTTGTCTGTTTGTTTAAGCTGAAGAAATTAATTAACATGCATCCTTTTTCGAAATCTTTATAGATCACGGTTAACCAATCAGTGTTCAAAAATGCGTAAAACAAATATTGCCTCCAGCCTCCAAGCTTATTTAACTGTCCTTGCAGACGGTAGCCCAGTCTCTGGTCACGCTCAGTTGTGTTGCGTATCATCCGGGTACTCACGGGGAAAAAACAATAACAAAGGCAACAACCAGTCCGGGGAATGACGTTAGATCAGTGCCCCTTTAATGCTACCTTCGTCCAGGCTTAAGTTAAACTTATGTGTGTATTGCCCTCAGCTCTTGATGAAATCATTCGTCTCTTGGAGTACTTAGCTCCACTCCTTATGCACACCACGGGCTCCCTCCTCCTTATGCGTTGCCAGGCCTATATTAAGGAGGTTGGTTGGCACCTGTCTCTTCTGTTATTACTTATTACGTCAATCCTGGTCTGCTGAGAAGCTCTTCAATAACAAGTTTCAGGAGGTTCACAAGAAATCTGTCTCAACTGCACAGCCTGAAGCCACTGTTCAGGCATTACAGATGTGTATTAACTGCCTGGGTACCCAGTACACACGGAGGATGCCACATCAACCTAAGGCTATGCACCTCCATCATGCTCAACCTTCATCACAGGCCGCATCTTCCCAGTCATATAAGTCCAAGTCAACAAGATGTCACACTCAGCCCTCCTCCTCAGGCACTCGGGACAGGGGCAGAGGATGCCACTTCGGCGCCAGGCATGACTGGCAGTCATTCTCCTTACCATGTCCATCACAGGTAGTCCCTCCTCACAACTCTCCTGTCGGCAGTTCTGAAAAAATTGGAATCAACTCTTCTCGGACTGATAGGTTATATCACCACTGCTCCTGAACTCGCTGCTATCTTACGGGGTTACTGTAAGGCCGATCATCGATTAAAGTTTCGACCTCCGTCATGGGACTTGGGACTAGCTCAACGTCGCCTCCTTGTTTTATCCCTACGAACCTCCAACCTGGAATTGATGCCTCTTATGCAAAAAACTGCCTTTCTTCTGTCCTTGGCCACTGCTCTTGATGTCACCCAAATCAAATTTGACCATGGTCCTCGTACAGAGGTACCTCTTGGCTTAATGTAGGACTTTATTGCCAAAAATCAATTGCCAGGCGGATCTCACTTTCACTATCGCCCCACTGCCTAACACCATTGGGACTAGTGATACAGAGGACATCTCCCTATGTCCAGTTCGTATGTTATGTCATTCTATTGACATCACTTGTCGTTTTCGGCATCTTAATAAACGTCTTTTCCTCCCGACCACTAAGGAGGGTCGCCGAACTATCTCCAACTATGCTCTGTCGTTTTGGTTATGGTTCACCATTCTTCAGGCTAACGCCCATGCTGGTTTGGATCCACCTAGAGCTTCCCATCCACATGAAATTTGGGAATCCACAATGGCACTTCATACAAACAGCGCTGTCACAGACATTGTCCAAGGTTGTTTTTTGGCAAACCGACTTCTACCTCTGGGATCTGTCAGTTGAGGATGTCGAGGGAGTCCACCTGCTAGGTCCTCTCGTCTTTGTGAGGCAACTTGCTGCCCCTCCCCATGGCCTTTGATGAATTGGATTGGAGTACCTGCCATTACCAGTACGCCTGCATGTTTGTTCGGAATGATTACATTTAACTCCGTACCAGGGTACTAATTATTGTGAAGGTAACTACAGTTCCCAATCTTTCGAGTAGCTCCAGTTGCAATGTAATGTCATACCCAGTCTGACTATAAATCAGGCATGGTGGTGATGTATTATGGGACTAGTTGAACACACCTCTGGTTTGAAGACAAAATGGCAGTCTAGTGTAGTTCGTGCTCTGGCCTGACTACTCCATCACATATGGGGATATCCAGTTGGTTCAACCCGTTGACCTGCCGTGGTATAATTGCAAACTGTTGTGGAGGGACAAGTTAAAAGATATAGGGAATCAGAGTATTTCCCTTATTTATATACTTATCCTGACACAACAGGTCATGACTGCCTGCCTGTCCATCCTCTCAACGTTTGGATGCACTGGTCTGTGGGCGATCGTTGATAAAAAAGATGAGTGGTGCAGGAACATGCTAGGAGCGAGGTGGTTAGAGGATGTGTTCTGCTTATTGTTGTTTTCATAATGTTCTCCACTGTTATATAATCTAAGCAAATAGGAATATTGCATACTGTTGTGTTAGGATAAATATAAAACTATGGGGAATACTCTGATTCCCTATGTTTTCTGAACTTCTAAATCACTATCGAAGACTTCATACTGACCTTAACTTATTCCAGCAATTACTAAGCCTTACCATTGAAAATGGTGTCAGTATGTTGTGCTGATAAGTACTGTCCACCCTTCCTTCCACAATATGGAGTGGGGTTCGCTCAGTCATAGTCGATCGGACTAATGAGCAAGACTGCATGATTATTTGCCTTAGGAGGCTTGATAAACATGCAGGCTGCATGCTTGTCACATCCTGGGGAAGCTTAACATCTTGGCAGACAGCTTATCACACCAGGGAACATAGTGCCATGGAATGGTCTTTTCAACCAGACGTTTTCAGTTGTATAGCATTGGTGTGGGACACACAACACCTGGATTTGTTTTCCACATGTCTCAACAACAAGCTCACGGGGTCAAGTACTGGATCCTCAAGCTTTCCAAGTAGATGCACTTTCCATTGATTGAGTGGGAATGTTTTCGTATGACTTCCCACTATTCGTTTACACTATTTTGATATATAACAACTAAATATTTCACCTGAACATTGCTTATTTTATCATGTGCATATTATAGTCAGTTTGTAAAATGACTAAAATATTCACTACGGCGATTTAGTAAAATGCCTAAATATTCAGTTATATTACAAATTGACTGAAAAATTTAATTATGATAAAGTAGTATAGGTAATGATGGTTCTGCCGCAACCCAACTGGAGCTGGATTTATATACCTATACTGCTACTACAGAGGGAATTTTTTATGTGTAAATGACAATGCGATTCAACGATAGTCATGAGATTAAGTTAAATTGGCTCCACCTCACCAATACTTGGGGCCAATCATTGCTTTAGATGAGCCTAAATGGTAATAAAAATATTCTTTATTATTTTTATCGATAAAGCGATATTCAACATTTTTATTAAGTTCTTCGTTCATTTTACTAGGAGACCAGACTATATAACTACACTCTTCTTGTAAATTGATAAGAAACAATTGATAACGGTATTTGGTTGGTTTGACATCACTGATATAATAAAAACCTTGTGGTAATTCTCTCCATTTAATAGCTTTTTCGATCTCCATTATTATATATATTTATGTAAGCATTTGTCTAAATGTTATCAAATGATAGTAAGCTATCTATTTTTAATCTCCAACCAGTTCTTTGGTTTTGGCACGGAATAATTGACGTGCTTGTTGCCTCCCCTGTTCTATGAACTTTTTTTTCTCATCTTCGCTAATACCACTGGTCTTATGAAATTTTGATCGAATCTCCTGCTTCATTTCGTTGTATTTGGTGAGTTCCGACAGCACTAAACGAAACTCATCCTCGGATGTCTCACAATCGACCATTGCTGTCGAAATATGATCCTCAATGCTGATCAACTTTGCTTCGGCGAGTATCCGAATAGTATCGTGTTTTAATGCTTTCTTTTGCAACCTACAAGAAATGAATTTTATCGCTATTCCTGCCAGTCCCGAGACTCCGGCGCCTATTTCCATGCCGAGCACGATAGGCGCGGCGATTATAGTTCATAATAAACCAACACCAGCTACACCGAGTCCCATGCCAGCTGCTACAAGCGCGGTGTCAACTCCGTCCAGAGCATTCACGGCTCTGCGATACTTTTTATACAATCCAAGTCTAAACTCCCTATCCTTCTCTATTCGATGTTTTATGTCGCTTATTTGATGTAATCGAAATCCATCAACAGTTTCCATCTTTTCAATTGCTTCATCGAGCGCCGGATATAAACTCATAGTGTATATTACGAATATATAATAGTCTTTAATTGGTCTTGCTTAAATGTTTTGAGAGTATACATCAACCTTATCAAATGTATATTATACGGCAAGAATATCTTAGTAAGAGAAATACTACCACTTTTAATAATTTGGACCCCCTCAAGGGTTGCAACGGGCGATGCTCCGACATGAATAATACTGCAACGTTGACGCTCGTGTTTCTTGAGCCATTTAATCGATAGACCTGGTAATATTTCGAAGGCATCTTCCGGTGCATCTCCGAACAAGACTTCAATAATAAGAGTAGAAATATTAGGTATTGCACTCAAGTTAACTTTAATATCATCGAATTCAGCAACCAAATTTAATATAACATTTTGGACTGCCGGACAACTATATAACATATGACCTGGGTCTTCTGGCAGGGGAGTGACTAACACACTTTTTCGTTTTGACGGGATATAGGCCGCGAGTACGATACTACTATTTATTATCTTAGTTAAATTATGTCCCTTACCCATCATCACATAAGGTGGGGTAATGACGATATTCAGTAGCCACTCGATGTTTGCTTCGACCATAGTCCATTTATTCTCGCCGTTGAGAATAATATTGTACGAAGTGTTTTTAATGAGTCTACTAACGTCGACATCGCTTAAATCTTCTAGATTACCTGTAAATGTAACTTCTTTCTGCTTGTATACATTATCTTGTAAGTGTAAAGCGTATAACTTACCATCGGTACTGGGTTTACCGAATCCTTCTGTGTCTCCGAGATCGGAAAGCACAATTGTATTACATTGTCTGAGCGTTCCAGGGCCTGATGCATCAACCATTATTTATAATATGGAGTGTTACACTTAAGTATCCTATATGTACAGGTTGGTGTTTTACATCTAATATAGAAATTTTAAGGTCTGAAATAATACCCCGCTTTAATTTTTTATATTGTAATGATGAGAAAGATTCCGTTCTACCACTATTGTATTTTTCATCTTTAACTGGAACACATCTGAGTAGAGTTGAAGGACTTTCTAGTTGAATATTATCCGTCGTACTTATTTGATCAAGATGGATGCACAACTCTTTATAGGGAACTAAATCGAGTAAATCACGTCCCTGATTTGGTGCATCGATTACTGAAATTTACTCTCCATCCAAGTGTAATTGCTAAGTTCTCGTAAAGAAGTACACCTCTTCCTCCGGGGTCTAATTTCAGTATCCTATTCGACTCATTTTGTTTGAGACTAAATCCATTAGGCTTAAAAATTTCATCATTGAGTGAGCATACGCTGTAATACCCATCAGGTATAATAATGGTTTTGTTAATACCTGATTTAATCATCATTTTACCGGGTATTTCTTTTCACAGCGTTTATATTGGTCCACAGCAGGTAATACGTTACGTCACAGATAGCGACTTCGAGCTGATCATCCGAGTTATCGATAGTACGAAGCAGTTGAATAGACTGACCATTTGTTATTCCCGGGAGTGTAACATACATATTAAATATAAAATGATACTATATCATAACTTAAATATAGAATCAACCATTATTTATAATATGGAGTGTTACACTCAAGTATCCTATATGTACAGGTTGGTGTTTTACATCTAATACAGAAATTTTGAGGTCTGAAATAATACCCCATTTTAATTTGTTATATTGTAATGTTGAGAAAGATTCCGTTCTACCGCTATTATATTTTTCTTCTTTGACTGGAATAGCTCTTTGCAGAGTTGAAGGACTTTCTAGTTGAATATTATCCGTCGTGCTGATTTGATCAAGATGGATGCACAACTCTTTATAGGGAACTAAATCGGGTAATGCATATAAATTCACTGTTTTGTTGGGTGGTAATGTTACTGACTGTTCAAATCCAAGTGTAATTGCTAAGTTCTCGCCAATAAATATACCTGTTTCTCCAGTGTTGATTTTCATTCGACTCATTTTGTGTGAAACTAGTTCCATTAGGCTTAAAAATTTCATCATTGAGTGAGTATACGCTGTAATACCCATCAGGTATATTGTAAATGACATCATCTATTTCACCTGGTATAATCATCTCATTATTTATTTTCGCATCATTTATATTGGTCCACAGCGGGTAATACATTATATCGCATAGAGCGACTTCGAGTTGTCCATCCGAGTTATCGATAGTATGAAGCAGTTCAATAGACTGACCATTTGTTATTCCCGGGAGTATAACATACATATTAAATATACAATGATACTATATCATAACTTAAATATGAAATCAACTTACATTACTAATCAATCGATTATAGTAAGTGCCTCTGGTGCTGAACTTTTCGTTAAATTCCCCGATATATTTAAAAATTACAGGGTCACGGCAACTAGTGATAAAATGGTGCACGATTGGTTTCACAATCCGATGCAATTTTGGCAGAATCAGTTAACTTTGCCATATGGTGTGCCACAACGGGATGTGGCATATCTCTTTATTCCCCAGGATATATGCTAAATAAGTCTGTTATAACATTTCACATGTACTATCAGATTAGATGTATACTTAAAGAAATTAGTGCTCCATTACCACAGGATCGAGCGTAGAATTCCACAAATAATGATTATGATAGGTCCGCGTATGAGCGTATTTGTCAGGAATTTAATGTTTCTACGAGTAAAGATTGGCGTATTAAAGGAGCAAACCATGGTTCACAGAGGAAAAAATAACCGTCAAAGAAGAA
This sequence comes from Haliotis cracherodii, assembly GCF_022045235.1. NCBI lineage: Eukaryota > Metazoa > Mollusca > Gastropoda > Lepetellida > Haliotidae > Haliotis > Haliotis cracherodii. The sequence continues at coordinate 40,902,388 of NW_027266264.1, forward strand.
AGTGATTATGTATATAAACAACTTAATAAAGTTAAAGTTGATTTTCGTAAGTTGGTGCGTACCAGCAAACTTTACTCAAGAATATATGATTATTTTGAAAAAACACACAAATGGTATAAAGGCTGGGAACTTTATAGTAACGATTGGAGAGGGGATATTATGAGTTTTAAGAGTGGGTCTATTTATATTGTTAAAAAATTTATACAACTGAACGATACCGCAAACGCTTAGAATGAATTTCTTAATGATAAAACGGAAAATAATTTTACTAACCCAGGATTTGTAAGAGTTAATGAATCAATAAGAACTTATGTATGGGCAATTCTCGGAGCACAATCGCAAACACGAACGTCCATTATCGGTTCTGGGACGGCGCTCGATGCGCAAAAACAGTTTGTCGCCAACGTCGAGGACGCCATTAATTCACCGGTTGACATACCATCGTCTATAAAGCGTTTTCAAGCGTTTTTTTTTACAGTACGCTCAATCCAAAGTGGACTACGTTTATGCGCCGGGACTATACATGTCTCCGAGTAATATGGAACTTAAGATCGGTCAAGTGATAGGCTATAATAATAAAATTGTTATTGCTACCTATCAACCAAAAACAGGTATAAATTCAGATATTAACGTTGAATTAATAACCAAACAATCACAGGCGAAAAGGGAATAGTCAAGCCACAAACACCACATGTTTCACAACCATCTACTGACGCACAACCACAAGTACCACCGCATATTGCGGCTAAAAATCAACAACATATCGATGAAAAAACAGCGCTTGTATTAGGTGGAGTCGCAGTTGGTTTACTCATGATTTGGTTAAATAGTTCTTAGTGGATACGTACAACAGCCCTGCAATTGCTACGATCAGTGCCCACAAGTTTTGACTAAGCCAAGTGGTGGTCTTAGCTAATAAATTCAATAGCCAGGAAACAACACTCCCTATTATACCGGGAAGTGTGGCCGCGGCTTTCTCAGCGAGCTTTCCCAGTGCTGAACCTAATGCTTTTAAATGCTTTTTTATCCACTCTTTTATACCATCTTTATCACTGGGCGGAGATCCGCCACTACCTGTACCACCTGTGCCACCGGTTAACGCGAGAGTCAAAGTCGATATAATAAATCCCAAGGCGGTTAAAATACTGGCAATTGTTATTCCCTGTTCTCTGAACAATGTTTTAATTTTATCGGCCAGTGTAGTGTCATCGTTGAGGACTTGATCGATAGTTTCTCGAATTCGACTGATTTGCGAATGAAGTGCCTCTCTATTACTGGAAGCTGCTTCGAGGCGGGCCGATCTTTCGTCTTCTAAGTTACGCAATCTTTCCGCTACGTGGCGTCTACTGAACTCATCGCCCGCCTGTTCAAGTTCTGTTTTCTCGTAAGCTATATGCTTGTCTATTTCGGATATCTTGGCCATATGATTGGTGAGTTCTCCCCGCATTGTTCCCATTGCCTTGTCAAAACCTCGTAATTCCCTAATACTGAACTCCGAATATGGTGATACACTGACCGTGGAATTATCGTAGTAGGTACCCAAGATTTCTTCGAGTCCGTCCGAGGCCACTTTCGAGGAAGCTTCTAAATTATCTGTGTTGTTAATGAGTTCTTCCCGCACAGTCCTAAGAACCTTAGTAGTCTTCCTGGAAAGTCGTGAGTAGTCTATCAGTGCTGATACAGTGTTTACCGGCTATCGTAGACAAGGCAAGGGGCTTACAAGTACGAGAATGCAGAAGATCAATATCCGGTTTGCCACGCAGTCGCAATATTCCTTTATTATCTATCTCAAACTTTGAATAGTCACGACCAATAGGACTATCATCTTTAAAGGTATCGTAATAATCATCAACGGCTGGTTTCAAAAGTTCATCATTTACAGTTGGGTTCAAAAGTTCATCATTAAGATTCATAAAGCTGGTTTCATCAGTATCTTCGATTGGATTCGGGTTATCAAAGTCATCAAAGGTATCTAGATCAAAATCATCCATTTTTATATTAAACATAGGGTACATATTTTCAATATAACAATGTCTTCGCAATACGGACGCAAGTTAAACCCACAACGTAGACTTCGAGATCCATTAGGGGTCAAAGCAATTCGTCAGTCTGTAACTATAACTAATAACCCTAGTACCATCGATCAGAATCAAACTCTTCTGGTTCGCTTTCCTAATCTCAGCGCACACGATGTGTTAGTTCCGGGAACTGTCCGACTAGCATTTACGATTAGTTTGACTTCTACCGACGTTGACAGGGAGCCCGTTCAGAACATAGGTCGTGCTATCGTTAAGAAAATCGCCATTAAAATTAGTGGTAATGAGGTTTTGACTATCGACAATAGCGATGTATACTATTGTTACATGGATCTCTGGAGAAAGGATAAAGAGCGGGAAAACTTACAGTACCAAGGTATTTGTAATAAGAACACATTGAGACTGCGCGTGGGCGCTGAAAATGGTGTTGATACCAACGAAAAAGATAAGGCCGTTGCCGACGCATTCTATATTCCCCTAGACTTTGAATTACTAGATTCCCACATGCCCTTTTATCAAGCATCCCTAGGCGATAGGTTAGAATACGAACTCACTTTTAATGACTACGGTAGAGTAATCAGAGCTGCTGAAGATGCTAGCTATTCCATTGACAATATCTCGTTGGAGTATGATATGATAACGGATCCCGAATTAGCTAGACAAATTCGTAACCATTATACAGGAAGTTTAGCAATTTTGTACGATCGCGTGCTGAGACACCAAAAGATCACGAGGGACAAAAAAGATACGAAGTGGAATATCAATCTAAACGTCCCCACGAGGTCGTTGAAGGGTATTTAAATGTTGTTCGAGGAACCCTCCGATGCGTTTAAAAGAAATACCGAGAAGTTCTACAATCCCAAGATTACAAAAGTAGAATTGACTATCAAGGGTGTTCCTAATCAACTATATAGTCAAGGAATGCTAGCGTATCACCAGTGGGATGAGATTAAAAAACTTCCTTCTATAAAACGTTCCTCGGAAGTTATGGGGGTCGTGACAGGTCTGTCTCTCGGGAGTGTATTGATGGGTGAATACCTCACCACGAAGTACGCGCTATGGCTCGACATGCGAACAACGGACGATGACCAACTACACGGCAGTGGGAGGGAGGAGAATAGAAAATGCTAGCGAGGGTGTCACCATACAGATAACGAGGCTCCAGGAATCAGCTGGTAAATTAAACATATATTTGTACGTGATTATGGATGCGCAACTCAATATACAGAATGGGAGATTCATGCAAGCAATCGATTAATAATCTTTTACCTAAAGATCCGCACTGCGCTATCATATGCGGGCAAACAGGCTGCGGAAAAACAGCTTTTATTCTAGATATTTTACAAAGTCATTATAGGGACGTTTTCGATCATGTTATTATTCTGTGCCCGACTATAAGTGTTAATAAAACATACCTATCGAGAGATTGGATAATGAATGACGACAGGGTACACAGAGTTGATCCGGGCGATCGTTTACAAGACTGTTTACGAGTATGTCACGAAAAATACAAAGGAGAATCAACCCTTTTCGTAATAGACGACTGCAGCGCGAGTAAAGAACTCACAAAAAAGAAAGATATGCTTTCATATTTAGCATTCTCCGGTCGGCATACTCAACATAGCGTTTGGGTACTTACTCAAAAATACAACTCTGTCCTGAAAGATCTCAGAGAGTAGACCAAATGGGTAGCCTTGTTTCATTGCAAAGATCGAGATTCATTCGCGGAATGTTTACGCGAAAATGATGTCATTTATACCAAGCTCGAACGAGATAAAGTCAGAAAACTGTTATCGGCAACGAAGCACTGTAAACTCGTATTAAAACCGATCAACCAGCTGCTTATGCAATTGCTTTGCAAAATGTAGCTAAAATGTAGCAAAATTATAGCAAAATTATAGCAAAATGTAGCATATGACATAATGTGGTTCGAAATACTCATTCTTTCGCAACAGTTCATTATTACGGGATGTATTGGATATGCCATATTATATTATGTTAGACTTAAATATCTCCTTAGGTATTACATTATGGAATGCGACGAACTCATCGAACAAATGCTCAAAGAATCTGATGCAGATCAACAAGTTACAGATAAATCTTTAGATAAACATAGAGAAAGACTCGCCGCTTTGGTAGCCGGTGGAAAATGTTCCCAATATTTGGGGGAAAATTATACCATCAAAAAAATTGATAACATGACCGACGAAGAAATTAAAAAACTGTACGCGCATTACGAGTCTAGACTGGGAGCTACCATGACTAAAACGATAGGGTCGGCTATGTTACAACTATACACAGTCGTAGGTAGTACGTTTCTCCCTATCCCGGCAGAACATCGCATGTATTTATGCGAATCTCTCGAGAAAGACCCATTCATCGAACACGCTATAAGCTCAGTGAGCTGTGAGTTTTATCATAGATACGGAATGTTTTTAGCTCCGTTCACCACAGCTTTAATAACGGCTAGGTATTGTCAATTTAAACATACGTGCCCACTTAATAATATAAAGAACGAAGTTCAAATAAATAATGGAGACTCAAGTGACACCACAACAGATTGTGAAAACGCAACAAGTGAACGAGGAAATAACTGCACAACCACAACAGATTGCGGAACAACGAGTGAATGAGGATGTGAATGCACCACAAACACAGATTGCACAACATGTGAATGAGAAACCAGCGATTGCACCAGAAACACAAAAACAAGCCAGAGTGACAAAGAATCCTTTGAAAATAGCAGCTGGGAGGAAGGGAGCACTTGCGCGCCAAGCGAAATTAATAAATAATTCTAATATTAATCCGATTAAAACATGGGCACTAGTAGGAGTTGCTGGTACAGGGGCTGTATGGTTCTTTTATAAGACCGGAGAAGAGAAAACGTCACCCCCAATGCAACAACAAGTTCAATTAGAGGTTAGCCCCCATATAATGCTATAAGAAGCATGACTACTCCAGTTACAGACGGTAAAATGTTGATAAACACAACGTATCATTCAGCGGTGGTCAGCGGCTTGGCCATTGGCTATGCCCGTATGGCTAAAATGATTACTAAAGCCACTCCTCCCAAGCTGGATTTTAATGGATTTGATATAGGTATGATGATTCTGGATATTGGATTAGCTATGGCAACGAAGGATATGCTCATCAAACAAGGACTTATCCCGGAAGACATAATGAAGTAATTAAACATTTGAATATTTTATATTATTGAACATATGGCAACAATTGTGATGATGGTCGGTGGAGCTATTGTTAATGCTCTAACTTTTTCGGGGAGTAATTATTAATTTTCAACTTTGAGGGAATCAAACGCTAAAGAAGTTGAAGAGGAGCGTAAACGACATAACGAAGCAATGGAACAACTCCAAGCAGCCCAGTCACAATATATGCGGCAGAGAATGAAGAGATTAGATTTTATTCATGAAGAAATGCGTAAGGAAGGACATTCAATTCAAACGTTTAAGGATGTCGAATCTGCCATGCACGAATACTTCCTCGTTTATGGAAAAAACTTGACCCAATACCGAGACCAACAATAAGTCAGTTTTATACACCGCCAGAGGAACAAAAGAACCGCGAGGGGTCAAAGGTCGTTATTGTTTATGTAAGGAACACGGTGCTGATAGGGTCAGGAACCAGATTATTTATGCTAGGAAGAGATATTACATCAATGAGAGGAATAGGTTGGGGAGAATACGTATTTAGATATTAGAAAAACAACCAATTAACCAACCGGCAAGAACTGATCTTGGCCCTCCAAGAAGAATGGCATCAAATCCCACGTGACCTTATCAGACGACTGACTTTTTCTGTGCGTCGAGGAGTTTTTGCGTGTATTGAGGCATTTGGTGGTCACACACGCTACTAATGACTTGTTACTGAACGTGAGCGATTGTTTACTCTGCCTATTGTCCATGATTCTGAAAGCTCGAGTTTTGTACCACACCAAACTTTGGGGGCTTTGACGTCATTCTCGGTCGCAGTAAGATTATCATTTTCAGTGTTGATTATGTTGATATATTGATCTTCTCAATACACTTTACTTCATGCATGTATGTTTTGTTGTTTTTGAGCAAGAGTGATTTCAAACTCTGGTAAAGTTTCTTTTGGACGTCAGTTAATATAGCGTCTCTGGATTTTATTTTTGTCTCAACTGTTCATGTAAGTTTGTTTCAGGTGTTTCACATAGGTGTCAAGTCTCATTGGTCAGCTGAGATAGCACACATGACAACTATTTTCATGATGTCCACGGTTCTTTAAAATCATTGATTGAGTTAGATAACAATGAGCAATCAATCAAGGTATTATCGATAAATTCTTTGAACATGTGTATGTTATTTTTATATCAGCACGACACACACACCGTTGCATATTCTCCCTTTCAAAGGTAACACAGTGATTCAGTGAACAGTGATTACCATGTGTTTTCCCAAACTGGAAGTCATTTTATTAAACCTGAACCAATAACTTTGTTATTAAGATGACTAAAGTCCAAGGATTTTTTGTTTCAAAGTGAATGCGTTGGTCATGTGCTTTCCCAAACAGGAAGTGATCCTTTTAAACTGGAGGTCCTCATGACTGTGTTATTAATGTAACTAGAGACAAGGGACTTTTGTTTTAAAGTTCTACATCTTTAGCTATGTGTTTTCCCAACCTGGAAGTGAAGTAAATAAATATGTCAAACTGAAAGTGATATTATCAAAGTGGAAATGCTTCAGAGGTTCATCATGTTAGTTTAAGGCAAGGGTCTTTTATGTGGTATGAGGTTTAAGTAGGCATGCATTTCAGCAGACATTGGTATCACACTGGAAATATGGGATGGCTTGTTAAGATTTCTGAGACCTAGAAATGGCGATGAAGATCTGCTTCTGTTTTTGCATGAAGTTGCAAACTCTTTTCAAATTTGCATTCAATTTGTGCTATATGTTAACTTGAGTTAATAAAGTACTCCCTTCAATTTCCAAAAATCACTTTTTTCAGTCACAAACAAGGAGGTGTTAGCATCCATTGGTGTATTAACTCCCTTGAACCATCTCCTCTTCTCCAGTGACCCTGAGGTACTATGTAATACATGTGGATGCATTGCTGCTCTGGCTACAGCAGGTAAGTTCCTACACTTCCTACCATGAACCGTACACCAACTCCTTGTATGTAGGAATGTACAAATAATCCTATCAATGTCATGTGTGTCTGCAATGCACATGCATTGTCTATTAATATTTCTCCTAAAACTCGGTAATGTATGTTTTTCCTAATGATGAAGTCAGTTTGTTCAAATCATTTGAGTTTAATACCAATGCATAAAATATTTGATATAATATATTATAATATCCAGATGTGCTACTGTGTCAGGGATACGAGTTTCCACAGATACGAGTTTGAACTTAATCTCTGAAACAGAGTGAAGGTAGTAATCTCATTAAAATCAGATATTAATGCTTGTTACCACTACACCAAAGTTCTGAGGACATCCAGGATAGGTTAGGTCAGAACGACATTTCACAAACTTTGACAAACCAATGAAATGATGAACTGGAAGTCAACGTTAAATTTCAGAAAGCAGCTTTTTTGAGCTTTAAGAAACAAGTTTCAAAGTTGTGACTTCCTGTCCATACTATGCCTTGAAAAATATTTGAGAATGTCCTTGATTTAAAATGTGAAAACTGAACAAAAGAACATTCTGTAATGTCTAATAGCTGGGGTTGTATGACAGTACTTCCCACTGGCAATGAGAGGTCTCTTCCGCTTCAAATGCTTATCAAATTGAAACATGGGATACACGATGTCCAGCATTCAGAATCAGTCGTACAGTCCATAACTGTTTTCTGGAATGCCTCATGTTAACATTTTCAACTAGAACACACATTCAGACTTACACTTTTGCAATCTCATAAGTGATGCTCTGATTAGTCAGATGAAAGGTCATTTGATGTGACTGTGAATGTGATGTTCTCTGACAAGAAAACATACAACTTTATGGATAAAAACTCCAGGCTTATTGCATAAAGCAAAGTTTCAATGTAGATTCTTACACCCTGAACAAACTTGAAATAGAAATATTACCTTTTGTTTTCTTATTTACTCACCAACTTCTAGAATGCCAATCACACAGTTGTGTCCTCAGACCTTTGTATTTCGGCAGCCAGCCTAAGATTTGATTGTAAGGAGATTTTGGAGAAAGTGGCTGTTGTTTTGAGAGTAGAAAGCAAAAACTATTAGGACTATTTTTCCAAAACTTTTCACACATTCACCATAAACTGAAAGTATGCCTTTTGCAGTTATGGTTTGTGAATTGTTTTTTTCATGTTTACTCTTTTATGTTTTCAAGGAAACATGTTGCCAATGATGGTGGGGTTCATTCCTGGAGCAGAACTTATAAACAGTTACTTATTTCTTCCTGAAAATTGTGTATATGTTACAGGGAATATTTCAAATTAGGGAAAATGTATAATCCCTGACATTTTCAGGTATTATACATGTTGCCTGATTTGACATATTCCATGTAACAAAATCACAGACAATTGCTGAATTGGTGTCTTTTATCCATTTTAATTGTTTTAAGTTTTCAGTTAAGTTTTTGATTTTTACTATTTGCTTTTGAGAGTTTCATTTTGCAGAGTAAAACTCACAAACCACTAAATATTACTTGCTGAAACTTTGGGGATTCTAGGTTAGATATGTCCCAAACAACTTCTGCTTGTTATGACGGGGGACTAAATGGATCAGGTTTTCAGATCTGGTGGTCATGATTTGGTAGAGTGGGAGCTTGCTTATAATGTCTTAATTCAAACAAGCAAATATAACATCACACATTAATTCAGAAGTTATTAGTTTTTTTTCCTTTTGTTATTGATTAATATTGAAGTATAACTGAGTGTTTTTATCCCCCGCCCCAACAAAGTTAGGGGGGTGTAAAGAAATGGGTTCCGTCCATCTGTCCCTGCGTGTGTGTGTGTGTGCATGCGTGTGTGTGTGTGTGTGTGTCCCGAAATTGGTTCTGGAGCATAACTCAGAAACCGTTAAATATTTTTCTAAGAAACTTTGCATGTCTATTATTCTCATGCTGAACTGATGCCTTTTGCTATTTAGGAATTTTTATTTTATTATTTTTTACGTTTCCATGGCAACAAGTTGGACTTAGGTTCTATAGTGTAGAGTTTGTTTCCGGAGCATAACTCAAAACCAATTCAATACTTTGTAACAAGACTTTGCATGTCTATCAGACTCATGCTGAACTGGTGCCGTTTGGTATGTAGGAGTTTTAGAATTTTTTATTTTTTTACGTTTCCTTGGCAACAAGTTAGAGCGTAACCCAAAAATCGTTAAATACTTTCTTACAAAACTTTTCATGTCTACCAGGCACATACTGAACTGGTGCCTTTTGCTATTTAGGAATTTTATAAGTTTTTATTTTTTACATTACCATGGCAACAAGTTGGACCTTCTTTGGATGTGGCTCCTTCTGTTTTTCTTTCTCTTTTCTGTGACCACTTTTCTAGTTATCACCTGTCTTGTATTTAACATAGATTGTAGCCAGCAGCAGCTATACATGGACCAAAGCATCAAAGCTCTACTATCCTTGCTGAAATCTGCCCATGTACACATCCAACATAATGCGGCCGGAGCCATTCTCAACCTCACACGTTCTCGTGAGTTTTGCCATTGTTGTTGAATCTTTATTTTGTTGGCTTCTTGTTGTAAGCACAGATCCTATGCAGAATTCTCAGGTTTTCGGTTTTTAACCGTTCTTTCGAGTATGGTGATTTCAAAAATGAAATCAAAACTTGAGGTTCCCATGGTTTTGTATTCCACTGTTGTTTACAGTAAATGTTAAATGATTGTAATTTAATTATTAATTAATATTAAATAAACATATATTTTTACCTCAAATATATTTAAATTTTGCATTCAGTGGTCTGTGCTTTGAAACCAATGAGAAAATTGATTCTTTTTTAATATTAGCATACTTTTACACATTTTATGAAAAGCGGAACTAATAGTTGGTAGCCCGATGTAAATGTGGATGCTTTAAGGTCTTGTGTGCATAAGACCACTGTTGTCACCACACTTTTAGTTTTTGAGACCACTGGGTGCTTGGACATCTCAGGGATTTCATATCATGTTCTGGTATATGTCTTTCATAGTTCTTGGAATTTCTTTTGATACATTGACCTGATATGTCAAGGTTACACTCATCCACGAGGTCACAGCTTAGTTTGTTTAAGCATGAAGCATTTACTGTATGTCAATGAATCTTGATACATTTCATCCTTGGGGTGTGGCTGCAGGTTCAAGGTCACAGTGAAGGTCATTCGTAAAGTATGTTTGCCAATTTCACTAAATGCTTTTTTTCTGCAGATACTTTTTAAGTATAATGGATGTAGTGGTTATATCATTTGAATACTTATTTAATACATGTGATGACGATCTCATATCAGTGGTAGATCTCTATGAACTACTTTCAGTTAGAAGCATATATGCTATTTTTTAGTTGTTGCTTGAATTCCTGAAAGGAATGTCATACAGTCAAGTCACGTTCATCCGAAAACGTTGTTTGCATATGATTAAGTCGGATAAACGAAATTAAGTTGTATCAACGTTCGTGATCGAAAATCGGACAACTACACAATAGTTAAAAAATGAAATATTCATATTGTTTTATTACATTGTTAGCGGAATATGTTTTCTAATCATGCAACCATTAAAGTTTAGCATAAAATAACTGTTACGGACTGTATGACTTATTCAAAATAATTTAAAAAGAATAGTCTGGAATGGAAGTCGCTAGTTTGAAACTGGTACTGCTAAGCTTGAGAAACCTGCAGACTTCAAAATAATTTAAAAAGAATAGTCCGGAATGGAAGTCACTAGTTTGAAACTGGTACTGCTAAGCTTGAGAAACCTGCTTTCTTCGTGGCTAACGTTGACTTCCTGTTAGACTTGTGTCAGATTTTAATGAGATTGAGGTAATCTAAGCATGTGAATAATCCTGTTTTCTTTATTTAAGGGATTAATTGTTTATTGTTAAGCAAGTTTATCTCTGAAGCCATTGTAATATGCAGCTACCAGCCCATTCGTCTCGCATCATAACACAGGCTGTGTACTCGCGGGCAGATGACCACGGACTATACTGATCACTGTGTCGGATTAACAAGACTGATTAATGAGTGATTTTGGTAATACGTTGCAAATTAGGTATGTCGGAGTCAAAGTGCGAGACTGTCAGATTAACGGGTGTAAACATCACTGATTTAGTCCGTTCCCAACATTAGTGTCGGATAAAGCCGATTGTCGGATTAACGAGTGTCGGATTAACGAGACTTGACTGTACTGATATACTTCTCTAGTTCTATAGCAGACTTGATATCCTTGTAATAGCTAGGAAATGTGAAGAAGATATACTATCATGCCAGTTTTGACTATACATATCCTGTAACCTTTGTTTAAAAGAGTATAAGAACAAATTTGTATCCCCTACATCTTATCCACACAAAGGAATATCCACATGAAAATGATAAATATCTGACATTGGACACCAAATTCGTTTCGCCTTTGTCATCAAGAGCTTTCAGTAGTTTATAACATTGGTAAGGATATCTTTGCGGCTCCATCCTCTGTAATTTTAACCAATATTTTGTCATTTTGAAATTGACTCAATACATGAAAGGTATAACGGCCTGTTTCACCTAAAAAAGCTTTGTTTAAGGCATATTTTCCAACCATTAAGGAGCACATAAGTAGGAAGCATGTACTTTTTCAATGGCATCATTATATTTTGCCCCCCATATTTCTGCTCCTTATAGCAAGATTGGTGCGATTTGGCCATCAAATATAGTACAAGTTGTAGAAAATTTAAATTACCTTCCAGACAATATATATTGCTTGAAAAAATTATAGATAAGTTTAAATGCTATTGATGCTTGCGATGCCAATTGTTTGCACGCAACTGACCATGATAGTTTAGATGATAGCGTCAAGCCTAGATATATGTAATATTAAAAAGTAACAATTTTTAAGGCGATATTACTATATGTCCATTTTTCATTTTTTTTTAGCAATGATGCCTCCATTTCTAAAAATAATTACATTTGTTTTTGACAAATTAACTTCCAATCCCCATCTACTGCAAAAAGAATGTTATACATTCAATTGTTTCTGTAGACCATTAACAGAGTATGAAAACATAATATCATAAGCAAATAGAAAAATAGATGTAACATTAAATCTCCAATATCTTGTGTGACAAACACACCATGATGACATTCGTTATACAGTTCTGTGACAAGCTCAAATGAAAAATCAAAACTGGACTGAATATACATACCTGACGTACACCACTAGATGTTAAGAAGCACTGTGTTCTACCAGATTGTGTTTTAATACAAGCCTTTACCAATGAATACATATTTTTATCCCCCGCCCCAACGAAGTTGGCGGGGGATATAGAAATGGGTTCCGTCCGTGCGTGCGTGCGTGCGTGCGTGCGTGTGCGCGTCCCGAAATCTTTTCCGGTGCATAACTCAGAAACCGTTAAATATTTCTCTACGAAACTTTGCATGTCTATCAGACTCATGCTGAACTGGTGCCTTTTGCTATTTAGGAATTTTATAGATTTTTATTTTTTACGTTTCCATGGCAACAAGTTGGACTTAGGTTCTATAAGGGTGCTGTTCGTTTCCGGAGCGTAACTCAAAAACCGTTAAATAATTTCTTACAAAACTTTGCATGTTTACCAGACACATACTGAACTGGTGCCTTTTGCTATTTAGGAGTTTTATAAATTTTTATGTTTTACGTTTCCATGGCAACAAGTTGGACTTAGGTTCTATAGTGTAGAGTTTGTTTCCGGAGCATAACTCAAAACCCATTCAATACTTTCCAACTAAAACTTTGCATGTTTACCAGACACATACTGGACTGGTGCCTTTTGCTATTTAGGAATTTTAGAAAGAAAAAAAATTCACGTTTCCATGGAAATAAGTTGGACTTAGGTTCTACAGGGGTGGTGTTCGTTTCCAGAGCGTAACTCAAAAACCGTTGCATGTCTACCAGGCACATACTGAACTGGTGCCTTTTGATATATAGCACTTTTAGAAATTTTTATTGTTTATGTTTCCATGACAACAAGTTGGATTTAAGTTTTGATATAGGATTGGTTTACTTAAGTAGTATAGGGGCATAAATGTATACATGTAATTTTCCACACATTCTGGAACAGTGTCAAATGGGTTCAAAACGGATATAGGGGCCGATGATACAGTCTCAGGAACAACAGTAAGTCTATGCCGTCCTACTTGCCTCATTTCACCATTTAGAGTTTTGATATTGTAGGCATTGAATGTTCCAAGTGGTTGAACAATAGAAAGCACCCGTCCTCTAACTTCTCCGTCAATTTTGACACAATCGTTAACACAAATAGTGGTAGCCATCTTTCGATCTGCGCTAATATTTTAGCAGACGATCGTGGGGGAGATGTTGGGTTTTTGTAGTATATTTGTTACCAAATGCAAAATGTTTCAAGTTAGCCAAACAAAACACCATTTATTGTCATGACATGTATTAAAATTGCTTGTGATTGTTTGTAAATGTCTCTCGTTTTCACGAGAATCCTACAGTTCTGCTTCGTAGCAGTAAAGAGTTGTGAAAGCGAATGACGTCTCGTGATTGTTTATGAATGAAAAAAAAATTCTGGTGTGATGGAGGTAACGATTGTCCAATCAAAACGAATAAAACGAGGTCAACCTTGTATGACACAGGTGTGACGTACGGATTTAGTATCTCACCACCTGTATCTTCACCTAGTGGGTAATAAATACTGATATTCCTCCTGAAAACCTTTCACAGGATTTATAATGTTTTGGATAGCAATTAAAGATGTCATAGTCGTTAAATAGATTTTGCAAAATATGAGCATTCATTCAGACATCATTGTCTCTATCAAACAGAAAATGCCATAATTTTTATAAAAGGCAAAAAAATCTGAATACACAATTTTTCAAGCCAATAATATTCCATGAGCATATGTATGATGGTAATCAAATGTTGTGTAACTAATAGACTGTTGTCACTCATAACATCAGCTGTATTCCTGTCTGATGTTGTGTCAATGTTTACACTAGGTTTTGCCTGACAAAAGTATTGAGTACTCTCTTCATGACTAGTAAACTTGGTTTAGTCTGGTATTCGATGATCTAAGATCTGTTTAGTAGCACTGCAATCTGTAGTATCAAGGTTAGTATCTACATTGATAAACACACCAGCACGTGTCTGTGCTGGTTCCACAATCTGTTGTGCAGAGATCTGGTTGTCAAATCTATGACAATGTGTGAAATCTGTATTAGAATTCAGGTTTGAATTCATATACATAACAGTTTGTCCAGAATTTTTGTCTGTGACAATGTTATCATCAGCGCTAGAATTAGTGTCACTATGACTGACTTGGGTCAGCTGGTGATTTGTTAGTCTCACTGATGAAGTGGTCCAGTTGCAACGTCTTCCAACTTGGCGAATATTGGAGATTTCATGGTCGTATATAAACACTGTACAATCGATAACCAACTTGTCATAGCTCATATAATCTGTCGCGCTTGCTCTGTCAAATCCAAAGACACTCTAAATTGTTCATTCCCTTTTAAATTTTTTCTTGCAGCATGCAATACTTCAGATTTGTCCTTAAGAAGGTAAATTAGACAATCACAGGTCTGTTTCCTCTGCGTGAATATAGCCTGTGTGCATGTTCATGTGACCTTATGATACACATAAATATAGAATGCTAAACAAGCTCCCGTGTAATACCAATTTTTTTAAATGAGTGAATAGTTCTGGTATCTGACATCGCTTTCGCTCGTCAGATACCACAACTATTCACAAGTTTCATAAAATTTGTTTTAAATTGGAGCGAGTTTGTATTTTATTTATTACTTGCCGTTTATAATGATTTTAGAATTATACTGTTGAGTTTGAATAGGCTGACACAATCCATGGCATAATCCAATTGAGCTTGACAGAATAACAAGTTGAAAGTATGAATTTAATACCATACAATGGTCCACCTTTAGAATTCAGGCGTCCGTTCCAAACAATTATCGTAGAGCTGAGGTTATCACAACTCACTTTCTTTAACTTAGACTAACGACTGCCGTTGCGCTACAATACGATTGCCTTGTGGAACGGGGACTTGCACCTCAAAGTTTACAATCACGTCACAATACCCGATGACGTAATTTGTGGAAATGTGTTGCAAGATCCATCGGAGAAACAATGCCATGTGACGTCAGCCTAGCAACAAGGTTACTGCGGTCATCGAGTGTGCATAAGCTCCTCTCAGTGAGCTATCATCTCCACACGCAATGTCGTTGAATAAGCCAAGGGATGTTGAAGGCTTTCAATATTTGTTCGTGAAACATGTTCCGAGAGTACATCAGCACACGTTTTGGTATTACACAATGTGTAATAGAGCTGTATGTTTATTAAACGGGCGATCTCTTCACGGGCAAGTAATAATGATAGATATGGAGGTGACAATCATAGCCCAAACAAGTGCAAATTCAAAGATGAGCTATGCAAATATTGTCATATCAAGGGATGTAATTTGAAAGTGTGTCTCAGATGCAAACATACAAGATCACAATCACGGGGTGCAAATGTCACTGAGGAAGATTTCAAATGACATTTTTCACTCATGACCAAAACGTGTTAAAACAACAGTTGGCTTGAATATGCACATCCGGTTTTTCAGCAATACCTCCAAGGTTCTGCATCCTACACAGGAAATAAGCTGAAGATGTTAGGAGAAATTATTGTGAACATTAGTACCACATTCAGGAACTAAAATCCTCCATTCTCATTGTGGATAAAAGTGGGTGAACAGAAGGAAACAGTTGTTCATGGTTTGTTTTGGTATAGCTCGTCGGAATACTCTCATCAAGTAACTTTGAAGTGCTCGCCTAAACACACCCATTGCTATATCACTTGCACATGTTCTTTATGTTCTGCTCTGTATGTGACTGAACAGCGTAAGATTTTAGTTGAGATTTATTTGTTGTGGGTCGAAGCCGTCCTTAGAACTCCAGTCAGGAGATTGCTTTTGCTAATGTTACAATGAACCTCCATTATCAAGTTGAAGTGAAGCTTTGAAAGCAATACCAGGTTTGGGGCATAGTACTATAGCTTATGACATTGCAACTGGAAAGAAAGTATGGTGGTAGGAGGGGTCAAGTAGTGTTACAGTTAGAAAAAAGTGACAAATTTGAAGCCTATTCGCCAAGGGACATGCTAGAGATGTTCAAAGATTTGCTGATGTCTTGGACATTGTAGTTGTTAGTCTGAAAGAAGCAGATAGAATAGAAGAGCTTGGTAATGGATTATTGTATGCCACTTTACAAAAGAAAATGACCAAAGATGGCTTCATGATAGAGATAGAATACTTCAGGAAGTTGAATACCAAATGATAGCTGTGGAAACAATATGTGGTGTTTCTGAAAAAGCAAAAGACTAGAGTTCCAAAAAAAGAGTCATGCTCTTTCGTCAGACAGTATATGCTTGGAATAAATCTCCTGAAACTTGATTTGACGGAACATGTGCCACAACCTGAGATCTGTCATGACAGACCATCCCAAACATACCAAAAAAGATATACCAAACTGACCAGTCTTTCACAAGTGACATGTATGTCCATTCACATGTCACAAGTGACAAAATTTATGAAGAGTATTGAGATGTTTTCAAGGATGGTGTCAGTGAGATCAAGGGTGTTTTGAGAAGAATTCATGTGTCTCCTGTTGTTAAGCCGAGATTTTTCAAACCACATCTGTTCCAGAATGTGGAAGCTGATCCAAACAGACTGTTGAATGAAAGCATCATTGAGTCTGTAAAGTTTTCAGAGTGGGCCATGCCCATTGAGCTTGTACTTAAGGGTGTTGGTACAGGCAGTTTGTGGTGACTATAAGGTGACTGTTTATCAAGTCTCAAAATCGGATGCGTATCCAATTCTGAAGATAAACGATCTGTACAGAGTTCCAGGTAGGTAAAACCTTTTCCAAGATCGATCTTGCAAGTGCCTATATCTACAGCTTCCATTAGAAGAGACATCGGGAGAGTACACTACAAGCAACACCTATCGTTGACTGTTTGGATATAACAGACTGTTTTTCAGCATATCATTGTCACCAGGTATTTTTCAAAGATATGTTGACACCTTTATGCACCATTCTACCATGACATTGTTGGATGCTTGATTCTGATTGGTTAAAAAGAGTTTTCCTTTTTGCTATGGAAACCCCCTTTAAAAGTATCACTCCTTTTCACCCAAATATCATGCGTATTTATACATCGATAGCCTACATATCGATCCATAAAAGATGGCTACCGATAACTCATCATTTGATCTCGGATCGTTTACGGATGTTTTTAGTGACAATTTTGACTTGCAAGAGGTTAACCCTGACTGGTTTGACGATGAGATGGGAACACCCAACGAAGGTATATCGTTTGCATACAAATTGTAACGTTTATAGGAACAGGTTCGTTAATTCTCACACTGAAAAAAATAACGATAAACTGTGTAAATGAAAAAATAACATTAGCTGGAAAAAAAGTAAGAAAAACATCATACATGATATATTGTTACCAATGCGACAGAGCCTACACTGACTAGCTCGGGAATGATGTCTGCCACTACTCGTAACTCTCGTCACTTTGTCACCCTCGATGCTGATGAGATCGAGTCTTTTGTAATAAACTCAGAGGCACAAAGCACCAATAAAAACAGTAGTTGGGCGATTGAGATATTCAAACGTAAGGAAGATATATATTAAATAATTATATTTAGATCTATTACTTATGAAAAAACAAAGAAATATGGAAATGTGACGTGTTGACATTGAATTGAGTTGGCCTTGCCTAGCCTAGCGTATGAAATGCACAATATTTCTTGATATTTACAATCTCAGCAATACAAATAGATTGATTATGTAACCATTGGAATTATTACTTACTTTCTTTACAAGTCCTCCGGTAACAGAATATTAACTTCTATTTCCAGAATGGCTTGCTTTGCGAAACAAATCGCCAAGTTTTGACACCCTTTCACCTCAAGAATTAAACAACACATTGAAAGTTTTCTAAGCCGAGGTCCGAAATTCCAATGGACAGTATTATTCAAAGTCCTCCTATGTCAGCATTAGATCTGCAATTTAGCGCCATCTCCGTCAACCACCATATGAGCGCTCATTTAACATGCTGCAGGACAAAGAGTTTGTCAGTGAAAACAATGTCTTTATGGGGATGCTTCGAAAAAATTAAGAAACTTGGGTTGGATGTATCTACTCACTATGAGCCTATTCCGGAGGGGGATTTGGTGAAAATCCGATCTAATCAATCGGTAGACAGTCCAGTTAACCTTCAGAAGAAGGTCTGGTTTGATCTGACATTAGGATTTGGCAGGCGGAGGGGGTGAAAATCAACGTGACCTCACTCGCAATTCTTTCCGTGTCGAGGTTGGCGACGTAGGGTGGGAGTTTATCACTCTCACACACAGTGAGTTGACAAAAAATTGACAGGACAGATAAACGAACAGTCCCTCATGTCATATAATTGTCAGTCTTCTTCAGCTCAGAGGCGGTATTCAGCCATTCTCCAGGGTGGTAGCAACATCACACCAGCAGGGATAGTTAGTCAACCTTGTTGAACAGCATCACATTCACAGTACTGGGTTGTCTTCTGGTTTCCTGCAATTCTTTAACAGCACTGTTACTGTTAACAATTTCTTTGGGAGCCATAACTGAGAGTGCAATGTAGTGACAACCGGGACATGTAAGGACAGTTCCCAATTCAGGGTGGGGAGGTATAATTCAAAGATTCACACATTTAAAATAAGTGAAAGAGTGCTATCGAATAAAGTTTGTTGTGTAAAAAATAATTGTTCATTTTTTTAAAACTTTTTTCTGTAACCCATGAACAGGTAATTTCATTATTGAAACAACCGACAATGAAAGTAAAATATAACATAATAAAATGTGTTTGAAGATATTTTATTCATGACAACATGTTGTTTACAAACCTTTTTGTGATCGATATCCATTGCTATCTCCGTCAACCTCCACTGTTAGAAATTGGCAGGAGGGGAATTGAAAGTCCATCAGAAAACACTCCCCTTCGAAAGTCCACAAAAACAATGTCCCAACTGAAGTGACAGCTTATCAAACTTGATGAAATTTGTTTCGGAACATGCACAATAAAGAAAATCATACCAGAGACCATATAATAATCTATTATATGGTCTCTGATCATACACAACATACTATTTGTGGGCCACAAATGTCTAAGTTCTGTCACAATCTGGCTTTAGATCTGTGAAATCTTGAAATTGACAGGTCACACCATGCAGATTTCTCGTTTCTAAATATCCGTCTCGTCTGCAGCCTAAAAAGCGGCTGTTCAGTCATACTCAGTTCCATTGGTAATCATATTGTGCCAGCAGGCTCGATCATTCCCAGTAAATCTACAGGTTAATGTTGAACCACATCATAGATCGGGGTTGTCATCTTGCTTCATTTAACAAGTTACGGAGAATGTAAACACAAGATTGTCAGCCATTGACAGCTGTGAGGTGTGAATAACCGTGATGTAGGGCAAGTTCTGCCACATCCAAGTTCGGGGTGGAGAGGCATTTATTTTGATTTTATTATTGTTTACTGGGGGTAATTGCTAACTAACTAATAACACTTAAACATGTTAAATATATAATAGAAAGTTAATTCATAAAGTTTTTTGTAGAAATATATTCGTTTAGCATTTTAAAACCTTTTTCTACAACCTGTCACCCCTATAATTGAAATGATGGCATGTTCGATTTCCAAGAAATGACCTCTCTCGCTAAATTCCGAGAAAAGACAGGGCCAGCTGTAACAGTGTACAACAGGTTGGTAGAAATTAAAACATCTGTCTTTGGACGAAGTTTGGAGTGTTATTAGTCAACTTCTTTTGAAAAACTATGTTTTGAACACTTATTTTGAACTACTCATGACTATGGCGTTTTTAATCTTGAACTTAATAATAATTGTTACATATATAACTACCTGTGACCACTTTTCGGATTGTTCTAAGATTGCGGACCTGTGTACCTGTGTTTTATGCATTGCAAGAGAGCGTTGTTGCCGTCATGGTAGAATGGAGATAAACCTACTGTGTTTTGAAATTTGATGTAGTCCCACAGTAGAGTAGATACCTCTCGCTAAAGTGCTCGGTTCAAATTAAAATAAAGAGGTATCTACACTAGAGTGGGACTAGATCTAAATCAAATTTCAAAACACAGTTGGTTTATCTTCTAGGGTTTCTCATTTACTAATGACCACAAGAAAACATACATCCTCGTCTCAGCATCTATTTTAAACTTGGCTGCCTTACTTTGACCTTTGCTCAAACTATACTTGAATGGCCAGTCCATGAAATACAACTTTTTTCATATTGTTTTATAAATACAACTTTAGAGGTGTCTTTTACACCTTGGTATATACATACAGTTTTCCATTTCATCCCATTCCACAAAAGGAAAAGATTGAAATAGATAATGAATAAAAGTAATCATTATGGAATTATTTGTCATAAAAGGAAAAATATAATCTTAGAAAATATCACTAACAAAATGTTTAGTATAAATGGTTTTCAGTTATTATGTATGTCTTTCCTTTTTTCTTTTAACTAGCTAAACTACAGCTTGGAAGGAAGATGCACAATTTAAAATTTTGAACGAAGAACCACAAGAACGCATTCATTTTGCTCTTAGACACAAGATTTTTTACAAATTCTTTTTCTTACTAAAGATGAAAAACAGTAATCATTACTAAATATGTATGTCACTGATCAAAGTATTTGATAATTTAAATAATGCAGATTGAAAAAGAAAATGAAAACTATTTAAAATGAAATCACATTTAGTCTACTCTGAAATCATTTTGTCATTCAGAAATCGATTATCTATGTAGTGTGTGTAGATTTAATTACATTTTCTGTTTATGTAATAAATTTAACCATGCCCGATTCTAATTTCTTACACACCTGTGGGGGAGAAACGACTTTCCTGAGTGTAAGTCATTCATAAGTTGCGTAGCTCGTTGTAACGAGCGAAAGCGTGATGTCATACACGTCACAACACGCGAGGTCAAATCATGCGAGGACAAATTCACAGCGGCAGGAAATCACTGACCATATATTTGCCTACACAAATAAAATTCGTACAAACCTGTAGAGGTTATGGATTCTCTGATGAAATCCTCCTTGGGGCACTTATTGCATTTTCCTTGCTCAAGAAAATCTACATGACATAGTTGTAACCATTTTCCTTAATAAAAAATGTTACCATACAAAAATATGTTTTTGTATGATATATGACCACCCCAACGGGGCCTCACCCTCTACAGGCGACACACGCCAAGGGGAGCGACTCTCACCCAAATCACTTTTCCAATGTCTCATAGCAGACGGAATGTGGGGAGGCGGGCGGCCGTGCCCCAAGGAGGATTTCATCAGAGAATCCATAACCTATACAGGTTTATACAATTCTCTTTCAGATTAAATCCTCCTTGGGGCACTTATTGCATCAAGATAGACTCCTAAAGATAATAAAGGAAGTGGTATCCGTCTGCAACAAGCGTAAATAAACACATCGTTTTACAAGACGAAGAACCCCCCCCCCCCCCCCCCCCACACACACACACACACACTTTTATACAATTTATATCGGGGACAATAACCACTAGGGTCAATACGCCTGGTAGCTAGGCAGGCTTTAGGGTCCCGTAGGATCGAGCGAGTGTTATGCGCTAAACAAGTGCATTATCGATTAGTAATGACTACCGAAGAATCGTCATTCCCAGAGAGAAGAGAGGAGATGCAGCATTACAAAGCCAAGAAAAAACGGAGGACATTCTAAAATCTCGAAGACTCAATTGGCTAGAGATGTAGAACTCTGCCCAGTGCGGAGAACTGACTGACCGAATCGAGCTCGCTCCCTGGAGTGTTTATCGATTTGGTAATGTTTAATGAAAGTACTCGGCCGGCTCCAAATGAGATCTCCTCAATGGGCAGAGCTGCGGCATACGCTTTTGACGTAGCCACTGCACTAACCGAATGAGCCTTCAACCCCTCAGGGGGGTCCCTCCCTTTGTTCGTATAAGCCGAACAGATATCAGAAACAATCCACCTCGAAATAGATTGTTTGCTCGCAGGGGAGCAAGCCTTCCCACCGCCATAACAGCAGAATAATTGGCTATCCTTAGTCTTCCTGAGATAGACCTTGAGAATCTTGCGGACATCCAAGACATAAGCATGTCTTGCAGAGGTCCCCGACGAGGAAGGCTGTGAAAGAGCAGGTCACGTGGAAAGCGTGTGCGACCTTGGGACGGTAAGAGGCCGGTAGGCGAATACTGACTCTGTCCCGGTGAAAGATGGTCAGCTCGGGATCGGCGGACATTGTGTGAATGTCTCCTACCCATCTACCTGACGTCACCGCCACAAGGAACTCCGCCTTCCAGCTCAATGGCTGAAGGGAGAGAGACGACAGATCCCGAAAGGAAGGACTTGACAGCCAATCAAGAAAGATTGACAAGTCCCAAGGAGGACTGATCCACAGGACAGGCAGTCGGATCCTGTCCACGCCTGCCAAAAATAGCTGCACTAATGGGTGCTCACCCAGAAGTGCCCCGTCGATAGGGACGTGAAAGGCCGCAATGGCTGTCGAGTACCCCCTGACTGTCGATGCGGCCAGGCCGGCATCAAGTCGTGATTGGAGGAACTCTAACACCGCGACTAGATCTGCAGAAAAGGGATCTGCATGCCCTCTATCGACACACCAGCGCGCATAGCAGGCCCATCTATCCTCATATTGAACGTTTGTCGAATCCCTCCGCGAAGCCAGTATTGTGTCTCCTGACAGTGGCCAAGCCACCCACTGAATCCTGGGATTCGGGTGGAGTGCCCCGTTCTGGGATAGGAGGTCCAGTCGTAAAGGTAATAGAACAGGAGGCTGAGCCAGAAACCGGAGTATTACGGGAAACCAAATCTGCTCCGACCAAAGAGGTGCCAGTAGCACAAGAAGCCGCACAGGCTGAGTGGCTAGCTGAGAAAGGACCCTGGGAATCAGAGGACCTGGTGGGAAGGCCCACAGAACTCTGTCCGTCCAATCTAGCTGGAAGGCGTCCGGTGCCGCCGACCTCGGGTCGGGGACTCGGGAGCAGAACACTGGTGTCTGGTGGTTCACCCCAGACGCAAACAGATCAACCTGGAACGACCTGTATAATCAGGAGATAATCCCGAATATCCCTGGGTCGAGCCTCAACTCGTGAGGAGCAAGGATCCGGCAAGACAGAGCGTCCGCATGGACGTTGTCCACCCCCGGGAGATAAACAGGTATCACCCTGTAGAAGTGACGACACCGTTCCCCCCTGCTTCCGGATGTAAGTCATCGCCGTCTGGTGTCCATTTCTAGACGAACCACCTGGCCAAGAAGCAGATCCAAGAAGCGTTGGAACACCAACCTGACCGCTGTCAGTTCCAGCACATTGATGTGCAGCGTGATCTGCTGGGACCACAGTCCCGAGGCAGTGTGATCGTTCAGAATGCCTCCCCAGCCGGAGAGTGACACGTCTGTCTGAACTATGAGAGACAGAACGGGATTGTCGAGCAGGAGGCCCCGTAACAGATTCCCGTCCTTGGTCCACCACTGAAGGTGTGGAATGAGCCACGCTGGGGTCTCGATAACCTTCTCGAGATCCTCCGAGTTCGCCCACAACCGACGCAATGCCTGCTGAATGGATCTCATTCGTAAACGTGCTCGACAAACCACATCCACTGTCGTGGCCAAACTCTGAAAACATCAGTGTTCCTGTCACAAGACTAAGACATTCGTGTGAATCCTTTTACCCATCGTCTATCCGATTGTGGAACTCTATTCCGTTATCAGATCGAAATTCTACGATTTCTTGTTTTAAAAATTCGCTACAAAAGCACAACCCCACGTCACCTGCGTACTTCGCTTATGGAAAAAGAAAATATAATATCTTACACACAAAACTGAGATACATGTGCAGTCAGTTGAATTATGATTTATATAGAATTGGTATAAAAGATCACCCGAACTGTACATGTTCGAATACATGCGAAAATGCATATCATTATCTCATGGAATGTCCATTGTTTAGTCATCAGCGTGAAATTATGTTAAACAGCCTTAAACATATTGTTCATAACATACCTATTGATGTACACTTACTGTTACACGGCAATGCAGATCACGTTGTTACAGAAAATGAAGCTATATTTAAGGCAGTACAACATTATATATGTACAACTAAAAGATTTGTGTAAAGAACTGTTCATTCAACAATGTCTCTCTCTCTCTCTCTCTCTCTCTCTCTCTCTCTGTCTAACACCGCTTGTTCGGGAGGGTTTTAAAAACAAACGCTCCCTACTTCACAGAAACGCACATGTCCCAGTCATTATCAGAGCCAAGTGTACAAAACACACCCTGCTTCGCGGAAAGCATGTGCTTTCCATGAAGATTTTGTTAATAACTGGGACATGGGAGTTTCTGGGAGTTTAGTTAGACAGGTGAGTTTGCAGAGTAAAGAGGTGTCGTAACAGTAGACAATAGAACAGTTGTTTGTGTTCGATTGCGGTAAATATATGGGTTGCATTTCCATGGTTTGGGTTTTTCATTAATAAACATCGGATATTCCTATATATCAATGGTAGCAGAACGTGGTTTATACCTCATCCTGTTCGTTTCGTTGACAGTGTATCAGTATAAGGTAAAAGGAAATGCAACTCTTTG
The DNA here is from genome assembly GCF_022045235.1 of Haliotis cracherodii. NCBI lineage: Eukaryota > Metazoa > Mollusca > Gastropoda > Lepetellida > Haliotidae > Haliotis > Haliotis cracherodii. Next base: position 40,927,258 of record NW_027266264.1, read on the forward strand.
CCTATTAGCATTCACAGTAGGTATGGCTGAAAAAACAAGTGATAGTTTGGAAGGGAGTGACAGATTTGAGGTCTCGGAACAGAAGTCTAATGTAATAGACAAAGAATGGTCTTTGATTGAGCAAATCTTGACACTCAAACAACAGAAAGCAAATGCTAAAACAGCATTTACAAAATCTAAGAATAAGCAGTATAATTTGATAGAGGCTGAGGAATTACTTTCGCGGAGAACTGTAAGAGAAGGAATAGACAAGATAAATTCTCTTCAAGCCAAGGCAATAGCTGTCATGGTAAAGCTTACAATGGCTTATGCTGGTGATAAAGAGCGTGAGAAAGTAGTACAAACAGAAACTGAAATCTGTTGTATTGAAACTGAAATTGCGGAAGTTATAAAAATAGCACAAAAGGGTAAACCGACAGATTACAAAGGTAAAGGTCCTTGTACATTTGTCACGAACCAGTTGTATCAAAGCACTATCTTTAAAAGAAATGCTTCATGTAAAGTCTGTGGAGATAATCATGATTTGTGGAGGTGTAGAGAGTTCAGGAACATGAGTGTCTCTGATAGATGGGACAATGCCGAAAAGCACAATGTCTGTTTTCGGTGTCTTGGTTACTCGCATCTTGGGGCAAAGTGTAATTTCATCACACAATGTGGTATCCGTTGATGTACTAAAACTCACAACAGACTTTTGCATGATTCAGCAAGAGTCATTTTGCCGAAGCCAGATCTAAGATCTTCAGACTGTCCTCATATTGTAGAAACAGGTAAAGAATCTGAGGTCAAGCCTCCGACTAAGAATGGTAGTTGCACTGAAAGAGCCCATACTACATTTCCAAAATCAGAGCCCAGGAAGCCGTTGATAGCTCTCCAAACAGTTCCATTTATTCTTACAAATGGCAAAAGGAGGATTTGTGTGAATGCGTTACTGGATGACGCAAGTATCTGAATGATGATGTAGCTTCAGAATTAGGACTCAAGGGACCAACTCAGACAGTTTCGGTAAATGTGTTGAATGGCAATACAGAAACATTTCAGTCAAAATCTGTCAGCTTTCACATGGAAAGTGTCTGTGGTAACATCAATCTTGAAATGTTGGCACTTACCATGACACGGGTAACAGGTGATATGCAGGTGATGGACTGGGAAAGGCATAAGGATAAGTGGAATCATTTGCAGAACATCAGTTTCCCTGTTATTTGGCGGAATCCAAAAGTAGATCTCTTGATAGGGATTGATTACCTACAGCTTCATCAGTCATATGAAGACGTCTCAGGTCAGCCAGGTGATCCTATCGCCAGAAGGACTCCTCTTGGGTGGACCTGTATTGGCAACATCGGCAAAATAAGCTCACAAACTAATTGCTCATATGCATATTATGCACATGGTCATGATGTTGAGTTATCTTCACTAGTGAGGAACTTTTGGGAGATTGAGGAAGTAAATAGTCATCAACAAATTCTTAGCCCCATTGAGAAACAATCGCTTGAGAAGGCTCATGAATCACTTGCGTTTGAGAAGGGTCGTTACCAGATAGGAATACCATGGAAACAAGAGGTTCCTTGTCTTCCAAATAATTTTGACATGGCCCTCCGAAGACTAGTTAGCACTGAAAAGAGGTTAAAGAAAGACAAATGTATTACACAGGTACAGTCGTGCCCCGCTTATACGGACTTCAGATATCCGGAAACCTCGGTTCCCGGACGATTTTCATTCAAAACGAAATAATTACTATATAAATTTACCCGTATATCCGGAAATTCAGTTTCCGGAACCGGACGGTCATTTTCATACACAAAACACTGAAATGCACTCAAAATTGTCTCACTTATCCGGACAGTACACTTCCGCTGGTGGTAATATCTTTGATTTATGAGAAGTCAATTAACCAAGTGACACCGAGTTACGTTTGCGACGAGCTTGTTTATTGTACATGTAATCCCCTTCGATAAATATGGCATCTGTGGAGGTCAGAGGTCAAAGTTGAACTTCATTACGTATTACGAGAACATTTATATCTAGGGATTAAGATTACCTTGTGTATTTTCTCGTAAACTAAGCCGGAAACAGCAATCAGCTGTACACACGTTTTCTTGGAATCGACCGGTGATTCGGTAAAGACACACCCAATGATATAACTTTATAGGATTTTAAATGCAAGGATCGACAACAATTGTATCTAAAACTTTTTTTTTTTATCAGGAATAATATATTCCATTATTTTCTTAATTATATGCAGCCTTTACTAAACATATTTAAAATAATTATAACCCTAAGCGAAGCAGCTGATCGCTCTTCTCGGGTATTATTTTTTACATGGAACCAGTCTGACCAGTCACCGCCAAGGCTCATGCGCATGTGATCGTGAGAATTTCATGTTGACATAGAATCGTCAAACAAAAACAAATATGACTTTTAACGAGTCAAAGTATGGCATTTATGATATATGTATCCATTCTCTGTCAACTAAAGTTCGTTTCAAGGCGTCAATAGCGGTATTCTGACCGTGGTTGCTGTTAATAACGGTGAGTTGTGCGATCTTCCGATCGCTTCACACACGATTTTGCCGAAATTAATAAAAACAATATGTATAAGGAATTTTGTCATGAGTTGCATAATTGAAGGGAAGTAACTCTTCCAGTAAGAAGCTGGTTTCAGTTATACGGAAATTCGTTTATACAGACGAATTGTGAAATGACGCAAGTGTCCGTATAAACGAGGCACGACTGTATATGGAAATGTAATCTCTGAATATGAAAAAAAGGGTACATCTCCAAAGTATCATCGAATGAGTCAGATGAATCCAAGTCGTATTTACCACACTTTCCAATTCTGCGTCCTGATAAGGCTACAACAAAAGTTAGAGTAGTGTTCGTTGCATCGGCGAGGTATAAGGATATCTCACTGAATGACATGATCGATCCTGGTCCCAAGCTTCACAGTGAGCTTTTTGATGTTTTGTTGAGATTCCGCAGGTAACCAGTAGCACTTATCTGCGACATAGCAGAGATGTTTCTACAGATAGAACTTGCTCCATTGATAGGAGTTTTCATAGGTTCTTATGGAGGTCCATGAATACAACCCTTACTCCAGAGGTGTATCAGTTCAATCGAGTGGTATTTGGCAATACTTCTTCTCCCTTCTTAGCCCGATTTGTATCCCAACAGCATGCTAAAATACAGATCTTTCTCGAGCAGTAGGGACTGTCTTAGAGTCCACATATATGGACAACAGTATGGACTCGGTTGAGGATGAGGATGAGGGCTTAGAGTTGTACAAGCAGTTGAATGAACTGTGGTCAGGTGCTGCTATGCATAAAAGGAAATGGTTGTCAAACTTGCTTAGAATTCTGGATAACATTCCCGTGGAAGACAGAACTGCTGAGATCGACCTCAGCAAAGGGCATTTACCATCAGTTAAGACACTTGGACTGATGTGGATTGCTAAAAGTGATATGTTCACCTTTAGCACACTAATCAATCCTCTGGAATTTCCAAGAGGGATTTCCTGAGTCATGTGTCTAGACTTTTCGACCCCCTTGATCTTATAAGCCCCTTCATTATAACTGCTAAGATCATCCTTCAGGAAATATGGCTGACTGGTCAGGGTTGGGACGATTGTCTTCCGAGCATCTAAAAAACAAAGTAAGTCAATGGTTAGAGCAGTGGTCAGAAATACAAACCCTTGAAATACCAAGATGTCTCCGTTTCCGCAATTCTGTAGAAGAGGTGTGTCTCCATTGCTTTGTTGATGCATCTCAGGAGGCATATGGCGCTGCTGTTTGTGCTGTTCATACTTACCTGAACGAGAGTACTTCCAGTAGGCTGGTATCTGCAAAGAGTCGAGTGGCTGCACTAAAGTCCATAAGCATACCTTGTCTTGAATTGATGGCTGCAATTGTTGGTGTCAGACTGGTTTCGGAAATCAGCAGAGTTCTAAATATAAACCTGAGAGCCCTCACCCCCAGACTGCGATAAAGGCACAGTCAGTGGAGGAGGAAGGAACCATACAAACTTTGAAAGTCTGCAACAGACTGTTAAAACTAAATGGATGGGGAACGAGGAGGGATATGTATCAGTGCGAATTGATGAAATTGAAGAAAGATACAAGCATAATTACAACACAAACATATGCCAAGGCGTAACGAAAATGATACACGCGATATCGATAGCCAAGGCTGTATATACATTTGTAACATACAAAGGGAGCGTAGTAAACCTCCCCCCCCCCCCGAGCGGAAAAAACTCACAGTAACTTGTGCCCATAGGGCACTTTTTAAAGTTACAGAAGGGTTGAAAAGGAAACATTGTAGTGAAATAATGTTAAGATAAAAAAGCCATGTCGGTTGTACACGAACATGGAATTTATCAGAACAGAATAAGCTACACAGCGGCCGCCATTACGTGAAACAAACGTGGCAGCCAAGTTACAACATATAAAAAACTATAAAATGCAAGGAATTACGCCTTTGCAAGAAAGAAAGGGAAGTATACCACAAAAACAGGTTGAGCCATGTCTTCAGGTATCAAAGATAAGTTGGATGAAGTGAATTCTCTAGAGTCTTGATGTATGTCTGCACTGTCAGATGACATTAGGAAAAGTTATTTGGGTGAGAGTCGCTCCCCTTGGCGTGTGTCGCCTGTAGAGGGTGAGGCCCCGTTGGGGTGGTCATATATCATACAAAAACATTGTTTTTTTGTATGGTAACATTTTTTATTAAGGAAAATAGTTACAACTCATGTCATGTAGATTTTCTTGAGCAAGGAAAATGCAATAAGTGCCCCAAGGAGGATTTAATCTGCAAGAGAATGAAGATTGTAACGTCATTGTTATATAACGAAATAAAATAAAGTGTTTATTTTCTGACTTTTCAGAAAACATCAAATAAGTGTTGAAGACTTGCAATAGATTATCATACGTTAATCAAGAATACAGTCTACATCAATAATTTGTAAATTCAATATTAATTAGATTTAATATCCATGGTAGAATGTTGGCAGCAACCCTTGCTTGCCGCAAAAGTCGACTATGCTTGTTGTAAAAGGCGACTAACAGGATCGGGTGGTCAGGCTCGCTGCCTTGGTTGATACATGTCATCGATCCCAATTGCGTGGATTGATGCTCATGATATCAATCACTGGATTGTTTGGTCTAGACTCGATTATTTACAGACCGCCGTCATATAGCTGGAATATTGCTGAGTGCTATACAGTGTGACTTCCTATACAAAGTGCTAGAGCAAAAACCAAAAACAGGTGTTGAGGAAAGAAGTGACGTTTTCCCCGCCTTTTTGCACAGAAGAGCTGAAGATCTACATGTGCTATTAGGGGAACAACTAGTTATGTGTAGTTGACAGTGAAGAAGACTTCCGTTGAAAATCTGAAGATTTACTTATAGTGTATCTGCAGCCAATATACAGGATTTATGGCTGTGATGTAAAAGGTAGTATTCTTAGAAATATTAACAATTATAACTATTGTTTGATATCTATGGGCAGGAAGTTCATGATCAAAACGTCCTATTGCTCCCCCATTTCCACAAATTTCGACAAATCTGAAGATTTACTTATAGTGTATCTGCAGCCAAAATACTGGATTTATGGCTGTGATGTAATAGAGGTAGAGGATTCGCAGGAATTATAAACTATACGACCTTAATATTAATGATCATAGCCATCTTTCCATATCTTAGATTTGAATTATTTTTGTAAATCAGCATCATAAACAGAGAGACTATCTGTACCGTCGTTTCATCTCTAACGCCGAGCTAAATAGCCATGACACACAGTCGATAATAATATGCAATACTTGAACAAACAACTTCCGTTGCAGACTAAACATTAGTAATCTCACGCCAATAACTGTACAGTGGGGAACAGTTAATCTTTCTGGCCAGTCTGATACATATTTTTTTCAAATTGGCTGTCTGATATTATAATAATTACATGTATGTGACGTGTGCATAATAAAAAATCGATGTCATTTGCATGAAGTTCAACATGGCAGAAAATGGTCGAGAAGCGCAGTAACCACTTTACTAATCTCACCATATTTCGCAATCCATAGCACTGTATTAAATATGAGTTACACGCTATAAAAGCTGAGATGATTAGGGTGATGATGGTTATAATTTTGATTGTGCGCACCCAGTGTTTGACATCCTAATTTACTGTTGAAAAAGGACATTTTCATAGGACCATGCATGGTCCCGTGCCACTTAGTGGGTGTGAGAAGTGAGAGACCATATATGGTCCCCTGGCACCAAGAGAGTTAAAACCGCTCATCCCCATCCCACTCGATTTTAGATTTAAACATGTATGGTTTTGCTCTCTAACTTGTATTTATTTAACAAATGTTATATTTGGGATAACACTTTCTTTGTAAAGTACAGATTCTCGTATATATAAATATGTAACATTTGATACATTTGACCACTTTCAAAATGGTATTGTGTGTTCATTGTATTTATTTGTAAATTAATTTAATGATAAACTCAAGACAAAATAACTGACATGAATGTGACCCAAAAGAAATAAAGGGGGAGCTCTGCAATTCTACAACATTAATACACTGGGCAAGGTTCTACTCTGGGCTTATACAAAGGGAAACCACTCCCATCTTGAGTATAAACTAGCTGCCCTTGATTTATCCAAAAGGTCACGGAAGTTACAGATTGCTTCCCGACAACATGGGTTTTTATTCTTTCCTTGATTAGTGTTGTGTCACACTTCTTTCAGCATTAACCCCCTGGATGCCAGAGGGACATCACATCACCCTCACTTTGAAGTTGAATAAAATTCAAAATACATCACCCACACAGATACACTTCCCACTTTTGAATTAGGTGGGAAATTCCCTGTTCTGTGATATCATCCAATGGCATTTTAGGCCAAGCAAAAGTACTGAAATGACCATTGAAAATTAGATACATCGTAAATGTCGCCATTTTTTATACATTACTAAATCACTACTCACGGCGTTATTTACAGCATGTTTTGAAATCTAAATTTCGGATATTTACTCAGAGAAATGAATTTCAATAATAGCATATTAGTGATCACAGGTATATGTCTTTTATGAAATCTCCAATGATCATTCCAAAACATATCTGATAACCCTAGAATCGTTTCGAATGTTTTGGAAAATATGCAAACACGAACGCCAAAGTGAACTTTCCACCATATTGCATAGTGTTTACAAAATCACGTTTCGCGTACACCGGTTATGAGATGCCTGTAACATTATGTATATTTCATACTTAGCTGCGATACATACATCCTTGAATTCTTCATACATTTTAGAATCAAATGACCAATGGTCTTCGTCACCAATACAAAGTGCCTAGATGAAATCAAGCAAAATCAGTTATTGTGAACACGAATGCTGTGCTCGAAAAACTGCACTTGTTTGAAATATAAACAAAGCAAAATTCAGATTTTACACAGTGTAGCATTTTCTCCTATTTTGAGCTATCCATTCCTCTATTCGTTCCAAGATATTAGCTCAACATTTTCAGAATATGCATGGGAAGAGAATCTTAGGAAGAATTGGGGTATTTAATATAGACACATTGCAATGATTTGATATTTTCAACAGAAATTGTCAAAGTTACTGTCCTGTGTGACGCCATGACTGACGCAAAATCATGCACAACGACAACGGTATTTATCGGAATTTCCGACTATTTCCGTTGGTTTCAGTGAAAAATATAACAACAAATAACAGTACATAGCTTCTCAGAATGTTTCTGATTACTTACATGTCACATTCATGTATATACGATCCCCGAAACAACGAAAGTCCCCTCGTTAAATCCCGCGTACTGTTGACAGTGAACACGCCATTTTGTAAAAGTCGGTCACAGGTCGTGATGTCATACATCAATATTGTTGTACATATTTGGTAATTTCTTTGAGGTGAAGGTCCTTGAATGAGAGTGTACACGATCATTGTATCATGCTGTTTACAGTTTCAGTTATGATGCAGATTTTGGATATCTTTTATACTTTTTTTTCACACAATTAATTTCACTTTGGATATTTGTCAATGTTCAAAATGATATCATACGTAAATATAGGCCACAACATGTATGAACGAAGCTTTTATAATCTCTTGTTTGTTTGAACATTGTTTACATAAGAATTGATAGGTTTATAGTATTGAATACAATATTTCTTTCCTTTGGACAAGTGTTACAAGATGAAGTGTAAATGTAACTGCAGCATGTACATATAAGTTCATATAACCAATGTCCATGAAAAGCCTTTTCATTTATTTTATAACTAAAACTGAAAATATTACTTTAACAAAATGGATGATATTTTTCGTTAAAATATATGCACACATTTCTGAAAGAATTGTCTTGGTCTTGGAATTGGTTTTTATGTTGTTTGATACACAGAACAGTGATATTTAACGATTCACCAGGTGCGGGTTAGTCACAAACAATTTACAACTTATTTCTCTAGTTTTGCATTATACATGTATAATCAATGGTTTTATTCTCTTTTCGATATATTGTGATGACAGGATATTATACTGTTTACTTTATTTCTCCAGGAATTGTAAGAAGTATAAAAATAAAACCCATGCCATGCCTGTTGGTTCAACCTTATGCGATTATCCTGATAATTTTATACCAATAGCGCTTTGTTTGCATCTTTTATTGTGTAATTCTGAGATGAGATAAAGAAAAATGTAAACATAACAATGAACAAATAAATGTACAATACTGAATATAATTTTGGTTGTTTTGAAATATTGTTTTGGGAATTTCATTACATAAATTGATGCCAAATAGGGGCATGTCTTGTCCAATTAAGATACACGATAAACTATCTAATTGTTTATATATTCAAGACATTATTTACCTGGTGAAAACAGTCATTTAATGTTGTGTCGAAAAAGCGTCTAATTCTGTTTTACACATGGAGATTTTCCATACCATGAACGCAATCTTCCATATCAAATAGAATGGTGTTATCTTTTGGTATTTCATTACATTTGATGATAAGGCTTGTGCTCCATTAATAATGGTGCAACATTAGTCAAATTACTCTTACACATTCAGGAGAATGTTGGAATCTAAAGACTAAGTTATAGGTTAGATAAGGCTATCCATTTCTCTATTACCTCTTTTTTATGAAGTATGATTCCATCATTTCTTATGGGTTTTTTAAATAACTAAACATATACAGTTTCTTTATTGATATTTGTGTTGGAATAGTTTGGTTCCTTGTGAACAAAACCCCACAAAAATATAGTATCCTTACCCACAGCTAATTCTCACCAAGTGACTTGAGTTACAATAAACTTGTGCTAAGCATAGCAGAGTTATGCCCCCTTTTCTTTGTACTCATGTAACCTCTCTGTCGCCTTTTGACGTCATAGAGAAAAATCAGTTTTCGTCATTTACGGCATGCTATTTTTTGCATTGATTTTATGACGTTATACATACACATATATCTCCATTTGATATATAGTTATATGGTTCAGATATTAGGCAGTATTTTGTTTGCTCACAGTTTCCGTAAAGGTTACACACAACCAAATGTTTTCCCATAGACTTCTATAGTAACGTTATGATTTTTTTTTAAATAACTAAGCATTCAACAGCTATTACCTGTACGTGTGTGCACAGTTTGGCCTTAGAGCAGCAATAAAAAAAATAAAAATGACTAGCTTAGTCAGCTCCTTTTCCGAGTACCGGAAGCTAAACACACCACCCCCAGTTTCGCACCAAATGTCACCTACTTGAAAATAGCTGTGGTCACATTCAGCATAAGTCATCATGTTGAAAAAGACAGTACTAAATATAGAAAAAACATGGTCAGTTTTAATAACTGGATGGATGTACATTTGAAAGACATAAAAATCTTACAGAATATCCTCCAATCACAGCCTGCAGATATCTCTCGATCTGCACTGAAGGCTCCCTACGAAAACCGCACTCTCCAAACTGGTACTGATTTGGTGTAGTAGAACCTGTAAAGCTTCTAACTAAAAAAAATCGCCGCACTGTACTTTTATCGGTGTATGATAAAAAGCGGAGTATTTACTGTTTTTCAGCGGAGAATAAAATCTCAGACAACACTTAGAAGCGTCTTTTTTAAAAAACGGATTAATATTTGCAGTTAAATTTACACCCTCAATTAGGAAATTTAATATTCTTCACCTCTGTGTAATTTTATAGCCAGAGGTAGATCCAGTGCCACGTGAGTGCAATTCTCGCACAACCTTCACTTTTCCGATCTAAGAAAATGTGCGTCAGAAAAAAACCTTGGCATCTAGAGGGTAAGTCGTTTGGGAATAGTACTTTTAGCTATCAACTCAATAGTTATGTGGTGCACTGTCAAAATTAATGATAATACTGACATTAAATCTGTGGTACGTTCTTCGTGTTGTTGGAGTGTCAATTCAAATCAATTGTAATTTTGTATTGTAGCTTACAATGATTTAGCCTACAATCGCTTTGTGCAAGTGAATGGTGATTGTTGCTGAAGCCTAAAATCATGATTTTGAGGACTTACAATAATTGTAGCGCTAAGATTGTTCTGATCCTGGCCATTGATTCATCTCCCCTGGAGAAAAGTCCCTTGAGCTGTCCTGTCACATATGATTCCAGTCATTCATGTATGGAAGAAATGTTTGCATAAGCAACGATCACAAGCCTCTGATAACTTCTTAATTCTTATGAATCCTCTACCTCTATTACATTAGTGCCAAATTCCTGTATTTTGACTGCAATCACACTAAACTAAACTTTCTGATTTTCAACACATGTCCTCTTCACTGTCAACTGTACAAGAATAGGTTGTTCCCACAATAGCACTCAATCAGCCCAAAGCACTCTTGTGCATGAAGGTGGGAAAAGTGTCCTACGTACTGCCTCTCTAAGAAAACTTTTTCCACTTTACTGAGTCTCTCACCAAGGCCAAGAGGAAAGACACATCCATGAAGCAAGTTGATTACATAATTTCTCAACCTGACATGTCATCTACACCACCACCTAATCAAACTACCACTCCTCAGACGACTGTACCTTCGGCTCCTTCGATATCCTTATCACAGAAGGCCAAGAAAGACTTATTTGAATCTTGTCTTTCAGCTCTATGGCTGGAGGTAGAATGGCTACATAGACTTGTTTCAGCCAGGGTCAGAAGGATCCTCCGGCCAAGAGGCCGCATAGGGGAAGAGACTTATCAGAGTCACATGTGTCTCCTTTTATCAGTGCTACGGTCACATGGCCTTCCAACCAGCCATCCACGCCAACCACAAGTGACGCTTATCCATCACGATCACCTCATAGTCTCCCCAATGGTCTGGCCACACCTTGACAGTCAGTCTAGTGTTCTAAAACAGCTTGACCATTGTCCGGTCCCCGTTTCGGTTATGATACAGTCTACCCATTCACAGATCTGACCGGAATCTTAGACATTGTTGGATGATGACCCACATAGGGACTATGTGGATCCTGGTGACTACTTTGCTACTCACCAGCCAGATGACTCCCGGTTTGGTGTCTTCCATGTCCCTTCTGACTCGGACAATGAAGAAGGCTACTATGAGGATGATAATTTACCTACAAGGGAATTTGGTACTCCCTTTTCCTTTGTGGATTTATTGGACTCCTTATATCATTTCATGCCAAACCTGCCTCCCTGTATGGACCAGGCTATTCCCTCTCAAATGACGGAATATGCAGGTTGCCATGCCCCTGTTACGTCTCAGTTCACAAAACTTTGCCATTGCCGAACTGTGCAAAATAGATTATTGATCAAGCAATGGACAATCGACAAAAACTGTGGCATGATGATAGACTTCTGCTCCCTAATTTGAAAAGAAATTTATACTGGACACATGACTCACCATTACCAGAGTAAACAACTTTGGATGACAACTTTCTTAAGTTGGTCAAAAGTCCAAACATGAAATTATCCCTACCTGCTAGTTGAGTTAATGATCTGTCATCAGTCAACAGGTATTCCATGGATATTCGGGCCTACATAGATTGGTTTGTGGCCAGAGTCCATCTCATCATACCTCCTTTACAACCATCTTAAGACAATATGCCGGCAGACCCCTTGCCTATTTGGGTAGATCAAGTTGGTCTTCTTCACAGTCTCTTGGACGCAATCGTCAAGATGCAACAGAAACTTGTTACCATGCAGGTTTGGATGTTTTTCCAATTTATTTGGATGCAACGTCAACAGCTCCTATCACAGATCAGATAAGGCTGTATCAATTCAGGCCAAGAAGATGGTGATGCACCAACCCATCACAGCCCCCAAGATATTTATTAATCAACTTGGGAAGATTGTGAATGAGGTCAGACAAGACACAGATGAGTGATTTCAGGTGTCTAAAATCAACATAGCGATCAAGCTCCTTCCTTCCGGGAAGCAGCTAGAAAGAAGTTTATTCCCTCTGGCAAGGGATCCATTCAACCCTTCCAAAGAACAGATAATTCATAACACCAATCGGATTGCTTTCGTCTGTCTGACATGAGATGCCGGGGACCTAGCAGAAGAGGTTTTAAGTCGGGAGGTCACGGGGTCCGTAGATGACTCTTCCCCAGCTCCCATTTCAGTCACAGGCCCTATCTATTTGTCTATGGATTACGATCTACGTGGGGGGGGATGTCTGTTGTTTTACACCAACAACTGAAAACTGATTATGTCCGACCACTGGATCCTTGACATTGTATCCCACTTCTTGTGTCCCAACCCCAGGGTCGCAGATTCCATCTGGAAGGAGCCAAACTAAGGGCAGCCAATCTTGCTATTATGGTTGTGTTCTGATGCTCCAAAACCTTCCAAATATTGTGCTGGTTTTCGTGGGGCAATTAGTCAGCAAAGAGCTGGCCTCACAAGAGACTAATTACAATTTTATTTACAAGAACAATGAATGAACAATGTCTTAAATATAGCTGTGGATGCCACAGAGAGTCTGTACATCCATCTGGGCTGTCATGAGAGCTATCCTTCGTTGGAGAGTGAAACCCCTTCTGCCAACTTACTTACTTAAATTGGGAACTTAACGTGCGCTTTCCGACATATGGGTATTTCAGGCCCGCCAGGCCATTTAGTGATTGGTCGAAAAGGGTATGTCCGAAAAGGTGAGGCAACATAGGGGGGCTTTAAGGGCTGCTTACTTAATTTGGAGAACAAATTTAGAATTTTGAAATATGCCATGCTAGGTTTGTGTGTGAGGGACTAAATGGAGCTTTTGTGAGTTTGAGTGTTTTTATAGGTTTAGAACTTTAGGGTTTATTGACAGCTTGTATGTTGTACTTTAGATGCGGCGGAGTAGGTCTGTTTTGGTTCGATAGATTCCAACTGCTTTAAAGGTTTGTAGGTCATTTAGGGGGGATTATTAGCATTGCTAGTGTCATTTGATTGTTGCAGTTTATTGTGGACTGGAGTGTTGTTCTGTGTTGCTGGTAATGTGTGCAATATAGTATTACGTGTTCAGGAGTTTCTTTTAAGTTGCAGTGGGGGCATTTACCAGTTTGGCAGGGATCCAAACTATTTCTATATCTTTACATATGCTCAACAACAAAAGTTCATGTGACACCAATATTTTAGTGTATTTTTCAAACAAGTAAAGTTTGGTTTTCAGTATTGTAGTACATGTATGGAATCAAGTCACAAAAATGCAACTGCTACAGAAAAGCATGCATTCCATGCAAAAGTTGACTTTTATGCAAGCCCCATGCATTTCACTACCCCAAAATGGGTATAAAAACATGTGCGTTAATGGGATTCCATATGCATTGTTTAGCATCGTGCTGACAACAACCACTTAGAAAAACAACAAAATTACGCAATTATTCAACATTACGAAATGCCATGCCTTTCCGAAAATGAGCGTCTGCGAGCCATTGGTATGCTTGAAGCAGGATGAGTCAACGTGATGTTGCAAGACAATCTAACGTCCACAGAAACACCATTTGGTGTTTATGGCAACGTTGGTAACCGACGAATGCAGTCAGAGACCATCCTCAGAGTGGCAGGCCTTGCGTAACCAATAATCGACAAGACAACTGGATTCGAGCAACACACCTACGAAATTGATTCCAGCCAGCAACAGTGACTGCAAGAAGCATCCCTGGTCTTCAACGAATATCTTCACAAACCGTACGTCGTCGCCTCAGATGTGCAGGGATTGTCGCCAGAAGACCCGCCAGATGTCCATTTTGACAGGAAACCACCGTCAAGCACGTCTACAGTGATGCAGACAGTATCAAAGCTGGACGGCCATGCAGTGGAGACAAGTTCTATTCACTGACGAGTCTCGTTTTCACCTCAGCCACAGCGATGGACGGATTCGAGTGTACCGACGTCCAGGTGAACGTCACGTCAATCAATGTGTCATGGAAGAAGATCGGTTCGGGGGCGGCAGAGTAATGGTATCGGGTGGGATTACAGCAAGACAGAGGACCCATTTGATAGTGGTAGAGAGAAATCTCAATTGACACCGCTACCGCGACAAGATCATGGGCCCTGTTGTTCTACCGTTTTTGCATCGTCATGGCCCAGGCATTACCTTTCAACATGACAATGCATGGCGTCATATTGCTCAACTTGTTCACTATTCTCTTCAACAAAACAACGTAAATGTCATCCCCTGGTTGGCTCGCTTCCCTGATCTCTCGCCAATCGAGCACATGTGGGATGCGTTTTTAATTTTTGCGATTGAGTCTCGTTCGCAAAACTCGCAATAACAAAACGGTCGCAAAAAATTCCCTGTTTACAGTATTTGCCTTTAAAGTTGGATGTGTTGTTTTGAGGGTTTAATATTGTCCCTAAAGTTAATTTGAGTTTTGGGTAACGATCCGGAAGAAATATGTCTGGGAGAAGGCGGCTGTTTTGAATGACATGGTCAGTTACCGCCAGATTCAAACATTACTTCCCTGAAAACGATAAAACACAGTTGGAAAAATGCTAGTTAGAAATGAAACCCGAAGACAGGAAAGTGTAACCGAGGTGAGCAGGAAAAAAACAGGCGAGCAAGCCTGCACGTTTGCTTTTTCATTCATTCTCAGCCTTCGGTTTCAAAGTGTAGTTTGGACAATGCATACACATGAATTTCTCTAAATGTCCTGTGGGGGCGGTCGGGTAGCCTAGTGGTTAAAGCGTTCGCTCGTCACGTCGAAGACCCGGGTTCGATTCCCGACATGGGTACAATGTGTGAAGCCCATTTCTGGTGTCCCCCGCCGTGATATTGCTGGAATATTGCTAAAAGCGGCGTAAAACCATATTCACTCACTCACTCACTAAATGTCCTGTGCATGACGATACACATGAGCAGAAAGGGAATTCCCTCGACTGTAATATTGGGATTCCCCGACATTCCGCGGTAATAAAAGTAGTGCGCCTTGGTGGGCATGGTTTCATTTTTTACATTCATTGGGATATGAATGCAATAACACATGACCAGTTCAGCTAATCAGAAGCCAGGAATTTCAGTAGACACAACAAAATTTAGGTGTTATTAAACAATGAATTGCGTATGCATGTTATTGACCGCACATCCTCCCCATTCATTTTCCTAAAGAAGCCACACTCCATTTGTGGAGTGTACAGTTCGAAGCATACATCGATGACAGCTTCCTGAACCACCAGGACACAGCCACGCTGATCTGCCACAGGGACTCTCGTACGATCTTCAATTCACTAGAGATCGCTTTCAGACCGACCTTGACCTCGTCTCTGTACCCTGGGACAGGTGGCACTGAATCCAACACCACCAACTCCCTGCTCTTCAAGAATCCCACACACTCCACTAATGGCAAATGCTTCTGGATCTTCTCACGCCAGGACCAGTCCATCTCTCTGGTCCTCACGGACCACCTCAAGCCACAGCTTTAATGGTGACAGAGCTCACGACCTCATTACACCTGTTTGTAGAAGTATCATGATATAACATTTATACTAAGTTTTCCTATAATAATTAGATCCACATCAAGTGCTTTTATGAGTTATCATGGTGTAATATTTATACATCATTTCATATAGTTATAGTTTAGCAAGTAATACTTATCATCAGGTAAAATGCATATATAAAATATCAGTAGTTTCAGTTATAGCTTTTTAGATAGACGCTAGCCTAAGGTAATAGGAGCTCAACTCCTTGACATACTATTCAATAAGACAAGAGTTATGTCTACATAGTTTAATAGATTTGAAGCTTTTAGATAGATAGTCTTATAGATTACCTTGAACTATTTTATTTAAGTAAATCTGTCATGATCTATATTAGAATAACATTCAGCAATTACTTCAATTTAGACAAGCTCGTCTATAGTGACACCATAATCTCTTTCAAAGCATCCAGTAAATATGTCAACAAGATTAGCGCCAGTCCAACAGGATTAAGTATTCCCCTCTGTCTATCCATTCATTTAGCATAGGGCACAACTCATCATGTATCAACCAATCATATTCCATTTTATTGTTCTAATTTTTGTTAAATACATACAGAAACCACATGTTAGGGCTGAGAAGGGGTTTGACTCTCTTACCAAGCAGACCTCTCTCCCACAGCAAGAGGGTTGTACCGATTCTCTGTAGTAGTATAGGTAATAAGGGGTTCTGGACCACTTCCATTGGAGCCGGATTTATTTACCTATACTGCTACTACAGGTGGCATTTTTTATGCCAGAATGATCATGCGATTCAACGATAGTCATGAGTTGTATTAAACGAAACATCAATATTAATTAATAATGAATAAAATTTACTATAGCCCACAAGGATATTGGAAAGGTATAGGAGCAATAAAAAAATTAGCCACTGCGGCTAAGGTATCTAAAGATGTGGCCAAAGATTGGTTAAAGAAACAAGCGTTGTGGCAAATATATTTACCGGCACCGCGTTATATACCGAGGAAGAAGTTTGATATTTTTACAAGGAATGAAGTTCATCAGGCTGACCTCTTGTTTCTTCCCCACGATAAGGTAAAACGCAAAACGTATAAAATACGCTTTAACAGTAGTGGATGTGGCTAGTCGATACAAAGAGGCAGAGCCATTAACCTCGAAAGATTCAACAGGAGTAGCTAATGCACTGAGCCGCATATATAAACGCGGACCGCTAAAATGGCCTAAGCTATTTCAAGTAGATCCCGGTCGCGAGTTTATGGGATCAGTAACTAAACTGTTAACAAAGCACGATGTTGAAATCGTCCGTGGTGAAAGAGAGGCCCACCGCAGTCAAGCTATCATCGAAAGATATAACAGGACATTAGCGGAACTTTTGTTTGGCTATCAGTATGGGATAGAAATGAAATCCGAGCGATTGAGATCAACCAAATGGGTGACATGATTATCAACTGTTGTATCAGCGCTGAATAATGAAGTGACGAGATTAATAGGGAAGAAACCATCCGATGCTATGAAATGAAATCCGTGACTTCCGAATCTTCAGCACCGAGGAGAGGCAAAGAACGAAAACTTGCGAATAGAGTAAGGGTAAGATATTTATACCAGCCCGGTGAACTCGAAAGAGGCCTACGTCACGCAACCGATCCCATATGGTCCCTTAAGACGTATAACATTAGTCGATTGGTTACGAAAGAAGGAGAGCCTATTCTTTATTATCTTCAAGATGGACCGGGTAGGGCATTTGTACGAGAAGGGTTGTTCATAGTTCCCGACGGTACGGTATTACCACCATAACCATAAGCATAGGTAGTTACACCATCATTATCAATCCATCTCTTTGTATCTAAGGGGGATAATGATGTCATGTTCATTCTTAATCCATATATCCTCTGATTTTAACTTCTTAAAGAGTTCATCTCATGTTTGAACGTTCTACCGTTGAATGATTCTTTATACTGTTCATGTTTGATATGCTTTTTTACAACATACTTCTTAACGCCCTTGGCTTTTCTTATCTCCCCTTTATCGGACTTCTTTATAGAATACATCTTAGGTCTTAATCCTACATACTCCGCTATAGGGGTCCCAGCACATTCATCCTTCATCTTACCTAACACCTTTTTATTTACAACGCTGTGCAGTTGATTATCTTTTGGGTAATCGCTCGTGTCGTACATATCTATTTTTTCTGCCATATCTTTATACACATCCTCGGTTTGTATTTCCATCAACAAAGAATCTGTGTCAGTATATAACACCTCGCATCTATCGCCGTATTGCTTCTTAAGTTCGTTGTAATAAAAGTCATACATTAAGTGTTTTGACAAGTCGAGAATACTCATACCGATGTACACCGGTCTGTTGAATTTTATGTTACTCTTCTGCATATGCAACGCTGCTAAGTCGTTATCGAAAATCTTGCTTCTGTTAAAAGCCGGACTGGCTATAAGTTTCCTGAGTCTTTCTTCCTCATTAGATCCGACTAATTTAACATCAACACGCTTCCTTAGATTCTCCATAGTTTTACCAAATACCGAGTTATTCATGAGCTTATACAGATTCTTTTAGAAATCGCTGGTAGCTATCTTTCTTAAATCTGTGTTCAGCCCTATATAGGGCTCCATCCAAGGGCTTTCATCAAACTTTAGAACTCTGTGTATTTTCTTAAGTTTCATACCTAACGATAGATATAACTGGAGATTTCTGTAGTGAACTATATATTTTGTCTTATCCATCAAATTTGGTACGAGTTTTTCTACGTTAGCTAACCTAGTGTTACCCATCAAGGAGCGTTGATATTCCGACATCCAATCTTTATTAACCATTAATCTGTCGGGAGCTAGCGGATAACTGTTATGATCTTTATGTAACGAACTTGGATATTCCAAGTCAACTTCTAGTATGTACCCTTTATTCGCATCATTCACTTCGATATCATTCTTATCGACCCACTCAAAACCACCCGTGGGTAAAGGTTGACTCATAGCCCATCCGTACAAATTGTTAGCGTCGAGATATAATATATGCGTGTCGGGTTTACTCGGATCGTATCCTTCCACTAATTTATTATTAGCCTTAGAATACCTTTTCGCTGCCATCGATATACCACCTCTTAATCCTTTCTCAATAAACAAGTGCATATCGTAATCTGTGAGTAGTTTTAGTTCTACGCCGGTCTTCTTCAACAATGCATCCCACGATAGTCCGGGACTGGAATAGTACCATGCTGGGTCCAAGCCGTATTGTTTTAAACACGTCTTTCTAAATATCTCGAATATATCGGCGAGTAACAGTACATCGTTTTTTAAGTACAGATCACTCTGATTGTGACAGACTGCTTAAAAGTCTGATGCTCTACCGACTGAGCTATCCGGGCTCTGACGATAATCGCCTAAATTCTTACAACCTAATTTATCCCACACCGTCAGAGCGTGTCCATAATCGGCATCTGTTATTTTAGATTCTGTTAAGTTACGATAGAATGATTCGAGGGGTGGTAATTCAGTTTCTTCGAATCTAGACCAATTATCCATATATTCGTAAGGATATACACCTTTTCTCAGCAACAAATGTTGAGTTATCTTATCGGTATATTTATTTGTTATTGCAGGATATTACAGCGATGGCCCACCTCCCTGAGGAAGGTGGGCTATGTTGAAAGAATGACAAAGACGCAACAGTGGATTTAATGGCCGAGGGTGTGGAGGTTCTAAAGGGCTACCCCAATTTAGAAATGGAATAAATAGTATTTCTATGTGGCGACTTGAGTCGCCAAACATATTTGTTAATAGCTAATAATGCTAAGGCCCAAATGGCGGAAACGTCACAACCCGACCACAGCTGCGGGTCTAAATGGGAGCGAACGCCGCCAGGCCAAATTTAATTGTTAATATATACTTAATGCTACGGCCCAAATGACGGAAACGACGCAACCCGACCAACGCTGCGGGTCTAAATGGGAGCAAAGCCGCCAGGCCCAGCTATGTGGCAATTTGCGTTGCCAAATATAATTGTTACTAGATTTCCGAGTGAAAACCCGGGAAAGACTGGGTTCCAACTGGTAAGAAGGTAACCCAGTCTGGGTTCCCGCTGGAAAGCAGGAAACCGGAAACCCTAATTAGTATATATATCAATATAAATTATGATGATATAAGAGGTAGCCCAGAAGAACCACGCCACTTAGCACCAAAGTGGTACCCCACACCCCATGGCCGCGGATGATGATACACGTGCCCGCCATGATTGCCTCATAAGAAAGATGTCTTACCTTTATAATTACCTACTTGAAAATTTGGCCCAAGGCCTGGTCGATATCCTTTACAAAAGCCCGTATCCCTTTACAACTAAGGTGCATTCCCTCCCACTGGAACCAGGACCGGTCAGTGGCCACTATTTTAGGATGGGGGATAAATGTGAACTTAGGAAGTTCGCAGAGACAATTGGCTAAACGCCTATTGAGCTTGGCTCTACTCTTTTCCACCTTACGTGGGTCGCGTGCGGAATGCCAATATCTTCGTTGAAGGATACCCGAAAAGCAGACATGGGTGTGTGGTAGATGCGCCTGGATGCGCATGACTGATGTCTCCATATCTATGCGGAGCTGACTGGTCTTCGTGGAGCCCAAGTCGTTGGATCCCAAGTGTATTACGACAGCTGAAGGGCTGCGCCGAGTTGCCTCCACCTGGGCGTCGATCACCTTGTCCAGGTCATTCAACCCCAGTCCACCCTTTGCCAACCACAAGATCTTTTTGTGGGGCACTAGCTCCGGGCGTTGTGGGGACAGCTGTTGCCTCGCCCTTGTCATAAAGTTGGAGCCCACCATCCAGACTGGAACAAATGTACTATAGTAGCATTTGGCAGTTATAGTTACTTTCCTTTAGTTCTTGTTAACTAACAATGTCTAACATGAATAATTATGTCACGGGAAGACGTATATACGACTGATAGCATTCTGACTTCCACCTGCCGTATTGCTGGATGAGATGTGGTGGTACCCCATTGATAGCTGCTGTTGTTGCTGCCCCGATTCGGAAAGAATGGGAAGAATAACTTTCAGTGCCTATTGAGCTGAGGGCCAAGGCCTTTTTTAGGACCGCTTGGAACTGATACCTGGTTAGTGGTGACTGATCAAAGTGGATAAATGCTGGGACGGGGCCAGATGGGCGCACATTTAAGTATGCCTTAAGGGCAGCCACTGGGCAGGTTGATTTACCTGGTGTCACCTCTATACCCACTGAATTGCCGTACCCACGTTGGTCGCCTTTGGAGTGTGGAGTGAGTGAGTGAGTGAGTGAGTGAGTGAGTGAGTTGGGTTTAACGCAGGGGTCCGGAAAATTTTAAATCCCAATCGGACATTTGCATTTAGGCAACGCCCCCTTCAAATAGCCTATTTTAGTACGACTTTTACACACACGTTACAATTTAAGTTGTCACGTATTCATAATATGATGAATTATGAATTGTTTCAATTTATATTGTTTAATTCACCGGACAATTAATAACAAATAATATCATTTTTGATATATTTGGAAAACATACTTTTGTTTCTGTTATAATAACGATCTGTTAACGTAGTGAACGTTCTAATTAATATTCATGAGTCTGCTCAAGTGTACGCGTTGTAACATTTGGATCGAGACTATTATCCCATATTTGGTTATCACGTGACCTCACGGGAAGGAAAAGTTTTTACAAACTAAAGATTATTTAAAAACAGATAATATAATCACAAATACTAAAATATCGTTGATAGCAATAGTTATTTGAATACTTTTTTCATCTGTACTTAATTATTGATCATAATAAAAATGGTATCGATCGTCACAGAAAGCAAAATGGCGGTCAATCAAGATTCAATATACGACTAGCTACTGAAAACAATAAAATCTGCAGATCCTCATTGTATGTCAACCAAGTGAAAGTCGTTAGCCACGACTTACAAAATGATCATCCAGACTTTGAGGGTTTGGCAGATCCGGTCGACTGGCTGTCGTTACGCTTTCGCTTCTTGTCTGAGGTTACGTATCGTAGCATTGTGAAGATAATGAGGTACTTCGATGATGCAAGGTATTTATGTACAGTTGTAAACACCTTTTACTCAAATTAACAAGATGTTCTCAGTAACTAATCCTTGATTAATCAGTGTCAACTCATTTGATTGCCTATTACAGTGATTGACCGATTGGACTATCATGTACGTATGATGTATTTACAGTAATCAAAACAAACAAAGCTTGTCAGTGTAGATAATCTTCATTGTGTTACAACTGCAGACAGAAACTGCTCAGTCCTAACTGTTGATCATGTCCGGTCAAAATTTAAGAATGTCCGGACAATACTTTTTAAAATGTCCGGACAGAAAGATTTAAATGTCCGGTAAGCAATATTTTAAACCGGACATTTGAGATTCCCAATCGGACATGTCCGGCGCATATGACGGTTTCCGGACCCCTGGTTTAACGCCGTTTTTAACAGTATTCCAGTTATATCGCAGCGTGTCAGCTTAATGTGGGAGGAAAGCCCGAAGTGATGCAGGTCTCAGACGTTTACCACTTCGGTGAAACCCACGAGCACGGGTATGGTGCTGACAAACCTAGAAACATAATTGGGGCGAACCGGGAATAGAACCCACAATCATAGGTTTCTGGCGCAAGGGACGCAACTCTGCACAGCGAATCGCTGCGCCTTAGACGACTGGGCCACCCGTGCCCCCCTTTGGAGTGTGGAAGGTGGATAGTAGCTTTCTCCGTTTCGCCCGATATGCTTACGTTATTGATGGAGCAGCCTGGCTGTGACATCTTAGTTTGAACTAGTTCGCTTACCCTAAAGAAGCCAAAGAAGGCTTTACAATAGACAGCTCTGAAGAGGCATACCTCGTATGACGAGGAACAAACCTGCGTGAGATTGTTGATGACCACCTTCAACAGATCCAGAGTAATAGGTTTCCTTGTGTCCTGGCGCCCTCTTGACTTGTACATACCTGTTATTAGTTTAGTAACCAGGAAATGATTGGTACAGTCTTCCATACCTTTAAGTTTATGGTTGGCGGATATACCAGCGATATATGTTTTTACTGTGTTGGGAGAATGGTTGGTGACTGACAAATGAGCAATAAAGTTTACGACCTTATCTAGGGGGACTGGCCACGTTTCCGGAAGCTGATGCACCGATCTGAACTGCTGCAGCGCGTTGATGCCTGTCCTGTAAGTCGACCAGGTATTTTCAGATAGTGACTGTAGTAGTAGCCTGTCTACTTCTTGCTTCAGATGTGCCATATGTTGTCTGGAACTGGTGTTGGCGCAGGCTCTGCTTCCGGTGCTACTGCCCGGAAACGATTGAACTGAAACCTCGAGAGTGCATCGGCTATAACATTGGAATTAGTTGCAATGTATTTTGATTTAAACAAAATGTTATAGTTAAGACAAAGGAGGATGAGGCGGCGGAGAAGATTCATCACCCGAGGGGCTTTGGTTGATTGCTTGTTGATGATTGCCACCACTGCCTGGTTGTCACAGTAGAACAGTATTTTCTTGTTCATCAGCTGTGTTCCCCATAGCTGAATGGCGCAGACGATGGGAAACAGCTCCAGAAAGGTCATGTCAAGTGTTGTCCCATCCTTAACCCAATGGTCAGGCCATCTACCACAGAACCATCTGCCCTGAAGGTAGGCCCCAAACCCTATGCACCCTGCTGCATCTGTGTAAAGCTGAAGGTGAGAGTTGTCCACCCACAGCTTGTCCTGAAATACTGATACACCATTAAAGTTCGTGAGAAATGTAAGCCACATTGGGATGGCCCTACACACAAAATTGAGCTTACCAATGAGTGACTGTAATTCTTTCTTTGTTGCCTTTGAGTTTGATGTGGCGAGTATGCGCCGGATTTGGGCTGTGATTTCATTGATCTTACCTTCCGGTATTCTCACCTGCATAGCTAGCGTGTCTATTTCAAGTCCCAGAAATGTAAGTTGAGACACTGGGCCTACTGTTTTATCCTGGGCGATGGGAATACCAAGCTGAGTAAGCATTTCTAATGCAGACTGCAAATAGTATTGGCATTATGTTGTGCCCTGCTGTTCCCCGGTCAGAAAATCATCAAGGTAATGCATAATAGGTATTGCTGGGGTATGCTGCACCATTGGAGGAATGAGCTGAAGGTCTCAAAAATAGCACATGATATCGAGCATCCAAATGGTAAGCATTTATCGAAGTAAAATTTACCTTCAAATTGGATACCCAGCAGTTCGAAATCATTCGGGTGCACTGGTATAATTCTGAATGCTGACTTGATGTCGAACTTTGCAAGCAGTGCTCCCTTTCCCAAGTGTTGCACCATCTGTACAGCTTCGTCGAACTTGGCATAAGAGACGGAACATGCTTGCGGATCTATGTGGTCGTTAATTGACCCTCCTTTGGGATAAGACAGATGATGAATTAAACGGAAATCATCGACTTTCTCACCTTGACATTGTTGTGATTCTGCCTGTTTCTTTGGGATTAGACCTACAGGGGATACTTGCAAGTTAACAAAGGGCATAGTGATAAACGGTCCTGCCATTCTGTTAAGATCCAGTTCTTTTTTAAGCTTTTGTCTAACAATGTCCCTCCTATCTTTATGGGTTGCTGATTGTAAATTACCTGCTAGCTGACTATGGCGTGTACCTTGGAACTCGAGTTGGAAACCAAATGTAAAACCATTGAGCAAATATTGCGCATCATCTGCGTTTAACTGCGAATAACGACACAACCATGGTGTTAACTTATCTAGTTTGACGGGAGTAGGAGCCAAAGACCTTACCTCTAGTTCCTCTGGTTGACTGCCTTGGGCCGCTAAAGCGTGGGCTTGAGCCATTAAAGCGTGAGCTTGAGCTATTGTTTGCAAGGGGGGGTCGTGTGACACCCTGTCCTCGAAAGCAGGTCGACGCCCCGTGAGCTGTTTCGCCGCACTTGCTGCATATGTGGGAGTACGCGCAGCTGTACTTTTTACACCCATGAGGTTTGTTGAATGCGTAGCATAGGTTAAGCGCAGGGTCTGAAACACTTGAGGTAGTCAGCTGACCGAACGAACCACCTACCTGTTGACGCCCCGACTGCGGGATCATATATTTTAGCCATAGCTCGCCGTCAACTTTGTCCCATTGTCGTAGAGGGTCTCTGGCCATCCTATGTCGGAATTGCTGGTCGTATAGACACCAGGCATTCGGTCCACATCTAAGTGCCGCTGAATGGATTGTCTCCATGTACGATAATAGGCTTTCCACTATCCGTAGACTGAAATGTTTGGCAAGGTATATGTTCATGTAAATATGGAAACCTGATGTCCAGTTTCCCAGTGTTATTTTTCTCGTTGGCGCTTTGACAGGTTTAAATAGCACCTTACCTGCAGTATCGGTGACCATAGTAAGCGCTTCGCTCTCCTCCGTGCCCGCGTCGTTGGGTAGAAGTATCCCGATGTCCACATACTCACCTCGCCATACCTTTTCCCTGGTTTGTTGTTTGACGTGTGCATCGATAAACTTGAAGATGAGGGATTCCCCCGACGGACGATTTTGATTGGCTGACGTGGTCGGAAAGAGGACCGCCCGAACAGGGACTCGAACCCTGGACCCTCAGATCACTCTGATTGTGACAGACCGCTTAAAAGTCTGATGCTCTACCGACTGAGCTATCCGGGCTCTGACGATAATCGCCTAAATTCGTGTTCATAATCGGCATCTGTTATTTTAGATTCTGTTAAGTTACTATAGAATGATTCGAGGGGTGGTAATTCAGTTTCTTTGAATCTAGACCAATCATCCATATATTCGTAAGGATATACACCTTTTCTCAGCAACAAATGTTGAGTTATCTTATCAGTATATTTATTTGTTATCGCGAAGTCATCGGGATTGTTCGCATTAGCTAAATTGTCCAGGGAAGATAACAGAAACTGTACGGAGTCTATGAATCTAAGCCCATTACTTTGCTTTATTCTAGATTTCCCGTCCTTGTCCCTATAATGTATATTTTTAGTCAACAAGAATGATATGTATTTTTCCATATTATCAGGAATGCACGTTAAACCGCCGTCGGTCTTAGAGATAGCTAGCATAATGAAATGTGAATCGTATCCCCAAAGGTTGTGAAACCCAACGGGGATGGGTATTGTTTGAGACTTCATTTTTAGTTTCAAGTTACACTCGTTATGCGCGGCTCCCCGATAATTACCCGTGACGTGACAATGGTCTCTTACAGAATCCCCATCCAGGGGTTTATTACAAACGTGACAACTCGTTGACTTCTTGTGGGCCCTCCAATTATCCCTCGTCATACGCATGGGTTTCTTACACATTAATTTTTCCCTGATTATTCTCTCTTCGTTTTGTAGATATTCTAGGAACTTTCCCGCTGCATCGGGACCTCTGTAAATCACGGGAGTGTTTGTTTTCCCATCATACCTTACAACTACATATCCAAACCCACAAGGAATATGTTCTTGAGTTTTGTACGTACTTTGATTATTATCGTGGTTGGTATTTTCTATGGGTTTGATAAGTGCTTCGAAGTCGGCGTAAATTACGTACGGTACTGGCATTTGATTACAATAATGTTCAAATTTTAATATATTTTTTCCCTCTTTAGGCATATCGATCCTGATAGCATTCTGTCCAACACCTCTACAGTCTTCTTTATGCGCTTCTAATAGATCTTGTCTACTGTACCCATGCAGGCATCTTTCGCAGAAATATTTCTTTTCCTTATGTTTTGTTTGATCATATAGCACCCTGTTTAAACTCTTTATCCACGTATAATGATATTTACCATCTTTTTCGATCAGAAATGAATTGATTCTGGGAATATGTTCCGGAGCGGAGCTTATCCTGTGTACAACAATTCCTTTAGAATGTCCGAAAACATTTATAGCTAAATTATTTTGCTTTTCCACCTTATCAATTTGTGATATTGGTGTAGGTTTGTCTATACCATCGAAGTTGAGTCCATCGTTTTGGGGATAGCTAGAAGGTCTATCCGGATTTTTGTCTACGGGGAACAATGCAGATCTTATCATCATTCTTAAACAGTCATCAGATTTATTTTTTACATTAATTATGGCTATTTTCTTCTTATAATACGGGGGCAAATCTATATAAGATCCACCTTTGAAGGGCATATAATTCGCTATATCTAAATATAAACTATCAATTTTATCCACACCCCAACCCGAACCTCTATTAGTCCAGCGTTCTAAAGTTTCCTGTATCCTCTGAATTGATGTATCTAATGATGCGTTTATAGTATCGGATTCGGTTATAACTTCTTGATTGCTTCGGAAATATGGTTCGGTATATTCGACGCTATCGTCTGCGTTACTTTTACTCAATGACATTTTAATCGTCAGCTGGTATTTTATACTATGTAAATCATCTAACTCCTCGTTAATTTTACTCGATATGATGGGCTTAATATCTTTAACATCCATGTTGGAATTAATTTCCATCTTCCAACCTCTTAGATATTTACCAACGCCGGCGGATGTGGGTACAAATATTAATTCTCTGTGTACCCCGTCGTCATTCATTACCCAATCTCTCGATAGGTATGTTTTATTAACGCTTATAGTCGGGCACAGAATAATAATACGATCCAAAACGTCCCGATAATGACTTTCTGAAATATCTAGAATAAAAGCTGTTTTTCCGCAGCCCGTTTGCCCGCATATGATAGCGCAGTGAGGATCTTTAGGTAAAAGATTATCAATAGATTGCTTGCACGAATCTCCCATTTTGTATATTAAGTTGCGCATCCATAATCACGTACAAATATATGTTTAATTTACCAGCCGATTCCTGGAGCTTCGTTATCTGTATGGTGACACCCTCGCTAGCATTTTCTATTCTCCTCCCACTGCCGCGTAGTTGGTCATCGTCCGTTGTTCGCATGTCGAGCTATAGCGCGTACTTCGTGGTTAGGTATTCACCCATCGATACACTCCCGAGAGACAGATCTTTCACAACCGCGTTAACTTCCGGAGAACGTTTTATAGAAGGAAGTTTTTTAATCTCATCCCACTGGTGATACGCTAACATTCCTTGGCTATATAGTTGATTAGGAACGCCCTCGATAGTCAATTCTACTTTCGTAATCTTGGGATTGTAGAACTTCTCGGTATTTCTTTTAAACGCATCAGAGGGGTCCTCGAACAACATTAAAATACCCTTCAACGACCTCGTGGGGACGTTTAGATTGATATTCCACATCGTATCTTTTTTGTCCCTCGTGATCTGTCGGTGTCGCAGCACGAGATCGTACAAAATGGCTAAACTTCCCGAATACTGGTTACGAATTTGTCTGGATAATTCGGGATCCGTTATCATATCGTACTCGAGTGAGATATTGTCAATGGAATAGCTAGCATCTTCAGCAGCTCTGATTACTCTACCGTAGTCGTTAAAAGTGAGTTCGTATTCTAACCTATCGCCTAGGGATGCTTGATAAAAGGGCATGTGGGAATCTAGTAATTCAAAGTCTAGGGGAACATAGAATCTGTTACCTAATGCGTCGGCAACGGCCTGATCTTTTACGACAGTACCATCACCACTAGAAGCATCTACGCGCAGTCTCAATGTGTTCTTATTACAAATACCTTGGTACTGTAAGTTTTCCCGCTCTTTATCCGTTCTCCAGAGATCCATGTAACAATAGTATACATCGCTATCGTCGATACTCAAAACCTCATTACCGCTAATTTTAATAGCGATTTTCTTAACGATAGCACGACCTATGTTCTGAACGGGCTCCCTGTTAACGTCGGTAGAAGTCAAAATAATCGTAAATGCTAGTCGGACAGTTCCCGGAACTAACACATCGTGTGCGCCGAGATTAGGAAAGCGAACCAGAAGCGTTTGATTCTGATCGATGGTACTAGGGTTATTAGTTATAGTAACAGACTGACGAATTGCCTTGACCCCTAATGGATCTCAAAGTCTACGTTGTGGGTTTAACTTGCGTCCGTATTGCGAAGACATTGTTATATTGAAAGTATATAACCATATGTTTAATATAAAAATGGGTGATTTTGAACTAGATACCTTTGATGACTTTGATAACCAGAATTCAATTGAAGATACTGATGAAACCAGGTTAAGTAGTCTTAACGATGAAATATTAAAATCAACCGTCGATGATTATTATGATGCCTTAAAAGAAAAAGATAAAAATTATGTTATCCCAATAGGTCGTGACTATTCAAAGTTTATGCTAGATAGTAAAGGAACATTGCGAGTGCGTGACTCTCCGCATATTGATCTTTTGCATTATAGTTCTCGTAAGCCCCTAGCCTTGTCTACTATAGCCGGCAGACATAGCCGCGAGTTTGTTCGTGATAAATTAGGTTTTGTAGAATACGGACGAGAAAAACTTTCCGCGAAGACTACTAAGGCTCTTCAGACTATGAGGAAAGAACTCGTTAATACAGATGATTTGGAAGCAGCCTCGATGGTGGCCTCGAACGGACTCGGAGAAATCTTAGATACCTATAACGATAATTCTACGGCCAGTGTACCACATTCAGAGTTCAGTATTCGGGAAATACGAGGTCTTGACAAGGCAATGCGAACAATGCGGTGAGAACTCATCAATAATACAGCCAAGCTATCCGAAATCCACAAGCATATAGCTTACGAGAAAACAAAACTCGAACAGGCGGGCGATGAGTTCAGTAGACGCCGCGTAGCGGAAAGAATACGTGACTTAGAAGAGGAAAGATTGGCCCGCCTCGAAGCAGCTTCCAGTAATAGAAAGGCACTTCGTTCGCAAATCAGTCGTATTCGAGAAACTATCGATCAAGTCCTCAACGATGATACTACACTGGCCGATAAAATGAAAACATTGTTCAGAGAACAGGGAATAACAATTACCAGTATTTTAACCGCGTTGGGATTTATTATATCGACTTTGACTCTCTCGTTAACAGGTGGTACAGGTGGTACAGGTGGAGGCGGATCACCCCCTAACGATAAAAATGGTATAAAAGAGTGGATAAAAAAGCATTTAAAAGCATTAGGTTCAGCACTGGGAAAGCTCGCTGAGAAAGCCGCGGCCGCACTTCCTGGTATAATAGGGAGTGTTGTTTCCTGGCTATTGAATTTATTAGCTAAGACCACCACTTGGCTTAGTCAAAACTTGTGGGGGTTGATCGTAGCAATTGCAGGGCTGTTTTACGTGTTCGCTAAGAACTATTTAACCACCAAATCATGAGTAAACCAACTGAGACTCCACCCACTACAAGCGCTATTTTTTCATCGATATGTTGTTGATTTTTAGCCTCAATATGCGGTGACACTTGTGCATCAGTAGATGTTTGTGAAACATGTGGTGTTTGTGGCTTGACTATTCCCTTTTCGCCCGTGATCGTTTGCGTTATTAATTCGACGTTAATATCTGAATTTATACCTGGTTTTTGTTGATCGGTAGCGATAACAATTTTATTATTATAGCCTATCACTTGACCGATCTTAAGTTCCATATTACTCGGAGACATGTATAGTCCCGGCGCATAAACGTAGTCCACTTTGGATTGAGCGTACTGTAATGCATCTTGAAAACGCTTTATAGACAATAGTATGTCAACTGGTGAATTAATGGCGTCCTCCACGTTTGAGACAAACTGTTTTTGCGCATCGAGCGCCGTCCCAGAACCGATAATGGACGTTCGTGTTTGAGATTGCGCACTGAGAATTGCCCATACATAAGTTCTTATCGATTCATTAACTCTTACAAATCCTGGATTAGTAAAATTATTTTCCGTTTTATCATTAAGAAATTCATTCCAAGCGTTTTCGGTATCGTTCATTTGTATAAATTTTGTAACAATATAAATTAAACCACTCTTAAAACTCATAATATCCCCTCTCCAATCGTTACTATAAAGTTCCCAGCCTTTATACCAATCACCGGTTTTATGCCAATGATCATATATTCTTGCGTAAAGTTTGCTGGTTCTATACAACTTACCAAAATTAACTGGAAGTTTATTAAGTACTTTATACACATAATCGCTTTCTTCTTTGACGGATTTATTTTCCTCTGTGTGAGGAACACCTAGACCATGGTTTGCTCTTTTAATGCGCCAATCTTTACTTGTAGAAACATTAAATTCCTGACAAATACGCTCATACGCGGACCTATCATAATTATTATTTGTGGAATTCCACGCTCGATCCTGCGGTAATGGAGCACTAATTTCTTTAAGTATATGTCTAATCTGATAGCACACGTGAAATGACATAACATACTTATTCAGTTCAAATCCTGGAGCGTAAAGAGATATGCCACATCCCGTTGTGGCACAACATATGGCAAAGTTTAACTGAGTCTGCCAAAATTGCATCGGATTGTGAAACCAATCATGCACCATTTTATCGCTAGTTGCCGTGACTCTGTATTTTTCAAAGATATCAGGGAATTTAACTAAAAATTCAGCACCAGAGGCACTTACTATAATCGATTGATCAGTAATGTATCTCGATTTCATATTTAAGTTATGATATAGTATCATTGTATATTTAATATGTATGTTACACTCCCGGGGATAACAAATGGTCAGTCTATTGAACTGCTTCATACTATCGATAACTCGGATGGACAACTCGAAGTAGCTCTATGCGATGTAACGTATTACCCACGGTGGACCAATATAAATGCTACGAGAAGAAATAATGAGATGTTTATATTAGATGAAAACGACGACAATCTTGTTGACAAATACATTATTATACCTGATGGGTATTACAGTGTATGCTCACTCAATGATGAATTTTTTAAGCCTAATGGAGTTAGTCTCACACAAAATGAGGCGAATGGGAAAATAAGATTAAGCGCTGGAAAAAAGGGTGTAATGATTTCAATGTACTTAAGATTTACACTTGGATGGAGAGGACAAGTAACAGTATTCGAGGCATCAGATCAGGGGGTTTAATTACCCGATTTAGTTCCCTATAAAGAGTTGTTCATCCATCTTGATCAAATCAGTACGACGGATAATATTCAACAAGAAAGTCCTTTAACTCTACTCAGAAGTGTTCCAGTGAAAAATGAAAAATATAATAGCGGTAGAACGGAATCTTTCTCGTCATTACAATATAAAAAATTAAAGCGGGGTATTATTTCAGACCTCAAAAATTCTGTATTAGATGTAAAACACCAACCTGTACATATAGGATACTTAAGTGTAACACTCCATATTATAAATAATGGTTGATGCATCAGGCCCTAGAACGATAAGACAATGTAATACAATTGCGCTTTCCGATCTCGGAGACACGGAAGGATTCGGTAAACCCGGTACCAATGGTAAGTTATACGCTTTACACTTACACGATAATGTATACAAGCGGAAAGAAGTCACATTCACGGGTAATCTAGAAGATTTAAGCGATGTCGACGTTAGTAGACTCCTTAAAACCACTCTGTACAATATCATTTACAACAGTGAGAATAAATGGACTATGGTCGAAGCAAACATCAAGTGGCTACTGAATATCGTCATTACCCCACCTTATGCGATGATGGGTAAGGGACATAATTTAACTAAGATAATAAATAGTGGCATCGTACTCGCGGCCTATATCCCGTCAAAACGAAAAAGTGTGTTAGTCACTCCCCTGCCAGAAAAACCAGGTCATATGTTATATAGTCGTCCGGCAATCCAAAATGTTAGTTTAAATTTGGTTACAGAATTCGATGATATTAAAGTTAACTTGAGTGCAATACCTAATATTTCTACGCTTATCATTGAAGTCTTGTTCGGAGATGCACCGGTAGATGCCTTCGAAATATTAACAGGTCTATCGATTAAATGGCTCAAGAAACACGAGCGTCAACGTTGCAGTATTATTCATGTCGGAGCATCACCCGTTGCAACCCTCGAGGGGTTTCAAATTATTAAAAGTGACAGAATTTCTCTTTCTAAGATATTCTTACCGTATAATATACATTTGATAAGGTTGATGTATACTATCAAAACATTTAAGCAAGGCCAATTAAAGACTATTATATATTCGTAATATACACTATGAGTTTATATCCAGCGCTCGATGAAGCAATTGAAAAGATGGAAACTGTTGATGGATTTCGATTACATCAAATAAGCGACATAAAACATCGAATAGAAAAGGATAGGGAGTTGAGACTTGGATTGTATAAAAAGTAATGCTCTAGACGGAGTTGACACCGCTCTTGTAGTGGCTGGCATGGGACTCGGTGTAGCCGGTGTCGGTTTACTATCAACTATAATCGCCGCGCCTATCGTGCTCGGCATGGAAATAACCGCTGGAATCTCGGGACTGGCAGGAATAGCGATAAAATTCATTTCTCGTAGGTTGCAAAAGAAAGCATTAAAACACGATAAGATTCGAATACTCGCCGAAGCAAAGTTGAACAGCATTGAGGATCATATTTCGACAGCAATGGTCGATTGTAAGATATCCGAGGATGAGTTTCGTTTAGTGCTGTCGGAACTCACCAAATACAACGTAATGAAGCAGGAGATTCGATCAAAATCTCGTAAGACCAATGGTATTAGCGAAGACGAGAAAAAAAAGTTCATAGAACAAGGGAGGCAACAAGCGCGTCAATTATTCCGTGCCAAAACCAAAGAACTGGTTGGAGGTTAAAAATAAATTGCTTACTATTGTTTGATCACATTTAGACAAATGCTTACATAAATATATATAATAATGGAAAAAACTATTAAATGGAGAGAATTACCACAAGGTTTTTATTATATCAGTGATGTCAAACCAACCAAATACGGTAATCAGTTGTTTCTTATCAATTTACAAGAAGAGTGTAGTTATATAGTCTGGTCTCCTAGTAAAATGAACGAAGAACTTAATAAAAATGTTGAATATCGCTTTATCGATAAAAATAATGAAGAATATTTTTATTACCATTTAGGCTCATCTAAAGCAATGATTGGCCCCAGGTATTGGTGAGCTAGAGCTGAATCTCATGACTATCGTTGAATCGCATAATCATTTACACATAAAAAATACTACCTGTAGTAGCAGTATAGGTATATGAATCTGGCTCCAGTGGAAGTGGTCCAGAACCCCCATTACCTATACTACTGAGGGACCACTGTATTAAAATACGTATTCTCCCCAACCTATTCCTCTCATTGATGTAATCTCTCTTCCTAGCATAAATAATCTGGTTCCTGACCCTATCAGCACCGTGTTCCTTACATAAACAATAACGACCTTTGGACCTCTATCCCGCATACAGAACACGTATAGTTTATGTTTCCGCGCCTGATGTAATAATTGTGTATGCCGCAGTAAATTTCAACACAGCGGCGGTTACATAGAGTCTTCTTACCCATGAGTGTAAATTTGCAATTATTCATGGTTATACATCTATCATATCATTTGTCCAAATGCAAATCACATCTACACTATTTATTAGGCAGTCAGCCAACGCTATTAGGTCATGGTTTATGCATAGCCACAGCTGTGGTTATTTATGCGTAATTGTATAACTGAAAATCAATACAGCAGTCAATCCCATAATCACAAATGTGACCTCGCGGTTCTTTTGTTCCTCTGACGGTGTATAAAACTGACTCATTGTTGGTCTCGGTATTGGGTCGAGTTTTTTCCCATAAACGAGGAGGTATTTGTGGCAGATTCGTCATCCTTAAACGTTTGAATTGAATGTCCTTCCTTAAGCAGTTTTTCATGAATAAAGTCTAATCTCTTCATTCTCTGCTGAGACTGAGCTGCTTGGAGTTGTTCCATTGCTTCGTTATGTCGTTTACGCTCCTCTTCAACTTCTTTAGCGTTTGATTCCCTCAAAGTTGAAAATAAATAATTACTCCCCGAAAAAGCTAGAGCATTAACAATTGCTCCACCGACCATCATCACAATTGTTGCCATATGTTCAATAATATAAAATATTCAAATGTTTAATTACTTCATTATGTCTTCCGGGATAAGTCCTTGTTTGATGAGCATATCCTTCGTTGCCATAGCTAATCCAATATCCAGAATCATCATACCTATATCAAATCCATTAAAATCCAGCTTGGGAGGTGTGGCTTTAGTAATCATTTTAGCTAAACGGGCATGGCCAAGCCGCTGACCACCGCTGAATGATACGTTGTGTTTACCAACATTTTACCGTCTGTAACTGGAGTAGTCATGCTTCTTATAGCATTATATGGGGGCTAACCTCTAATTGAACTTGTTGTTGCATTGGGGGTGACGTTTTCTCTTCTCCGGTCTTATAAAAGAACCATACAGCCGCTATACCAGCAACTCCTACTAGTGCCCATGTTTTAATCGGATTAATATTTGAATTATTTATTAATTTCGCTTTGCGCGCCAGTCCTCCCTTCCTCCCAGCTGCTATTTTTGGGGGGTTCTTAATAACTCTGGGTTGTTTTTGTGTTTGTGGTGCATTCACATGTTGTGTTTTCTCATTCACTTGTTGTTCTTCGTTCACATGTTGTTGCGTTTCCGCAATATGTGGTGTCTGTTGTGATTGTGTTTCCGCAATCTGTTGAGTCTCCATTATTATTAAGTGGACACGTATGTTTAAATTGACAATACCTAGCCGTTATTAAAGCTGTGGTGAGTGGAGCTAAAAACATTCCGTATCTATGATAAAACTCACAGCTCACTGAGCTTATAGCGTGTTCGATGAATTGGTCTTTCTCGAGAGATTCGCATAAATACATGCGATGTTCTGCCGGGATAGGGAGAAACGTACTAGCTCCGACTGTGTATAGTTGTAACATAGCCGACCCTATCGTTTTAGTCATGGTAGCTCCCAGTCTAGACTCGTAACGCGCGTACAGTTTTTTAATCTCTTCGTCGGTCATGTTATCAATTTTTTCGACGGTATAATTTTCTTCCAAATTTTGGAAACATTTTCCACCGGCTATCAAAGCCGCGAGTCTTTCTCTATGTTTATCTAAAGATTTATCAGATTCTTTGAGCATTTGTTCGATGAGTTCGTCGCATTCCATAATGTAATACCTAAGGAGATATTTAAGTCTAACATAATATAATATGGCATATCCAATACAACCCGTATTAATGAACTGTTGCGAAAGAAGGAGGATTTCGAACCACATTTAATGTCATATTAACCGCTAATGTTCAATTTGCCACATTTTGCTACATTTTTGCTACATTTTGCTAAGCAATTGCATAAGCAGCTGGTTGATCGGTTTTTAATATGAGTTTACAGTGCTTCAATGCCACTAACAGTTTTCTGATTTTATCTCGTTCGAGCTTGGTATAAATGACATCATTTTCGCACCCTCTCTAGCATTTTCTATTCTCCTCCCACTGCTGTGTAGTTGGTCATCGTCCGTTGTTCACATGTCGAGCCATAGCGCGTACTTCGTGGTGAGGTATTCACCCATCGATACACTCCCGAGAGACAGATCTTTCACGACCGCGTTAACTTCCGGGGAACGTTTTATAGAAGGAAGTTTTTTAATCTCATCCCACTGGTGATACGCTAGCATTCCTTGGCTATATAGTTGATTAGGAACGCCCTCGATAGTCAATTCTACTTTTGTAATCTTGGGATTGTAGAACTTCTCGGTATTTCTTTTAAACGCATCGTAGGGGTCCTCAACAACGCCATTTGGAAGGTATTTTTCACCCAGAACAGTTCCATGATATAGCAGTGCATATGGCAAAGTTTAACTGGTTCTGTCAAAATTGCATTGGATTATGGAACCAATCATGCACCATTTTATCGCTAGTTGCCGTGACCCTGTATTTTTCGAAGATATCAGGGAATTTAGGAAAAAAATTAGCACTAGAGGCACTTAATAAAATCGACTGATTAGTAATGTACTTAAATGTTTCATATTTAAGTTATGATATAGTATCTTTGTATATTTAATATGTATGTTACACTCCCAGGAATAACAAATGGTCAGTCTATTGAACTGCTTCATACTATCGATAACTCGGTTGGTCAACTTGAAGTCGCTATCTGCGATGTAACATATTACCCCCGGTGGGCCAATATAAGTGCTGCGAGAGATAATAATAAGATAGTACTATTTGATGATAACACTCACATTGTTATATCTGATGGGTATTACAGCGTATGCTTGCTAAATGATGAAATTTTCAAGCCTTTTGGACATAGGCTCACACAAAATGAGTCGAAGGGGATGCTGATTTTAAACACTGGAGAAAAGGGTGTAACTCTTGCCCCGGGGATAGCAGAAACACTTGGACTTAGCAGAATAGGAATAATATTACTACCCAACCAAATACAGCATGGAGTTAAATTGCCCGATTTAGTTCCCTATAAAGAGTTGTGTATCCAACTTGATCAGATAAGTACGACCGATATTATTCAACTCGACAGTCCTTCAACTCTGCTGAGAGCTATTCCAGTCAAAGATGAAAAATACAATAGCGGTAGAATGGAATCTTTCTCAATATTACAATATAAAAAATTAAAGCGGGGTATTATTTCAGACCTCAAAATTTCTGTATTAGATGTAAAACATCAACCTGTTCATATAGGATACTTAAGTGTAACACTCCATATTATAAATAATGGTTGATTCATTAGGCCCTGGATCGCATAACTTTAGACAATGTCATACAATTGCGCTTTCCGATCTCGGAGACACAGAAGGATTCCGTAAACCCGGTATTGATGGCAAGTTATACGCTTTACACTTACAAGATAATGTATACATGCGGAAAGAAGTTACATTCACAGGTAATCTAAGTGATTTCGACGTTAGTAGACTCAATAAAAACACTCATACAATTTTACTTGCAACGATGATAATAAATGGACTATGATCAAAGCAAAAATTGAGTGGCTACTGAATATCGTCATTACCCCACCATATGTGATGATGGGTAAGGCAAATGATTTACCTAAGTTAATAAATAGTGTGATCGTACTCAGGGCTTATATCCCATCAAAACGAAAAAGTGTGTTAGTCTCTTCCTGCCAGAAAACCCAGGTCATATGTTATTGAGTCGTCCGGCATAAAAAAAAGTGAGTTTAAATTTGGTTACTGAATTCAATGACATAAAAGATAACTTGAAGGATATACCCGATCATTCTACAATTATTATTGAAGTTCTGTTTGGGGATGCATTGGAAGATGCCTTCGAGATATTACTAGGTCTATCAATTAAATGGCTCAAGCAACACGAGTGTCAACGTTGTAGTATTATTATTAATGGAGTAGCATCACCCGTTGCAACCCTTGAGGGGGTCCAAGTTGATAAAGGTGATAGCATTTCTCTTACTAAGATATTTATGTCATATAATATACATTTAATAAGGTTGATGTATACTCTCAAAACATTGAAGCAAGACCAATTAAAGACTATTATATGATATGATAATATACACTATGGGTTTGTATACAGCGCTCGATGAAGCATCTGAAAAGATGGATACTGTTGATGGATTTCGATTACATCAAATTAGCAACATATAACATTGAATAGAAAAGGAGAGGGAGTTGAGACTTGGATTGTATAAAAAGTATCGCAGAGCCGTGAATGCTCTTGACGGAGTTGACACTGCACTTGTAACGGCTGGCATTGGACTCGGTGTATCAACTATAATCACCCCGCCTTTCGTACTTGGCATGGAAATAGCTGCCGGAGTCTCAGGACTGGCAGGAATAGTGATCAAATTTATTTCTTGTAAGTTGCAAAAGAAAG
Organism: Haliotis cracherodii; assembly: GCF_022045235.1. Classification (NCBI taxonomy): domain Eukaryota; kingdom Metazoa; phylum Mollusca; class Gastropoda; order Lepetellida; family Haliotidae; genus Haliotis; species Haliotis cracherodii. The sequence continues at coordinate 40,965,851 of NW_027266264.1, forward strand.
CATTCAAACATAATATTCAGACACTCGCCGAAGCAAAGTTGAACAGCATTGAGGATCATATTTCAACAGCACTGGCTGATTGTAAGATATCCGAGAAGGAATTTCTTTAGTGTTGTCAGAACTCACCAAATACAATGCAATGAAGCAGGAGATTCGATCAAATTTCATAAGACCAGTGGTATTAGCGAAGACGAGTAAAAAAAGTTCATAGAACAAGGGAGGCAACAAGCGCGTCAATTATTCCGTGCCAGAACTGGTTGGAGATTAAAAATAGATTGCTTCCTATCGTTGGAACACATTTAAACGAATGCTTACATAAGTATATAATAATGGAGCCAATCAAATGGCGAGATATACCACAGGGTATATATTATATCAGTGATGTCTAACCAACCAAATACGGTCATCAATTGTTTCTTTCCAATTTCGAAAAAGAGTATATAGTCTGGTCATCTAGTAAAATGAATGAAGAACTGTTGAATATTACTTTGTTTAAAATAATGGTATGCGTATGAGTAAAAATAATAGAGAATATTTTCATTACAATTTAGTTTAATCTCATGACAATTGTTAAATAGCATCATCATTTTTGCATAAAAAATTCCATCTGTAGTAGCAGTATAGGTATATAAATCTGGCTCCAGTGGGGTTGCAGCAGAACCCCCATTACCTATACTAGTTGCTGTGTGACAACAAGTGGAGGTTGAACTGAGAGAAAGCTTGCTTAATGTTACAGAGCTATGGCATGAATGTTTAATGTATAAAATACTAAAGTATAAAACATAACTAATATTCTTACTAATAGTATATTCTTAATGTTTAATGTAAATATCATAATCAACTAATAAGATGGAATGGTAACAAGGTCATACAACCTTACAACTAACTTATAAATCTTAATTAATAGTTATCTACATATGTTTAAATACTTGAGCCTGTCACACTTGGATATTATGATGAGCATCATGTGGCTTTGACTCCTTTAATCTAACTTTGATTAGCGCCTTTTGATGAAACCTGGCAGTACCACCATGTTTTTACTCATGTCTCCTCGGATGGTTTTATTTGTCAATAAAGATTACCATTTACAATGGGATTAAAAGGCAAGTAAAGAATTGATTGAACAATTGGTTCAAGTTGCAGTGTACTTTTACAGTGATGTGAGATACTTTTGTCAGGAGAGATGCTCGATATTTTCCGGAGAATTGCTGCCTGCAATATGAAATACTGCAGGAATAAATACTTAGAGAGACTAAATACAATGAAATGAATAACAAAATGCATTCTTTGTGCACGTCCATTATTGTAGATATAACTTAGCATGTATACAAGATAATATTAAAATACACTATTGCTCAGGTTAAAGTTCAGCCTCTAAAACATTCATTCAAAACATCAACATTAATTGAAATATATGATTCAATGTAAATATGATAATTACTTCCTAGATGCTTATTTATAATGCCTAATCTTTGATTACTATTTAATCCTATTTGGAAGTCAAGATAAATTATAACCTAACCTTTTGTGGTGATCTACGCATACTCCTAATGCAGTGAAGGTGGCAATATGGAGTTGGTCAGAGAAGAAGGTAAAGTTTGAATTTGGCCAATCACAGGATAGCTTGGGATGTGATTGATGAATTGAGGGCTGGACAAAGAATGTAGTATAGCTTGGGATGTGATTGATAACTTAGGGCTGGACTTAGAATGATGGGATAAAAACACACCTCTGTTGAATATAGTTCAACATTAACAAAACTTGAAATAGATTTATTTACAAAAAAAACTAAAATACAAATATATACATCTGCTACAATACTTTTGCCAAAGCTAAAACAATTTCATTTCAAGTTTACTGTGTCACTTGTTCCTGCCTCTCCTTGACTGCATGTTATTTCATTGTGGGATGATGTTGTTTTAATGCTTTGTATTTTTGTGTGTGTTGTAGAATATAATCGTAACGAGCTTGTGTCTCAGGGAGCACTACCTGTGTTGGTGGATATGCTACATTCCCCAGATGAAGAGATCCAGTATACTTGTATTGCTGCACTCAGCAATGTTGCTGTCCATGAAAAACATCGAGCAATGATGGTAGCTATTGGCAATCATGATGTTATTCTGCGGCTGATCAGTTTGATGTACTCAAGACAAGAAAAGGTAGGAAGGATAGCTCATGACCACTCGCATTGAAAGTGTGAGTGGGTGTATGCAAGGCTACTTACATGCATTTTAAGCCCATTTCCCCAGAAAGTGCATGCATATATACCTCCACAGGTCATTGTGACCTGCAGGTATTACTACAACAGATTTATAATTTTTTATCTCATGAGTTTGGTGGCAGAATGAAGAGATGAAAATATTAGCACAATTTCTCCCATTACATTTCTCTTCACCAATGTAAAAAACAGTCAGTAACCAGATGCTAGATAAGGTTCTTAATAGCTTCCCAAGCACCATGCACTTCATTTTCGAGGTTGAACTTCACATCATGAAAATCTCTGTTTTGTACATTAGACCAAGTTCTGTTTATTCCTTTTCCACCCCAGCTTATCACTTCTGAGAAAACCCTTTTCCACCGCGTTGGAAATTGTTTTCTGTATTTTCATTTTAGTTTTTGACATTTTCGCTTTTGTTTTTGACATTTTCGTTTTGGTTTTTGACATTTCCATTTTAGTTTTTGACATTTTCGCTTCACATTTCAGCGACTCAATAGCTACTTGAAAGTACATTTTCCATGTTTTCAGTTGTTTTTATACATGATTTATCACATATTTGTATGACAGATCATGTTAATTTGCAAAAGGTTACGATAACAGTACGTGAAATATCAAAATATGGATAAACAGACTCCATGTCCCTTATGGGCCACCGTACACCCCAGCTTATAACTTCTGAGAGAACCCTTTTCCAACCCTGCTTATAACTTCTAAGAAAACCCTTTTCCACCCCTGCTTATAACTTCTGAGAAAACCCTTTTCCACCCTGGTTATAGCCTCTGAAGAAACCCTTTCTCCACCCTGCTTATAACTTCTGAGAGAACCCTTTTCCACCCCTGGTTATAGCCTCTGAAGAAACCCTTTCTCCACCCTGGTTACAACTTCTGAGAGAACCCTTTTCCACCCCTGCTTATAACTTCTGAGAGAACCCTTTTCCACCCCTGCTTATAACTTCTGAGAAAACCCTTTTCCAACCCTGGTTATAGCCTCTGAAGAAACCCTTTCTCCACCCTGCTTACAACTTCTGAGAGAACCCTTTTCCACCCCTGCTTATAACTTCTGAGAGAACCCTTTTCCACCCCTGCTTATAACTTCTGAGAAAACCCTTTTCCACCCCTGGTTATAGCCTCTGAAGAAACCCTTTCTCCACCCTGCTTATAACTTCTGAGAGAACCCTTTTCCACCCCTGGTTATAGCCTCTGAAGAAACCCTTTCTCCACCCTGGTAACAACTTCTGAGAGAACCCTTTTCCACCCCTGCTTATAACTTCTGAGAGAACCCTTTCCCACCCCTGCTTATAACTTCTGAGAAAACCCTTTTCTACCCCTGGTTATAGCCTCTGAAGAAACCCTTTCTCCACCCTGCTTACAACTTCTGAGAGAACCCTTTTCCACCCCTGCTTATAACTTCTGAGAGAACCCTTTTCCACCCCTGCTTATAACTTCTGAGAAAACCCTTTTCCACCCCTGGTTATAGCCTCTGAAGAAACCCTTTCTCCACCCTGCATATAACTTCTGAGAAAACCCTTTTTCACCCCCGATTATAACTTCTGAAAAAACCCTTTTCCACCCCTGCTTATAACTTCTGAGAAAACCCTTTTTCACCCCAGCTTATAACTTCTCAGAAAACCCTTTTCCACCCCTTGAAAACAGACAACAGAGAGTAATTATTCAGGGCAATAGATCTGGGTCAAAATCTATAATGGCAGGTGACTCTCAAGGGTCAATTTTAGGACCATTTGTATTCCTAGTGTACATTACATTACTACATTAATCATATAGTTGATGGTATTGATAGTAATATCCTTCTTTTTGCGGAGCAACAAGTCACGATAAGTTGTATGCTGAAACAAATTTCCTACCACAAGTCCTAAGACGCGCAGAACACAAAACTAACTCTTTTGTATAAAATGATCAATCACTTCACGCCTGAATATCTTTCTTGTCTTATGCCTCGAAATGTCTCTGCTAACTTCAAGACTTCAAGACTCTTTTATTCTGTAATAAAGGCCTCCAGCCCAGAGTACATGTGTATATAATCAAGTCACAACAAATTTTAAGTTACAAACAACAATTACAATCATTAAGAAGAGATCTACTATAATCATCAAGAGGAGGTGAAGCATTCGTAAACTGTATATAAAGTTGTCTCCCTTTAACCTATGAGATAAACCTGCCTTGCCTGCGTGCATTTAACAATATAAAGTGCTAAAGATTCTGACAAAGAATTATCTGTCATAACTTTCTCAAATTTGTCGAGAGTACAAAGATTACAAGTACAAAAACATGGCAAAAGCATATTTCTGAACTTGTTATACAAGTAACATGATGTAATAAAATGAACTTCATCCTCCACAACTGATACACTCAGATTATCAAAACAATATTTACATACTCTATCCTCTCTAGCAACACCTCCCCACCGCCCAATTTCAACAGCCAGTTTGTGGTTACCACATCTGAATCGACTAAGAAAAATTCTTAAATTTTTACTCTTCATATTGTGCAAATACCTTTCAGGCTCCAACACTGATTTGATAATGGAATAATTATAAAGCTTACTTGTTTCACTTATAGATAGTGCCCATGTTTGTTTCCAACAATCCTGCAACCTTTCCCTACAAATTCTAAGGAAATGGGTTATGTCACCAACACCCTGTTCAAACCAAACTAGACCAAATCCAAGTCTGTTCAACAGATATTTTATTCTAGTTGCCCATGTGGCTCTACCAGCCCCACCTAACTGATATAACATCAGATAGCAAGCCTTAGGATACCTATTTGTGGACATGTTTAATATTTTCAGCCAATACTTAATTGAATTGAACATGGTTGTTACATGTAATGGATACCGTCCTAGCTCCCCATACAAGACTGCTGCTGGAGTGTTTGAATTAACATGGAGAACTTTTCTAAGAAATTTGCAGTGCACATTTTCTATAACTTGGACACTTTCAAATCCCCAAACACATGATGCATAACATAAGACTGGAGAAACCATCCTATCAAATAGAAACAAGGACTCTTTAATGTTAAGCTTAGACTTTTTCAAGAATCCAAACAAAATAAACAGAGCTTTTTCTCCTTGTTGTGCCAGGGTACTTCTTGCCAAACTCCATGAGAGCTTAGGGGTGAAAAACATGCCAAGATACTTATAAGCGGATACTGCTTCCAGAGGAATACCATCATAATGCCACTTTTCCTTTTTTGTTACTATACCACCTCTTCGGAATACCATGACTTTCGTTTTCTCCAAATTAACCCTCATCCCATACTGATTGCAAAATCCTGCTAAACAATCTATCTGGTGCTGTAACCTTCTAACAGAATCTCCAGAATTAGCAATATCATCTGCAAACATTATCAAAGTGATGTTTTCAGCATACTCATTGACAAAAATACCCTTGCAATCATTAAACCTGTAATTATCTACTAGCTCATTCAAAAACAGGGTGAATAACAGTGGGCTTATCATACACCCTTGCCTGGTTCCTATTGTACACTCAAAGAACTCAGACAGTGAGGACTTGTTAACTAGAACACATGATTTTAGCTGACTATACAGAGATGAAATAACTGAAAAATTTACCTTTAACACCTTTTTGTAAAAGTACATATTTCAATAAATGGTGCTGGACGCCGTCGAATGCCTTCGAAAAGTCTATGAATAAACAATAGCAGCGCCCTTTTGACTTGGAGAGGTATTTCTGAATAACTGATTGTAATACAAATATATTGTCTATGGTGCTATATCCATTTCTGTAGCCAGCTTGTTCCTCATACAGCTTTTTTTTTCTTCACACCAGCCAACAAGTCTATTACTTAGTATTTTGGTAAAGGCCTTTCCAATTACTGATAACAAAGATATTCCCCTATAATTATTAGGATCTGTTTTTTCACCTTTTTTATGAATAGGAAATAATATTGCCTCTGTCCATTGTGATGGGTAAACTCCAACAGATAATATCTTGTTAAATAACCTGTGGATATATGGTAAAAGTATATGAGATACACTTTTTAAATGTTCATTTAAAATTCCATCTGGTCCTGGCACTTTGCCATAGGGGAGATCATTAATTACAGATCTAATTTCCTCCATAGTAATAGTCTTATCTAAAACTTGTACACCCTCAACATTGTCACAACAGGCTGTGTGATCTTCATTATCCCTGCAGATAAACTTATGTACATGTCAGGGTCAGTATCAAAGTTACTGTTGTTGAGCAGTGATGAAAAATGATCATACTATTCCTCTGGTGAAATTGCTTCACTGCCAGACCTCCCTTGCCTGTTGTAGCGTTTGATGAATTTCCATAAGTCCTGTGTGGTCACACCCGCATTATTTATCACCCGCATTACATCTGGTTTATCCGCCATGTGATATCTGGCTTTTTTTTGTTTACATGCATTCTTAAATTTATTTCTTGCTAAAAAGTAATTCTTGAAGTTAATGTTAGAACCAGATAATCTAAACTTGTAAAAACACTTATATTTTTCACCTTTGAGAATCTCACATTCCTGGTCCCACCACTTGGGCTGACTAGGGGAGCGCCCCTCGGACCCCTTATTTGATGTCATACCACTTAAAATAGCACATTTACAAATACTTTCAGACAAGTTGCTTACTGCCGTCATTATCATCCAGATTCTTTACAAATGTCATTTGCAGCTCGCTGTTGCATGTTCCATTTACAAGTTTGTCAACATATAGCTGGCTGGAGTTTGGTTTCCAATTTAGCTTATTCCATGACTTTAACTGCTGGCCTGTCTTATGTGGATTAACTTAAGGGATTAAATTAAGTCTCTGCTAACAGTAGCTAAAGATTGAGAAATAGTCAAAATTTACAGACTATAAGATATAGGACAAATTATTATTCATAATCATTTTTACCAGACACTCTTAAGTGTTGGAATTAATTGCCTCATGACATTATTAATGCAGAAACTGTTGGTGAATTTAAGAGAATTTTAAAACAGAATAAAAATATCAGTGTGTATATCGATCTAAATTTTGGAAGTAGATTTTGTCAGATGGTACATTCTCGCCTCAGACTTGGCTGTGGTGATCTAAATGCCCTTCGATATGAAAGAGACATTTCTGATAATGCAGCTTGTTCTTGTGAATACATGTATGAAAATGTATCACACTATTTCTTTTCCTGTCCCCTTTATAATGATGTAAGAAATGACTCATTCTTCTACTCTGAGGAAGTTGATCTCAACATTATATTGAATGGTAATGCTAATGTTACAAAAGCTACTAATCTAGATATCTTAAAATCAGTACATTCATACATACTTCCTTCCAAAAGGTTTAAACTAACGTGAGTCTATAAATCCCAAGTCTATATTAATTTTTCTACACATTACACCAAACTGTTTTCCATGACCACTTGCTCTTGTTAACATATTTAGTTTATCAGCATGTATTGTTTTGTACAATGCCTTCATGAATATAACTTGTACTGGAGAGGTATTAACATAAGCATTTTGGCTTGTTTACCGATCCAGATTCATTGAATAAAAATATGTTTAAATCACATGTCAGACATAGAAACGTCTACATTAGAGTACACTCATTTAAATTTGGCAGTGAAACAAAACTGAAAAGATGGAGTCTCAGCCAAACCCTGACAGGAAATGCTCAGCCCAATCTTGAAAACGATTCCTGATGCTCTGATTTGATGGTGCAGTGCTGTCCTTATCTTCTCTTTAGACTCCAATGATAAATGCTTTCCTACTACTATCATGGGCTCCCCGTCAAGGTCCAGGGTAGAATAGGTCTTCAGCAACCCAGGCTTGCTGTAAAAGGCGACTGTGCTTGACGTAAGAGGCGACTAACGGGATCGGGTGGTCAGGCTCGCTGACTTGGTTGATGCATGTCATCGTAATGAACATAAGGTTTGTAATAATGCTTAATGTTTAAAACTAAAATAACTGTCATTTGATATACATAAATAAAAAAGGTATTAAAAGAAAAGAGCATTGCAATGTTATAAATATTAAATCATAAATACATATGGTCACATGAACCAAAACATTCAGCAGTTATCTATATCTATATATCTTATGTCTAAGTACAGTGATCCCTCGCTACAACGCTACCTTCATGGTCCAAATAATTGATGAGCGTCATAGATGATCAGCGGTTTAACGAAGGTCGAATCGTAGCCGGTAGATGACCAGCAAAACAGTATACATGCTCTGCCACGATCTAAGTTGCACGTTTAAGAGTTTCGAAAAAGATTAGAAAAGAAGTTATTTATGATCCATAGTGTAAAAAAAGATTTATGGAGTATTAATATGCACTTTCAAAAAATAAAAACACATCGTATCCCTTCAGGTGAATAAACAGGAATAACAAGTTAGGTCAATAAAAGTATGAAAGTAGACATGATGATTTACCATTTAAAATTTATTTCCTGCTCTCAAAGGCATTGTTTTATATGCAGAGATAAGGATTACCATGTATTTTCTCGTAAACTAAGACGGAAATAGCAATCAGCTGTGCACACGTCTCCTCCCAATCTACCAGTAATTCAGTTAAAATGTACCCAGTGATACCACTTTAAAGAAATTTGATGCAATGGTCGGAAGAAATTGTATCTAAAATTATTATTTGATCAGGAATAATATATTCCAATAGCGTGTTATTTTAGTTGCAGCTTCCACCATATATACTTAATATTATAAGAACCATAAGCGTAGCACTTTGGTACAGATTGTATGCAATATATGTTTTGACGTATGGAACGATTTTGACCAGTCACCGTAGGGACTTCCCGCGCTACATGTATTTCGATTGCGAAAACGTTATGTTGACATTTAATTGTCAGACTGCCTCAAATATGTCATGGTACGGCATTTATGATATGTGTATCCATTCTCTTGAAACTAAAGTTCATTTCAAGGCGTCAATAGCGGTAATCTGACCATGGTTGCTGCTAATAATGGTGAGTTGTGCGATCTGCCGATCACTTTGCATACAATTTTGCCAAAATTGTGAACATTATTATAATCATTGAATGAAATTTTGAATATAATTAAAAAAATATATTGCAAACATTAGTCCAGATAAACAATGAACAATTTTTTTTATTACCAGATAATATAATATTAGGATTAAATTGCGTACTTCAGTTTTGTTGACTGGTATTTCCGGTGTTACCTGATCACGGTGATCAGCTGATAATGTTTTCTGAGATGGGGGAAAACAACAAAAGAGATGCGAATATCAATCCAAATGTCCCCGCTAGATCGTTGAAGGGTATTTTAATGTTGTTCGAGGACCCCTCTGATTCATTTGCAAGGGATACTGAGAAGTTCTACAACCCCAAGATTACAAAAATAGAATTGACTATCGAGGGTGTGCCTGATCAACTATATAGTCAAGGCATGCAAGCATATCAACAGTGGGATGAGATTAAAAAAATCCCTTCTATAAAACGAAGCCCAGAAGTTAATGCAGTTGTGAAAGATCTGTCTCTCGGGGATGTGTCGATGGCTGAATTCCTTACCATGAAGTATGCACTATGGCTTGACATGCAAACCACAGACGATGACAAACTACACGGCAGTGGGCGGAGAATAGAAAATGCTAGTGAGGGTGTTACTATACAGAAAACGAAGCTCGCCGAAACGGCTGGTAAATTAAACTTATATTTGTACGTGATTATGGACGTGCAACTTAATATACAGAATGGAAGATTCGTGCAAGCTATCTATTATTAATCTTTTACCTAAAGAACCACACTGAGCTATCATCTGCGGGCAAAGGGGTTGTGGAAAAACAGCTTTTATTCTAGATATTTTACAAAGTCATTATCAGGATGTTCTCACGCATATTATTATTCTGTGCACGACTATAAACGTTAATAAAACATACCTATCGAGAGATTGGGTAATGATTGATCCCTAGGTGTACAAAGTTGATCCGGTCGATCGTTTACAAGACTGTTTACAAGTATGTCACGAAAAATACAAAGGAGAATCAACCCTCTTTATAATAGACGATTGCAGTGCGAGTAAAGAACTAACCAAACAGAAAGATATGCTTTCATATTTAGCATTCTTCGGTCGGCATATGGAGCATAGCGTTTGGGTACTTACTCAAAAATACAACTCTGTCCTGAAAGATCTGAGAGCAGACCAAATGGGTAGCCTTGTTTCCTTGCAAAGACCGAGATTCATTTGAGGAATGTCTACGCGAAAATGATGTTATTTCTACCAAGCTCGAGCGAGATAAAGTCAGAAAACAGTCAGCGGAAACGAAACACTGTAAACTCGTATTAAAAACCAATCAACCAGCTGCTTATGCAATTGTTTAGCAAAAAAATAGCAACTGCTTAGCAAATATAGCAAAAATATAGCAAAAATAGCAACTGTTTAGCAAAAATATAGCAAATATAGCAACTGCTGAGGAAAAGTATAGCAAATAGCAAAAATATAGCGAAAAATAGCAAATATAGCAAAAATAAGATAAATTGAACATTAGCGGTTATATTGTAATAATGTGGTTTGAAATCCTCATTCTTTCGCAACAGTTTATTATTTCAGGCTGTATTGGATATGTCATATTTTATTATGTTAAACTTGAATATCTCCTTAGGTATTACATTATGGGATGAACTTATCGAACAAATGCTCAAAGAACCTGATCAACATGCTGAAGTAGTTCCAGATAAATCTTTAGGTAAACATAGAGAAAGACTCGCGGCTTTGGTAGCCTGTGGAAAATGTCCCCAATATTTTTGGGAAAATTATACCACTGAAAAAATTGATAACATGACCGATGAAGAAATTAATAACTGTACGCGCGTTACGAGTCTAGACTGGGAGCTACCATGACTAAAACAATAGGGTCGGCTATGTTACAACTATACACAGTCATAGCTAGTACGTTTCTTCCTATCCCGTCAGAACGTCACATGTATTTATGCGAATCTCTCGAGAAAGACCCTTTCATCGAACACGCTATATGTGCAGTAAGCTGTGAGTTTTATCATAGATACGGAATGTTCTTAGCGCCGGAGACCACCACCTTTATAATGGCTAGGTATTGTCAATTTAAACATACGTGCCCACTTGCTAATAAGTGACATGACAAGTGATAGTGGAGATGCACCAACAAGTACAAACCCCGACTGCACAACAAGTGAACGAGGAAACACAAGCGATTGCACCAGGGATTGTGGAAACACAATCATCACTAGTGAACGAGGAAATACCAGCGATTGCACAACAACAAGCCAGAGTGACTAAGAATCCTCGAAAAGTCGCAGCTGGTAGGAAGGGTGGGCTAGGGAGGAAGGCAAAACTAATACATAATTCAAATACTGAACATAGTCGTCCAATTAAAACTTGGGTTCCCTATGTACTTGGGGTTGTTGCTATAGTGGCGTTATGGTTGTTTTATATGACCGGAGAAGAGAAAACGTCACCCCTGATTGTACAATCACAACAACAAGTTCAATTAGAGTTAAGCCCTCATATACCGGTAATGTTAAATTAGCAATGACTACTCCAGTTACAGACGGTAAAATGTTTATGTAAGAAACACAGCGCTGATAGGGTCAGGAACCAGATTATTTACACTAAGAAGAGAGATTACATCAACGAGAGGAATAGGTTGGGGAGAATACGTATTTAGATATATGAAAAACACCCATTTAGAGATTCGACTCATTTTGCATATACCATTAAACCACAATGTTTTTTGTGAGAGAGTTGAAGGCTGTGGCAAATCAACGTGGTCTACATGGTCTCGAATGAGAAAAGCTGAATTGATTGATTTACTCAGTTTGGAATACAACAAACCCCAGACTGTTTGAGAACTCAAAGCTCAAGCGAAAAAAAGTGGGCTGAGAGGTTATTCTCGAATGAGAAAAGCTGAATTGATCGATTTAATGAATGTTAATAATTGTAAATCAGTTGATGTTGATAAACCCACTGTTGTTGATAATAATGAGTTAAAATTTGTACCCACAGCCGGCATTGGTAAATATCTAAGAGGTTGCAAGATGGATATTAATTCCAACATGGATGTTAATGATGTTAAGCCCATCGTATCGAGCAAAATTAACGAGGAGTTAGATGATTTAAATAGTATAAAATACCAGCTGACGGTTAGAATGTCATTGAGTATAAGTAACACAGAAGATAGCGCTGAATATACCAAACCTTATTTCCTGAGCAATCAAGAAGTTATGTATCATTAGATACATCAATTCAGATGACACAAGAAACTTTAGAATGCTGGACTACCGGTAATAGAGGTTCGGGTTGGGGTGTGGTTAAAATAGATTATATAATGGATAGTTTATATTTAGATATAGCCAATATATGCTTTTCAAAGGTGCATCTTATATAGATTTACCCCTGTATTGTAAAAAGAAAAAAGCCATAATTAATGTAAAAAATAAAAGCGATGACTATTTAAGAATGATGATAAGATCTACATTGTTCCCCGCAGATTCTAAAATTGCAAAAACACCTTCTAGCTATCCCCAAAACGACGGACTCAACTTTGATGGTATAGACAAACCTACACCAATCTCGCAAATTGATAAGGCGGAAAAGCAAAATAATTTAGCTATCAATGTTTTCGGACATTCTTCTAAAGGAATTTTTGTACACAGGATAAGCTCCGCCCCAGAACATATTCCCAGAATCAATTAATTTCTGATCGAAAAAGATGGTAAATATCCTTATACATGGATAAAGAGTTTAAGCAGGCTATTATACGATCAAACAACCCATCAGGAAAAGAAATATTTCCGTGAAAGATGCCTGCATGGGTACAGCAGACAAGATCTATTAGAAGCGCATAAAGAAGACTGCAGAGGTGTTGGACAGACTGCTATCAAGATCGATATGCCTAAAGAGGGAAAAAGTATATTAAAATTTGAACATTATTGTAATCAAATGCCAGTACCATATGTAATTTACGCTGACTTCGAAGCACTTATCAAACCTATAGAAAATACAGAACACAATACTGATTGTAGTTGTACATACAAAACTCAAGAATATATTCCTTGTGGGTTTGGATATATAGTTGTAAGGTATGATGGGAAAACAGACACGCCAGTGATTTACAGAGGTCCCAATGCAGCGGGAAAGTTCCTAGAATATCTACAAAATGTAGAGACAATAATCAGGGAAAATGTATCGCGTAAGAAACCCATGTGTATGACGAGGGATGATTGGAGGGCCTATAAGAAGTCAACAAGTTGTCATGTTTGTAATAAACCCCTGAATGGGGATTCCGTCAGATCATTGCCATGTCACGGGTTATTATCGGGGAGTCGCACATAACGAGTGTAACTTGAAACTAAAAATGAATTTTCAAACAATACCCATCACTGTTGTGTTTCACAACCTTAGAGGATATGATTCTCATCTCATCATGCAAGCTATCTCAAAGACTGACGGCGGCTTAATGTGCATTCCTAATAATATGGAAAAATACATATCATTCTTGTTGAATAAAACTATACATTATACGGACAAGGATGGGAAAGTCAGAATAAAGCAAAGTAATGGGCTTAGATTCATAGACTCCGTACAGTTTCTGTTATCTTCCCTGGACAATTTAGCTAATGCGAACAATCCTGATGACTTTGCAATAACAAATCAATATACTGATTGGTTAACACAGCCTTTGTTGCTGAAAAAAGGTGTATATCCTTACGAATATGGATGATTGGTCTAGGTTCGTTGAAACTAAATTACCACCCCTTGAATCATTCTATAGTAACTTAACAGAATCTAAAATAACCGATGCCGATTATGAACATGCTCTGACGGTCTGGGATAAATTAGGTTGTAAGAATTTAGGTGATTATCACGATCTGTACTTAAAAACCGATGTACTGTAACTCGCCGATATACGAGGGCTGGCTGAAAAGTTCTAAGCCTAACTGTGAAAGACCCGTACCAAGTTGATGGTTTTCATTTATTTCTCCACATAGTCCCCTTCCAGGTTTACACACTTTTGCCAGCGATGCTGCAAGGAGTGGCTGCTGGTCAAGAAGAAATTTTCTTCAGCCACCCTGAAAAAGTCATTCACAGCGGAAATGACGTCATCATTACTAGGAAAATGGTGACCGGCTAGTTCCTTTTTCATTTTGGGAAACAGGTGGAAGTCTGACGGGGCCAAATCGGGTGAATAAGGGGGATGGTCAATGAGTTCGAAGCCACAATCATGGATCGATGACATGGCAACCACCGATTTGTGAACAGGAGCATTGTCTTGGTGGAACAGGACTCCTTTAGAGAGCATTCCCCATCGCTTAGCTTTGATAGCTTCACGCAACTGTCTCAGTAGGTCAGCATAATATCTTCCATTGATAGTCTGGCCTTTTTCAAGATAGTCAATCAGCAGAATACCCTTGGAATCTCAAAAGACTGAAGCCATCACCTTTCCAGAAGGAACCGACTTGGCTTTGTGGGGGGCTGGTGATTCCGGATGCTTCCATTGTTTAGACTGAATTTTGGGTTCTGGTTGAAAGTGATGAATCCAGGTCTCATCCATGGTTACAAATCGGGCCAAAAATTCATCGGGGTCTGCTTCAAAACGGCATAAATTGTCACGGGACATCAGGAATCTGACACCTTTCTGATCCGCTGTCAAGAGCTTTGGCACCCATCTTGCAGAAACTTTTGTCATTCCCAACTCGTTAGTGATAATGTGCTCAACCCTCTCATGAGAGATGCCCACAACACTGGCAATATGCCAAGTGGTCAATCGTCGATCAGCCATCACCATGTCATGCACCCGGGTAATGTTTTCCGGAATGGTTGTTGTTGAAGGCCTTCCTGGACGTGGGTCATCGTCAAGGCTCTCCCTGCCACGCTTGAATTCCGCAGCCCACTTCTTTACAGTGGAAAAGGAAGGGGCATCATCCCATAAAGTGGAGACCATGTCAGCATGTATCTGTGTTGGAGTTAGCCCTTTCAGTTGCAGGTACTTGATGACTGCTCTATAGCCAGTTTTGTCCATTTCTAGTAGATGTTCTGGTACAAAGACAATAATAACACTACAATTGCAGTTCTTATGTCTATGATTCATTAAATGATTGTACTTGTTGGTGGCAAAAGTTTGTTTTTTAATCCAATTGAGATATCCTACTTAGCCTTAGAACTTTTTTAAAAAGACATGTTTAAAACAATACGGCTTGGATCCGGCATGGTACTAGTCCAGTCCCAGACTATCGTGGGATGCATTGTTGAAGAAGACCGATGTAGAACTAAAATTACTCACCGATTTGCACTTGTTTATTGAGAAAGGATTAAGAGGTATATTGATGGCGGCGAAAAGGTATTCTAAGTCTAATAATAAAATAGTGGAAGGATATGATCCAAGTAAACCCAATATGCACATATTAAACCTCGATGCCAACAATTTGTACAGATGGGCTATGAGTCAGCCTTTACCCATGGGTGGTTTTGAGTGAGTCGATATTTATAATATTGATGTGAATGATATCCCCACAGATTACGATAAAGGGTACATACATGTACTAGAAGTTGACTTGGAATATCCAAATTCATTGCACAAAGACCATAACAGTTATCCGCTAGCTCCCGAAAGATTAATGGTTAATAAAGATTGGATGTCGGAATATCAACGCTCCTTGATGGGTAATAGTAGGTAAGCTAACGTAGAAAAACTCTTACCAAATTTGAATTATAGGACAAAATATATAGTTCACTACAGAAATCTCCAGTCATATCTATCGTTAGGCATGAAACTAAAGAAAATACACAGAGTTCTAAAGTTTGATCAGGACCTTGGATGGAGCCCTATATAAGGCTGAACACAGATTTAAGAAAGATGGCTACCAGCGATTTTGAAAAGAACCTATTTAAGCTCATGAATAACTCAGTATTTGGTAAAACTATGGAGAATCTAAGGAAGCGTGTTGATGTTAAATTGGTCAGATCTAATGAGGAAGAAAGACTCAGGAAACTTATAGCCAGTCCGGCTTTTAACAGAAGCAAGATATTTGATAACGCCTTAGCCGCACTACATATGCAGAAGAGTAATATAAAATTCAACAGACCAGTGTACGTTGGTATGAGTATTCTTGACTTGTCAAAACACTTAATGTATGACTTTTATTACAACGAACTTAAGAAGCAATACGGCGATAGATGCGAGGTGTTATATACCGACACAGATTCTTTGTTGATGGAAATACAAACCGAGGATGTGTAGTCGTCGGACTACAACTTACCAACGCCTCTTTGCTGAGTTGAAGGTCCACATCCAACAACTACTGAACCAACCATTCAACCCAGAGACACTCCAGGTGGACTTTGAAGTTGCTGCCATTAGAGCCCTCCGGACAGAGTTTCAAGGTTCAGACATCAAGGGGTGTTTCTTCCACTTTACCCAGGCGATTTGGCGGAAAACACAGGAGCTTGGTCTTGCTGTTGGATACAGAGATAACCCCCTTGTGGAACAGTGGATCTGACGAGCTGCTGCCTTGCCTCTGCTGCCTCTTCAAAAGGTTCAGGATGCATGGATTGACTCCATGAACCAGTCCCCTGATGTACCGAATGCTGACGAATTCAACGACTACATAGTCACAAACTGGGTGGATTATGAAGCCAGATTCCCTCTTTTGCTGTGGAACCATCACCAGACATTCGGCCCAAGGACCAACAACAACCGGGAGGGTTTCCATAGTCGCCTCAGTGCATCACTGATACATCGTCATCCTAATCTCTACAGGTTCATCAAGATCATCAAGAAGATTGAGAAATCTGAGAAGACCAAGCTATCTCAGTTAGACCTAGGTGCAGCTCTACCAGCAAGAAAGCGTGTGTACAAGGAGATTGACAATCGACTTTCCAGATTGAAGGATCAGGGTGTCAAGACACCACTCCAGTTCTTGGATGCTGTTGGCAAACTTCTGAAGATGGACTAAGGTTGTGTCAGTGTGACAACCTCGATGTGAACTGTGATGTGAACTGTGATATTAACTTTAACTGAACTCTAAGTGGCGAATATGTTAAAACAATGGATTTAAGGGATGGATGAATTAAAATGTTGAATGAAATAAAGTTAAAGAGGGTATCAAGCATCTTGAGTCATTTCTTTTGTCTATAATAAGACAAGTCCATTTTCATGATAGGGGTTAATTACCCGATTAACATGTGCAACCAGGTATGACATTGTTGTTTTAAGGTGTCTCACAACTGGTCTGTCTTACTAATGGGAGGAGACCGGGACCCCTAATGCGGAGTATGTCTGATTAAGACCTAAGATGTATTCTACAAAGAAGTCTGATAATGGGAGATAAGAAAAGCTAAGGGTGTTAAGAAGTATGTGGTAAAAAAGCATATAAAAAACGAACAGTATAAAGAAGCATTATTCTATGGTAGAACATTCAAACACAAGATAAACGCTTTAAGAAGTGTCAATCACAGGATATATGGATTAAGAATGAACAATACATCATTATCCCCCTTAGATACAAAGAGATGGATTGATAAGGATGGTGTAACTACCTATGCTTATGGTTACTTATAGCGATAATACTGTATTGTCGGGAATTATCATGGAACTGTTCTAGGTGAACAATACCTTCCAAATGACGTGCTGGTTTTCTTGGGGAATTAGTCAGCAAAGAGCCAGAGTCACAGGAGACTAATCACAATTTTATTTACAAGAACAATTAACAATTTACAATATACTTAAAAAATAACTGAGGGTGCCACAGAGAGTCGGTACACACTCTGGGCTGTGGGAGAGAGGTCTGCTTGGTAAGAGAGTCAAACCCCTTCTCTGCTAGAACTTGGCTACAGTATGTATTTAATGAAAGTTTGAACAATAGAAAGGAATGTGATTGGTTGATACACGATTGGTTGTGTCCTATGCTAAATGGATGGCTGGACAGAGGGGAATACTAAATCCTGTTAATCCTGTTGGACTGGCACTAATCTTGTTGACATATTTACTGGATGCTTTGAAAGAGATTAGGGCGTCACTATAGATGAGCTTGTATGGGGGCTAATCCTTAATGCACTATAGACGAGCTTGTATGGGGGCTAATCCTTAATGAGTCTTAATTGAAGTAATGTTATTCTAATATACCCCGGTAGGTGATGACAGATATACTTAAATAAATATCCTTTGTCTGGGAGATGGGATCTTGATACCTTAGGCTAGCATTTATCTAAAAGCTTCTAATCTATTAAACTATGTAGACGTAACACTGTCGTATTGAATAGTATGTCTAGATGCGCTCCCATTACCTTAGGCTAGCATCTATCTAAAAAGCTATAACTGAAACTACTGATATTTTATATATACATTTTACCTGATGATAAATATTACTTGCTAAACTATAATTATATGAAATGATGTATAAATATTACACCATGATAACTCATAAAAGCACTTGATGTGGATCTAATTATTATAGGATAACTTAGTATAAATGTTATCCCATGATAGAACTATGAGCAACTCTTCTCGTACAAATGCCCTGCCCGGTCCATCTTTAAGATAATAAAGAATAGGCTCTCCTTCTTTCATAACCAACCGACTGATGTTATATATCTTAAGGGACCAAATCGGATCGGTTGCGCGACGTAGGCCTCCTTCGAGTTCACCGGGCTGGTATAAATATCTTACGCTTACTCTATCCGGAAGTTTTTGTTCTTTGCCTCTCCTCGGTGCTGAAGATTCGGAAGTCACAGATTTCATTTTAATGGCATCGGATGGTTTCTTCCCGATTAATCTGGTTACTTCATTATTCAGCGCTGATACAACAGCAGATAATCGTGTCACCCATTCGGTTGATCTTAATCGATCCAATTTCATTTCAGTCCCATACTGATAGCCAAACAAAAGTTCCGCTAATGTCCGGTTAAATCTTTCAATGATAGCTTGACTACGGTGGGCCTCTTTTTCACCACGCCTGATTTCGACATCGTGCTTTGTTAACAATTTAGTTACTGATCCCATAAACTCGCGACCAGGATCTACTTGAAATAACTTTGTCCATTTTAGTGGTCCACGTTTATATATGCGGCTCAGTGCATTAGCTACTTCTGTTGAATCTTTCGAGGTTAATGTCTCAGCCAGCCACATCCACTACGGTTAAAGCGTATTTATACGTTTTGCGTCTTACCTTATCGTGGGGAAGAAACAAGAGGTCAGCCTGATGAACTTCATTCATTGTAAAAATATCAAACTTCTTCCTCGGGATATACGCGGTGCCGGTAAGTATATTTGCCACATCGCTTGTTTCTTTAACCAATCCTTGGCCACATCATTAGATACCTTAGCCACAGTGGCTAATTTTTTTATTGACTCCTATACCTTTTCAATATCCTTGTGGGCTATAGTAATTTTTATCCATTATTAATTAATAATGATGTTTTTTTTAATACGAATCATGACAATTTCTAAATCGCATCATCATTTTTGCATAAAAAATTCCATCTGTAGTAGCAGTATAGGTATATAAATCTGGCTCCAGTGGGTTGCGGCAGAACCCCCTTTACCTATACTACTAGAGGAGTGGGATAGACTCCTTAAATTCCCATTGGGAGACTCATACGCAGTATGCCTCGTCTGGTGAATGAATGTTTGACAAATCATTGTGGTATTGCCCACTACTGAACCGAAAATGTCAAATTTGAAATATCCCATCTAACCCCGATCATCATTCAAGATTGTTGGTGGTCATGACCTCTACTGTCATACTACATACACTATTGGTTGTAACGTGTTCCAAATTCATTCAATTTTATCATACAATTAGCAAATATCTCTTACTATCTTGGAAAGTAATATCTGAGTATCCCCTACGTTTTTCTAAGAGTACCAAGGTGAGCTTACGCCATACCATGGCATATACGTCGTCCGACTGTCGTCCTTACCTCAACAATTTTTTCAAATGACTTCTTCTTCCGAACCACTAATTGGAAATTTAACGAAATTTGACTGACAGCAACCCTAGGTAGTGGTAATTAAAAATTGTACAAATGGTACAGCTGACCCCTCGGGGACTGAGGGCGGGGGCCAAATAGGGGTAATTTGGCGATATTGCTTTAAACAATTTCTTCTCTTGAACTAAGAGATAAATATCAACCATATTTGGTTGGAAGCATTCTCCAGTGGTGAGGATTCAAAATTGTACAAATGGTGGGGCTGACCCCCCAAGGGGCTGAGGGGCGGGCTCAAATATGGGTAATATGGGTAATTTGGCTATATTGCTTTAAACGACTTCCATCTTTGGAACTAAGAGACAGATATCCACCATATTTGGTTGGAAGCAGTCTCCAGTCTCCATATGGGTAATATGGGTAATTTGGCTATATTGCTTTAAACGACTTCATCTTTGGAACTAAGAGACAGATATCCACCATATTTGGTTGGAAGCAGTCTCCAATGGTGGGAATTCAAATTGGAGAAATGGAGGGGCTGACCCCCCCCCACCACCCAAAAAAAAAAAACCAATGCGGGAAAACAATGTGGTTTTCTCTTCGTCAGCCTTAATAGACAACCATACTACTGCTATAACAACAACACCTAGTGCATAGGGAGCCCAAGTTTTAATCCGTTGTGTGACGTTTCTGCATTCACTTGTGTCGTTTCTGCATTCACTTGTGACGTTTCTGCATTCACTTGTGGCGTCTCCACATTCGCTTGTGGGATTTCCGTCTCCATTCTTATTAGGTGGGCACATATGTTTAAATTGACAATACTTACCCATCATTAAAGTGGTGGTTAATGGTGCTAAGAACATTCCATATCTATGGTAAAACTCACAGCTAACTGCGCTTAAGCTTTTCTCGAGAGATTCGCATAGATACAGACGATTTTCTGGCGGGATAGGAAGAAACGTACTAGCTACAGCTGTGTATAGTTGTACCAGAGCCGAACCTATTGTTTAAGTCATGGTAGCTCCCAGTCTAGACTCATAACGCGCATATAGTTTTTTAATTTCTTCATCGGTCATGTTATCAATTATTTTAGTGGTATAATTGTCCCCCAAGTATTGGGAACATGTTCCACCAGCTACCAAAGCCGCGAGTCTTTCTCTATGTTTTTCTGTAACTACAGGTTAAGCAATTACATAAGCAGCTGGTTGGTCAAATTTTAATAAGAGTTTAGAGTGCTTCGTTTCGACTAACAGTTTTCTGACTTAATCTCGCTTGAGCTTGGTAGAAATAACATAATTTTTGCATAGACATTCCTCAAATGAATCTCAGTCTTTACTATGAAACTGGGCAATACATTTGGTCCGCTTTCTGAGATCTTTCAGGACAGAGTTGTTTTTTTTTAGTAAGTACCCAAATTCTATGCTCCATATGTCGTCCGGAGAATGCTAAATATGAATGCATATCTTTCTTTTTGGTAAGTTCTTTACTCCATTACAGTCGTCTATTATGAAAAGGGTTGATTCTCCTTTGAATGTTTCGTGGCATACTCGTAAACAGATCACCCGGATCAACTGTGCATCCTTGGATCTTTCATTACCCAATCTCTTGATAGGTAAGTTTTATAAATGTTTATAGTGTGGCACAGAATAATAATATGGGTGAAAAAATTGTGATAAAGACTTTGTAAAATATCTAGAATAAAAGCTGTTTCTCCACACCCAGTTTGCCTGCAGACAAAAGCGCAGTGCAGTTTTTTAGGTAAAAGATTATTAATAGATTGCCTGCACGAATCTTCCATTTTGTATATTAAGTAATCACATTCAAATATAAGTTTAATTTACCAGCCGTTTCATCCTTCTTCGTTATCTGTATAGTAACGCCCAGACGAGCATTTTCTATTCTCTGACCACTACCGTGTATTTGGTCATCATCTGTGGTTCGCATGTCGAGCCATAGCGCATACCTTGTGGTAAGGAATTCAGCGGGCGATACATCCCCAAGAGCTAGATCTTTTGCAACCGCGTTAACTTCTGGGCTTCGTCTGATAGAAGGGAGTTTTCTAATCTCATCCCACTGTTGATATGCTCGTCTGCCTTGACTACCGGTATATGGTTGATTAGGCATGCCCTCGATAGTCAATTCTACTTTTGTAATCTTGGGGTTATAGAACGCCTCTGTATCTCTGGAAAATGTTCAGAAGGGTCCTCCAACAACATTAAAATACCCTTCAATGATCTAGCGGGCACGTTTAGATTGATATTCCATGTTGTGTCACCTTTGTCCCTGGAAATCTTTCGGTGCTGAAGAAGGCGGTCTTACAAAATAGCTAAACTTCCTGTGTACTGGTTGCGAATTTGTGTGGCTATCATGTCATACTCTAGTGAGATATTATCAATGGAATAGCTAGCTTCGTCAGAGGTTTTGATTACCGTATTCGACGTAATAAGCGCCCCACTCTAATAAGCATCCACAGCCGTATTTGCTAATATATTGGCTAGTGAACAATCCCAATTAGCACCCCTTCCGATTGATCAATGTTTACAAGACTTATTAATTCGTGTACAATACGCACTCATGTGTTATATGCACCCTAAATTATGGGCAATTAAATTCTAGAAAAATATATCTGTCGTACATAAACATTTCAGGCTGTCAGCATAAACCATGAAATGTATCTTTCAACTCTGTTTTTTTCACCAAAATAATATTCTAATAAGAGCACCCTATTTCTAATTTTGAGAGCGCCTTGGGCGCTTATTACGTCGACTACGGTACTCTGTGGTAGTCATTAAAAGTGAGATCATATTCTAACCTATCACCTAGTTATGCTTGATAGACTATCTAGTAATTCAAAGCCAAGTGGAATATAGAATCGGTTACCTAATACTTCAGCAACAGCATTATCTCCTACGATGGTATTATCACCACTAGCAGAACCTACACACAGTCTCATTTCTATTACCAATACCTTGATACTGTAAGTTTTCCCGTTCTTTCGCTTTTCTCCAGAGATCCATGTAACAGAAGTATACATCGCTGTCGTCAATACTCAAAACCTCATTACCACCAACTTTAATCGTGATATTTTTTTGCAATTGCATGGCCTATGTTCTGAACAAGCTCCCTGTTAACGTCAGTAGAAGTCAAACTAATTGTAAATGATAGTCGGGCTGTTCCTGGAACTGACACATCATGAGCACCGAGATTAGGAAAGCAAATTACCAGAAATGTTTGATTCTGATCAATGGTACTTGGGTTATTAGTTACAGACTGGCAAATTACTTTGACTCATAATGGATTCTGAAGTCTACTTTGTGGATTTAACTTGCGCCCATATTGTGAAGACATTCTTTATATTGAAATCATATTTCCTTATGTTAAATGCAAAAATTGGTGATATCAATCCAGATAACCAAACTGATACTCATACAGTAGAAGGGGGGACTGATGAAACCAGCTTTATGAATCTTAATGGGGTTTTGTAATCAACTGTTGCAATTACCAGTATTTTTACCGCATTGGGTTTGATTATATCAACTTTGGCTCTCGCGTTAACTGGAGGTGGTGCTACAGGTGATAAGGATGGCGTAAAAGAGTAGATAAAAAAGCATTTAAAGGCATAAGGAGGAGCTCCAGGAAAGCAGCGTCTGCACTTCCTGGTATAATAAGGAGTATTGTATCCTGGCTCTTGCATTTATTAGCTAAGACCACTACTTGGCTTAGTCAAAACTTATGGGCACTGATTGTAGCAATTGCTGGGCTGTTGTATGTAGCCGCTAAAGACTATTTATCCAAGTCATGAGTAAACCCACTGTGACACCACCTACTATAAGCGCTGTTTTTTTCATCGATATGTTGTTGATTTTTGGCCACAATATGTGGCTTTACAACTTGTGGCTGTTTCACTTCTGTTTTTGGTTTAATTACACTAGATGACTGTGGTTTTACTTTTCCTGTTTCGCCTGTAATTGTTTGTGTTATTAATACAGTGTTAATATCTGAATTTATACCTGTTTTTTTTGTTGATCGGAAGCAATAACAATTTTATTGTTATAGCCTACAACTTTACCAATCTTAAGTTCCATATTACTCAGGGATATAGTCCTGCCCCAAAAATAGTCTACTTTAGATTGAGCGTACTGTAGTGCATCTTGATGCATCAAGCATCAAGTGCTGTCCCAGAACCAATTATTCCTGTTTGTGTTTGCGACTGTGCACCAAGGATTGCCCATACATAAGTTCTTATGGATTCATTAACTCTAGTTAGTAAAATTATTTTCTGTTTTGTCATTAAGAAATTCATTCCAAGCGTTTGTGGTATCGTTTTGTTGCACAAACTTTGTAACAATATAAGCTAAACCACTCTTAAAGCTCATAACATCTCTCAAATTGTTACTTGAAAGTTCCCAGCCATGATAAGGATTATGCATTCTTACAAAAAGATTGGTTTTCTGTAACAACTTAAATGGATTAAATGGTATCATTTTCTTTTTTAACAGTTTTTTTGTGTCATTTTACGGAATACCTAGACCATGGTAAAGTCCTTTACTGCTCCAATCTTTAGTAGTAGTATCATGGAACTGTTCTGGGTGAACAATACCTTCCAAATGGCGTGCTGGTTTTCTTGGGGAATTAGTCAGCAAAGAGCCGGAGTCACAGGAGACTAATCACAATTTTATTTACAAGAACAATTAACAATGAGCAAGTTACAATATCTTAGAAAAATAGTCGGTACAACCCTCTGGGCTGTGGGAGAGATGTCTGCTTGGTTAGAGTGACAAACTCCTTCTCTGCCCTAACAAGACTGACTGACTGATATAGAAGATTTAACGTGCGCTTTCCGACTGTAGCGTATTTCGCACACGGGCCTGGCCAGACCATTTAGTGTATTCCGAAAAGGGTGAAAGTGGTGTGTGCAACCCAAGAGGGGGCTTTTAGGGGTTGCTTATATTGAATTTTTGGAATTTTTAAATTTGGAATAAATGCTGAGGTAGGTGGAGGAGGGAACTAAGGGAGCCGGGTGAGGTGGGTGTTTGTATGTTTATTGGATTTTGGATTGGTACATTAATTAGTTTTTAGATGCGCTTAATTAGGTCTGTTTTGATTAGGAATACACCTAGGGCCTTGACGTTTTCTAGTTTATTTTGAGGGTTTAGTATTTCATCTAGAGTAGGAACCTTATTTAGATTGAGGGTGGTTTGTAGTGTGGTTCTGTGTGTTTGGTAGTGGGTGCAGTGGATGAGTGCGTGTTCTGTTGTTTTGGGTTGTTTGCAGTGGGGGCAGTTGCCTGTGGTGTGCCTTTAAGTTTTTTTAGGTGGTTATTTAGGTTGGTGTGTCCTGTTTGGAGTTTTGTAATTAATCTGTCAATTTTTTTTGAGGGGTGTAGGATTTTAGGTTTGGCTAGTGGTTTTCTGAGCACTTTTTTGATTTGGCTATTTGAGTTTTGATATTGATTATGCCATTTTTTGGTTATTTTTGGTTTGTTTACACTTTTAATTTCTGATTTTGAGATGGGTAGGTTTAGGCTTATTTCTGGTATTTTGAGAGATAATTTAGCTGCTATATCGGCGCTTTCGTTGCCGTAAATTCCTACGTGGGCGGGGATCCACAAGAAGGTTATTTGTTTGCCTGCTTTTGTTAGGTCGTTGGAGCTTTTAAGTATTTGGTTTATTAATTTAGGTCGTTTTTTGGTATTTTTGTTTTGGAGGGCTTGTAGTCCACTAAGGGAATCGGTGAGAATTAGGATTTTATTGTTGTTTTTAGATTGTTTGTTATGCAGGGCTGAGGCCATGCCCATAAGTTCGGCCGTGAATATAGATTGGTTGTTAGGGTGTCGGTAAGAATGTGTGGATATAACTGGTTGTGTGGTATGGACTCCGAAGCCTTTGCGGTTGGAGATCGGGTCTGAAGATCCATCAGTGTATATGTGACACCAATTTGGCCAATTTTCGTGTATATATGCAAGTGTGGTGGTTTTAGCTATGTTTGGGTCGGTTTGTTTATTTATTTGGTTTGCTAGCGTTGTGTCTATTTTGGGTATTTTGAGTTTAGGGGTGAAGATATTTGATTGTTTGCAGTAATGTTTAAGATTTTGAGTTTGGTGTTCATTGAGGTAGTTAGTTATTCTTTGGGATATTGGGGTGAGTAAGGGGTGTTTGCAAACTAGTGCTTGGTTTCTTGGGCTAATGTTTTGGTTAATTAAGTTTTGGACGAGAGGGTTTGTTTGGGATGCAGCCCAGAAATTAAGGCTTAGATGTTCCCTGCGTAGATTTAGTGGCATTTCCCCTGTAAGTGCCTGAAGTGAGGTGTAGGAGGTGCCATGTTGTGTGCGTGTAATTAGTTTAAGGGCTTGGTATTGTATTGAGTCAAGTTTTTTAGATAGAGAGTTGTTTAGGGTATTGTATATGGAGCAGCCGTAGTCTAGTTTTGATCTAATTAGTGCTGTATAGAGTGAGAGGAGGGTATCTTTGGAGGCTCCCCAGTTAGAGCCGGTGAGACATCTTAGTGTGTTAAGGTCTTTGCTGCATCTAGTTTTTAGGTTTTGGATGTGAGCCTCCCAGGTAAGGTGTTGATCGAAAATGAGTCCTAAGAATTTGGTTTGTTTTTGGAATTTGATTGTTTGGTTGTTTAGCTGGAGGATTGTGAAGGCAGGTTTCATGTTTTTATGTTTGAATACTACTCCTGTTGTTTTATCTGAGTTAAGGGAGAAGCCCCATTTGTCTGCCCATTGTTGTATTTTATTTAGAGAATTTTGGATTAAGTTTTCTGCCATTTTAATGCTTTTAATGCGGATCCATAGGGCTCCGTCATCTGCGAATTTTGAAGTGTTTAGTATAGGGGATAAGCCCTCGAATAGATCATTTAACAAGAGGTTCTGTATGTATTCAACAAAAATTAAAACAATTAAAAGGAATATGATTGGTTGATACACGATTGGTTGTGCCCTATGCTAAATGAATGGCTAGACAGAGGGGAATACTTAATCCTGTTAGTCCTGTTGGCGCTAATCTTGTTGACATATTTACTGGATGCTTTGAAAGAGATTATGGTGTCACTATAGCTTGTATGGGGGCTAATCCTTAATGCCCTATAGACGAGCTTGTATGGGGGCTAATCTTTAATGCACTATAGACGAGCTTGTATGGGGGCTAATCCTTAATGAGTCTAAATTGAAGTAATTGCTGAATGTTATTCTAATATAGGTGATGACAGATTTACTAAAATAAAATAGTTCAAGGTAATCTATAAGACTATGTAGACATATCTTTTGTCTGGGAGGATGGGATCTTGATACCTTAGGCTAGCATTGATCTAAAAGCTTCAAATCAATTAAACTATGTAGACGTAACCCTTGTTTTATTGAATAGTATGTCTAGGAGATGCGCTCCCATTACCTTAGGCTAGCATCTGTCTAAAAAGCTATAACTGAAACTACTGATATTTTATATATGCATTTTACCTGATGATAAGTATTACTTGCTAAACTATTATATGAAATGATGTATAAATATTACACCATGATAACTCATAAAAGCACTTGATGTGGATCTAGTTACTATAGGATAACTTAGTATAAATGTTACACCATGATAGTAGAAACATAAAATTCCTGACAAATACGTTCATATGCCCACCTATTGTACAGATTATTTGATACATTCCATGCTTGATCCTGCGGTAATGGGGGCACCAATTTCTGCAAGTATATGCCTAATCTGATAGTTTACATGAAATGATAAGACAGACTTATTTAGTTCAAAGCCGGGGTCATAAAAGAGATACACCACATCCTGTTGCAGTACACCATATGGCAAAGTTTGACTGGTTTTGCCAAAATTGCATTTGATTGTGGAACCAATCATGCACTATTTTGGTGCTAGTTGCTGTGAACCTGTATTTTTCAAAGATATAAGGGAAATGAACAAAAAAATGAAGCACTTACTAAAATTGACTTGTTCGTAATGTAAGCTGATTTTATATTTAAGTTATAATATAGTTTCTTTGTATATTTAATGTGTATGTATAGACTAACAAATGGTCAGTCAATTCAACTGCTTCACACTATTAATAACTCAGTGAGGCAGCTTGAAGTTGCCCTCTGTGATATAACATATTACCCACGGTGGACCGATAAAAGTACTGCACGAGGTAATAATAAGTTATTACTAGATAAAGAACGTTGTACCATATCTGATGGGTATTACAGTGTATGCTCACTCAATGATGAAATTTTAAAGCCTTTGGGAGCTAGTCTCGGACAAAATGAGTCAAATTTGGTGCTGATTTGAAGCAGTGGAGCACATTCAAGGGACATTGACAAAAGTGGCACCCATCACAACATTGCATGGAGTTAAGTTACCAGATATCGTTCCCTATCAAGAGTTGTGCATCCATCTTGAATAGATTAGTACAATGGGTAATATTCAACACGAAAGTCCTTCAACTCTACTTAGAGCTATTCCTGTCAAAGATGAAAAATACAATAGTGGTACAACTGAATCTTTCTCATCATTGCAGTATAAGAAGTTAAGGCAGGGCATTATTACAGAGCTCAAAATTTCTGTATTAGATGTAAAACCTCAACCTGTACATACAGGATATTAGAGTGTGTCACTCCGTATTATAAATAATGGTTGATTCATCAGGCCCTGGAATGCATAACTTTAGATAATGTAATACAATTGCGCTTTCCGATCTTGGAGACACAGAAGGATTTGATAAACCCAGTATTGAGGGCAAATCATATGCTTCACGCCCAAAACAATAAACGGACTATGCTCGAAGAAAAAATCGAATGGCTGCTGAATATCGTCATTGCCCCACCATATGTGACGATGGGTAAGGCACATCAATTAATTAACAAAGATAATGAATAGTGGAATTGTACTCGTGGCTTATATCCCCTCAAAACGAAAGAGTGTGTTAATCACTCCCCTGCCAGATGAACCCGGTCATATGTTATTGAGTCTTCCAACATTAAAAGATGTTATTTTAAATTTTTGTTACTGAATTCAATTATGTATTAAATAACTTGGTGAATATACCCCCAAGCTCTACACTTATTGTGGAATTCTATTTGGGGGATGCTCCAGAAGAAGCCTTCAGTGTATTACCAGGACTACAAATTAAATGGCTTAAGAAACACGAACGTCAAAATTGTAGTATTTTTATTCATCAAGGAATAGCGGCCGTTGCAAACCTTGAGGGGGTCCAAGCTTATACGGGGGACATTTCACTTACTAAGATATTTATGCTATATAATATACATCTCATAAGAATGATGTATAATCTCAAGACATCATGACCCAACCAATTAAACACTCTTATATTATATAATAATATACATTATGGGTTTATATCCGGTGCTCGATGAAACATCTGAAAAGATGGATACTATTGATAGATTTGGATTACATCAAATAAGTGAAATAAAACATCAAATAGAGAAGGTTCAAGAATTGAATTATATAGAAAGTATCACAGAGCTGTGAATGCTCTCGACAGAGTTGACACTGCACTTTTAGCAGCTGGCATGGGTCTTAGTGTAGCCGGTGTTGGTTTAGTATCAACTATACTGAACCGCAAAAGAAACGTCATCCCAAGTAACATTGCATGAAAAGTTGTCATTTAAATATCTGTGTAATTTTTGTCAAAGTTTCTAAAATTTAACATTACATTGTCTGGAAAAAGGAAACTTGATGATAAAAAAACAAAGCAGATGACAATAAAACCAATCGCCCAAACGCGTGAGTTCTGTGCAAATTGAAATGCACATGCGTTCCCCCATTCCTTGCCCTATAAAAAATGCACCCAGATCTAAAAACATTCATTCGTTTTTGAATTGCTACCACATGCCAAGATTGACAAGAAATCAGCGATTCCAAGCCGTTCGATGATTGCAAGCTTGACAAACCGCCTGGCAAATAGCCAATGCATTTCAAGTCCACGTGAGGACCATATACAGGCTCCAGCAACGGTACCAGACCACCAACACTACAGATGACCGACCACGTAGTGGAATACAAAGGGTCACCACCCGACGTCAGGATCGTCAGATTATGCGACGGCATCTTCAAGATCGCTTTGTTACTGCTGTGGAAACTGCACGACAGACCCATTCTGACACCATGTCATCGCCAAGACCATCTTCAGTGGGCAACACAGCACCAGCAGTGGATTAGAGTCCTCTTCTCAGACGAGAGCCGTTACTGTATCTCAACAGCAGATGGCAGAGAGAGTCTGGCAACACCATTATTCGGATGCTTGTGTTGTTGACTCGTGGTGTGGTCCGAGCATCATGGTGTGGGGTGGGATTGGTCTTGCTCAGCGGGTCGGCCCTGTGGTCTTCCAGAACATCGGTCCAGGGAGAAGGAATGGTGTCACAGCAGCTCCCGTACATTGATGAAGTCTTGAGACCACACGCCATACCTCATTTGGCACATTGCTGCACCCACGAGTTTCAGCATGATAACACCCATGCCCACACTGCGAGAGCAACAAAACAATTCCTCCAGCAGAATCACATCAGAACCATGCAGTGGCCTGCCCTCAGTCCCGATTAAAATTCCATTGAGCACCTGAGGGACCAGATTCAAAGACGGCTGAATGACGTTCGACCAAGGCCGACAACTGCAGCTGAACTGCGTCAGGCGTTCCTCAGTGTGTGGGCTCAAGTGCCTTTGGCCTTCATCAACCGCCTCATCCATTCCATGTATCAACATTGCATAACAGTCATCAATGCACATGGAGGACACACGAGATACTGACTTGTGATGCTGCCATTTTCTCAGAGACTAGTGATGTTTCACTTTAAGAACATTTGATACTTCAATTTCAACCTTGATGATCAGTTTTGCCAAGTTTCATCTTTTTAATATGTTACAAAGTATGTTTACATGTTTGGACAAATAAGGTTTCTCATATATCTATCCATGGTGATGTTTCTTTTGCGGTTTAGTATATAATCACCACGCCTATCACACTGGGCATGGAAGTAGCAACTGGCGTCGCTGGACTGACAGGAAAAGCTCTTAAATTTATTTCTCGTAAGTAGCAAAAGAAAGCATTAAAACATGATAGTATTCGTGTATTGGTTAACATTGAGGATCATATTTCAACAGCACTGGCTGATTGCAAGATATTCGAGGAGGAATTTGGTTTAGTGTTGTTAGAACTCACCAAATACAAAACAATGAAGCAGGAGATTCAATCAAATTCTCGTAAGACCAGTGGCATTAGTGAAGACAAGAAAGAAAAGTTCATAGAACAGCGGAGACAACAAGTGCGCCAAGTATTCTGTGCCAAAACCAAAGTGAGTGAGTGAGTGAGTTGTGTTTAACACCGCTTTTAACAGTATTCCAGTTATATCGTCGTGTGTCAGCTTAAAGTGGGAGGAAAGCCCGAATAGATGCAGGTCTCAGACATTTACCACTTCGGTGAAACCCACGAGCACGGGTATGGTGCTGACAAACCTAGAAACATAATCGGGGTGAACCAGGATTCGAACCCACAATCATAGGTTTCTGGCATGCCTAGGGGAGCCAAAACCAAAGAACTGGTTGAAGATTAAGAATGAATTGTTTCCTTGATCCATGACGATCTTTGGATCGTATTGTATAATTGACATGAAAATGACCTCTGTGGTAGCATTATTGGGGTATGAATCTGGTCAAGGTGGTACTGAGCCAGAACCCCCAATCCCTATACGACTGAACAGGTTGTATTTGGACATGAAATATCTGTAAAAGTACATTATAAGGAAGTTTAATAAAATCCTTTGAGCATGATTTTAAACCAAAAAGATATTTTGTCGCTTGTAGTGCTGGTGTCTTCTGTGTTAAGTACCAACTATTGGATAATAAAAGATGAACACCTAAAAGTAGGAACAATTTCTATAATGTCTGTGCCAAACCAAAATTCTTCATATCTTTGAAGACGACCATTACGTCTGAAGACAATAACTTTACTTTTGCTTATATTAGTAGACAATTTCCATTTATGACAATAAATCTTCATTTTGTTGAGGCATCTTTGCAAACCCATGACTGTACTGTTGAATAAGACCATATCATCTGCAAATATTAGAATAAAAAGTTCAATCATTCTTAATTGGATGTTAAGTTGCCTGTCTGAATTAAGAAAATCAACAATATCATTTACAAAGAATGAAAAAAGAAAGGGAGATGACTCACATCCCCGTCATACACCTGACTGGCAATGGAAAAAGTCTGTTTAGCCACCATTAACAAATATACAAGATTTAACATTTTCATACATATTTATAAGTCTTCTAAATATTTTTCCATTAGCATTACCTGTCCAGAGTTTGTAAAAACAAATACACACTGAATTGAACGCCGACTTAAGATCTTTGAATGCACAATAGAATCTACTTTTATGTAACAATAAGTATTTTTCAATCAAAGCATTGATAACATACACATGATCAGATGTTCTAAATCCTTTTCTAACATATTTAGTAATAAAGAAAATATTAGCTAAGCAGCTAATTCTTTAATTACTATGTCATAGAGACGAGGATTGACAAAAAGGTTGTCTTATTTCATTCCACTGACCGAATCTCAGCGACTTGCATGGAGAAGTAGAATGGCTCTCTACAGGGTGAGTTCATTATTTGTGTTGGGAGTTGGTAACCTGCTGGGCTGCAACCAAAGGGCCAAAACTTTGCATGCCTTCGACATCCTCTAGAGTCACATCACGAAGATAATGACTAGTGAAATCCGTGTTGGACCTCCAAAAACATCTTTCCATGATCGTTCTAATAGAACAGTTGCTGTGATTATTCCCCCTCGGAGGATCGTTTGGCGATCTCGTGAGCCTGATGGATGACTGTGTGTAACCACAGGGATATGGTGTTGTGACTAACTTAAGTCGTGGACGAAGGAGAGATGGGTGTAAATAACCACTTCCTTGAACCACGCCTAGTCTTAGACTGGTGGATGAAATCTTGAAGTGTTCGCACCGGGCACAGGAGAAGACCACCGTCATCTTTGGCTCCCACAATAGTCGATATTGGTGGGATGGTGAAGGAACGATCAGGTTGGCCTCGTAGTTGATTTTTTGCTTTAAAATCCCAGCACAAACCGAGATGTGCCACTCCGTGCGTCCCATGCTCAATACAGACCCGGGTGATGTCGCACAGCTGTGACGCTGTGGCTAAAGCCAAGAGAAAAACTGTTTTCTTGGTGAGGTAATAAAATGAGGATGCATAGAGGGGCTCGAAAAGGGGGCCCTTGCAAACCTCGAAATACCACGTTCAAGTTCGTGCGGAACTTGTCCTTCTGATCCTCAAGCCTGAATGAGCATTGTAGGGCCTGTAGTTCCGGGACCTTAGTCATCTTGCAATTTTCCGGAATGGCCAACAATGAGTTAATTGCAACGTAATTAAAGTGCAACATAAGTACGTAGTAATGGTGCTACCGTTCAAGTGTCAAGGAGGTATTCGGCTAGGAATTGTGGTAACAAAGTCGTAGGGTCTTGATTTTTTGCCTTGCAAAAGGTTTCAAATGATCCCCACTTCTCTGATAGAGGGACCTGCGGACCTGGTAACAGGGAGACATACTTCATGATTTGGTGGTTTAGGCAAGTAGCAAATAGGTCGATGTTTGGTTGCCCAAACTTCTGAAGCAGTAACTGGAATGCTTCTGTGTGAAGTTTCCTCTCGCTGGGACCCACCCTGTCTGGACACGATAATGCATCGGTATGTTTCAACATCCGGGGATGTGATGAACTATCAATTGTAGTTCCAGACTATCCACTTGTTGGAAAAATCTGAATTTCTGTTGAAGCAGGTAGTGGGAGGGCATTGTTTCCTGATAGCACAGACACCATACCAAGTGCTGTTGTCTGTGGATATTGCGAGTAGGGCGGACTGTAGCTGATTCTGCCAATGGGATATGGCCAGAATTAACGCTTCCAACCCCAAGTTGTTTATGTTACCTTCGATGAGCGCCATAGAATTGTTACTTTGTAACATAAAATTGATTGTTTAAAAAGTGTTGTTGAATGAGCATAGCATCACTGAATGCTTTTGGTCTCATCACATTGGAGATTTCAATGAAATATTGAGCGAATGGGATGATGAGACATTTTCTGAGATAATTCAAGACATTGAAGGTAAATGATTTTTTTTTTCATAATTACACAATCATAATCATAATTGATGTAATTTTCTTGGGCTTGGCCAAAGGGGAAGCATTTATTTCAACTCTATAATAGTTAAGACTTTCATACACCCACCTAATTTTGTGATTATTATTAGTCTCAACAGCTGTTGAAGCTGAAAACCGTTCTGAGATGGCCCCTGAACTAGGAAATACAGCCAGCATTTCCGTAGAGCCCCAAGTTCAAGTGTCCATCGACAGCTTTGTGTCCCTAGATGCAAAAGCAGTACAGGACATCGTGGATTGGAACCTATCCAAATCTACTGGGCGTAATACCTCCTGGGGAGTTAAAATATTTCGACGTAAGACATTGAAACACATACCTAACATTCCTTCACAGATTCGATCAACATCAGCAAGAGTTATCTCCCTTTCACCATTGCCATGATAGCAATATAAAGAGTGGCCACTGTGTCATCGCAACAATTGCCAATAATATGACAAGACTCACAAATATCATAACATAAATTAAATATTTCGTTTTGTAAGATTTGAGATATGTTATGTTGAATGGATTACGGAAATTTTCTGTCCATGATCAAAAAACTTAAGTGCGATGGCCTTGACCAGACAACAAATCATGCTGCTATCCACGAGAATGATTTAAAAAACAATTTTGAAAGTTTTGATACTGAAACTCCTTCCAGCTTGCTTCCTTAAGTGTGGTTCGACCTTACACTCAGTTTCACTCATTGTGGTAAAGAAAACCAAAGGGAATTAACTTCATCTTCCTTCCATGTATCCACAGATGAACAGGGTTTCAAGTTCATTGAAATGACCGACCAGGAAGTCACTAAAAATCACGGGGGGACCTCAAAGACTAAAATGGGCCCAACAAACGCATTTATGCAACATCAGACCAATTCTGTCCTGTACTTTCATTAAAAAAATAAATGTCTCTCCTCAATCCCAACAATGGTGGTTTTTACCAGGCTCCCAAGAGACAAGTCCACGTCCATGACACCGAATGGTACACCACAAGGCCAGTTTGTGTTAATGTCATTGTTAACATTGTTGGTGCATTTGGAATTCCCTTATACAATCTATATATAGCACGGGAATTACCTTCCTGTGACGTAATGCGTTGTAACTGGATGTAGCATGGTTCTGAATACATGAGTCAAAAGAAGACTTTGTTTTTGATTTCTATTAATCAATCAAGCTTATACAAAGTAGCTTGACGCTGATTGATCAAGTGAAACATGGTGTCAGAAGTTTCTGATTCCGTTGATGAACTTTAAAAGCATGGTAAACGCCTGACATTGCAGATATTTAGAACTTTCAAACTCTTATCAAGCGTTCGTTGTTGAGAACATGCTGATTCCACAATGGCGTCGTATCACATTCCCGCACCGCAAGAAATGAAACTTACGGGTGCTGTTTCCACTAGCTGGAAGAATTTTAAAGCAGAATGGGAGTTCTACATTTTTGCTATTGAATTAAATGAGAAAGACAAAGAAATTCAGGCTGCTGTGTTGTGTAGAGTATTGGGATAGAAACAGTCAAAGTTTTGAACAGTTTAGGGGTTACCAACGAAGAAGAGAAAGATCCTGCTCGCATTTTGACTAAACCAAATGGACATTTTCTGCCACACAAACATTTATTGTTTGAATGTGTGAAATTTGGACATGCAGATCAGACTAGCAAAGAAGGTGTAGATCAATATGTTTTCAGATTGCTTCAGTTAGCAGAGACATGTGAATTTGATGCATTAGAATCTGGATTGATCAGAGATAGACTAGTGATAGGAACTACAGATGAACACACACGTGATAGACTTTTAGAGAAAGACCAGTTCCGAATCTAGCAAGATGTATTGAATTGTTGAGAGCTGCAGAACTTTCACAAGATAACAAAGAAGAAATTAAGTCAGAAATATAGCAAGAAAGAGTACATGCACATCAGAAAGTAATAGAGAGAAGAACACATGACAAACAAAAGACTAAATTAAAGACTCAACAAAAGACTCAACAAAAGACACAGAGTGAAAGCAACACAAGTAACACAAGAAGTAACCATGGTAACAGACAACATGTATCATGCAAATACTGTGGTAACAGACACGCTTTCAACAGAAATGTATGCCCTGCATATGGTAAGAAGTGTTGCAAGTTTAATCATCTCTCTAAGATGTGTTACATGAAAAGAAATAGAACTGTTCATCAAGCACATTACACGGATCAGAGTAAAAGTGAAGATGAGTCTGATGAAGATGAATCTGTGTTTGCAGTGCATAGAGTAGGTTCCACAAGCAAGAAAAAACGCAAATCACAATTTATGATACAGATGAAGTACTCTACTACCCATTCACATACTTTCAAGACAACACAACTTGACACTGGTGCGAGTTGCAGTGCTGTGTCGTATGCAGATTTGATTGACATTCTACATACAGATCATGTTGACCTTGACCCACATGGAGGCAAGATGAAGTTTTATGATGGAAGAGTTATCACTCCTCTAGGCTCCTACACG
Source organism: Haliotis cracherodii (assembly GCF_022045235.1). Lineage (NCBI taxonomy): Eukaryota > Metazoa > Mollusca > Gastropoda > Lepetellida > Haliotidae > Haliotis > Haliotis cracherodii. The sequence goes on from NW_027266264.1 coordinate 41,002,633, forward strand.
CTTGATGTAGAATACAATGGTAATCGAAGTAGAATCATCTTTGATATCAAAACTGCTCCATGGCCGATCATCGATGGGAATACATGTGTAAACATGGACTGGATCAAGATAGTGAACCAGGTGAACTCAGAGGAAGATATACCTCCTTTAGAGACTTTAATCAAAGAATACAGTCATGTATTCAAAGGCCTAGGATGCCTCCCAGGCGAGTACCATATTGAAAGTCATGAAAGAGTTCAGCCTGTCCAGCATGTGCCACGTCGAGTGCCTGTTCCTCTTCGAGACAAGCTCAAGGAGAAGATTGACGATATGGAGCGAAATGGAATAATTGCCAAAGTTGCTCCTCACACATACTGGTTAAGCAGTCTAGTTGCAGTTCAAAAGCCACACAAGCTCAGAGTGTGTATTGATCCAAAGGACTTAAACCGAGCCAAAAAACGTCCCAAGTATCAAATGCCTGTGATAGATGAGATTTTGCCTAAGCTCTCTAAGGCAAAAGTATTCACAGTTCTGGATGCTAAGGATTGGTTCTTTCAAGTCAAGCTAGACCAACCTAGTTCCCATTTGACTACTTTCTGGACTCCGTTTGGAAGATATCGCTATCTCAGGATGCCACAAGGGATAAGCAGTGCTCCTGAGGAATATCAACGAAGACAAACAGAGGCGGTGTCGGGATTGAATGGTGTCGACGTAATCCATGATGATGTCTTGTGTTATGGTTCCGGTGACAATCTTGAAGAAGCCAAGAAGGATCACAACAGAAATCTCCTCAATCTATTCAAGCGAGCCATACAAGTCAACCTCAAGTTCAATCGTAAGAAGTTTCGACCATGTCTGATTACAGTACCATAAATGAGACAACTTCTCACAAGCAAAGGTCTACAACTTGATCCATCAAAAGTTGCAGCAATAGTCGATCTACCTCATCAGAATGATAAGAAAGCAGTCCAACGATTGCTTGGATGCATCAACTACTTGTCAAAGTTCATGCCTAGACTCTCAGATGTGTGTGAACCACTCAGACGAGTGACCAAGAGGTCATGTGAATTTATGTGGGAGAGTCAACAAGAAGAAGCCTTCACCACAATCAAGTCTTTCATAAGTACAGCTCCAGTGCTCAAGTACTATGATGTGAATGATGAGGTAACCATTCAGTGTGATGCATCTGAATCAGGTTTGGGTGCTACTTTGCTCCAGCAAGGTCAGCCAGTTGCTTTTGCCTCTAAAGCTCTTTCACAGACTGAACGTCGCTACGCACAAATCGAGAAGGAATGTCTTGCGATTGTGTTGCCTGTGTAAGAACCAGTACATTCAAGGCAAAGATGTCATCAACGTTCAATCGGATCACAAATCCCTAGTTCCGATCTTTCTCAAGCTGCTTCACAAAGCTCCGAAGAGACTCCAGAGGATGCTCTTACGCTTACAGAAGTATAACCTCTTGATCACTCAAGAGAAAGAGTTGTTCAACGAGATAGCTCAAATCAATCAAGTAGACTACATGAGACTTTCAAGCAGCTCACATACTCAAATTCAAGATCCAGCTCTACAGACCCTCATGACAATAGTGATGTTGGGATGGCCTGACACAAGGGACGAAGTGCCAATAGGGATATGCGAGTATTGGGCGTATCGTGACAAACTGACAGTCCAAGATGGTGTCCTCTACAAGGGCATGAATGTCATCATACCAGTGACAATGCGACCACAGATGATCGCAAGAGCGCATTCTAACCTGATAACTAACAGTATACATATGCATTGCACAGGTTAGCTTGTTAAAATTAATATTAATAATGGACAGGTTTTCATAGAAAATTATCGTATGGTATGGTGCATGTAATAAATAACATTCAATGGTATGACATAACCATTGCTATTGCCTTTATAAACTCAACAATACCAAAGTAATAAATAAAATCCCTTCTTACAGTCAATTATCTGTACAGATATCTTTATGAGATATAACCCGATGGAAGAACAAGAGTATGCACCTCCAAATTAATGCGACTGCAGACCCCTAGCCTAAAATGTGACTCAGTATTAACACGACTAATGCGTTAATTTCAAGATTTACTGTTCATACACTTGTATACCTATGACTAGCTTGTCAGCCAGTGGCAGGAGAGCCATCATCATCTTTGTTTTGTTTGTTTGTTGTTTGACGCCGCATTCAGCAACATTGAAGCTATATGACAGCAGTCTGTAAATAATCGAGGCTGGATCAGACAATCCAGTGATTGATATCATGAGCATCGATCCACGCAATTGGGATACAATGACATGCATCAACCAAGTCCGCGATCCTGACTACTCAATCCTGTTAGTTGCCTCTTACGACAAGCATAGGTTGTTGAAGACCTATTCTACCCCGGATCTTATGAGTCTCATCTTTTTTGTACCCATTAGCCTTGAGCCCTTTGGAACTGCACTGTGTAACAATACTCTAATTTAGTTTAATCAAATCTAAGCTACACTCAATTTATGAATGATATTTTAAATCTATACTGGATTTGAGTTCAAATTCTCTTTTGCATGGTAGAAAGATATTGATGGAACTTGATTTCCATTTTGCTGTAGTTAATGAAAATAGAACCAATTTTTATGTTGATCTGCTTCATTTTCAGATCAAGTGCCAAGCCTGCTTTGCTGTACGTAATTTGGCCTCTGATGGTGAGTGTCACAGAGTCATTATCTCTGGGTCAGATATTTAGAGTTCAGGTCATGAAAAGGATTAAGTGATCCCTTATGCGTTTAAGAAACCATTGATTATGTGGGTTTGAATTAAAGATCTGCCTCGATTTTGGTTCCTTGTCAGCACATACCCTTTCTTGTGGATTGTACCAAAGTTGTTAACATCTCAGATCTGCATCACAACTAGCTGACATACCATGATATATAACTGAATAATGTTCAAACCAAACTAACTCCCTCACTTGTTTATTTATGAAAGAAAAAGAATTGTGTCTCAGTTTTTGCCCATTCCACAGCTATTTTTGAATAACATGTTACATGTGTGTATTTGAATAAAAATACCGTGTAAAGTCTTTTAAGATTTCACTTTCCCAGGTTACTTTAGTTTCAACTTCATTTTTACCTCACCTGACTGAAAATCAAGTGAGATAATGTCATGGCCTGTTTCGTGTCAGCAGTCAGTCGTCAATTAAAATCTTCTGAGAAGCCACTGAATATTTCCAATATGGCAGTTACATTTGAAAAACCTATTTGTGGCCTCACTCGTACAAAAAGTCTTTAAGTTTGGTGCATGTGTAGTTTATCCAGTATTGGGGGTCTACATATATCTTCCATTTTTGCAATATTTTAAATTTGACTCTCGTTTAACTTTTTGACTCACTTTTACTCAGCCATTTTCTTTAAAAGTGTAATGAAATTTGGTATATGTGTAGTTGGTAGCAGGGCTTAACACATGTTTCATTGTTCACCAGTTTTAATTATGACCTTCATTTAACATAGCACTTTGACCCTGCTTTTTATTTCTTTGAAAATACATTTCCTCACATTGTAAACATCATCTCCTTAGAAAGCACTGGCCCAATGAAGCACAAACTGTTACTTCCAACCTCTGATGACACCTGAATCTGTTCACGAGGCTTGTATCTGATCTTCAGCAGGAACCATTCTTTTGTTTTTCAAATGGACTGAAATTTGTTTCATTTGGTTTTGGAGCTTCATTGACCTTTGCTCTCTATTATTTACAGACCACCGTCATATAGCTGGAATATTGCTGAGTGCGGTGTTAAACAACAAACAAACAACCAACAAACCAACATCCACCATACTGAAAGATGATACGCCTTATATTATGCTCCTTACTCAGCCTTCATTCAAAACATAATGATATTTGCTAAATGTAGTTAGTAGTGGATCTCAACACAATGTTTTACATATTGTTCTAATTTCGACCATTGCACTTTAACTATGCTCGTACATTCTCTCAAAATGCATTTCCTTGTACTGTAAACAACTCTGAAACAGCTGTGCCAAAGAAGCTGAAACTTCATTCACTTGTTCTCATCAATGCTGCCAACTGAAGTTCGAGCATCATAAACAGTTTCTGCTAGGTATGAGCATGATATGTGGGAGTATTGTGGACAGTCCCTGCTAGGTATGAGCATGACATGTTTGAGTATTGTGGACAGTCCCCTCTAGGTATGAGCACAGTATGTTTGAGTATTGTGGACAGTCTCTGCTAGGTATGAGCACGATATGTTTGAGTATTGTGGACAGTCTCTGCTAGGTATGAGAACAGTATGTTTGAGTATTGTGGACAGTCTCTGCTAGGTATGAGCACGATATGTTGGAGTATTGTGGACAGTCTCTGCTAGGTATGAGAACAGTATGTTGTAGTATTGTGGACAGTCTCTGCTAGGTATGAGAACAGTATGTTGGAGTATTGTGGACAGTCTCTGCTATGTATGAGAACAGTATGTTGTAGTATTGTGGACAGTCTCTGCTAGGTATGAGCATGATATGTTGGAATATTGTGGACAGTCTCTGCTAGGTATGAGCACGATATGTGGGAGTATTGTGGACAGTCTCTGCTAGGTATGAGAACAGTATGTTGGAGTATTGTGGACAGTCCCTGCTAGGTATGAGCATGATATGTGGGAGTATTGTGAACAGTCCCCTCTAGGTATGAGCACAGTATATTGGAGTATTGTGGACAGTCTCTGCTAGGTATAAGCATGATGATATGATAGAGTATTGTGGACAGTCTCTGCTAGGTATGAGCATGATATGTTGGAGTATTGTGGACAGTCTCTGCTAGGTATGAGCATGATATGTTGGAGTATTGTGGACAATCCCTGCTAGGTATGAGCACGATGATATGTTGGAGTATTGTGGACAGTCTCTGCTAGGTATGAGCACGATATGTTGGAGTATTGTGGACAGTCTCTGCTAGGTATAAGCACGATGCCATGTGGGAGTATTGTGGACAGTCTCTACTAGGTATGAGCACAGTATGTTAGAGTATTGTGGACAGTCTCTACTAGGTATGAGCATGATATGTTTGAGTATTGTGGACAGTCTCTGCTAGGTATTAGAACAGTATGTTTGAGTATTGTGGACAGTCTCTGCTAGGTATGAGCATGATATGTTTGAGTATTGAGGACAGTCTCTGCTAGGTATGAGAACAGTATGTTTGAGTATTGTGGACAGTCTCTGCTAGGTATGAGCATGATATGTTAGAGTATTGTGGACAGTCTCTGCTAGGTATGAGAACAGTATGTTGTAGTATTGTGGACAGTCTCTGCTAGGTATGAGCACGATATGATGTAGTATTGTGGACAGTCTCTGCTAGGTATGAGCATGATATGTTGGAGTATTGTGGACAGTCTCTGCCAGGTATGAGCATGACATGTTGGAGTATTGTGGACAGTCTCTGCCAGGTATGAGCATGACATGTTGGAGTATTGTGGACAGTCTCTGCTAGGTATGAGCACGATATGTTGGAGTATTGTGGACAGTCTCTGCTAGGTATGAGAACAGTATGTTTGAGTATTGTGGACAGTCTCTGCTAGGTATGAGCACGTTATGATGTAGTATTGTGGATATTAAAAAAGTGGCGTTAAACCCAACTCACTCACTCACTATGCCCTACATCGCGAAGTTCGAACTTCAGTTGTGAAATTTGTTGTTGATAACCAAAATACTATTACCAATTTGAAATAAACCAGACATTCCAACCTGGATACTCAGAGAAACATTGAACATACCTGATGTGACAGTGACAGTAAGAGTGCCACTGGTAATTTGGGCTGTATTTTTATCAACATTCTGCAGGATACCTGAAAGTTATCACCAACCAGTGGATGTGGGATCATTATTGTTATGTGAGAGGGATTGATTACATTGTCACTTGCAATTATTTGTATATATTTTGCAATTATTAATGGCGCTAATTGTCACCGATTGAAAAATATATTGATAGTCCTAGTAGATCAGGCAACATATGTTTGTTTACATTATGCAGGGGTCATTGCGTGCAAATTATTCCTAATTATTTAAAAAATTAGAAGTGTATTTTGCTCATTAACCGCTTTAACTTTAGTGAAATTAACTTGTCAGGTTGGTCCTAGGTGGGGTTAATACATAAGATAACCTATTTGATTGATCAGGCGACCAGCAGGTACTGTTTGTGAGGTATGGTATCCTGGAAGCTCTGCACAAGGTAATGAAGGCAACATCCTACAGCACACAGCCCCTTGCTGCACACATGCTGGCTGCAGCACTTGGCTGTCTCAGGAACCTGTCAATTTTGAAAGCAAATGAGGTAATGATTTCCTTTCATCTTTGCATTCTTTTGATCATGAACAGGGTTATACAACTATATCATGTTCTGGATGTTGCCATCTTCCCAAGGCAAGGGAATTAACTGACTGTAAAAGTCCAGTTTCCACCCTTGCAGAACTAGGCTGGAATTTCTGGGCTCAATCGTAGCGCTGCTAGTGGCTAATATGAGTTCGTCCCTTCTATGTCTCTCCTACTGACCAATCAGATTACTAACACTTACATTTGCTTCAAACAAAGTGGTGGCGCCCAGTCAAGATGATCTGATCGATAATCAAAATCTATATTATGATAAAACGCGTCTTACTTCGTGAAGTGCATCAAATCATGTGAGCACTTTCATTGAAAACATGAAAAGATTTGGAAAATATCTGTTGACGCTGAGTTGTTTGGTACACATGCTTTGCAAATCCTGCAATCGACTTAAGTCTCCATGGCAGTCTATGAACCAGATGTTGATTTCGTTACCTGAATTTGATTGGACTGTGCATAGACTCGTTAGTCCAGCTAAAATATAATTCCATAATTCCAGCCTAGTTCGGCAAGGGTGGAAAGTGGACTTTTACAGTCATTACTAACATCCAGGTCTCTTGACTTAGTGCAAAGAGTTGATTTATTATCTTCATCTATGGAGGTATGTACGGAAGCCTTTTAGGGCCATTTGTTTTTTTTTGTTTTTTTCGATACTATCTTGAAATTTCAAGATACTAAGTTGAAATTTCAAGATTCTAAGTTGAAATTTCAAGATTCTAAGTTGAAATTTCAAGATACTAAGTTGAAATTTCAAGATTTTAAGTTGAAATTTCAAGATACTAAGTTGAAATTTCAAGATACTAAGTTGAAATTTCAAGATACTATCTTGAAATTTCAAGATAATAAGTTGAAATTTCAAGATACTAAGTTGAAATTTCAAGATACTAAATTGAAATTTCAAGATAATAAGTTGAATTTTCAAGATAATAAGTTTTTAACATCCTAAGATGTAAAAATAGGTTTGAAGTGAATAATCTTGAAATATCAACTTAGTATCTTGAAATTTCAACTTCTCTATCTTGAAATTTCAACTTCTCTATCTTGAAATTTCAACTTAGTATCTTGAAATTTCAACTTCTCTATCTTGAAATTTCAACTTAGTATCTTGAAATTTCAACTTCTCTATCTTGAAATTTCAACTTCTCTACCTTGAAATTTCAACTTAGTATCTTGAAATTTCAAGATAGTATCTTGAAATTTCAACTTAGTATCTTGAAATTTCAAGATAGTATCGAAAAAATTAAAAAACCAGACGGCCCTAAAAGGCTTCCGTAGGTATGTTATAACCCTCATTTAGCATAATTTATGTTGGGGTCTCTGTGGCCATTACATGTTGTAACAAGGACAGAGCATTATCTAGGTAAAAGATTACCATATGAATAAATTTGTTTGAAGGTAAGAGTTGTAGAAATAGAATGATACAATAAGGGTTTATCCAATTGGACATCTTTTTATAAACATTCAAATCAGGCTCCAAACTGGGCTTTGTAGGTGATTGAATCCTGGGTATTTTATAAAATGGTAAAATTGATTTAAAAAACCCACTACACTTGACACTAAACAAACACTAAAAGACCTACATGGGAGCATTTTCAGGGCTGTTTGACAAACCCCCCATTGTTCTTACTGCTTCTATAGTTTGTGAAAAACAATCTTCTCACATGTAATTGGGTGATGGTTAAGGTCACTTTGTCACTTGTGTTCAAGATAATGCGGCATTAATGTTTGGAATTTGACTAGATTTAGTACATATGATTTTTGAGGCTAGTAAGTTCACTGACTGAATGTCTTGTTTCCACCCCTTGCTGAACTAGACTGGAATTTCTGAGTTATATTTTGGCTGGACTAATGAGTCTATGCATAGTCCAATGAAAACTGCCTTTAACAACTCCGGTTCGGGCGCAGTAATAATTATTCAACTAAACTGCACGAAATGACAATATTGTCTAATAACAGTTGGATGCTGATACCAACTAGTTTAACAGTTGGTTGCTGATGCAAGGCAAACAATATCTTGGCAAACTTTGCAGCATGCAATGTCATAGATAGGCATGAGAAACTCCTCACATAAACCATGTACATTGTGTACAGAGGCGATGAATAAAAAAAAAAAAATGGCAAATCAGTTCAAGACCTGGCCAGACTTTGCAGAGCCTAAAATATCGTGGATTGATGCTACTTGAATAATTCCTAATGCATCCACTTAACATACTTGTTTCATAACAGGTGAGTGTTGATGCAAGGCAATGCAATATCTTGATAAGCTTTGCAGCATGAAGTGTCACTTCAGAGAAACTCCCTTCATAAAACGAGTACAATGTGTACCAAGGCGACAAAAAGAAATAATTTTAAAATACTGGCAACGCAGTTAAAAGCCCTGTCATCCTTTGCAGAGCATGAAATATCATGGATTGATAATACTGGAATAACTCCTCATACAGCAAAACTATTTACTAGTTTAATAACAGTTGCATGTTGATGGAAGGCAATATGTATCTTGGCAAACTTTGTAGTTGCAGCATGAAAAGTGATAGACAATAATGTGAGCGAAAACACCCTTCCTGAGACATGTACAATGTGTACAACCTATTCCACCTTTGCAGAGAATGACCTACCGGTATCATGAATAGAATAACTCCTCATACAGCTAACATGGCATGGGATGGAAGGATGGGTAATGAAACCCAATTCCTGAGGGAAAGCTTACGGCTGACTGGAAGTTAAACTAGTAGTATAGGTAATGATGGTTCTGCCGCAACCCCACTGGAGCTGGATTTATATACCTATACTGCTACTACAGGTGGCATTTTTTATGCCAAAATGATTATGCGATTCAACAATAGTCATGAGATTAAGTTAAATTGGCTCCAGCTCACCAATACCTGGGGCCATTCAGTCTAAATGGTAATAGAAATATTCTTTATTATTTTTATCAATAAAGCGATATTCAACATTTTTATTAAGTTCTTCGTTCATTTTACTAGGAGACCAGACTATATAACTACACTCTTCTTGTAAATTGATAAGAAAGAATTGATAACCATATTTGGTTGGTTTGACATCACTGATATAATAAAAACCTTGTGGTAATTCTCTCCATTTAATAGCTTTTTCGATCTCCATTATTATATATATTTATGTAAGCATTTGTCTAAATGTGATCAAACGATAGTAAGCAATCTATTTTTAATCTCCAACCAGTTCTTTGGTTTTGGCACAGAATAATTGACGCGCTTGTTGCCTCCCCTGTTCTATGAACTTTTTTTTCTCGTCTTCGCTAATACCACTGGTCTTACGAGATTTTGATCGAATCTCCTGCTTCATTGCATTGTATTTGGTGAGTTCCGACAGCACTAAACGAAACTCATCCTCGGATATCTTACAATCGACCATTGCTGTCGAAATATGATCCTCAATGCTGTTCAACTTTGCTTCGGCGAGTATCCGAATATTATCGTGTTTTAATGCTTTCTTGTGCAACCTACGAGAAATGAATTTTATTGCTATTCCTGCCAGTCCCGCGACTCCAGCAGCTATTTCCATGCCGAGCACGATAGGCGCGGCGATTATAGTTGATAATAAACCAACACCAGCTACACCGAGTCCCATGCCAGCTGCTACAAGCGCGGTGTCAACTCTGTCCAGAGCATTCACGGCTCTGCGATACTTTTTATACAATCCAAGTCTCAACTCCCTATCCTTCTCTATTCGATGTTTTATGTCGCTTATTTGATGTAATCGAAATCCATCAACAGTTTCCATCTTTTCAAATGCCTCATCGAGCGCCGGATATAAACTCATAGTGTATATTACAAATATATAAGTCTTTAATTGGTCTTCCTTAAATGTTTTGAGAGTATACATCAACCTTATCAAATGAATATTATATGGCAAGAATATCTTAGTAAGAGAAACACTACCACTTTTAATAATTTGAACCCCCTCGAGGGTTGCAACGGGCGATGCTCCGATATGAATAATACTGCAACGTTGACGCTCGTGTTTCTTGAGCCATTTAATCGATAGACCTGTTAATATTTCAAAGGCATCTACCGGTGCATCTCCGAACAAGACTTCAATAATAAGCGTAGAAATATTAGGTATTGCACTCCAGTTAACTTTAATATCATCGAATTCTGTAACCAAATTTAAACTAACATTTTGTAAGGCCGGACGACTATATAACATATGACCTGGGTCTTCTGGCAGGGGAGTGACACTTTTTTGTTTTGACGGGATATAAGCCACGAGTACGATACCACTATTTATTATCTTAGTTAAATTATGTCCCTTACCCATCATCACATAAGGTGGGGTAATGACGATATTCAATAGCCACTCGATATTTGCTTCGACCATAGTCCATTTATTCTCACCGTTGCGAGTAATATTGTACGAAGTGTTTTTAAGGAGTCTACTAACATCGACATCGCTTAAATCTTCTAGATTACCCGTGAATGTAACTTCTTTCCGCTTGTATACATTATCGTCTCCGAGATCGGAAAGCGCAATTGTATTACATTGTCTGAGCGTTCCAGGGCCTGATGCATCAACCATTATTTATAATATGGAGTGTTACACTTAAGTATCCTATATGTACAGGTTGGTGTTTTGCATCTAATACAGAAATTTTGAGGTCTGAAATAATACCCCGCTTTAATTTTTTATATTGTAATTTTGAGAAAAATACCGTTCTACCACTATTATATTTTTCATTTTTCACTGGAATAGATCTGAGCAGAGTTGAAGGACTTTCTAGTTGAATATTATCCGTCGTGCTTATTTGATCAAGATGGATGGACAACTCTTTATAGAGAACTAAATCGGGTAATTTATCTCCTTGCCGTGTTTGGTTGGGTGGTATTAATATAAATACTTTTTCCTCTCCTTATAAAAATCCAAGTGTTTTTGTTAAGTCCAGGACAATACCTACTTCCTTTTCTCCAGTGTTCAAAATCAGCATCCCATTCGACTCATTTTGTGTGAGACTAACTCCCAAAGGTTTAAAAATTTCATCATTGAGTGAGCATACGCTGTAATACCCATCAGGTATAAAGTGTTCTTTTTTATTTATTAAGAACCTATAATTATCTCTCGCAATACTTATATTGGTCCACAGCGGGTAATACGTTATATCGCATAGGGCGACTTTGAGTTGTCCATCCGAGTTATCGATAGTATGAAGCAGTTCAATAGACTGACCATTTGTTATTCCCGGGAGTGTAACATACATATTAAATATACAATGATACTATATCATAACTTAAATATGAAATCAACTTACATTACTAATCAATCAATTATAGTAACTGCCTCTGGTGCTGAATTTTTCGTTAAATTCCCCGATATCTTTAAAAATTACAGGGTCACGGCAACTAGCGATAAAATGGTGCACGATTGGTTTCACAATCCGATGCAATTTTGGCAGAATAAGTTAAACTTTGCCATATGGTGTGCCACAACGGGATGTGGCGTATCTCTTTATTCCCCAGGATATATGCTGAATGAGTCTGTTATAATATTTCACATGTACTATCAGATTAGACGTATACTTAAAGAAATTAGTGCTCCGTTACCGCATGATCGAGCGTGGAATTCCACAAATAATAATTATGATAGGTGGGCATTCGAACGTATTTGTCAGGAATTTAATGTTTCTACGAGTAAAGATTGGCGCATTAAAAGAGCAAACCATGGTCTAGGTGTTCCTCACACAGGGGAAATAACCGTCAAAGAAGAAGCGATTATTTATATAAAGAACTTAATAAATATAAAGTTGATTTTCCTAAGTTGTTGCGTACCAGCAAACTTTATGTAAGATTACATAATATTTTCTTAAAAACTCATAATTGGGATAACAACTGGCAACTTTTTAATAATGATTGGAGGAAAGATATTATGAGTTTTAAGAGTGGCTTGCCTTATATTGTTAAAAAAATTATACAACTGAACGATACCACAAACGCTTGGAATGAATTTCTTAATGATAAAACGGAAAATAATTTTACTAACCCAGACCCAGGATTTGTAAGAGTTAATGAATCGATAAGAACTTATGTATGGGCAATTCTCAGAGCACAATCGCAAACACGAACGTCCATTATCGGTTCTGGGACGGCGCTCGATGCGCAAAAACAGTTTGTCGCAAACGTCGAGGACGCCATTAATTCACCAGTTGACATACCATCGTTTATAAAGTGTTTTCAAGATGTATTACAGTACGCTCAATCCAAAGTGAACTACGTTTATGCGCCGGGACTATACATGTCTCCGAGTAATATGGAACTTAAGATCGGTCAAGTGATAGGCTATAATAATAAAATTGTTATTGCTACCGATCAACAAAAACCAGGTATAAATTCAGATATTAACGTCGAATCAATAATGCAAACAATCACAGGTGAAAAGGGATTAGTCAAGCCACAAACACCAACTATCGCTCAACCATCTACTAACGCACAAGTGTCACCGCATATTGCAGCTAAAAATCAACAACATATCGATGAAAAAACAGCGCTTGTATTAGGTGGAGTCGCGGCCGGTTTACTCATGATTTGGTTAAATAGTTCATAGTGAACTGATTTGGTTAAATAGTTCTTAGCGGATACGTACAACAGCCCTGCGATTTCTACGATCAGTGCCCACAAGTTTTGACTAAGCCAAGTGGTGGTCTTAGCTAATAAATTCAATAGCCAGGAAACAACACTCCCTATTATACCGGGAAGTGTGGCCGCGGCTTTCTCAGCGAGCTTTCCCAGTGCTGAACCTAATGCTTTTAAATGCTTTTTTATCCTCTCTTTTATACCATCAGACGTAGGTGGTGTACTACCACCTGTACCACCTGTGCCACCTGTTAACGCGAGAGTCAAAGTGGATATAATAAATCCCAACGCGGTTAAAATACTGGCAATTGTTATTCCCGGTTCTCTGAACAATGTTTTAATTTTATCGGCCAGTGTGGTGTCATCGTTGAGGACTTGATCGATAGTTTCTCGAATTCAACTGATTTGCGAATGAAGTGCCTTTCTATTACTGGAAACTGCTTCTAGGCGGGCCAGTCTTTCGTCTTCTAAGTTACGCAATCTTTCCGCAACGCGGCGTCTACTGAACTCATCGCCCGCCTGTTCAAGTTTTGTTTTCTCGTAAGCTATATGCTTGTCGATTTCGGATATCTTGGCTGTATTATTGATGAGTTCTCCCCGCATTGTTCGCATTGCCTTGTCAAGACCTCATAATTCCCTAATACTGAACTTCGAATATGGTGATACACTGACCGTGGAATTACCGTAATAGGTATCCAAGATTTCTCCGAGTCCATCCGAGGCCACCATCGAGAAAGCTTCCAAATTATCTGTGTTGTTAACGAGTTTATCACGCACAGTCCGAAGAGCCTTAGTAGTCTTCGCGGAAAGTCGTGAGTAGTCTACAAAACCTAATTGATCACGAACAGTGCTGATGCCGTGTTTACCGGCTATCGTAGACAAGGCTAGGGGATTACGAGTACGAGAATGCATAAGATCTATATCAGGTTTGCCACGCAGTCGCAATATTCCTTTACTATCTATCTCAAACTTTGAATAGTCACGACCAATAGGACTATCATCTTTAAAGGTATAGTAATAATCATCAACGGCTGGTTTCAAAAGTTCATCATTTACGGTTGGGTTCAAAAGTTCATCGTTAAGATTCATAAAGCTGGTTTCATCAGTACCCTCTTCGATTGGATTTGGGTTATCTAAATAATCTAGATCAAAATCAGTCATTTTTATATTAAACATATGGTTATATAATTTCAATATAACAATGTCTTCGCAATACGGAGGCAAGTTAAACCCACAACGTAGACTTCGAGATCCATTAGGGGTCAAAGCAATTCGTCAGTCTGTAACTATAACTAATAACCCTAGTACCATCGATCAGAATCAAATGCTTCTTGTTCGCTTTCCTAATCTCGGCGCACACGATGTGTTAGTTCCGGGAACTGTCCGACTAGCATTTACGATTATTTTGACTTCTACTGACGTTAACAGGGAGCCCGTTTAGAACATAGGTCGTGCTATCGTTAAGAAAATTGCGATTATAATTAGCGGTAATGAGGTTTTGAGTATCAACGATAGCGATGTATACTATTGTTACATGGATCTCTGGAGAACGGATAAAGAGCGGGAAAACTTACAGTACCAAGGTATTTGTAATCGGAACACATTGAGACTGTGCGTGGGCGCTGAAAATAGAATTACTAAAGTCCCACATGCCCTTTTATCAAGCATCCCTAGGCGATAGGTTAGAATACGAACTTACTTTTAATGACTACGGTAGAGTAATCAGAACAGCTGGTGAAGATGCTAGCTATTCCATTGACAATATCTCGCTGGAGTACGATATGATAACGGATCCCGAATTAGCCAGACAAATTCGTAACCATTATACCGGAGGTTTAGCCATTTTGTACGATCGCGTGCTGCGACACCGAAAGATCACAAGGAACAAAAAAGATACGATGTGGAATATTAATCTAAACGTCCCCACGAGGTCGTTGAAGGGTATTTTAATGTTGTTCGAGGACCCCTCTAATGCATTTAAAAGAAATACCGAGAAGTTCTACAATCCCAAGATTACAAAAGTAGAATTGACTATCGAGGGCGTTCCTAATCAACTATATAGCCAAGGAATGCTAGCGTATCACCAGTGGGATGAGATTAAAAAACTTCCTTCTATAAAACGTTCCCCGGAAGTTATCGCAGTTGTGAAAGATCTGTCTCTCGGGAGTGTATCGATGGGTGAATACCTCACCACAAAGTACGCGCTATGGCTAGACATGCGAACAACGGACGATGACCAACTACACGGCAGTGGGAGGAGAATAGAAAATGCTAGCGAGGGTGTCACTATACAGATAACGAAGCTCCAGGAATCAGCTGGTAAATTAAACATATATTTGTACGTGATTATGGATGCGCAACTTAATATACAGAATGGGAGATTCGTGCAAGCAATCTATTAATAATCTTTTACCTAAAGATCCGCACTGCGCTATCATATGCGGGCAAACGGGCTGCGGAAAAACAGCTTTTATTCTAGATATTTTAGAAAGTCATTATAGGGACGTTTTCGATCATATTATTATTCTGTGCCCGACTATAAGCGTTAATAAAACATACCTATCGAGAGATTGGGTAATGAATGACGACGGGGTACACAGAGTCGATCCGGGCGATCGTTTACAAGACTGTTTACAAGTATGTCACGAAAAATACAAAGGAGAATCAACCCTTTTCGTAATAGACAACTGCAGCGCGAGTAAAGAATTAACAAAAATGAAAGATATGCTTTCGTATTTAGCATTCTCCGGTCGGCATACTCAACATAGCGTTTGGGTACTTACTCAAAAATACAGCTCTGTCTTGAAAGATCCAAATGGGTAGCACTCTGTCATTGCAAAGACCGAAATTCATTCGAGGAATGTCTACGCGAAAATGATGTCATTTATACCAAGCTCGAACGAGATAAAGTCAGAAAACTGTTAGCGGCAACGAAGCACTGTAAACTCATATTAAAAACCGATCAACCAGCTGCTTATGCAATTGCTTAGCAAAATGTAGCAAAATTATAGCAAAATGTAGCAAAATTATAGCAAAAATAGCAAAATTATAGCAAAATGTAGCAAATTGAACATAAGGGGGTAATATGACATAAAATGTGGTTCGAAATCTTCATTCTTTCGCAACAGTTCATTTTTACGGGATGTATTGGATATGTCATATTATATTATGTTAGACTTAAATATCTCATGACCGACGAAGAGATTAAAACACTGTACGCGCGTTACAAGTCTAGACTGGGAGCTACCATGACTAAAACGATAGGGTCGGCTATATTACAACTATACACAGTCGTAGCTAGTACGTTTCTTCCTATCCCGGCTGAACATTGCATGTATTTATGCGAATCTCTAGAGAAAGACCCATTCATCGAACACGCTATAAGCTCAGTGAGCTGTGAGTTTTATCATAGATACGGAATGTTTTTAGCTCCACTCACCACAGCTTTAATAACAGCTAGATATTGTCAATTTAAACATACGTGCCCACTTAATAATATAAAGAACGAAGTTCAAATAAATAATGGAGACTCAAGTGACACCATAACAGATTGCAGAAACGCAACAACATGTGAACGAGGAACAACTAGTGAATAAGAAACCAGCGATTGCACCACAAACAAAAAAACAACCCAGAGTGACAAAGAATCCTTTGAAAATAGCAGCTGGGAGGAAGGGAGGACTGGCGCGCAAAGCGAAATTAATAAATAATTCAAATATTAATCCGATTAAAACATGGGCACTAGTAGGAGTTGCTGCTATAGCGGCTGTATGGTTCTTTTATAAGACCGGAGAAGAGAAAACGTCACCCCCAATGCAACAACAAGTTCAATTAGAGGTTAGCCCCCATATAATGCTATAAGAAGCATGACTACTCCAGTTACAGACGGTAAAATGTTGGTAAACGCAACGTATCATTCAGCGGTGGTCACCGGCTTGGCCATTGGCTATGCCCGTATAGCTAAAATGATTACTAAAGCCACACGTCCCAAGTTAGATTTTAATGGATTTGATATAGGTATGATGGTTCTGGATATTTGATTGGCTATGGCAACGAAGGATATGCTCATCAAACAAGGGCTTATCCCGGAAGACATAATGAAGTAATTAATTAAACATTTGAATATTTTATATTATTGAACATATGGCAACAATTGCAATGATGGTCGGTGGAGCTATTGTTAATGCTCTAGCTTTTTCGGGGAGTAATTATTTATTTTCTGCTTTGAAGGAATCAAACGCTAAAGAAGTTGAAGAGGAGCGTAAAAGACATAATAAAGCTTTAGAACAACTCGAAGCAGCTCAGTCACAATATACACGGCAGAGAATGAAGAAATGCGTAAGGAAGGACATTCAATTCAAACGTTTAAGGATGACGAATCTGCCATGCCCGAATACTTTCTCGTTTATGGGAAAAAACTTGACCCAATACCGAGACCAACAATGAGTCAGAGGCTCAGAAAGACCGCGAGGTCGCATTTGTGATTATGGGGTTATCTGCTGTATTGATTTTCAGCTATACCATGACTACTCATAAGCCATGACCTAGTTATAGCGACAGCTGTGGCTACACATCACTAGCGTAGATGTGATTTGCATTTAGACAAATGTTATGATAGATGTATAAACCATGAATCATTACAGATTTACACCCATGGGTAAGAAGACTCTATGTAACCGACGCTGTGTTGAAATTTACTGCGGCGTACACAATTATTGCATCAAGCGCGGAAACATAAACTATACGTGTTCTGTATGCGGGATAGGGGTCAAAGGTCATTATTGTTTATGTAAGGAACACGTTGCTGATAGGGTCAGGAACCAGATTATTTATGCTAGGAAGAGAGATTATATCAATGAGAGGAATAGGTTGGGGAGAATACGTATTTAGATATATGAAAAAACAACCAATTAGACATTTGTCTCATTTTGCATATACCATGGTCACAATGGTTTTTGTCAGAGAGTTGCAAAGGCAAAGCAATGTGGTCTACGTGGATATTCTCGAATGAGAAAAGCTGAATTGATTACCTTATTCGGTTTGGAATACAACAAACACCAGACTGTTAGAGAACTCAAAGCTCAAGCGAGAAGCAGTGGGCTGAGAGGTTATTCTCGAATGAGAAGAGCTGAATTGATCACTTTACTAGATAATAATCAACCTAATGATGTTGAGAATAAACAACAAGAATTAATATTTATACCCACATCATTCACCGGCGTTGGTAAATATCTAAGAGGTTGGAAGAAGGATATTAATTCCAACATGAATGTTAACGATATTAGGCCCATCATATGGAGTAAAATTAACGAGGAGTTAGATGATTTACATAGTATAAAATACCAGCTGACGATTAAAATGTTATTGAGTAAAAGTAACACAGACGATAGCTTCGAATATACCGAATCATATTTCCGTAGCTATCAAGAAGTTATAACCGAATCCGATACTATAAACGCATCATTAGATACATCAATTCAGAGAATACAGGAAACTTTAGAACGTTGGACTAATAGAGGTTCGGGTTGGGGTGTGGATAAAATCGATAGTTTATATTTAGATATAGCAAATTATATGCCCTTCAAAGAATGTTTAAGAATGATGATAAGATCTGCATTGTTCCCCGTAGATTCTAAAACTGCAAATAGACCTTCTAGCTATCCCCAAAACGATGGACTCAACTTCGATGGTATAGACCAGGGGTCCGGAAACCGTCATATGCGCCGGACATGTCCGATTGGGAATCTCAAATGTCCGGTTTAAAATATTGCTTACCGGACATTTAAATTTTTCAGTTCGGACATTCTTAAATTTTGACCGGACATGATCAACAGTTAGGACTGAGCAGTTTCTGTCTGCAGTTGTAACACAATGAAGATTATCTACACTGTCAAGCTTTGTTTGTTTCGATTGCTGTAAATACATCGTACCGACAATGATAGTCCAATCAGTCAATCACTGTAATAGGCAATAAATTGAGTTGACACTGATTAATCGAGGATTAATTACTGAGAACATCTTGTTAATTTGCGTGAAAGGTGTTTACAACTGTACATAAATACCTTGCATCATTGATGTACCTCATTATCCTCACAATGCTACGATACGTAACCTCAGACAAGAAGCGAAAGCGTGACGACAGCCAGTCGACCGATGCAGATCAGTCAAGCGGATCTGCCAAACCCTCAAAGTCTGAATGATCATTTTGTAAGTCGTGGCTAACGACTTTCACTTGGTTGACATACAATGAGGATTTGCAGATTTTATTGTTTTCAGTAGCTAGTCGTATGTTGAATCTTGATTGACCGCCATTTTGCTTTCTGTGACGATCGATATCCAATTTTGTTATGGTCAATAATAGATGAAGTACAGATGAAAAAGTATCCAAATAACTATTGCTATCTACGATAGTTTAGGATTTATGATTATATTATCTGTCTTGTTTTTAAATAATCTTTAGTTTAAAAAAAACACTTTTCCCGTGAGGTCACGTGATAACCAAATATGGGATAATAGTCTCGATCCAAATGTTACAATGCGTACACTTGAGCAGACTCATGAATATTAATTAGACCGTTCGCAACGTTAACAGATCGTTATTATAACAGAAACAAACGTATGTTTTCCATATATATCTAAAATGATATTATTTGTTATTAATTGTCCGTTGAATTAAACAATTTAAATTAAAACAATTCATAATTCATCATATTATAAATACGTTACAACTTGTAATTTGTGTGTAAAAAGTCGTACTAAAATAAGCAGTTTTAAGGGGGCGTGGCATAAATGTAAATGTCCGATTGGGATTTTAAATTTTCCGGACCCCTGGTATAGACGAACCTACACCAATATCACAAATTGATAAGGTGGAAAAGCAAAATAATTTAGCTATAAATGTTTTTGGACATTCTAAAGGAATTGTTGTACACAGGATACGCTCCGCTCCGGAATATCAGAATCAATTCATTTCTGATCGAAAAAGATGGAAAATATCATTATACATGGATAAAGAGTTTAAACAGGCTATTATACGATCAAACAAAACATGCTAGAAAGAAATATTTCTGCGAAAGATGCCTGCATGGGTACAGCAGACAAGATCTATTAGAAGCGCATATAGAAGACTGCAGAGGTGTTGGACAGACCGCTATCAGGATCGATATGCCTAAAGAGGGAAAAAATATATTAAAATTTGAACATTATTGTAATCAAATGCCAGTACTGTACGTAATTTACGCTGACTTCGAAGCACTTATCAAACCCATAGAAAATACCGAACACAATACTGATTGTAGTTGTACATACAAAACTCAAGAACATATTCCTTGTGGGTTTGGATATATAGTTGTAAGGTATGATGGGAAAACAAACACTCCCGTGATTTACAGAGGTCCCGATGCAGCGGGAAAGTTCCTAGAATATCTACAAAATGAAGAGAGAATAATCAGGGAAAAATTATCGTGTAAGAAACCCATGTGTATGACGAGGGATGATTGGAGGGCCCAAAAGAAGTCAACAAGTTGTCATGTTTGTAATAAACCCCTGGATGGGGATTCTGTAAGTAGTATAGGTAATGATGGTTCTGGCTCACTTCCACTGGAGCCGGATTTATATACCTATACCACCACTACAGGGGGAATTTTTTATGCCAAAATGATTATGCGATTCAACGATAGTCATAAGATTCAGCTAAATTGACCAATACCTGGGGCCAATGATATAAATTTTTTTAGGTAATGATGGTTCTGGCTCACTTCCACTGGAGCAGGATTCATATACCTATACTGCTACTGCAGATGGAATTTTTTATGCCAAAATGACTATGCGATTCAATGATAGTCATGAGTTATATTAAACGAAACATCAATATTAATTAATAATGAATAAAATTTACTATAGCCCACGAGGATATTGGAAAGGTGTAGGAGCAATAAAAAAATTAGCCACCGCGGCTAAGGTATCTAAAGATGTGGCCAAGGATTGGTTAAAGAAACAAGCGTTGTGGCAAATATATTTACCGGCACCGCGTTATATACCGAGGAAGAAGTTTGATATTTCTACGACGAATGAAGTTCATCAGGCTGACCTCTTGTTTCTTCCCCACGATAAGGTAAAACGCAAAACGTATAAATACGCTTTAACAGTAGTGGATGTGGCTAGTCGATACAAAGAGGCAGAGCCATTAACCTCGAAAGATTCAACAGAAGTAGCTAATGCACTGAGCCGCATATATAAACGCGGACCGCTAAAATGGCCTAAGATATTTCAAGTAGATCCCGGTTGAGAGTTTATGGGATCGGTAACTAAACTGTTAACAAAGCACGATGTCAAAATCGTCCGTGGTGAAAGAGAGGCCCACCGCAGTCAAGCCATTGTTGAAAGATTTAACAGGACTCTAGCGGAACGTTTGTTTGGCTATCAGTATGTGATCGAAATGAAATCCGAGCGATTGAGATCAACCGAATGGGTGACACGATTATCAGCCGTTGTATCAGCGCTGAATAATGAAGTAACGAGATTAATAGGGAAGAAACCATCCGATGAGATTAAAATGAAATCCGTGACTTCCGAATCTTCAGCACCGAGGAGAGGCAAAGAACAAAAACTTCCGGATAGAGTAAGCGTAAGATATTTATACCAGCCCGGTGAACTCGAAGGAGGTCTACGTCGCGCAACCGATCCCATATGGTCCCTTAAGACGTATAACATTAGTAGATTGGTTATGAAAGAAGGAGAGCCTATTCTTTATTATCTTCAAGATGGACCGGGTAGGGCATTTGTACGAGAAGAGTTGTTCATAGTTCCCGACGGTACAGTATTACCACCATAACCATAAGCATAGGTAGTTACACCATCATTATCAATCCATCTCTTTGTATCTAAGGGGGATAATGATGTCTTGTTCATTCTTAATCCATATATCCTATGATCGTAACTTCTTAAAGAGTTCATCTCGTGTTTGAATGTTCTACCGTTGAATAATGATTCTTTATACTGTTCGTGTTTGATATGCTTTTTTACAACATACTTCTTAACACCCTTGGCTTTTCTTATCTCTCCATTATCGGACTTATTTATAGAATACATCTTAGGTCTTAATCCCACATACTCCGCTATAGGAGTCCCAGCACATTCATCCTTCATCTTACCTAACACCTTTTTATTTACAACGCTGTGCAGTGGATTATCTTTTGGGTAATCGCTCGTGTCGTACATATCTATTTTTTCTGCCATATCTTTATACACATCCTCGGTTTGTATTTCCATCAACAAAGAATCTGTGTCGGTATATAACACCTCGCATCTATCGCCGTATTGCTTCTTAAGTTCGTTGTAATAAAAGTCATACATTAAGTGTTTTGACAAGTCGAGAATACTCATACCGAGGTACACCGGTCTGTTGAATTTTATGTTACTTTTCTGCATATGCAACGCGGCTAAGTCGTTATCGAATATCTTGGTTCTGTTAAAAGCCGGACTGGCTATAAGTTTCCTGAGTCTTTCTTCCTCATTAGATCTGACTAATTTAACATCAACACGCTTCCTTAGATTCTCCATAGTTTTACCGAATACCGAGTTATTCATGAGCTTATATAGATTCTTTTCGAAATCGCTGGTGGCTATCTTTCTTAAATCTGTGTTCAGCCTTATATAGGGCTCCATCCAAGGGCTTTCATCAAACTTATAGATAGATACGATAGATACAACTGGAGATTTCTGTAGTGAACTATATATTTTGTCTTATCCATCAAATTTGGTACGAGTTTTTCTACGTTAGCTAACCTACTATTACCCATCAAGGAGCGTTGATATTCCGACATCCAAACTTTATTAACCATTAATCTTTCGGGAGCTAGCGGATAACTGTTATGGTCTTTATGTAACGAACTTGGATATTCTAGGTCAACTTCTAGTATGTACCCTTTATTCTCATCATTATTATTGATATCATTCACATTGACCCACTCAAAACCACCTGTGGGTAAAGGTTGACTCATAGCCCATCCGTACAAATTGTTAGCGTCGAGATATAGTATGTGCGTGTCGGGTTTACTCGGATCGTATCCTTCCACTAATTTATTATTAGCCTTGGAATACCTTTTCGCTGCCATCGATATACCCCCTCTTAATCCTTTCTCAATAAACAAGTGCATATCGTAATCTGTGAGTAATTTTAGTTCTACGCCGGTCTTCTTCAACAATGCATCCCACGATAGTCCGGGACTGGAATAGTACCATGCTGGGTCCAAGCCGTATTGTTTTAAACACGTCTTTCTAAATATCTCGAATATATCGGCGAGTAACAGTACATCGGTTTTTAAGTACAGATCGTGATAATCGCCTAAATTCTTACAACCTAATTTATCCCAGACCGTCAGAGCATGTTCATAATCGGCATCTGTTATTCTAGATTCTGTTAAGTTACTATAGAATGATTCGAGGGGTGGTAATTCAGTTTCTTCGAATCTAGACCAATCATCCATATATTCGTAAGGATATACACCTTTTCTCAGCAGCAAATGACGAGTTATCTTATCTGTATATTGATTTGTTATAGCGAAGTCGTCGGGATTGTTCGCTTTAGCTAAATTGTCCAGGGAAGATAACAGAAACTGTACGGAGTCTATGAATCTAAGCCCATTACTTTGCTTTATTCTAGATTTCCCATCCTTGTCCCTATAATGTATAGGTTTAGTCAACGAGAACGATATGTATTTTTCCATATTATTAGGAATGCAGGTTAAACCGCCGTCGGTCTTTGAGATAGCTTGCATAATGAGATGTGAATCGTATCCTCTAAGGTTATGAAACACAACGGGGATGGGTATTGTTTGAGCATTCATTTTTAGTTTCAAGTTACACTCGTTATGAGCGGCTCCCTGATAATTACCCGTGACGTGACAATAATCTCTTACGGAATCCCCATCCAGGGGTTTATTACAAACGTGACAACTCGTTGACTTCTTGAGGGCCCTCCAATCATCTATCGTCAAACGCATGGGTTTCTTACACGATAATTTTTCCCTGATTATTCTCTCTTCATTTTGTAAATATTCTAGGAACTTTCCCGCTGCATCGGGACCTCTGTAAATCATGGGAGTGTTTGTTTTCCCATCATACCTTACAACTATATATCCAAACCCACAAGGAATATGTTCTTGAGTTTTGTACGTACTACCTTGATTGCTTTGGTTGGTATTTTCTATGGGCTTGATAAGCGCTTCGAAGTCGGCGTAAATTACGTACGGTACTGGCATTTGATTACAATAATGTTCAAATTTTAATATATTTTTTCCCTCTTTAGGCATATCGATCCTGATAGCGGTCTGTCCAACACCTCTACAGTCTTCTTTATGCGCTTCTAATAGATCTTGTCTGCTGTACCCATGCAGGCATCTTTCGCAGAAATATTTCTTTCTAGCATGTTTTGTTTGATCGTATAATAGCCTGTTTAAACTCTTTATCCATGTATAATGATATTTTCCATCTTTTTCGATCAGAAATGAATTGATTCTGGGAATATGTTCCGGAGCGGAGCTTATCCTGTGTACAACAATTCCTTTAGAATGTCCGAAAACATTTATAGCTAAATTATTTTGCTTTTCCACCTTATCAATTTGTGATATTGGTGTAGGTTCGTCTATACCATCGAAGTTGAGTCCATCGTTTTGGGGATAGCTAGAAGGTCTATCCGGATTTTTGTCTACGGGGAACAATGCAGATCTTATCATCATTCTTAAACAATCATCGGATTTATTTTTTTAAATATAAACTAAGTTTCCTGTATCCTCTGAATTGATGTATCTAATGATGCGTTTATAGTATCGGATTCAGTTATAACTTCTTGATTGCTTCGGAAATATGGTTCGGAATATTCGACGCTATCGTCTGCGTTACTTTTACTCAATGACATTTTAATCGTCAGCTGGTATTTTATACTTTGTAAATCATCTAATTCCTCGTTAATTTTACTCGATATGATGGGCTTAATATCGTTAACATCCATGTTGGAATTAATATCCATCTTCCAACCTCTTAGATATTTACCAACGCCGGCGGATGTGGGTACAAATATTAATTCTTGTTGATTATTATCATCCTCGTCTTGTTGATTATTATCTAGTAAAGCGATCAATTCAGCTCTTCTCATTCGAGAACAACCTCTCAGTCCACTGTTTCTCGCTCTAGCTTTGAGTTCTCTAACAGTCAGGGGTGGTTCCAAACCGAGTAAGGTAATCAATTCAGCTTTTCTCATCCGAGAATATCCACGTAGACCATGTTGCTTTGCCATAGCTTTTAACTCTCTGACAAAAACCATAGTGGTTGAATGGTATATGCAAAATGAAACAAATGTCTAATTGGTTGTTTTCATATATCTAAATACGTATTCTCCCCAACCTATTCCTCTCATTGATGTAATCTCTCTTCCTAGCATAAATAATCTGATTCCTGACCCTATCAGCACCGTGTTTCTTACATAAACAATAACGACCTTTGACCCCTATCCCGCATTCAGAACACGTATAGTTTATGTGTCCACGCTTGATGTAATAATTGTGTATACCGCAGTAAATATCAACACAGCGGCGGTTACATAGAGTCGTCTTCCCCATGAGTGTAAACTTGCAGTTATTCATGGTATATACATCTATCATATCATTTGTCTAAATGCAAATCACATCTACACTATTGTATAGCTGAAAATCAATAGAGCAGATAACCCCATAATAACAAATGCGACCTCTCGGTCTTTCTGAGCCTCTGACGGTGTATAAAACTGACTCATTGTTGGTCTAGGTATTGGGTCGAGTTTTTTCCCATAAACGAGGTAGTATTCGTGCATGGCGGATTCAACATCCTTAAACGTTGGAATTGAATGTCCTTCCTTAAGCAGTTGTTCATGAATAAAGTCTAATCTCTTCATTCTCTGCTGCGTATATTGTAACTGAGCTGCTTGGTATTGTTCTAAAGCTTCGTTATGTCGTTTACGCTCCTCTTCAACTTCTTTAGCGTTTGATTCCCTCATACTGGAAAATAAATAATTACTCCCCGAAAAAGCTAGAGCATTAACAACAGCTCCACCGACCATCATCGTAATTGATGCCATAGTATATGAATATAAAATATTCAAATGTTTAATTACTTCATTATGTCTTCCGGGATAAGTCCTTGTTTGATGAGCATATCCTTCGTTGCCATTGCTAATCCAATATCCAGAACCATCATACCTATATCAAATCCATTAAAATCTAGCTTGGGAGGTGTGGCTTTAGTAATCATTTTAGCCATACGGGCATAGCCAATGGCCAAGCCGGTGACCACCGCTGAATGATACGTTGCGTTTACCAACATTTTACCGTCTGTAACTGGAGTAGTCATGCTTCTTATAGCATTATATGAGGACTAACCTCTAATTGAACTTGTTGTTGCGGCGGGGGTGACGTTTTGTCTTCTCCGGTCTTATAAAAGAACCATACAGCCGCTATACCAGCAACTCCTACTAGTGCCCATGTTTTAATCGGATTTGAATTATTTATTAATTTTGCTTTGCGCGCCAGCAGCTTCCTGCAGCTATTTTTTGGGGGTTCTTAGTAACTCTGGGTTTTAGTATTTTCTCATTCACTTGTGGTGGTTCCTCATTCACTTGTGGTGCATCCTCATTCTGTTCCGTTTCCGCAATCTGTTGTGGTGTCACCTGTTGTGTCTCCATTATTATTAAGTTGGCACGTATGTTTAAATTGACAATACCTAGCCGTTATTAAAGCTGTGGTGAGTGGAGCTAAGAACTTTCCGTATCTATGATAAAACTCACAGCTCACTGAGCTTATAGCGTGTTCGATGAATGGGTCTTTCTCGAGAGATTCGCATAAATACATGCGATGTTCTGCCGGGATGGGGAGAAACGTACTAGCTATGACTGTGTATAGTTGTAATATAGAAGACCCTATCGTTTTAGTCATGGTAGCTCCCAGTCTAGACTTGTAACGCGCGTACAGTTTTTTAATCTCTTCGTCGGTCATGTTATCAATTTTTTCGATGGTATAATTTTCTCCCAAATATTGGGAACATTTTCCACCGGCTACCAAAGCAGCGAGTCTTTCTCTATGTTTATCTGTAACTACTTCAACATCAGATTCTTTGAGCATTTGTTCGATGAGTTCGTCGCATTCCATAATGTAATACCTAAGGAGATATTTAAGTCTAACATAATATAATATGACGTATCCAATACATCCCGTAATAATGAACTGTTGCGAAAGAATGAGGATTTCGAACCACATTTTATGTAATATTAACCGCTAATGTTCAATTTGCTATATTTTTGCTATAATTTTGCTATAATTTTGCTACATTTGCTACAATTTGCTACATTTTGCTAAGCAATTGCATAAGCAGCTGGTTGATCGGTTTTTAATACGAGTTTACAGTGCTTCGTTGCCGCTAACAGTTTTCTGACTTTATCTCGTTCACCCTTGGTATAAATGACGTCATTTTCGCGTAAACATTCCTCGAATGAATCTCGATCTTTGCAATGAAACAGCGCTACCCATTTGGTCTGCTCTCTCAGATCTTTCAGGACAGAGTTGTATTTTTGAGTAAGTACCCAAACGCTATGTTGAGTATGCCGACCAGAGAATGCCAAATACGAAAGCATATCCTTCTTTTTGGTTAGTTCTTTACTCGCGCTGCAGTCGTCTATTACGAAAAGGGTTGATTCTCCTTTGTATTTTTCGTGACATACTCGGAGACAGTCTTGTAAACGATCGCCCGGATCGACTCTGTGTACCCCGTCGTCATTCATTACCCAATCTCTCGATAAGTATGTTTTATTAACGCTTATAGTCGGGCACAGAATAATAATATGATCGAAAACGTCCCTATAATGACTTTGTAAAATATCTAGAATAAAGGCTGTTTTTCCGCAGCCCGTTTGCCCGCATATGATAGCGCAGTGCGGATCTTTAGGTAAAAGATTATCAATAGATTGCTTGCACGAATCTCCCATTCTGTATATTAAGTTGCGCATCCATAATCACGTACAAATATATGTTTAATTTACCAGCTGATTCCTGAAGCTTCGTTATCTGTATGGTGACACCCTCGCTAGCATTTTCTATTCTCCTCCCACTGCCGTGTAGTTGGTCATCGTCCGTTGTTCGCATGTCGAGCCATAGCGCGTACTTTGAGGCTAGGTATTCACCCATCGATACACTTCCGAGAGACAGATCTTTCACGACCGCGTTAACTTCCGGAGAACGTTTTATAGAAGGAAGTTTTTTAATCTCATCCCACTGGTGATACGCTAGCATTCCTTGGCTATATAGTTGATTAGGAACGCCCTCGATAGTCAATTCTACTTTTGTAATCTTGGGATTGTAGAACTTCTCGGTTTTTCTTTTAAATGCATCGGAGGGGTTCTCGAACAACATTAAAATACCCTTCAACGACCTCGTGGGGACGTTTAGATTGATATTCCACATCGTATCTTATCTGTCCCTCGTGATCTTTCGGTGTCGCAGCACGCGATCGTACAAAATGGCTAAACTTCTGGTATAATGGTTACGAATTTGTCTGGCTAATTCGGGATCCGTTATCATATCGTACTCCAGCGAGATATTGTCAATGGAATAGCTAGCATCTTCACCAGATCTGATTACTCTACCGTAGTCATTAAAAGTGAGTTCGTATTCTAACCTATCGCCTAGGGATGCTTGATAAAAGGGCATGTGGGAATCTAGTAATTCAATGTCTAGGGGAACATAGAATCGGTTACCTAATGCGTCAGCAACGGCCTTATCTTTTACGACGGTATCATCACCATTATCAGCGCCTACGCGCAGTCTCAATGTGTTCCGATTACAAATACCTTGGTACTGTAAGTTTTCCCGCTCTTTATCCGTTCTCCAGATCCATGTAACAATAGTATACATCGCTATCGTCGATACTCAAAACCTCATTACCGCTAATTTTAATCGCAATTTTCTTACTGATAGCACAACCTATGTTCTGAACGGGCTCCCTGTTAACGTCGGTAGAAGTCAAACTAATCGTAAATGCTAGTCGGACAGTTCCCGGAACTAACACATCGTGTGCGCCAAGATTAGGAAAGCAAACCAGAAGCGTTTGATTCTGATCAATGGTACTAGGGTTATTAGTTATAGTTACAGACTGACGAATTGCTTTGACCCCTAATGGATCTCGAAGTCTACGTTGTGGGTTTAACTTGCGTCCGTATTGCGAAGACATTGTTATATTGAAATTATATAACCATATGTTTAATATAAAAATGGATGATTTTGATCTATATACCTTTGATGACATTGATAACCAGAATCCAATTGAAGATACTGATGAAACCAGCTTTATGAATCTTAACGATGAACTTTTGAACCCAACCGTAAATGATGAACTTTTGAAACCAGCCGTTGATGATTATTACGATACCTTTAAAGATACCCCTATTGGTCGTGACTATTCAAAGTTTGAGATAGATAGTAAAGGAATATTGCGACTGCGTGGTGAATCGGATATTGATCTTATGCATTATCGTACTCTGAGGCCCTAGCCTTGCCTACGATAGCCGGTAAACACGTTATAGGCACTGTTCGTGATAAATTAGGTTTTGTGGACTACTCGCGGCTTTCCGAGAAGACTACTAAGGTTCTTAGGACTGTGCGGAAAGAACTCAGTAACACAGATAATTTGGAAGCTTCCTCGATGGTGGCCTCGGACGGACTCGGAGAAATCTTAGATACCTATTACGATAATTCAACGTTACAGGTACTGTCCTCGGAGTTTAGTATTAGGGAATTATGAGGTCTTGACAAGGCAACGCGAACAATGCGGGAAGAACTCATGAATAATACAGCTAAGATATCCGAAATCGACAAGCATATAGATTACGAGAAAACAAAACTCGAACAGGCGGGCGATGAGTTCAGTAGACGCTGCGTAGCGGAAAGATTGCATAACTTAGAAGACGAAAGATTGGCCCGCCTCGAAGCTGCTTCCAGCACTTCGTTCGCAAATCAGTCGAATTCGAGAAACTATCGATCAAGTCCTCAACGATGACGCTACACTGGCTGATAAAATTAAAACATTGTTCAGAGAACAGGGGATAACCATTGCCAGTATTTTAACCGCGTTGGGATTTATTATATCGACTTTGAGTCTCGCGTTAACCGGTGGCGCAGGTGGTACAGGTGGTAGTACACCACCTACATCAGATGGTATAAAAGAGAGGATAAAAAAGCATTAGGCTCAGCACTGGCAAAGCTTGCTGATAAAGCCGCGGCCGCACTTCCCGGTATAATAGGGAGTGTTGTTTCCTGGCTCTTGAATTTATTAGCTAAGACCACCACTTGGCTTAGTCAAAACTTGTGGGCACTGATCGTAGCAATCGCAGGGCTGTTGTACGTATCCGCTAAGAACTATTTAACCAAATCAGTTCGCTAACCAAATCATGAGTAAACCAGCCGCGACTCCAACTAATAAAAGCGCTGTTTTTTCATCGATATGTTGTTGATTTTTAGCCGCAATATGCGGTGACACTTGTGGTTATGCATCAGCAGATGTTTGAGCAATAGTTGGTGTTTGTGGCTTGACTATTCCCTTTTAGCCCGTGATTGTTTGCGTTATTAATTCGACGTCAATATCTGAATTTATACCTGGTTAATGGCATCCTCCACGTTTGAGACAAACTGTTTTTGCGCATCGAGCGCCGTCCCAGAACCGATAATGGACGTTCGTGTTTGCGATTGTGCTCCGAGAATTGCCCATACATAAGTTCTTATCGATTCATTAAATCTTACAAATCCTGGATTAGTAAAATTATTTTCCGTTTTATCATTAAGAAATTCATTCCAAGCGTTTGCGGTATCGTTCATTTGTATAAATTTTGTAACAAAATAAATTAAACCACTCTTAAAACTCATAATATCCCCTCTCCAATCGTTACTATAAAGTTCCCAGCCTTTATAGTAATCACCGGTTTTTAGATGATGATCATACATTCTTGAGTAAAGTTTGCTGGTATGCTCCAACTTACCAAAATTAACTTTAACTTGATAAGGTTCTTTATATACATAATCGCTTTCTTCTTTGACGGATATTTTTTCCTCTGTGTAAGGAACACCTAGACCATGGTTTGCTCCTTTAATACGTCAATCTTTACTCGTAGAAACATTAAATTCCTGACAAATATGCTCATACGCGGATCTATCATAATTATTATTTGTGGAATTCCACGCTCGATCCTGCGGTAATGGAGCACTAATTTCTTTAAGTATACATCTAATCTGATAGTACACGTGAAATGTTATAACAGACTTATTCAGTTCAAATCCTGGAGCATAAAGAGATACGCCACATCCCGTTGTGGCACACCATATGGCAAAGTTTATCTGATTCTGCCAAAATTGCATCGGATTGTGACACCAATCGTGCACCATTTTATCGCTAGTTGCCGTGACCCTGTACTTTTCAAAGATATCGGGGAATTTAACGAAAAATTCAGCACCAGAGGCAGTTACTATAATCGATTGATTAGTAATGTAAGTTGATTTCATATTTAAGTTGTGATATAATATCATTGTATATTTAATATGTATGTTACACTCCCTGGAATAACAAATGGTCAGTCTATTGAACTGCTTCATACAATCGATAACTCGGATGGACAACTCGAAGTAGCTCTATGCGATGTAATGTATTACCTGCTGTGGACCAATATAAATGCTGTGAAAAGAAATAATGAGATTTTCACAATATTTAAAAAAAATGAAAAATATGTTATTGACAAAACCATTATTATACCTGATGGGTATTACAGCGTATGCTCACTCAATGATGAAGTTTTTAAGCCTAATGGAGCTAGTCTCACATAATATGAGTCGAATGGGATGTTGAAATTTGACTCTGGAGAAAAAGGTGTACAGATTGTAATTAACTTATCAGCTACACTTGGATTTGCACGCGTAATTAACACAATATACAAGTCATCAGATCAGAGGGTTAAATTACCCGATTTAGTTCCCTATAAAGAGTTGTGTATCCATCTTGATCAAATAAGCACGAAGGATAATATTCAACTAGAAAGTCCTTCAACTCTGCTCAGATCTGTTCCAGTCAAAGATGAAAAATATAATAGCGGTAGAACGGAATCTTTCTCATTATTACAATATAAAAAATTAAATCGGGGTATTATTTCAGACCTTAAAATTTCTGTATTAGATGTAAAACACCAGCCTGTACATATAGGATACTTAAGTGTAACACTCCATATTATAAATAATGGTTGATGCATCAGGCCCTGGAATACTCAGACAATGTAATACAATTGCGCTTTCCGATCTCGGAGACACAGAAGGATTCGGTAAACCCGGTACCGATGGTAAGTTATACGCTTTACAATTACGCGATAATGTTTACAAGCGGAAAGAAGTTACATTCACAGGTAATCTAGAAGATTTAAGCGATGTCGACGTTAGTAGACTCCTTAAAAACACTTTGTACAATATTACTCGCAACGGTGAGAATAAATGGACTATGGTCGAAGGAAACATCGAGTGGCTATTGAATATCGTCATTACCCCACCTTATGTGATGATGGGTAAGGGACATAATTTAACTAAGATAATAAATAGTGGTATCGTACTCGTGGCCTATATCCCGTCAAAACGAAAAAGTGTGTTAGTCTCTCCCCTGCCAGAAGACCCAGGTCATATGTCCGGCAGTCCAAAATGTTAGATTAAATTTGGTTGCTGAATTCGATGATATTAAAGTTAACTTGAGTGCAATACCTAATATTACTACTCTTATTATTGAAGTCTTGTTCGGAGATGCACCGGTAGATGCCTTCGAAATATTATCAGGTCTATCGATTAAATGGCTCAAGAAACATGAGCGTCAACGTTGCAGTATTATTCATATCGGAGCATCGCCCATTGCAACCATGGAGGGGGTCCAAATTATTAAAAGTGGTAGTATTTCTCTTACTAAGATATTCTTGCCATATAATATACATTTGATAAGGTTGATGTATACTCTCAAAACATTTAAGCAAGATCAATTAAAGACTATTATATATTCGTAATATACACTATGAGTTTATATCCGGCGCTTGATGAAGCAATTGAAAAGATGGAAACTGTTGATGGATTTCGATTACATCAAATAAAGCGACATAAAACATCGAATAGAGAAGGATAGGGAGTTGAGACTTGGACGGAGTTGACACCGCGCTTGTAGCAGCTGGCATGGGACTCGGTGTAGCTGGTGTTGGTTTATTATCAACTATAATCGCCGCGCCTATCGTGCTCGGCATGGAAATAGCTGCTGGAGTCGCGGAACTGGCAGGAATAGTGATAAAATTCATTTCTCGTAGGTTGCACAAGAAAGCATTAAAACACGATAGTATTCGGATACTCGCCGAAGCAAAGTTGAACAGCATTGAGGATCATATTTCGACAGCAATGGTCGATTGTAAGATATCCGAGGATGAGTTTCGTTTAGTGCTGTCGGAACTCACCAAATACAATGAAATGAAGCAGGAGATTCGATCAAAATCTCATAAGGCCAGTGGTATTAGTGAAGACGAGAAAAAAAAGTTCATAGCACAGGGGAGGCAACAAGCGCGTCAATTATTCTGTGCCCAAAACCAAAAGAACAGGTTGGAGATTAAAAATAGATTGCTTACTATCGTTTGATCACATTTAGACAAAACTCAAGAACATATTCCTTGTGGGTTTGGCTATATAGTTGTAAGGTATGATGGGAAAACAAACACTCCCGTGATTTACAGAGGTCCCGATGCAGCGGGAAAGTTCCTAGAATATCTACAAAATGAAGAGAGAATAATCAGGGAAAAATTATCGTGTAAGAAACCCATGTGTATGACGGGGATGATTGGAGGGCCCATAAGAAGTCAACAAGTTGTCACGTTTGTAATAAACCCCTGGATGGGGATTCTGTAAGAGATCATTGTCACATCACGGGTAATTATCAGGGAGCCGCTCATAACGAGTGTAACTTGAAACTAAAAATGAAGTCTCAAACAATACCCATCCCCGTTGTGTTTCATAACCTTAGGGGATACGATTCACATCTCAAAGACCGACGGCGGTTTAACCTGCATTCCTAATAATATGGAAAAATACATATCATTCTCGTTGACTAAACCTATACATTATAGGGACAAGGATGGGAAATCTAGAATAAAGCAAAGTAATGGGCTTAGATTCATAGACTCCGTACAGTTTCTGTTATCTTCCCTGGACAATTTAGCTAATGCATACAATCCCGATGACTTTGCGATAACAACTCAATATACAGATAAGATAAGTCGTCATTTGTTGCTGAGAAAAGGTGTATATCCTTACGAATATATGGATGATTGGTCTAGATTCGAAGAAACTGAATTACCACCCCTCGAATCATTCTCTAGTAACTTAACAGAATCTAAAATAACAGATGCCGATTATGAACACGCTCTGACTGTCTGGGATAAATTAGGCTGTAAGAATTTAGGCGATTATCACGATCTGTACTTAAAAACCGATGTACTGTTACTCGCTGATATATTTGAGATATTTAGAAAGACATGTTTAAAACAATACGGCTTGGACCCGGCATGGTACTATTCCAGTACATGCATTGGTGAAGAAGACCGGCGTAGAACTAAAACTACTCACAGATTACGATATGCACTTGTTTATTGAGAAAGGATTAAGAGGTGGTATATCGATGGTAGCGAAAAGGTATTCTAAGGCTAATAATAAATTAGTGGAAGGATACGATCCGAGTAAACCCGACATGCACATATTACATCTCGACGCTAACAATTTGTACGGATGGGCTATGAGTCAACCTTTACCCACGGGTGGTTTTGAGTGGGTCCATAATATCAATGTGAATGATATCCATAATATCGAAGTGAATGATGCGAATAAAGGGTACATACTAGAAGTTGACCTGGAATATCCAAGTTCGTTACATAAAGTCCATAACAGTTATCCGCTAGCTCCCGAAAGATTAATGGTTAATAAAGTTTGGATGTCGGAATATCAATGCTCCTTGATGGGTAATAGTAGGTTAGCTAACGTAGAAAAACTCGTACCAAATTTGATGGATAAGACAAAATATATAGTTCACTACAGAAATCTCCAGTTGTATCTGTCAACGTGCATGTTGACGGGGAATTAGCTCTTGGGGGAATAAAGGACAAAATCGACATCACTGTCCCGGAACGCTTTATGCACAACATGTAAACAATAAACAACAATTGCACAATGAGCGGAATACCTGCTCTGACAACACAAACACAGCAATGAGCAGACTTTCCAGCTCAGGCGTACAAGAGGTGAGCGGAGCTCCAGCTCACCTCAATGCGTTTCCTACGAGCAGCATATCCTGCTCGAGGTCGTCCCTATGCCAGCACTCGGAATACCAAGCCTGACTAACACCCTAGTAACTGTATAATGGTAGCACATATATAGTAATGAACAACAATGGACAGACAAAGAGACAACGACGTTGCTTTGGACATATGGGCGTGATTAACAAACACAGTTCATGGGATGATCAATTAGGGCAATAAATGCAATACTATAAAAAGCAGTAGTTAAAGGGAAGTGATATGGTAGTTCAGGCTGACTGACAGTCAAAATACAATGAAATGTTGGTGAGGATTAACAACGGGGATTAGCGCCTAAAATGTAATGACAATTAAGTTATGGAGACATGGCTACAGGGTAAATTGCCCTTGAAGTCAAATGTACTGCAGACAATGGTAGTCATAAATCAGTCGCTATGACATATCTATCGTTAGGTATGAAACTTAAGTTTGATCAAAGCCCTTGGATGGAGCCCTATATAAGGTTGAACACAGATTTAAGAAAGATAGCTACCAGCGATTTCGAAAAGAATCTGTATGAGCTCATGAATAACACAGTATTTGGTAAAACTATGGAGAATCTAAGGAAGCGTGTTTATGTTAAATTAGTCAGATCTAATGAGGAAGAAAGACTCAGGAAACTTATAGCCAGTCCGGCTTTTAACAGAAGCAAGATTTTCGATAACGACTTAGCAGCGTTGCATATGCAGAAGAGTAACATAAAGTTCAACAGACCGGTGTACGTCGGTATGAGTATTCTCGACTTGTCAAAACACTTAATGTATGACTTTTATTACAACGAACTTAAGAAGCAATACGGTGATAGATGCGAGGTGTTATATACCGACACAGATTCTTTGTTGATGGAAATACAAACCGAGGATGTGTATAAAGATATGGCAGAAAAAATAGATATGTACGACACGAGCGATTACCCAAAACATAATCCACTGCACAGCGTAGAAAATAAAAAGGTGTTAGGTAAGATGAAGGATGATTGTGCTGGGACCCCTATAGCAGAGTATGTAGGATTAAGATGTATTCTATAAAAAAGTCTGATAATGGAGAGATAAGAAAAGCTAAGGGTGTTAAGAAGTATGTTGTAAAAAAGCATATCAAACAAGAACAGTATAAAGAATCATTATTCAACGGTAGAATGTTCAAACACGAGATGAACTCTTTCAGAAGTTACAATCATAGGATATATGGATTAAGAATGAACAAGACATCATTATCCCCCTTAGACACAAAGAGATGGATTGATAATGATGGTGAAAACTACCTATGCTTATTGTTATGGTGGTAGTACCGTACCGTCGGGAACTATGAACAACTCTTCTCGTACAAATGCCCTACCCGGTCCATCTTGAAGATAATAAAGAATAGGCTCTCCTTCTTTCGTAACCAATCGACTAATGTTATACGTCTTAAGTGACCATATGGGATCGGTTGCGCGACGTAGGCCTCCTTCGAGTTCACCAGGCTGGTATAAATATCTTACCCTTACTCTATCCGGAAGTTTTCGTTCTTTGCCTCTCCTGCTGAAGATTCAGAAGTCACGGATTTCATTTTAATCGCAACGGATGGTTTCTTCCCTATTAATCTCGTTACTTCATTATTCAGCGCTGATACAACGGCTGATAAACGTGTCACCCATTCGGTTTATCTCAATTGCTCGGATTTCATTTCGATCCCATACTGATAGCGAAACAAACGTTCCGCTTATGTCCTGTTAAATCTTTCAACGATAGCTTGACTGCGGTGGGCCTCTTTTTCACCACGGACAATTTCGACATTGTGCTTTGGTAACAGTTTCCTTACCGATCCCATAAACTCGCGACCGGGATCTACTTGAAATAGCTTAGGCAGGGCTTGAAAAATACCATTGCCCGACGCCCGTGCCAAGTAAGGTTTAGATGTCGGGCGTGTAATATACGTTTTCTAGCATGCCCGTGGACAAGTAGAGCACACAAAATGAACTGGGTCAAGTTTCACGCGAATGTAATCATGTGATCATGTTACAGTATTTGATTGGCTAATATTTTGTTAGTGTCCCAGACTGACGATGTAATTTGCATACAGCTACGCCAGTCAACCAATGGGATTAATACATTTCGATGTCAGGCAGGTCAACAACCAGAACCAGGCTTGTTTCATTGTTAAATCGTAGTAACACTTCCATATATGGCACATGTTTCTTGGAAATGGAATTTCTTGGAAATTGTAACGCGAGGTTGAAACATTTTCCGACTTTAGATTCTTCGTTATGCCTAGCTTTGATGAAATATAATCAAATGCTGGGCATGACAGACCACGAGATCTGGCATATGTATGTACCTAGTGAAACCGTGACTGCCATCTGCCGAGGGTCTTGATCAGGTGGTCTTCAATGCGGGATTGGGCCGCTGTAGTTGCAGCTCCAATGCGAAGGAATGACATGAATACTTATCGGGACACAGGCCTGCTCGGCAAAGGGTGATGTTGAGCCAAGACAGGAAAACAGTTTGTGTAATTTGAATGAATGCACGGTCAACGAAAAGGGGGTCATGTATACTCGCCATGCATTGACATCTGATAGTGACGAGACGTTTCAGACATATAAATGGACACAACCACTTGGAGGTAGCATACAGGGAAATAGTCACTCCTTGATGGAATGGATCTGTCTTGGAAGCTTTTAGTGTGAGATAGCAGCACTGTTTAAAGTTGTCAAATATGATGTCCTTAATATACAGATTAATGTTCGAGTCAAACGCACCATTGCAAGTAAATTCGCCACATCTGAGGAAACCAAAGAAGGCTGTAATACACATAGTTTCCATTACCATGCCATTGTAGGGTCCGAGGATGCCGGACCGTAAACACTCGACGATTGTACAGAGCACATCATACATAATTCGTAGTCTAGTTCTCCTGTTAGGAGGGCGGTCGGGTAGCCTAGTGGTTAAAGCGTTCGCTCGTCACACCGAAGACCCGAGTTCGATTCCCGACATGGGTACAATGTGTGAAGCCCATTTCTGGTGTCCCCCGCCGTGATATTGCTGGAATATTGCTAAAAGCGGCGTAAAACCATACTCACTCACTCACTCTCCTGTTAGGTGATTTTAGTCGTTTGGATCCTCTTAATAAGGTTTGTAGTCTATTGAGAGATCCAAGGTTGATGTGATCGAATAAAGTTTGGATACCAGCTTCCATGAACGTGAACCTTATTCCGGCGAGATAGGTTTTGATGGTACTATGGGTGAGCTGTAGATTTCCGAAACAATATGCCAGGAAATATTGTAGGAGGCCTTCATTAACTGGTGGAAAGTTGGCAGTATTCACTAGTCCCATGAAGGGACCAAATTTTATGAGGAAACTCACATAACACTGAAATCCTGTTGCGTAAGTGGTCGTTGTGCGTTTCCCGACTGCTGCACACCACAAGCTGTGAAGATGACTTGTTAAGGCCACATCACTTGAGAGCTGGGAGGGCACTTGGTTGCTTGTAGATCTGCTGTTGGTGCCAAGGAACAGAATTTCTTCATCTGAAAGCGGGAAAGAGCGTCAGCAATGTCATTTGTTTTCCCAGGTACAATAGATAGCTCTAACAATAAAGTTACCTTTTGCGGAGTGCCAAGTAAGTGTGCACATTAATGACATTATCTGTGGGCATTTAGAACGTCCCTTATTAATCACATGCACAGTAGTCTGATTGTCACACAGGAAGAGAATGCGTTTGGTTTTCCATTGATGACTGTTGCTGCGACAGTGGGGTATAACTCCAGAAAAGCTATAGAACGAGTCTGCTTGGGTCCTTGCAAAATATCCACAGTCCATGGCTCAGCAAACCAGGATCCATTGAAGAAGGCACCAAAACCCACTGATGCAGCAGCATCAGTGTATAGTTTAAGACCTTGGGCTGCCGTGACGCGATCCTCGTGGAAAAAAGAAATGCCATTCCACTGCTGTTGAAACGTTTCCCACATGGTGAGGTCTATGCGACACTGTTGAGACAATGTGATCCGATAGTGTAGTTTCTTGACCGACGTTGACAGTAGGATCAAGTATGAAACAAACGAACGTCTGGGAACGATAATGCGGCACGCATATTGTAAGTGACCCAGGAGGGATAACAGTTCCTGTTTGGTACACTTTTTTCTCGTAGAGAACGACAATACCATATCACAATAGCATATAAATTCTGTGGGAAGGTGAGCCAACATGGAAACCGAATCTAACACAATACCCAGGTATTCAATACGTGTCAAGGGACCTGTTGTTGGCTGCTAGCGGAATGTCCAGCCTCTTGAAAACCTGCAGAAGTGTGTCCATGGTGTTTTGAGCAGGGTAAGTTGGTGAATCCACGGTCAAGAAGTCATCAAGTAAGTGTAGCATGAAAGACACATTGTAGTTTGTGAAGATGGCAGGACTAGACCAGCATCCAAATACCTTTTGTAGAAATAATAGGATTTGTTCCATTTGAAGCCAAAATATCGCCAGAAGTTAGGATGCACTGGGATCTGTTTAAACGCATCAGTGATATCAGCCTTGCACATGCTAGCACCTTGACCAACAGTCTTAATTCTTGTAATAGCCTGACTGATAGTGATTTATGTAAGGGAGCAGGACTCTTTGTCAATGAGCTGATTGATGCTTGGTGTCCTGTCCTTGTCATGAGGGGCTGACAGGTCCAGTATTAAACGTCTCTTTGCTGTATTTCCTGATGGCCAAGCCAAGAGGGTTCACTCAGTAAGGGCTGAAAGGAGGCTCCTTTCTCCTAACCCTGAGTGAGTTCTTGTTGAATGAGTTCAGACACTGCCAAAACATCGTATCTAGCACTTAGGTTGTTAGGACATTCTAGGGAAGTAACAGGCACTGGAGTAACCAAAGGATCAAAACCTGTATACTATCCATTGATCAAATATTGCGCAAAGTTTCTGTCAGGATGTAGGGAAAGTTCATTCTACAGTGCAGGCACATTTATTATCCCCCGCCCCAACAAAGTTGGCGTTGGATATAGAAATGGGTTCCGTCCGTGTGTGCGTGTGTGTGTGCATGCGTGTGTGCGTGTGTGCCTGTGTGCCTGTTTGCCTGTATGCCTGTGTGTGTCCCGAAATCGTTTCTGGAGCATAACTCAGAAACCGTTAAATATTTCTCTACAAAACTTTGCATGTCTATTAGACTCATGCTGAACTGGTGCCTTTTGCTATTTAGGAATTTTATCAATTTTTATTTTTGTGTTTCCATGGGAACAAGTTGGACTTAGGTTCTATAAGGGTGCTGTTCATTTCCGGAGCGTAACTCAAAAACCGTTAAATAATTTCTTACAAAACTTTGCATGTTTACCAGACACATACTGAACTGGTGCCTTTTG
The DNA here is from genome assembly GCF_022045235.1 of Haliotis cracherodii. NCBI lineage: Eukaryota > Metazoa > Mollusca > Gastropoda > Lepetellida > Haliotidae > Haliotis > Haliotis cracherodii. Next base: position 41,043,329 of record NW_027266264.1, read on the forward strand.
TTATTTAGGAATTTTAGAAATTTTTATTTTTTACATTTCCATTGCAACAATTGGACTTAGGTTCTATAGGGTAAAGTTTGTTTCCGGAGCATTACTCAAAACCCATTCAATACTTTCCAACAAAAACTTCGCATGTTTACCAGACACATACCGGACTGGTGCCTCTTGCTATTTAGGAATTTTAGAAATTTATATTTTTCACGTTTTCATGGCAATAAGTTGGATTTAGGTTCTACAGGGGTGGTGTTCGTTTCCAGAGCGTAACTCAAAAACCGTTAAATATTTTCTTACAAAACTTTGCATGTCTACCAGGCACATACTGAACTGGTGCCTTTTGATATATAGCACTTTTAGAAATTTTTATTGTTTATGTTTCCATGACAACAAGTTGGATTTAAGTTTTAATATAGGATTGGTTTACTTAAGGAGTATAACAAAAAAACTGTTAAATATTTCCTTGCCAAACATTGCATGTCTATATATAAAGCGCATACTGAACTAGTGCCATTTGATATTAAGGAGTTTTAGAAATGTTTATTTTAGAATTTCCATTGCAGCTATTTTGACATGGGCTAAGAGAAATGTTGGGTCAGTTACCTGGTTTGGGACCATAATGTGTTAAAATGGGCGGGGGATATAGATGACTTTGTCAACTATACGCTTGTTGGTGTGTTGATGGCACCATCTGAGGAGAGTCATTGTTTCTTGTCGTTCTTCTTTCCCCGAAGGTTTGGGCACTCATGCTTGCCGTGGCGTTTATCCAGACAAATTAGGCAGGCATGGACATTTAAGTTATTGCACAGTTCTTTTCCTTGGATTCTGATTCTTTGTCGACCCCTGGCGTCAGTAGACGAAGAGGAGAATTTCGGTTGGAAGTCCTGCTGGCTGTATTGGTGATGGCGCTGATTTGTGATGGTGGGACTACTTGCTACACTTGGGCACATGTCTGTAGCATGCGTCACGCTGTGGCATACAGCACAAGCTCTGGCTCTAAGACCAGACGTTCACAGACTCCATAAATCAGAATCTTTCTCACCCCAACGAACTGTTGTTCCCATTTCGGCGTATGCAGCAATCCTTGAAGCAAGCATTTTATGGTAATCATAAAATGCAGTACCACCATAGTGTTTTGCTAAGTACATCACATTTCTTTGATGATTGTCTAAGTTGTCTGACCTCTCTTGATTACCTGCACAAAAGATCCGTTTATATATGCCAAACGCATCTAGTGAGTGAGTGACTTGTTAAGCCTGTGATCATCCTTCAGTTGGAATGTCTGTCCGTTGAATTCGCCAGTTCGGTATTCCCCTGATGTTTGGTTTGGAAGTAGAAGAAGTGCTAAGTTCACGTATTTACCTGCTTGAATGCGTTTCACAAAGGCTGGTGCGACAGTGTCAATATGCGGCAATGAGTTAGATGACACTGGCTGTCGAACTGTTGCAGGCTGCATGGTGTTGTCTTGACGTGTGGCATCACATTGTTTGTCCTTGACGACCGTGTAAACAAGGTCTTTTAATTCCTGTAACTCTTGCTGGATGCCAATCAGATCAACGGAAGAAGAAGATGGCGGAAGCTGCTCAGTGCGCATGACTGAATTGCCGTCAGTGAGTGTGGTGTCGTGAAAATCAACAATTCTGAAAGCATTGGAATTTCCAGCTGATAATGTTGCTAATTCATCGGGACTGACGTCCCTAGGGCGTAAAGAAAAATGGGCTGGGGTCTGATTCGATGTTGAAGCGAGAGGTAAACTGTCCGATGACGTCACTTTCCTTGATGGCTGCTTGGATCTGGGTAGTGACCTCTCTTGTGTCGCAATCTGATTTTCTGTATAGAGCTGCATCATCGTCCTCTTACTCCAAGATGCTGGAATACGCAATCCCATGTCTGATAAAGACGCCCATAGTTGTGTGGCTGTCAAATACGGGTTGGAAGTCTGCGTTCTGGAGACCAAGTCAACAGTGACCCTTCCACTTTCGACGACATTGTTAGGAAGAAGCGATGTATGAGGATTAGAATGTGTATTCCGTCTTGTAGTCATGGAAGAACGTTTCTTCGACATCTTCGCTTTGATGTCGTTACGTAAATGTCATGGATGGCTTGAACTTAGATCGATGGAGCCGGGATTCAAAGTGACATAATGAGAGTTAAAAACAATGGCGACAGGACAAAGTTGAACAAGGCAGAGGTCATGTGATCAATTCTTTAAATAGCAAAACGGACTGATGAGCATGCGCATGCGTAATACTGTGTAGGTATGTAAATAAGTTGTAACTACTAAAAGTGGAAACAGGGGTACTGAAAACAGGATTAAATATGATAAAAAATAAGAGTGCACGGATGGAAAAGTGATAACTGTCCTTAGCTGCATAAACAAAAATATATAATTTACATTTTTTCTGGGTAGTTGTTGTCAGCATGATGCTAAACAATGCATATGGAATCCCGTTAATGCACTTGTTTTTATACCCATTCTTGGGTAGTGAAATGCCTGGGCTTGTATAAAAGTCAACTTTTGCATGGAATGCATGCTTTTCTGTAGCAGTTGCGTTTTTTGTGACTTGATTCCATACATGTTCTATAATATTGAAAACCAAACTTTACTTGTTTGAAAAATACACTAAAATATTGGTGTCACAGGAACTTTTGTTGATGAGTATATAGCTATCCATGGTTATGTTTCTTTTGCGGTTCAGTATATATAGATATGCCTTTCTTAAATATGAAGGGTGGATGAAAACTTTAGAGCCTAACTATGAAGGATGTATAGTTAATGCTTATACATGTAGTTAGAATGTGTCAGGCTCAATTATGTACATAACTTTTAATTAAGATTTATTAGTTAGTAGAAAGGTCATATGGCCTTGTTACCATTTTAACTGATTAGTTTATTACGATATTTACATGATAAGAAGATATTATTAGTTATAATATTAGTTATGTTTTATACCTTAGTATTTTATACCTTAAACATTCATTCCATAGCTCTGGAACATTAAGTAAGCTTACTCTCAGTCTAACTTCCACTAATTGTCACACTGCATGCTTTTGACTTACAGCACTCTTTGCCCCAGCGCGCCCCGGCCCAGTCTATTGTCTTGTTGATAGGCCAAGCTGGCCACAGCTACAACAATGTTTGTTGTTGAATTTTAGAAGTTCAGTTGCTATTTGTCACCTCAAGGAAAGACTCAGCAAGATTTATTGCTGCTTTCATTTCTATGTGAGGATTTGGATTTGTAGAAGGATTTATTCATATTTGAGGTTAGTTGGTTATTTATTTTATGATGTTGTATATATGGATGTTTTCTAATTATTGCGTTTGAAATAATATATATTGTAGAATGAATTCTTAATTTGATTTATTAGAAACATAATGCATCTTGTATATATTTATAGTGCTTGATGAACTTACAGTTCAGTGAGTAATTATTATCTGTATAAAACAGTATTAAACACAAAACCTAAATATATATATAAACTAAGTAATATAAACCCCTCTGGACAGTAATGGAAAGTAAATGTATGTCTGTATGCTTGATGTATGAAATGAGTGGCTGTTGTTCTATATATTTTATACACTGTTTTACCATAGGATATCACTTGTATACAGTATTCTGCATTTGTATTTCTTTATTATGCAGATTTCTCAGTAGCAACATTCACCGTTCGATCATTGTCACGGTATTACCAGTTCAGGTATCACCTATCTGGTATGTAATGTTCGTTATCACTCTATATCATATTAATATATTTTGTATCTGTGTATTGATGTATTGTACGGATACGTCTGATGTATTGTGTAATGTAAAGTAAATGCTATTCATTTTAATGGAAGTGATATATATATATATATATATTTTAGAAATTTAAAGAGTAACTATAACGGATTGTATATGTTTATTTCTATGTTATATTTGCTTATGTTGTACTTTTATTGTTTCAGACTGAAATTATGTGCGTATGTTCGCACCTATAATATAATAAACGTCATCAGCCTCACCCCCCAGAGCTGTTTGTGATTATTTGGCCAGTAGGACACCTACTCCACTATCGGCCAACACAAGCACGGTTACATTAAGTACAGTACTTTCCAGTTTACAGGTTGCATTTGAACCAAATACACAATCAGGCAGCATATTTGTGCAGGAATCAAAGTGACTAGGTATTCTCTGTTGATGAAAGTGGACAAAATTGGCAACTGTGCTATCATCAAGTTTCGCCCATAACAGGGGTTGGTCTTCAATCGCTAGCAGTGGTTTATTCGCAGTGGTTTATTTTTTTTCACCCAATCTGATTGGCTGGCTAAAAATAATTGACGGCACTATTTTCGGATTGGGGATACCCGAGGTCGTTTAGTACAGGAAATCCCCAGCTGGCAAAACATTACCGTAGAGATGATATTTCCATCTCCGAAAGTTGGTGACCGAGAGAAAATTTGTGGGGGAAGAATGGATGTGATATGTGGAGATATATCAGAGAATTTCGGCTTCCCAATGTACCAGATTTAGTTGCAGAATGAGAAGAAGTTAATCGAAGCGAGATACCGCATCGATATTACGGGACCAGGTGAGCCACTCCGGTACATTCTTTACTGGGCGTTTTTAAGGCTAATAACAAAGCTAATGAAACAGTTACCTAATTAATTCATGTAAAAATACCGATGAAATAGTGAAACAAACCATATTGTTTTTGGTATTGTTTAAAAAAATAACTATCAACCACATAAGAAATGTCACGTTATAACGAAGTGTTGATCTAGAGCTGATCGATCAGTTAGATATTTCATAGTTATATTAAAATAATCGATACTTAAATTTCATATTTTAAGAAAATTAAGACTCAAATAATTTGGATCTAAAGCAATACTCAATTTTAATGCAGGAAAAGATCAATCTTTGCCGGACGGACCGTACATCTCACGACCAAGATGTTTTGCAACCACAGCAGTTGTTTCCCCTTTCAACGGGTGGAGTTTATCCAGATCAATATAATTAATGTATTTTGGCCTATTATTATTTGGTGTTTTTGAAACATGAAGACTTCAATTATTTAAACATACTATCTCAGGACAATTAAGAAACTTATTATGTAAAAACAATACGTTTAAACTTGAATGTATTAAGTCATACTTAAATCTATATAAACTCAAGAAAGTAATATATGTATTTATATTTTTTCTAAACTATTTTGATTTCTTATAGGGAGCAGACAAAGTGATGAAGATAAAGATGGTGGGCACCAATCAAACTTATTAGATATCTTTTTTCAAAAACAATATTATTTTTGTTCAACAATGATGTACATTTATGCATCTTAAAATATATTTTGTATTTTAGATAGGATGAAATAATGTCAAAATTAATTTCACATTATTAGTTTTAGGTAGAAACACAATATCACAGTTAATTATTTTCAGAATTAACAGACAATACAGAGTATTAAGACATGTAGAATTATGTTTGTCTAAAGTATATTCTTTAAACCAAAGATTTATTATTTACCATGTTTACTGAAAAAAACCCACTTCTTTAATAATGCAATTGTTATATTATCATAGCAGATAAAGAGCCCCAATATGCACAGCTAGCTTAATTTTAATGATAATTATTTAGCATTTCTTGGGATGATAAACTGGACATTTGACAAAATAAGAAATGTATTTTTATTTATCATTCAGGATGGCAGACGGTCGATGTACACAAAAAATGGGGATTAACAAATAGGATTAGCATCTTATAAATAACAGCAATTAAGTGTTTCAAGGCATATAGATGTCATGGCTCCAGGGTAATGAGCCTTTGCAATTAAATGTTCTTCAGACAATGGGTGTTGTAAATCAGTCGCTATGACAACTTCCTTCCGTTACATGAAGCTTGGACCCAAAGCTTACATGAGTCCAAATTGATATGTGTGAATTTTTTCACCAACGGAAACAACCATGCATATGTTAACAAAATCAGTTACATGAAATCCTTATGCAACAAATATATCTATGCAATGACGGTATGAAAGTGATCATCTAGCCAATTTGATTTAGTGCCAGTTTGAAAACTAACCAAGTGATCTTCGTAATGTGCAATTTCACTACAAGGTAATTACCGTTTTGCACAGATTCAATAAATACATCACTGAAGGTTCTTTGAATTCAGGAGTTTGGCTTGGCAGTGCGACTTAGTACCATATAATGATAATGAATAATGTCAAAAAATGTACAAATTTACCATCAAAGAAATTTGAAACCAGGAGTCTAGCTTTACCGCGTGACTCAAACGGTACTTGTGGGTACTATTGCCCTTTTAAGTACAGTGGGTGCTCTTCCCGTGTCTTTGACGGAGCTTGCCCAGATATTGGGGGTGCGATGCCCAAGAAAAACAACAACTTAATTCTGACATCAAAACTGGGCCCTAGCTGCAACTATATGTCTGGCGTAGCCTGGAGACATTTCAAAGATTCCCACATACAATAAACATATGTGTGGGGGTGGCTCACCCAAGAATATCCCTAATCTGAATTCAAAGTCCTAGACAATACATTCAATTTTGTACCAAACTGTGCACATTAATAACTTGTAACAAATGACAAATTTTGTTGTTAAGATTTTTGAAATTACGGGTCTTTAAGGGGACTCAATAACCCTACAGCTTAGGTTTGTTTGGGCCCTAGCTGCAACGATATGTCTGGCGTAGCCTGGAGACATTTCAAAGATTCCCTACACAATAACTTCAAAGATCTAGCTTGACTAAAGATGTAATTTGGAGTATATTGCACATATACAAAACTGAATTTTGGAAAGACACATTTTGGCATTAATATGTAACCGTGCTTGTGTTGGCCGATAGTGGAGTAGGTGTCCTACTGGCCAAATAATCACAAACAGCTCTGGGGGGTGAGGCTGATGATTTATTATATTATAGGTGCGAACATACGCACATAATTTCAGTCTGAAACAATAAAAGTACAACATAAGCAAATATAACATAGAAATAAATATATACAATCCGTTATAGTTACTCTTTAAATTTCTAAAATATATATATATATATATATATCACTTCCATTAAAATGAATAGCATTTACTTTACATTACACAATACATCAGACGTATCCGTACAATACATCAATACACAGATACAAAATATATTAATATGATATAGAGTGATAACGAACATTACATACCAGATAGGTGATACCTGAACTGGTAATACCGTGACAATGATCGAACGGTGAATGTTGCTACTGAGAAATCTGCATAATAAAGAAATACAAATGCAGAATACTGTATACAAGTGATATCCTATGGTAAAACAGTGTATAAAATATATAGTACAACAGCCACTCATTTCATACATCAAGCATACAGACATACATTTACTTTCCATTACTGTCCAGAGGGGTTTATATTACTTAGTTTATATATATATTTAGGTTTTGTGTTTAATACTGTTTTATACAGATAATAATTACTCACTGAACTGTAAGTTCATCAAGCACTATAAATATAAACAAGATGCATTATGTTTCTAATAAATCAAATTAAGAATTCATTCTACAATATATATTATTTCAAATCGCAATAATTAGAAAACATCCATATATACAACATCATAAAATAAATAACCAACTAACCTCAAATATGAATAAATCCTTCTACAAATCCAAATCCTCACATAGAAATGAAAGCAGCAATAAATCTTGCTGAGTCTTTCCTTGAGGTGACAAATAGCAACTGAACTTCTAAAATTCAACAACAAACATTGTTGTAGCTGTGGCCAGCTTGGCCTATCAACAAGACAATAGACAATAGACAATAGACTGGGCCGTAAGTCAAAAGCATGCAGTGTGACAATTAGTGGAAGTTAGACTGAGAGTAAGCTTACTTAATGTTCCAGAGCTATGGAATGAATGTTTAAGGTATAAAATACTAAGGTATAAAACATAACTAATATTATAACTAATAACATCTTCTTATCATGTAAATATCGTAATAAACTAATCAGTTAAAATGGTAACAAGGCCATATGACCTTTCTACTAACTAATAAATCTTAATTAAAAGTTATGTACATAATTGAGCCTGCCACAAATATACTGGCTTTGATTAAACATACCTGGTTGCATTTTTCAACAGCCACACAATATATATCCTTGATTGAGTCCATGTAAGTAAACACAAATTAGTAAGTCCCCAAGAGATGTACACAGTGTCCATCTTGTAGGTGCCCGTGAGGCGGTTTCTGTATTGTGCAGGGTCTGCATGAAGATGGCTGTGGTCGGGTCTCTGTGCAATAGGCGTGTATACTTCTTTTCTTAGGTCATGTGCATTGAAGGGGAAGTCTTAGCAGTGTTGCTAAGATAATCGAGCAGGGAAGGTTTAGAATCGGAGAACTTGTTCTTGATCGGAGAGGTTCTTGTTCTTTCTTCAATCTTGTTCAAGGCCGTTTCTTCGTTCTTGGTGATTGGCCTTCAGGAAGGTAGTTTATCCTTTTAATAAGAGACTGTCACTTCCTACAGTATTGTGAGCCATATGCCATGCTGCAAAGAGGTACAGGAAAGGACAGACTAAGAAGTCTGTCATACCCAATAGCTCCACCAAATTAACAATGCGTGTGGTCTGACGTTGATTAATTTATAATTTGCATACTTGTATATGCAAGGGGCCGATGTACAGTTCTCTGTAGGAAGTGACAACTTGGAGACGATGGCTTGCGGTATATACAGTTTTACTTTATACATGTTGATATATACATACAAAAGACACTATATGCCAGGTCAGCACATAGTGGTAGTGGTTGTTGTCTAGGTGCCCTGGAGCACCCAGCCTAACCCTAGCTAGGCTAAGGGTAAGACCTTTCTTTTCTCTCTTTTTCAACCTCACTGGACCAAGGCTTATATAGCCAAGGTCACCTGACATTTACTAAGTGATAAATATAAATGTAAACAGTAAATCATCAGTGACATACTTGCACATCTCATTCAGGATGGCAGACGGTCGATGTTTACAAAAATGGGGATTAACAAATAGGATTAGCATCTTATAAATAACAGCAATTAAGTGTTTCAAGGCATCTAGATGTCATGGCTCCAGGGTAATGAATGTTCTTCAGACAATGGGTGTTGTAAATCAGTCGCTATGACAATACACTCGAATGTGTTTGATAACCATGACGAAGCGTTAAAAGGGTTACCAAACCTAGTGCACTCTGTGGTTCATAGAGATAGTTGTGTGTTTTGTTTGACGAATCGATGTCCTTCCAGGATGGATTTTAAGTCATCTGCCGTTTCGCTTATGCGTTTACAGCTACACGGTCCTTCTATATGTACAATAACATACAGGAAAAAATGTTTGGCATGTTAACCCGATCTCATGCTGTTTCATTTGAGTAACGTACGGGGATCGTTAACACCGGTTCATCGTGTTTTTTTCCCGCTCACGAGTCCCTCGTGCATATCTCACGGTTGTAGTCTATACAGGCTAGGGTATCTGCGGCCCACCATCACGCCATTGGATAAAATGCAAAGTGTGAGATAGGATAAGTTTAAAAATTTGGAAATTTTAGTAATAATTGTATATTTATATACTGATCCTATCTCACATATGATAGGCCCACCCGACTATCCCCGCATCTCATTACTCTAGCCTTATAAAGCTCTGCAAAAGAGAATGAATTGGTAGAGGTGCACACATGGTCGGTTCAAGCTGGCACTGCGTGCACAAGAGGCACATAATTGACCTAGCTTTTGGGCGTAAACATGGAGATGCGGAGGGGCTTGGATGGCTATTTTTATTTTCAGAAGCTGGAAACATGATTCAAGCATGTTCCCACATAAGATCAAAGAAGGGAGAAATGCAAAGTGTGAGATAGAATAAGTATATAAATATATAATTTATACTAAAATTTCCAATATCAGTTTTACATATTAACTTATTGCTCACTATCAACAAATCACATCAGACTGGAGTGTGAACAGATATCAATGAAAATTTCTTCTTGTATCCTAAATCGACATGTATTCTAGAGAGACAAGCAAAGGCAGGCCAAATTCAATATAGCCAGGTAAATTGCTAAAAACTAACATGGTCAAAAGTGAGACTCACCCACAGCTGATTTAGACTGAAAATGGTGGTAGTCCTCGTTTCCGGAGCAGATCTTGAAAACCGTACCATTTTCTTCACCATATTTTGCGCATTGGTAGGTCGAGTGGTGAACTGGTGCCTTTTGATAGGTTAGGTGTTTTTTTTAAAGTTATTTTTTAGAGTTTCCATGGCAACGACTTTGATTTAGACTGAAAATGGAGGTAGTCCTCGTTTCCGGAGCATATTTTGAAAAACGTACTATATTTCTTTACAAAAAGGCCCAGTGAACATAGTTCACAAGAGCTAATGCATTGCACACACCCAACATGTCATATTGGCGGGGGATGTGAGTATTTCATGCTTGTTATGTTTGACTCCTATCATTCAGTAAGCATCAGTCCATGCAGTGCAATTGATCTTTCAGCTTTCAATTGTGAGTGAAGACTTCTTGCCTGATATGTGTAGAATACTCAATAGTGGTCACAACTGGGAGGCTCAGAGACATGCTGCAGGGACCATCAGGAACATTGCTGTGGGTGATCACATCCAGGTAAGAGCCACTCCATCATACCAAGTGAATCAATATCCAAATATCAAAAAGAATTCATCTTGTGCGGCTATCAGAGACATACTATACATTACAACATCAAAGTAAGATTTGACTTGTACTGGTGCCCTTCAGAAGCAGGTACTGCCGTGGCCTGGCCAGGTAGCTGGAACCTAGCTACCATCCAAACTGATAAGTAGTGTAGTAAGTACCATGTATAGAATATTTTAATTAGTTGTGTAGCAAACCGCCCACGTGGTCTAGTGGTAGAACGTCCGCCCGGAGAGCGGAAGGTCCGGGGTTTCGATCCCCAGCTGCGTCAGACCAAAAGATGTTAAAAGATGGTACTTGTTGTAACCCTGTCTGGCACTCGGCATTAAGGGGCTAAAACAAGGACTGGTCGGCCCAGAGTCAGTATACTGTGTCTGAGTGGGGTATTCATGTTAAACTGTGGCATGGTATCTCAGTGGGCTAGCACTATAAATCGGCATCAGTCCGCACTAGTACAAGCAGCCACACACAAACACACACACGTGCATGCATGTAGCTATATAAGTGCAATAATCTTGAACGCGACGTTAAACCCAATTTCACCTCACCTAGTTGTGTAGCATTATATTTGTTGGTAATTGTATGTAAGCATTGTAACAATCTGACTTCCACCCGCCATATTGCTGTGTGAGGTGTTCATGGCTGCTGCTGTGGCCACTCAATTTCGGAAGGAGTGAGAAGAATAGCAAGCAGTATTTATGTTGCTGTGTGCTGAGGCCTTTTTAAGAAGTGAAATTAGTACCTAGTAACTGGTGAATGATCGAAATGAACGAATGCATGTTGCACGCCAGGGGGGCTATGGGAGGTGCTACCGGACATAGTAGATTACCTGGTATAGATGTCAATGTGACTGTTGCCTCCGTATTGTACTGATCACTCTTTGAGTGTGGGAGGTGTATTGATAGATGTTGAGAACCTTAGATAATGGATGGAACAACCTGGTTTGGAGGGTCCAGTTTGGACCAGCTTGGACCAGCTCACTTACCCAAAAGAAACCGAAGAAGGCTGTACAGTAGACTGCCTTGAACATTCTGGCTTCATATGCTGACAAACTTACATGTGGCAGATTGTTGGTTACTACCTGCAGCAGATCTGTCGTGATGGGTTTTCCTCTATCTGGTCAGCCCGCCAATTTGTGTAAGCCTGTTAATAGCTTCCCCTCTAGGATTGGTTTGTACAATCAGTGAGCCCCGGTGAGTTAGTGCTGTGAAGACAGTGCTGCAATATAAGTCTTGACTGTGTTACGGGAGTGGTGACTCACTGACAGATAAGCAATAAAGTTTACAACCTGATCCAGCAGGACTTGCCACACCTCTTGCAGCTTATGTGCAGACCGAAACTGTTGTAAGTCATCGATGCCTGTTTGGTAAGTAGTCAATGGGTTCATAGACAGAGATTGTTGTAGTGGTCTACCAGCTTCTCGCCATAGATCAGCCATGTGTTGCACAGGATAGGTGTGGGGTTCTGGTCCATGCATGGTGCTGCAGCGTTTGAGCTGAAACCTTGAGAGAGCATCGGCATTAGTGTTAGCAGTGGTACGGACATACTTTGCCTTAAACAGAATATTATTCCGGAGAGACTGCAGGATTAGGTGGTGGAGTTGGCTCATCACTCTGGGGGCTTTAGTAGACTGTTTGTTGATTATTGCGATGACAACTTGGTTGTTGAAGAGAAGAGGTAGAGGAGGACCTTTTTGTTTGCTTGCCCCAAAGTTGGATGGCCAGTGTGATGGGGAACAGCTCCAGTAGTGTCTAGTCGCATGTAGTTCCATCCGTCACCCACTGGTTTGGCCATCTGCGGCTAAACCATTTGCCCTGCAGCTTGGCCCCAAAGCCAGCCCCATCCACCACATCTGGAAACAGCTGGAGAAATCATTGTCTACCCTTTAATCCTGAAACACTGAAATGTTGTTATAACCGGTGAGAAATGTTAACCACATTTGCAAGTCTTCCTTGACCCAGTTGGTAATCCTAAAGTGGTGAAATGGTTGCTTGCCTTTGCAAAGCAGGTCCATGAGCCTATGTCTGAATGCCCTTGCCATTGGTATAGCCCTGCACATAAAGTTAAGCTTGCCTATGAGGGACTGAAGGGCCCTTTTTGTGACCTTTATGTTACCTGTCGACAGGATGTCTTGGATTTCCGCTGTCACCTCCTTGATCTTGGACTCTGGGATTCTGATCTGCATTGCATTGGTGTCAATCTCCAGCCCTAAGAATGTCAGTTGTGTGGTGGGGCCGACAGTCTTGTCATGGGCAATAGGGACCCCAAACTGTTCCAGTGTATGTATGCATCCCTTGAGGTTGTCTAAGCAGTGGCAAGTGCCCGCTGTGCCCCCCATTATGAAGTTGTCCTCTGTAATTAACCTAGCATCTTGGTGTAAACAGGGTGCCATTTCATTGAGATCCACGGGGGTATGGGCCATTCAATTTACCTTTCTTGGCGACTTGTTTGCTGTCAGGAAAAGATTGGTTGGGCTTGTATGAGGTCTGTTGGGCCCCATTCACTCAAAAGCAGGTCCTAGATCTGTGGGAATTTCTGCCACATTTGTGAGCGTACTTACAGTTATGCCTGCTACAACCAAATTTATTCAAGTCCCAGCATGCCTTACTAGCAATGCCCCCCTGTGTCATTGTGCCCCATTCGTCTGACTATGGTTGTCGTACCTGCTGTGTAACCATGTGCTTCTGCCACAGCTCCCCATCAATGTTGTCCCAGCGGCATGAGGGGTCCCTTGACATTATGAGTCAGAATTGTTGGTCGTAGGTTGACCAGGCATCACCTCCGAATCGAAGGCCGCTGTCCTTATGGTTTCCATGTAGGATAGCAACCCCTGCATTGTGTGTGCCTGCTGACACACACACACACACACACACACACACACACACACACACACACACACACACATATATACTGAACAACAAAAGTTCCTGTGACATTGAACAAGATTTAATGCAAAGTTATGTTTTTTACCAAATCTGAAACCAATTTTGGTTTGCAACAGAAATCAATAGCGTGTGTGTCCACCTCTGGTTGTGATGCAAGCAACACATCTTCGTCTCATGGAATGGACCAGGCGTCGCACAAAGTCCTGTGGGATATCTGTCCATATCTGCTGGAGCATGTTTCGAAGTTCCTAGAGTGGTTGACGTTCTCATCCATCTCAGATCCATCTCATCCCACATGTGCTCGATTGGTGAGAGATCAGGGGACCGAGCCAGCGTGGGCAGACATTCACATTGTTTTGTTGAAGAGAATCCTGAACAAGTTGAGCAATATGAGGCCGGGTGTTGTCATGTTGAAAGGTAATGCCTGGGCCATGACGATGCAAAATCGGGAGAACAACAGGGCCGATGATCTCGTCTCAGTAGCGCTGTCCATTGAGATTTCTCTCTACCACTATCAAACGGGTCCTCTGTCTTGCTGTAATCCCACCTCATACCATAATGCTGCCGCTCATCTTCCATAACACAATGATTGACGTAACGTTCACCTCGACGTCGGTACACTTGAATCCATCCGTCGCTGTGGCTGAGGTGAAAACGAGACTCGTCAGTGAATAGAACTTGTCCCCACTGCATGGCCGTCCAGACACTGTCTGCATCACTGTAGACGTGCTTGACGGTGGTTTCCTGTCAAAATTGGACATCTGGCGGGTCTTCCGGCAACAATCCCTGCACATCTGAGGCGACGACGTACGGTTTGTGAAGATATTCGTCGAAGGCCAGGGATGCTTCTTACAGTCACCATTGCTGGTTGGAATCGATTTCGTAGGTGTGTTGTTGGAATCCAGTTGTCTTGTCGATTATTGGTTACGCATGGCCTGCCACTCCGAGGATGGTCTCTGAATGCATTCGTCTGTTGCCAACATTGCCATAAACACCAAACGGTGTTTCTGTGGACGTTAAATTGTCTTGCAACATCACGCTGACTCAATCCTGCTTAAAGCATACCAATGGCTTGCAGACGCTCATTTACGGACAGGCGTGGCATTTCGTAATGTTGAATAGTTGCGTAATTTTGTTGTTTTTCTGAGTGGTTGTTGTCAGCATGATGCTAAACAATGCATATGGAATCACATTAACGCACATGTTTTTATACCCATTTTGGGGTTGTGAAATGCATGGGGCTTGCATGAAAGTCAACTTTTGCATGAAATGCATGCTTTTCTGTAGCAGTTGCGTTTTTGTGACTTGATTCCATACATGTACTACAATATTGAAAACCAAACTTTACTTGTTTGAAAAATACACTAAAATATTGGTGTCACATGAACTTTTGTTGTTGAGTATACATGAAAATGTGGAAAGCTGCCAAAGACAGGCGCTTGGGTTGCTGCTTTATGGGTTTAAAAATGATCTTAACTGAGGAATCATATGCCTTGGTTAATGTACCATCTTCTTGGCTTTCCGCAGTGTTTAGTGGTATGGTGGCTAGATCGACAAACTTGCCACGCCAGAATTTTTCTCTCACAGGTTGTTTGACATGAGCGTCTATTCCAGCCGCACGGAAGAATAGAGAATCCCTGTATATTGTGTTCTGATTGGATGACCAAGCCACGTCACTGGAAGCTTTGTTATGAGCTTCGGGTTTCTCCCTATGTTGGGCGAAATGGTGCGGGAACTGAAATCAAGCCTTACCTGTTGGTCTGAGGTGGCCGGGACAGCTGCTGCATGTTCTAGCAACTGGAGTATTTTTTCTAGTTGTTAGGTTACCTGCTACCCGAGTCAGTAGCCTCGCGGCATTTATGAACTGTGCAGATTGCACATTAATTGCATTGATGGGATCAAGCGTGGACGTGCAGCCTTCGATATTCCCGTATCGAAGACTCACCATCGGCTGTGGCCTCCTGTACTATACATACTCCCTGGGTTTGTCTCCCGGTCGTCCTTGCTTGCTTGGCTCCCTCACATGTTTGTGGTTAATGGCTGCTCTCCCCTTGGGAGGCATCATGGAAAGTCCAGCTGATGAAGGTAATCAACAAGTGGTAAATGTCCACGTGGTGAACATAGAGAGTGGAGCGAAATAAAAATAAGTAGGCACAACAAAAGGGTATTGTTTCTTGTACTCGATATTTTTACTTCCTCTTCACATTTTTGTTTACACTGCTGTGTTTTACACATGTACATTGTATTACATGATTAGTTGTCGGTTCAAGCTAAAACAAATAAAATGTTTCCACTCAGTCTAGATATTCAAATATCATTAAATATGCAAGATACTGAAAGCTTTACCTTGAATGTAACTACCTAATAATAATAGTAAAATTACCCACAGTGAACTGAAGTGCTCCTTAGGTAAAACTAACGAAAACATGTACCCCATTTCAGGCTAACCCACGTGGTCTAGACATGTTAGCACGGTTAGATATAACTACACATCATTGTTGAATTTGGCAATGTCAGGTTTATATTATACAATGGTTGGATAGATGAACATGTTGCTCACTTAACATAATTATACTTACAAAATTTCTGACCCCCAAATGCCTACAATGTGGTTACTTCACCGCAGCGAAGCACACCGGTCACATCGAACCACCGTTCCAACTTCAGAGTGAAGTCTTAAAACTTAGATCGCAATCCAAAATAATCAAATCTTTCAGTTACATTCCCGGCCCCTAAATGTGCAGCTAAATCCAAATGCAAACATTTATCCTTTCAAATAACAAAACATTCTTTAAATCATAAACGTATGTCGCGAAAACAAAATGTCTTCACTGTCTCATTGTCAAAGTGCAATACACTTGGTATCTGGTGTATTTCATTCCACTTGTTTCAACACACACAGCTTGTGAAAGGGTCTTAACAACAGTGAACCCCTCAATTTCACTTCCACAGATCTCACAAACCCGTCCTTTCCAGGAAATGTCCTGGTGACCCGCGCCAAAGGCCACATCTTCCTAGGTGTGTTTTCTTCCTTACTAACACAATGTCACCGACACTCATGTTCTCACAACGCTTTAACCACTTCTGCCATAACTGTAAGCTTGGTAGATACTCTTTTATCCACCGTTTCCAAAAACAATCTGAGAGAAACTGTACATGTCTCCACATTCTACCATAAACATCTTCCATTCGAAAGTTACCTGGTGGTAGTGAAATGTTTGAACGAAGTAGCAGTAGGTGATTCGGAGTAAGCGGTTCACAATCATTCACATTATCTGACACAACAGTGATTGGCTACTGACTATAGATTCGGCTTCACAAAACAATGTGTTGAGACCTTCATCACTGAGGCCATTCTGTTTGTTAAGCAGAGCTGACAAAACTTTGCGAACTGTCCTAATTTTCTTTCCCACACACCTCCCATGTGTGAGGCAGTGGGTGGATTAAAGATCCACTGTATGTCCCTTTCCAGCATAGAGTTGTAGATCTTTGTCTGATCCAACTCCTGAATAGCTTGTCTAAGCTCTTGTTGTGCCCCCTTGAAGTTTGTCCCGTTGTCTGATCTAATAATCTCTTGTTTTCCCCCACGTGCCTCGAATCTGATGAAGGAATTTGTATCCATAGAGTCAAGTTTTTCTATGTGTATTGCTCTCACTGTTAGGCACGTGAACAAGCATCCGTATCGTTTTACCAAACTTCTGCCCCTTTTTACAAGAAAAAGGCCAAAACAGACAACCCCAACATAAGTGAATGGCGGGTTATGAGGAGTCACACTTTCCTCAGGTAAACTTGACATTGGCTGTGAACTCTGGATGCCTTGATGGCTCCGACAATGGACACACTTCCGCAATATCCTATTTATTGTGGTTTGTGCGTTGATAAGCCACAAACTTCTGCCGCATGTGAGACAAAACATGTTCTCGTCCTGAATGTCCAAGGATCTCATGGTAGAGAGATGATATCAGATTTCAAACAAACATGATGATTCTTCAGAATGATCATAGGATGTTTGGACTCTTCTTGAATTGGTGCGTTACTCAAACGACCCCCAACACACAAGACACCAACATTATTCAAAACAGGCTCAAGTTTGTAGAGTGTACTTGATCTCTTCACTTGTTCACTTCTTCTCAGACAATCTATTTCCTCATGAAAATGACATCTCTGCAAATACTTCAGAAGCTCAACTTCTGCAGTCTTCAGTTCTTGCACTGTCAGATGACGTGGAGAAACATTTGAATCAAATTTTGTTCCCTTCGTTCTTTGAAGCAACCACTGTTTGAATTGTAAAAGCCATGCCGTGACTTTCTTCAGTTTCAGCCTTGATGAGAATCTCTCCAGTAATCTGTCCATTACACACACACAGGGGTATGTAGTTGTACAAAACATTCTACTGCCTTCTTTGTTTCTAAAGAACTCTCAGATACCTGTAATACTTCTGACATCCCTGGCCATCTGTGCTCCTCTTGCCACAAGAAACTAGGACCTTGAATCCATCGATCATGATGTAAGATGTCATCAGCATCTTAGCCTCTGGATGCATCATCAGCTGGATTTATATCTGATCCAATATATCGCCAACTGTCCGTCGAAGATCCTGAATGAATAGCACTCACTCTATTTGCCACAAAGCTCTTGGAACCCGGGGATTCATTCTTGATGTAATGCAATACTGTCATACTATCTGACTAGAACATGGACTGATCAATTTGCAATCTCAGTTCTCTGCGCAACAGTTGATCAGTTCTAACTGCCATGACAGCAGCTGATAATTCCAGTCGAGGAACTGTAAGTTGCTTCAAAAGTGCAAGTCTCGACTTATCCATCACAAAAGCACAATGGACGTGTCCTTCATTGTTGACTATCCGTAGATAGGATACTGTGCCATATCCAACCAATGATGCATCTGCAAAGTGATGCAAATCACATTTCAAGTTTTTAAACTCTAAGGGTATCAAACATTGGTCAGCCAAGAAAGTCTCAATATTTGGCAATTGTTCCAGCCAAACAGACCACTTTCGGGCATTGTCTTGTTTCAATGGCTCATCCCATCCTTTGTGTAGTCGGCATTCACTTTGAAAGATAATCTTTGCCTTTAAAATAACTGGACAGATAAACCCCAAAGGATCATACACTGAACCAATGATGCTTATTTATCCTCTCTTGGTGGCTGGTTTTGATTTACAGGTGGTTCGAAACCCAAGCGTGTCATTTTCTGTGCTCCACTTTACTCCAAGAGCTCGCCCTTGTGGTAGAAGGTCATTAGTTAGGTCAATGTTCATTATTTCTTTTGCTCTTTCTTCACACAGAATTGAATCTAACACTGTTCTGTTGTTGCTGACCCACTTTGTCATCCTGAAGCCTCCCTTTGCCAGTAGCTCACATAGTTGCTTAATGAGGTGAATGGCCTTGTCTTCTGCTGGTACTGACTTTATAAACAGTCATCTGCATACAAGTTTTCAAGCACCGTTTGAACTGTTTCCTAATCAAAGTCATCAGTATTATTTTCTGCTGTACGCCTAACTGCATATGAAGCACAACTAGGGCTCCATACCCCACCGAATAGATGCACAGTCATTCGATACACTTTAGGAGGTCTAGTTCTGTCCATATTGGGCCACCATAAAAATCTCAGTGCATCCTTATGCTTCTCACTCACCTTCACTTGGTGAAACATAGCCTCTATGTCTCCCATAAAGGCCACTCTATACTGACAAAATCTCAGAAGTTCACCAATAAGTTTGTTGGTAAGATCAGGTCCCTGTAACACTTCAGTGTTTAAACTTGTACCTTCACACTGTGCTGAACAATCAAACACAATTCTTAGCTTGTCAGGCTTTTGTGGCGTAACTACTGCATGATGTGGAATGTACCAAACAGGCCTACCTCCTGCAATGATTTCATCATCGGGCACCTTTTCTGCATATCCCTTCTCCAATAACTCTGTAATCCCCCCTTGATATCTTTCATACAAGTTCTGGTCCTTTGAAAATCTCTTGTACAAAGATTCCAATCTGCAATGGCATAATTGTTTGGCAATTCTGGGTTATCAGACTTGAATGGAATGTCCATTTTATAATGTCCATTGTCAATTTCTACACTTTGGTCCCACATGTTGATAGCTCTCTTGTCATTCACAGACATAGTAACTTCACTATCCATACCACATGAATCCACTTTCCAGAACTTCTCAACCAAAGACTGTAACTCACAATCATTCTGCACTGCTTGTACATAATAAGATGTTACTGCTCCATGGCTGCCATTCTCCAATAGTTCATTCACAACCCAGCCTAACACCGTTCTTGCAGCATAAGGTTCATCAGACGCTCCTCTACGAATGTCAATTGGTGCCAGTGCCGAGGGATTGTCCGATTAGAAGATCACCCTTAGCCCCTTAGTGGTTGATCTTAGACAGATTAATATCTTTCAAATGAGGCCATTTGTCTAAATCACTTTGAGATGACATACTGTTTCCATAAACTGGAATTTCAGGAATCACAAAAACATGATGCATTTTAATGCAATGCATCCCACTCAGGTCAGCAACATTCAGAGTTACCATACTTGGGTCAGATTTGGAGTTATCACTAGTGAGTGTTGTCAGTAACAAAGTTGTTTTACTACCCTGTAGACCAAGCTGTTTAACCAGTTCCTGTGTACAAATGTGTTTGTGCTTCCAGGGTCAAGTAAGGCGTATGTTCTGATGCACTTACTCTCACTGCCTTGAATCACAACTGGCACAAAGGAAGAGCTATCCTGCTCATGCCGGCCCCATTAACTTTACTAACTGAATTGTGGAGAGACTGGACTGTTGTTTGCGTAGAGATTTCTTGAGTTTTCTCTTTAGCCTCATGAGCCCCAGTCCATCAGCTTCAGCTGAAGTGCAACAGTCTCGAATGCTTGCGTGTACATCCATCTACACCACATTTGCTTGGCTGTAAACAATTGTACGACATATGTTGATTGGAGAAACAGTTATAGCACAAGTGCTTCTTAGTAACAAACTCATGCCTTTTTTCTGGACTCATCATTTTGAATTGTGTACAAGTGTATATGGCATGATCATCACTACAATACTTGCAGTCAGACATCTTCCTCCTTCCGAACTGTGTCTGCCATCCACTTCCTCTGTAACCAGCTTTGGTTTGAATATTGAAGTTAGAAGCAAACTTCCCCATTGAATTCTTCTTTGTTTTCATTTTGTCATCTCTTGAAATATTGATAGTTCCAAAAACTGGGTCATTCACTTCCTCCGCAGCAGTTTCTATGAATCCAGCCTGGTGTGTAATATCAGGGTAATATCCAGTAGCCTTCAGAACACCAACAGCTTCTTTCCGCCATCTTCCTTGAAGAAAGGGTGTTAAGTTTTCCACTATCTTTCCCATTCGCATTTGATTATCAATTTCGTTGAGGCGTCCCATTGTTGTCAAAGTCACGACACAACTCCATACATTGTCTGCATATCGTCGCAGTTCTGCACTATCTTCAAATCTCAAACAGGGTCTCTCAGAACCTTCTGTATCCAGGCCTTTGAGATGACAAACTGATTTCCAAAGCTCACTTAACAGTCTCCTTGCTTCGGAATACCCACTTCAGGTTCCATAACAGTCAAGGCCTTCTAGAGCAGGAAACGAGACCAGAAAGTGATGATCATTTTGCCCCGGGAAGAGGTATAGTCATATCATTTATCAAATGAAAGCTTGAAACATATGGATTACAAAAATGCATGTCGTAATAAAAACGATGTGGACAGGTTTTTTTATCAGGCATTTGAATGTAGGTAAATTTCGGTCAATTTTTTATGCTATTCGAAATAAAATGACGGCAATACATACTTCATTGCTTGTAAATTATTTTATAGCGAGTCATTATGACTTGATGGCCACAGAATCTTTACAGATATGGATTCTGAAGAACAGTTTGTACAAAAAGTCATCCAAATAGGTATTGTACTTATATTGTACTTTTGTATCAGTGTAAGCCTGTGCGAAGACAGTTAAAAGTTAATAATTCCTTGACTACTAACATGGCTTTATCCATGTAGCTATAGTTACTACCCTTTATGGTATGTTATATTGTTAGACAATTTTGCGCAGTATAAACAAATATTTTAACAGTTTCAACGAGATACCTTCACAGTGTTCACAGCGTTCGCAGCGTTCACAACGTTCACAACGTCGTTCACAGCGTTCACACAAGTCCATCAGCATTGTTTGTGCATTTCTCCTGAGCCCCACAAGAACATAATTCAACGCATGTCAAATTATTTTGTCTGCATGTGCATCTGGTGTGACAGATACCACATACACAGTGGCACGCAAGGCTCTCAAGCAGCTCTGATGCAGAATGCCCTTCAAAGAAGTTCGGTACAAGCGACATGTTCACAGTTTTTGTCCACCCAAAGTCTAAAGGACTTCCAAGGTCAGGCAGTGCTTCATGTGACTTCATCCAAATTTGGGGGCGGCCGGGTAACCTAGTGGTTAAGGCGTTCACTCGTCACGCCGAAGACCCGGGTTCGAATCCCGACATGGGTACAATGTGTGAAGCCCATTTCTGGTGTCTCCGGCCATGATATTGCTGGAATATTGCTAAAAGTGGCATAAAACAAAACTCACTCACTCACTCACTCCAAATTTGTGTTTGCCCCATGCACGTTTTACGTGCTTTTCAAACCTGGACTCACAAGGAGGAGGGCAAGAGAGGTCTGTATTTTTTTTCATGCACATCCTAGCTCTCGTGAGGTTGAGGTCATGGTGAATGGGTTTCATGCTTTCTTTGAGGTCATACAAATGTGCAGTAAGGCGTCTTGCAGCATTAGCAGCAGGCGTGATTTCATTCCCACCCAGGTGGTGCATCTCTGAATAGACGTCAGGGTTAGCCTTCAAAGCATTGTACACAGTCTTCTTCCCAATTCTGTAGAATGCTGAAGTAGAGTCACACCCAGTAAGAGCATGTACTGCTGGCAGAGCTTTGCAAAAGCTGAGCTGGACGTGTCTGCATATATCATGAACGGGGATCAACATTCGTCTGTCTGTACTTCTTGATGCCATACCACCCTCAATCCAGCGCTTTCTGCCTTTGACTTATCTGTACACTGAAAGACAACCCTTGTCATTGAATGGAAAGTATTTTTCCCATCCACCTTTTCACAGTTAATATCCACATTGTCATCACCCTCTTGTATAAGCAATCCACCATCTGCAGGTGAGACAATGCCACTTGGTTTATAGATGCCATCTCTGATTCTGTGTAACCCCGACTAAGCTAAACTTGTCATGAACATTCTCAACTCAGAGTAACTTACACAGAATCCATAGGAGTGCAGCATATCTATTATGCTACGAGATCCAAATTCATGGTGCATTTGAATGACTAGACCCAAATGAAAAGGGGTTGTTGTGTTTGTTTAGACATAAACTAAACACTCTGCAAGAGCAACTGCCTTTCGATGTATGTCATCTGACGGCGTGTATGAAACTGCATTCAAAGCTTTTCTGTCTATCAACCATAGTACAAACTGCAACAAACTGTCAGGAACCCCCTGTTTGGACGCCTCTTGAGAAACTCCACTGGAGGCTGGATAAGAATCCTTCTTTTTGACTTGCAATATGTTGTGTCTCAAAATCGTGACTGCATTTCTAAGAGTTAACATTTTGTTTTCCTCATTGAAAGCCTCCCCATCATCATCATCATCACCATAAAACCTTGCAAAGTGTAGCTCCCCCTTGAGTATGTGCGCTGCGTGGATTACATCAGCCAGAGTTATGGAACTGCTGGGTGACATGTTTGGTGACCCCTTGCCAGCAATACTCTACACTGATATTCTGTCGCCGAAAAAAGACAGAGTCTCGTTTTAAGTTTGTCACTTTTGTAGTTGCTGTTGTTTGAGGACTGATTTGTTCATTATATCTTGTGGTGAATTTTGCCATTGATAGAGCTTTTTCTTCTGTGAAAAGATCGATTTCTATCTCCTCCACTAGTTTTGCAAATGCCTCTTCATACACAGATTTCTCAGAAATCGTGTGATCATCGTCATTGTCATTCATATGTTGTACTTGATTGGCTGCTCTCAGAAATCGTCTCATACAAGTCTCATGATATAAAAATTCTCGCCGTGATATTGCTGGAATATTGCTAAAAGTGGCGTAAAACCATACTCACTCACTCACTTCACCTTTTATCCTCCCAATTACACACATGTCCCCCACTGCTATTGCTGCTGCATTTAGGTCAACAGCTCGTTCAAAAGACTGAATTGTGGGTAGTTTGTTGTTACCACAATGCTTTTTGAAGCCACAGATTAAACAAGACGACCACTTTATTGATTTGACAGATCTAGGTATGATAATGTCAGTGAATCATCATGCTTGACGTTTATGATGCGACTCAATACTTCATCTTGACGACTGTGTGCAGCTGAGACTAAACGTTTTGAACCATGGATTGTTCATAATGTGATGTCCCCGTCCTGTCGCCCACAAATCAGACACTGTTCGTGTACATCATTAAAAGAGAACTTAGGTTTTTTCTTACTGGTTCCAGCTTTAGAGGGCTGGGGTCGCTTGAATTGCAAGGTTCCTTCATTAATCTGTAAATAAATCTTTGCTTGTGTTTTTCTTACAGAAAATATTCAACTTGCTTTCTTTGTGTTTTCTAGTATTAGAACGTGTAAACCGACAGACGCCTTTGTAATAATTATTAGTGGGGAGGAAAGCAGTATTAACCTTTGGCAGTGCGGCACGGTGTACGCCGTGTCTAGACCTAACTCATACCACTAGCACTTTTGTTTTTGGTTTTATTAAATCAGAAAAATATATATATTACACAACGTTTGTCGTCATTACGATCATTTAGCCAAAATATTCAATTTATCCTACTATTTAATACAGATACACATGGCAAGTGGCACCCTGCTATCAATGAAATGTGTGGGTCGGCGTTTCCCGAAGCATATTCACTGTATATTTAAATAAATCTTTATAATTAGGGCTCCAAGCCGAAAGGCTGTAGAGCCCTATTGTAATCGTTCGATTTATTATTAGGGCTCCAAGCCGAAAGGCTGTAGAGCCCTATTGAAATCGTTCGATTTATTAGGGCTCCAAGCCGAAAGGCTGTAGAGCCCTATTGAAATCGTTCGATTTATTATTAGGGCTCCAAGCCGAAAGGCTGTAGAGCCCTATTGAAATCGTTCGATTTATTATTATTATTTAGGGCTCCAAGCCGAAAGGCTGTAGAGCCCTATTGTAATCGTTCGATTTATTATTATTATTATTTATTATTATTATTTATTATTCCGCCGATTTTTGTACCACATCTAGCAAAATAACCACTGGGTCGATTATGTTCTAATTTTGTGTGTGTATGTGGACCGTTGGGTACTAGTGCCCGCCAAAAACCCAAGGCTGTAGGCCCAAATGCCAAGGGCAGATAACTAAAAGAACATAATTTTTTGAAGATGTATTTCGCCCTATTTCTCCGCAATGGCTTATCCGATTACTTTTAAACCTTGCATGTATCTGCTACATGAGCTGCTTGACATTTTTTGTTCTTTGACTTTGGTCATTGGTCATGTGGTTTGGCAGCCATATTGGATTCAAGGTTTTTACAGTGTCTTTTGGGTACCTGTCTTTAAATGCAAACAACTTTGAGTCCACTGAATGAAATGGTTTCAAACTTTCTGAGAATGGTCTCCATAAATAACACATCAAACGTTAATAGCCAATTTTGGTTATCTTTTTTAGTTGCGGCCATATTGGATTTTGATTTTGATAATTTTTTTCACCGAAATTTTACTTTAAAGATCATATCTTATAAGGTTCTTAACAGAAACTATTGAAAGTTTGCATGAAGTTTTGATATTATATGTACCTAATTATTTTCTGGGTTGCATACTGAAAGCACCACCGCTTGATGGTATTATTTGATTTTAGTAAAATGCGAGACTTGAGTACAAATACTGAAGGAAGCGCCTCATAAATCTACCATAAACCCCCATTCACTGGCTTTGCAGATACCCAAGCGTTCTCCACAGTCTTTTCAGTAATATGTGTACTACCCTTGATGATCAGGGTTAGAATTGGCCTTTTTCAACCGGTGCTTGTCTCAAGAGGCAACTACAGTAAGCTTGTCACATGAGGCGACTGATCGGATTGGGTGGTCAGACTCGCTGACTTGGTTCTTCATTTCTCAATTGCCAATTGCTATGGTACCTTACTTTTGACGGCGTTATTAAAAGCAAACCATTTGTGGATTAGAATATGGTCGAGGTCGGAAATGGGTTAAGTACAATCTGGGAAACTGTGGCACACGCCAATTTGGTAGCGGCAGTGTCCTGAAAACGGTGACAATCTTTTGACGGGAGTTGGTACAAGCAAACCATATGCAGAATCGAACATGGTCGAAGTAAAACATGGGTTAAGAACACACTGGGACACATGTGGTGATGTCTTACAAGCGGTTTATTACATTTGACGGCGTTGGTGCAACCAAACCATATGCGGATTCGAACATGGTCGAAGTCAAATATGGGTCAAGAACACACTGGGACACATGTGGTGATGTCTCACAAGCGGTTCTTTACATTTGATGGCGTTGGTACAAACAAACCATATGCGGATTCGAACATGGTCGAAGTCAAATATGGGTCAAGAACACACTGGGACACATGTGGTGATGTCTCACAAGCGGTTCCTTACATTTGATGGCGTTGGTACAAACAAACCATATGCGGATTCGAACATGGTCGAAGTCAAACATGGGTTAAGAACACACTGGGGCAAATGTGGTGATGTCTCGCAAGCGGTTCCTTACATTTGATGGCGTTGGTACAAATAAACCATTTGAGGATTCGAACATGGTCGAAGTTGGAAATTGATAAAATCATCCTGGGACACCCAGGCACATGTCAATTTAGTAGTGGTGATGTCTCACAAGAGGTTCTTTACATTTGACGGCGTTGGTACAGGTAAACCCTTTGAGGATTCGAATATATGAAAGAGGTGGGAAACAGGTTTAGCACTTTATCTCAGCAATGCGACAGGAACCCAGGACCCGGACAAACGCAGAACGCTAATCCGTTTGACTGGAGCCCAACTGACAAAGAAGTTACAGCCTGTTAAAGAGTCACCAAGCCGAAAGGCTGAAGAGTCCCAGTGTTAGCGTTTGATTAAAGAAAATTATTATTCCGCCGATTTTTGTACCAGAGCTAGAAAAATAACCACTGGCTCGATTTTGTTCAAATTTTGTGTGTGTATGAGGACCGATGGGTACTAGTGCCCGCCAAAAACCGAAGGCCGTAGGCGGAAAGGCCAAGGGCAGATAACTAAAAGAACAGAATATTTTGAAGATGTATTTCGCCCTATTGCTCCACAACCGCTTATCTTATTACTTTGAAGCCTAGCATGTATCTGCTGCTTGAGCTGCTTGACATTTTATGTTCTTTGACTTTGGTCATTGGTCACGTGGTTTGGCAGCCATATTGGATTCAAGGTTTTCATAGTGTTTTGGGGTACCTGTCTTCAAATGCAAACAACTTTGAGTCCACTGAATGAAATGCTTTCAAACTTTCTGATAATTGTCTCCATACACAACACATGAAACGTTAATAGCCGATTTTGGATATCTTTTTTAGTTGCGGCCATATTGGATTTTGATTTTGATAATTCTTTTCACCGAAATTTTACTTTAAAGATCATATCTTGTAAGGTTATTGACAGAAACTATTGCAAGTTTACATGAAGTTAGTGTGCCATATGCATCTCATTTTTTGTTCATGGTTGTATGCTAAAAGTAACACTGCTTGGTGGTAATATTTGATTAATATTTGGGACACCCCTGGAATACGCCAATTTCGTAGCGACGATTTCCGTTGACTATCTTTTGACAGAGTTGGCACAAGCAAACCCTTTATGGATTCGAACATGTTCGAGTTCTTAAATGGGTTTAGAACAGACCTGTACTCCCTGGCACACGCCGATTTTGTAGCGGCGATACCCTGCAAGTGATGCCTACATTTGACGGATTTGGTTCAAGGAAACCCTTTGAGGATTCGAACATGGATGTTTGTGCACAGTGTTACTTGGAGCCCGCCATTGCTGCTTGCAGCTTTAATTAGGGCTCCAAGCCGAAAGGCTGTAGAGCCCTATTGTAATCGTTCGATTTATTATTATTATTATTATTATTTATTATTATTATTATTATTTATTATTCCGCCGATTTTTGTACCTGCCCTAGCAAAATAACCACTAGCTCGATTTTGTTCAAATTTTGTGCGTGTTTGTAGACCGTTGGGTACTAGTGCCCGCCAAAAAGCCAAGACCATAGGCCCAAAGACCAAGGGCAGATAACTGAAAAACAAGTATTTTTTGACGATATATTTTGCCCTGTTGCTCCACAACCGTTTGTCCGTTTACTTTGAAACCTTGCATGTATCTGATGCTTGAGCTGCTTGACATGTTATGTTCTTTGACTTTGGTCATTGGACACGTGGTTAGGCAACCATATTGGATTCAAGGTTTTCAAAGGGTGTATTGGGTACCTGTCTTCAAATACTATCTCCTCTGAATCCACTGCATGAAAAGCTTTCAAACTTTCTGAGAATTGTCTCCATACAGAACACAACAAATCAGCATAGCCGTTTTTCGATATCTTTTGTAGTTGCGGCCATATTGGATTTTGATTTTGATCATTTTTTTCACCGAAATTTTACCTTTAAGATCATAGCTTGTAAGGTTCTTAACAGAAACTATTGAAAGACTGCATGAAGTTTTGAGACAATATGTAGCTCATTTTGTGCTGGGTTGCATACTGAAAGCACCACTGCTTGGTGTGGTATTATTTGATTTAAGTAAAAAAATCAGACTTGAGTACAAATACTGAAGGAAGCGCCTCATAAATCTACCATACACCCCCATTCACTGGCTTTGCAGATATCCAAGCGTTCTCCACAGCCTTGTTCAATATTGTGTGTACTACCCTTGACGACCAGGATCAGAATTGGCCTTTTTCAACCGATGCTTGTCTCAAGAGGCAACTATGCTTGTCACAGGAGGCGACAAATCCGATTGGGTGGTCAGACTGGCTGGCTTGATTCTTCATTTCTCAATTGCCAATTGCTAGGGTACCTTATTTTTGACGGCGTTGTTTAAAGCAAACCATTTGCGGATTAGAATATGGTCGAGGTCGGAAATTGGTTTAGTACACACTGGGAAACTGTGGCACACGCCAATTTGGTAATGTCCTGCAAACGGTGACTATCTTTTGATGGCGTTGGTACAAGCAAACCATATGCGGATTCGAACATGGTCGAAGTCAAACATGGGTTAAGAACACATTGGGACACATGTGGCGATGTCTTGCAAGTGGTTCCTTACATTTGATGGTGGTTGAACAAACAAACCATTTGAGGATTCGAACATGGTCGAAGTTGGAAATTGGTTAAAACATCCTGGGACACCCAGGTCAATTTAGTAGTGGTGATGTCTCACAAGAGGTTCTTTACATTTGATGGCGTTGGTACAAGCAAACCATTTGGGGATTCGAACATGGTCGAAGTCAAACATGGGTTAAGAACACACTGGGACACGTGTGGTGATGTCTCACAAGCGGTTCATTACATTTGATGGCGTTGGTACAAACAAACCATATGCGGATTCGAACATTGTCGAAGTCAAACATGGGTTAAGAACACACTAAGACACATGTGGCGATGTCTCACAAGCGGTTCATTACATTTGATGGCGTTTGTACTAACAAACCATTTCAGGATTCGAACATGGTCGAAGTTGGAAATTGGTTAAAACATCCTGGGACACCCAGGTCAATTTAGTAGTGGTGATGTCTCACAAGAGGTTCTTTACATTTGACGGCGTTGGTACAGGTAAACCCTTTGAGGATTCGAATCTATGAACGAGGTGGGAAACAGATTTAGCACTTTATCTCAGCAATGCGACAGGAACCCGGGGCCCGGACGAACGCAGAACGCTAATCCGTTTGACTGGAGCCCAACTGACAAAGAAGTTACGGCCTGTTAAAGAGTCACCAAGCCGAAAGGCTGAAGAGTCCCAGTGTTAGCGTTTGATTTAATATTATTATTATTCCGCTGATTTTTGTACCAGAGCTAGAAAAATAACCACTGGCTCGATTTTGTTCACATTTTGTGTGTGTATGTGGATCTTTGGGTACTAGTGCCCGCCAAAAATCCAAGGCCGTAGGCCCAAAAGCCAAGGGCAGATAACTAAAAGAACAGAATATTTTGAAGATGTATTTCGCCCTATTGCTCAGCAACCGCTTATCCGATTACTTTGAAACCTTGCATGTATCTGATGCTTGAGCTGCTTGACATTTTTTGTTCTTTGACTTTGGTCATTGGTCTCGTGGTTTGGCAGCCATTATGGATTCAAGGTTTCCGCAGTGTTTATTGGGTACCTGTCTTTAAACGCAAACAACTCCGAGTCCACAGCATGAAATGCTTTCAAACTTTTTGATAATTGTCTCCATACATAACACATCAAACTTTAATAGCCGATTTTGGAATTCTTTTTTAGTTATGGACGTATTGAATTTTGATTTTGATCATTTTTTTCAACGAAAT
The DNA here is from genome assembly GCF_022045235.1 of Haliotis cracherodii. Lineage (NCBI taxonomy): Eukaryota > Metazoa > Mollusca > Gastropoda > Lepetellida > Haliotidae > Haliotis > Haliotis cracherodii. The sequence continues at coordinate 41,073,477 of NW_027266264.1, forward strand.
TTTGTAAGGTTCTCCACAGAAACTATTGCAAGTTTACATGAAGTTAGTGTGAAATATGCATCTCATTTATTGTTATTGGTTGTATGCTAAAAGTAACACCGCATGGTGGTAATATTTGATTTATATTTGGGACACCCCTGGAACACGCCAATTTCGTAGCGGCGATTTCCGGTGACTATCTTTTGAGTTGGAACAAGCCAACCTATTATGGATTCGAACATGTTCGAGGTCGGAAATGGTTTGAGAACAGACCTGGACACCCTGGCACACGCCATTTTCCTTGCGACGATACCCTGCAAGTGGTGCCTACATTTGACGGATTTGGTTCAAGGAAACCCTTTGAGGATTCGAACAGGGATGTTTGGGCACAGTGTTTCTTGGAGCCCGCCATTGCTGCTTGCAGCTTTAATATTATTTATTATTATTATTATTATTATTATTATTATTTATTATTCCGCCGATTTTTGTACCACATCTAGCAAAATAACCACTGGGTCGATTATGTTCTAATTTTGTGTGTGTATGTGGACTGTTAGGTACTAGTGCTCGCCAAAAACCCAAGGCCGTAGGCCCAAAGGCCAAGGGCAGATAACTAAAAGAACAGAATTTTTTGAAGATGAATTTCGCCCTATTGCTCCGCAATGGCTTATCCGATTACTTTGAAACCTAGCATGTATCTGCTGCTTGAGCTGCTTGACATCTTTTGTTCTTTGACTTTGGTCATTGGTCACGTGGTTTGGCAGCCATATTGGATTCAAGGTTTTTACAGTGTCTTTTGGGTACCTGTTTTCAAATGCAAACAACTTTGAGTCCACTGCATGAAATGCTTTCAAACTTTCTGAGAATTGTCTCCATACAGAACACATGAAACGTTAATAGCCGATTTTGGATATCTTTTTTAGTTGCGGCCATATTGGATTTTGATTTTGACCATTTTTTTCACCCAAATTTTACTTTAAAGATCATATCTTATAAGGTTCTTAACAGAAACCATGGAAAGTTTGCATAAAGTTTTGATACTATATGTACCTAAATTTGTTCTGGGTTGCATACTGAAAGCACCACCGCTTGGTGGTATTATTTGATTTTAGTAAAATGTGAGACTTGAGTACAAATACTGAAGGAAGCGCCTCATAAATCTACTATAAACCCCCATTCACTGGCTTTGCAGATACCCAAACGTTCTCCACAGTCTTCTTCAGTATTATGTGTACTACCCTTGAAGATCAGGGTTAGAATTGACCTTTTTCAACCGATGCTTGTCTCAAGAGGCAACTATGCATGTCACAGGAGGCGACTAATCAGATCGGGTGGTCAGACTCGCTGACTTGGTTCTTCATTTTTCAATTGCCAATTGCTATGGTACCTTATTTTTGACAGCGTTGTTAAAAGCAAACCATTTGCGGATTAGAATATGGAGGTCGGAAATGGGTTAAGTACACTCTGGGAAACTGTGGCACACGCCAATTTGGTAGCGGTAATGTCCTGAAAACGGTGACTATCTTTTGACGGAGTTGGTACAAGCAAACCATATACGGATTCGAACATGGTAGTAGTCAAACATGGGTTAAGAACACACTGGAACACATGGGGTGATGTCTCGCAAGCGGTTCCTTACATTTGATGGCGTTGGTACAAACAAACCATTTGAGGATTCGAACAGGGTCGAAGTTGGAAATTGGTTTAAACATTCCAGGACACCCAGGCACATGTCAATTTAGTAGTGGTGATGTCTCACAAGAGGTTCTTTACATTTGACGGCGTTGGTACAGGTAAACCCTTTGAGGATTCGAATATATGAACGAGGTGGGAAACAGGTTTTAGCACTTTATCTCAACAATGCGACTGGAACCCGGGGCCCGGACGAACGCAGAACGATAATCCATTTGACTTGAGCCCAACTGACAAAGAAGTTACAGCCTGTTGAAGAGTCACCAAGCCGAAAGGCTGAAGAGTCCCAGTGTTAGCGTTTGATTTAATATTATTATTATTCCGCCGATTTTTGTACCAGAGCTAGAAAAATAACCACTGGCTCAATTATGTTCACATTTTGTGTGTGTATGTAGACCGGTGGGTACTGGTGCCCACCAAAATCCCAAGGCCGTAGGCCCAAAGGCCAAGGGCAGATAACTAAAAGAACAGAATATTTTGAAGATGTATTTCGCCCTATTGCTCCGCAACCGCTTATCCGATTACGTTGAAACCTAGCATGTATCTGCTTCTTGAGCTGCTTGACATTTTTTGTTCTTTGACTTTGGTCATTGGTCTCGTGGTTTGGCAGCCATATTGGATTCAAGGTTTTCACAGTGTTTTTAAGGTACCTGTCTTCAAATGCAAACAACTTTGAGTCCACTGCATGAAATGTTTTCAAACTTTCTGATAATTGTCTCCATACATAACACATGAAACGTTAATAGCCGATTTTGGATATCTTTATTAGTTACGGTCGTATTGAATTTTTATTTTGATCATATTTTTCAACGAAATTTTGCTTTAAAGATCATATCTTGTAAGGTTCTCCACAGAAACTATTGCAAGTTTACATGAAGTTAGTGTGCCATATGCATCTCATTTATTGTTATTGGTTGTGTGCTAAAAGTAACACCGCTTGGTGGTAATATTTGATCAATACTTTGGACACCCCTGGAACACGGCAATTTCGTAGCGGCGATTTCCGGTGACATCTTTTGACAGAGTTGGTACAAGCAAACCCTTTATGGATTCGAACATGTTCGAGGTCGGGAATGGTTTTAGAACAGACCTGGACACTCTGGCACTCGTCAATTTCCTTGCGACGATACCCTGCAAGTGGTGCCTACATTTGACAGAGTTGGTTCAAGGAAACCCTTTGAGGATTCGAACATGGACGTTTCGGCACAGTGTTACTTGGAGCCCGCCATTGCTGCTTGCAGCTTTAATTATTATTATTATTATTATTTATTATTTATTATTCCGCCGATTTTTGTACCACACCTAGCAAAATAACCACTGGGTCGATTATGTTCTAATTTTGTGTGTGTATGTGGACCGTTGGGTACTAGTGCCCGCCAAAAACCCAAGGCCGTAGGCCCAAAAGCCAAGGGCAGATAACTAAAAGAACAGAATTTTTTGAAGATGTATTTCGCCCTATTGCTCCGCAATGGCTTATCCGATTACTTTGAAATCTAGCATGTATCTGCTGCTTGAGCTGCTTGACATCTTTTGTTCTTTGACTTTGGTCATTGGTCACGTGGTTTGGCAGCCATATTGGATTCAAGGTTTTTACAGTGTCTTTTGGGTACCTGTTTTCAAATGCAAACAACTTTGAGTCCACTGCATGAAATGCTTTCAAACTTTCTGAGAATGGTCTCCATACAGAACACATGAAACGTTAATAGCCGATTTTGGATATCTTTTTTAGTTGCGGCCATATTGGATTTTGATTTTGATCATTTTTTTCACCCAAATTTTACTTTAAAGATCATATCTTATAAGGTTCTTAACAGAAACTATGGAAAGTTTGCATAAAGTTTTGATACTATATGTACCTAATTTTTTTCTGGGTTGCATACTGAAAGCACCACCGCTTGGTGGTATTATTTGATTTTAGTAAAATGTGAGACTTGAGTACAAATACTAAAGGAAGCGCCTCATAAATCTACCATAAACCCCCATTCACTGGCTTTGCAGATACCAAAACGTTCTCCACAGCCTTCTTCAGTATTATGTGTACTACCCTTGATGATCAGGGTTAGAATTGGCCTTTTTCAACCGATGCTTGTCTCAAGAGGCAACTATACTTGTCACAGGAGGCGACTAATCGGATCGGGTGGTCAGACTCGCTGACTTGATTCTTCATTTTTCAATTGCCAATTGCTATGGTACCTTATTTTTGACAGCGTTGTTAAAAGCAAACCATTTGCGGATTAGAATATGGAGGTCGGAAATGGGTTAAGTACACTCTGGGAAACTGTGGCACACGCCAATTTGGTAGTGGTAATGTCCTGAAAACGGTGACTATCTTTTGACGGAGTTGGTACAAGCAAACCATATACGGATTCGAACATGGTAGTAGTCAAACATGGGTTAAGAACACACTGGAACACATGGGGTGATGTCTCGCAAGCAGTTCCTTACATTTGATGGCGTTGGTACAAACAAACCATTTAAGGATTCGAACAGGGTCGAAGTTGGAAATTGGTTTAAACATCCCGGGACACCCAGGCACATGTCAACTAAGTAGTGGTGATGTCTCACAAGAGGTTTTTTACATTTGACGGCGTTGGTACAGGTAAACCCTTTGAGGATTCGAATATATGAACGAGGTGGGAAACAGGTTTTAGCACTTTATCTCAACAATGCGACAGGAACCCGGGGCCCGGAGGAACGCAGAACGATTATCCATTTGACTTGAGCCCAACTGACAAAGAAGTTACGGCCTGTTGAAGAGTCACCAAGCCGAAAGGCTGAAGAGTCCCCGTGTTAGCGTTTGATTTAATATTATTATTATTCCGCCGATTTTTGTACCAGAGCTAGAAAAATAACCACTGGCTCGATTATGTTCACATTTTGTGTGTATATGTGGCCTGGTGGGTACTGGTGCCCGCCAAAATCCCAAGGCCGTAGGCCCAAAGGCCAAGGGCAGATAACTAAAAGAACAGAATATTTTGAAGATGTATTTCGCCCTATTGCTCCACAACCGCTTATCCGATTACGTTGAAACCTTGCATGTATCTGCTGCTTGAGCTGCTTGACATTTTTTGTTCTTTGACTTTGGTCATTGGTTACGTGGTTTGGCAGCCATTTTGGATTCAAGGTTTCCACAGTGTCTTTTGGGTACCTGTCTTCAAATGCAAACAACTTTGAGTCCACTGCATGAAATGCTTTCAAACTTTCTGATAATTGTCTCCATACATAACACATCAAACGTTAATAACCGATTTTGGATATCTTTTTTAGTTACGGCTGTATTGAATTTTGATTTCGATCATTTTTTTCAACGAAATTTTGCTTCCAAGATCATATCTTGTAAGGCTCTCCACAGAAACTATTGCAAGTTTACATGAAGTTAGTGTGCCATATGCATCTCATTTATTGTTATTAGTTGTATGCTAAAAGTAACACCGCTTAGTGGTAATATTTGATCAATACTTTGGACACCCCTGGAATACGGCAATTTCGTAGCGGCGATTTCCGGTGACATCTTTTGAGAGAGTTGGTACAAGCAAACCCTTTATGGATTCGAACATGTTCGAGGTCGGGAATGGTTTTAGAACAGACCTGGACACCCTGACACACGCCAATTTCCTTGCGACGATACCCTGCAAGTGGTGCCTACATTTGACGGAGTTGGTTCAAGGAAACCCTTTGAGGATTCGAACATGGACGTTTGGGCACAGTGTTACTTGGAGCCCGCCATTGCTGCTTGCAGCTTTAATTATTATTATTAGGGCTCCAAGCCGAAAGGCTGTAGAGCCCTATTGTAATCGTTCGATTTATTATTAGGGCTCCAAGCCGAAAGGCTGTAGAGCCCTATTGTAATCGTTCGATTTATTATTATTATTTATTATTATTATTATTATTATTTATTATTCCGCCGATTTTTGTACCTGCCCTAGCAAAATAACCACCAGCTCGATTTTGTTCAAATTTTGTGTGTGTTTGAAGACCGTTGGGTACTAGTGCCCGCCAAAAGCCCAAGGCCGTAGGCCTAAAGGCCAAGGGCAGATAACTGAAAAACAAGAATTTTTTGAAGGTGTATTTCGCCCTATGGCTCCGCAACCGCTTATCCGATTACTTTGAAACCTTGCATGTATCTGCTGCTTCAGTTCTTTGATATTTTTTGTTCTTTGACTTTGGTCATTGATCACGTGGTTTGGCAGCTATATTGGATTCAAGGTTTTCACAGGGTTTTTGGGGTACCTGTCTTCAAATACTATCTCCTCTGAATCCACTGCACGAAATGCTATCAAACTTTTTGAGAATTGTCTCCATACAGAACACAACAAATTAGCATAGCCATTTTCCGATATCTTTTTTAGTTGCGGCAATATTGGATTTTGATTTTGATCATTTTTTTCACCGAAAGTTTACTCTTAAGATCATAGCTTGTAAGGTTCTTAACAGAAACTATTGAAAGTTTGCATGAAGCTTTGAGACTATATGTAGCTCATTTTGTCCTGGTTTGCATACTGAAAGCACCACTGCTTGGTGTGGTATTATTTGATTTAAGTTAAAAAATCAGACTTGAGTACAAATACTGAAGGAAGCGCCTCATAAATCTACCATACACCCCCATTCACTGGCTTTGCAAGCGTTCTCCACAGTCTTGTTCAGTATTATGTGTACTACCCTTGACGACCAGGATTAGAATTGGCCTTTTTCAACCGATGTTTGTCTCAAGAGGCAACTATGCTTGTCACAGGAGGCGACTAATCGCATCGGGTGGTCAGACTCGCTGGCTTGATTGTTCATTTCTCAATTGCCAATTGCTAGGGTACCTTATTTTTGACAGCGTTGTTTAAAGCAAACCATTTGCTGATTAGAATATGGTCGAGGTCGGAAATTGGTTTAGTACACTCTGAGAAACTGTGGCACACGCCAATTTGGTAGCGGTAATGTCCTGCAAACGGTGACTATCTTTTGACGGAGTTGGTACAAGTAAACTATATGCGGATTCGAACATGGTCGAAGTCAAACATGGGTTAAGAACACTTTAAGACACACGTGCTGATGTCTTGCAAGCAGTTCCTTACATTTGATGGCGTTGGTACAAACAAACCATTTGAGGATTCGAACATGGTCGAAGTTGGAAATTGGTTTAAACTTCCCGGGACACCCAGGCACATGTCAATTTAGTATTGGTGATGTCTCATAAGAGGTTCTTTACATTTGACGGTGTTGGTACAGGTAAACCCTTTGAGGATTCGAATTTATGAACGAGGTGGGGAACAGGTTTAGCACTTTATCTCAGCAATGCGACAGGAACCCGGGGCCCGGACGAACGCAGAACGCTAATCCGTTTGACTGGAGCCCAACTGACAAAGAAGTTACAGCCTGTTAAAGAGTCACCAAGCCGAAAGGCTCTAGAGTCCCCTTGTAGCGTTTGATTTAATATTATTATTATTCCGCCGATTTTTGTACCAGAGCTAGAAAAATATCCACTGGCTCGATTTCGTTCAAATTTAGTGTGTGTATGTAGACCGTGAGGTACTAGTGCCCGCCATAAACCCAAGGCTGTAGGCCCAAAGGCCAAGGGCAGATAACTAAAAGAACATAATATTTGGAAGATGTGTTTCGCCCTATTGCTCCGCAACCGCTTATCCGATTACTTTGAAACCTTGCATGTATCTGCTGCTTGAGCTGCTTGACATTTTTTGTTCTTTGACTTTGGTCATTGGTTACGTGGTTTGGCAGCCATTTTGGATTCAAGGTTTCCACAGTGTCTTTTGGGTACCTGTCTTCAAATGCAAACAACTTTGAGTCCACTGCATGAAATGCTTTCAAACTTTCTGATAATTGTCTCCATACATAACACATCAAACGTTAATAACCGATTTTGGATATCTTTTTTAGTTACGGCCGTATTGAATTTTGATTTCGATCATTTTTTTCAACGAAATTTTGCTTCCAAGATCATATCTTGTAAGGCTCTCCACAGAAACTATTGCAAGTTTACATGAAGTTAGTGTGCCATATGCATCTCATTTATTGTTATTGGTTGTATGCAAAAAGTAACACTGCTTGGTGGTAATATTTGATTAATATTTGGGACACCCCTGGAACACGCCAATTTCGTAGCGGCGATTTCGGGTGACTATCTTTTGAGAGAGTTGGCACAAGCCAACCTCTTATGGATTCGAACATGTTCGAGGTCGGTAATGGTTTGAGAACTGACCTGGACACCCTGGCACACACCAATTTCCCTGCGACGATACCCTGCAAGTGGTGCCTACATTTGATGGATTTGGTTCAAGGAAACCCTTTGAGGATTCGAACATGGACGTTTGGGCACATTGTTACTTGGAGCCCGCCATTGCTGCTTGCAGCTTTAATTATTTATTATTATTATTTATTATTCCGCCGATTTTTGTACCAGGCCTAGCAAAATAACCCCTGGCCTGATTGTGTTCAAATTTTGTATGTGTATGTGGACCGTTGGGTACTAGTGCCCGCCAAAAACCCAAGGCCGTAGGCCAAAAGGCAAAGGGCAGATAACTGAAAAACAAGTATTTTTTGACGATATATTTTGCTCTGCTGCTCCACAACCATTTGTCCGTTTACTTTCAAACCTTGCATGTATCTGCTGCTTCAGTTCTTTGATATTTTTTGTTCTTTGACTTTGGTCATTGGTGACGTGGTTTGGCAGCCATATTGGATTCAAGGTTTTTACAGGGTTTTTTGGGCACCTGTCTTCAAATACTATCTCCTCTGAATCCACGGCATGAAATACTTTCAAACTTTCTGAGAATTGTCTCCATACAGAACACAACAAATTAGCATAGCCGTTTTTCGATATCTTTTTTAGTTGCGGCCATATTGGATTTTGACTTTGATAATTCTTTTCACCGAAATTTTACTTTAAAGATCATATCTTGTAAGGTTCTCCACAGAAACTATTGACAGTTTGCATGAAGTTTTGATACTATATGTACCTCATTTTTTTCTGGGTTGTATACTGAAAGCACCACCACTTGGTGGTATTACTTGATTTTAGTAAAAGATATTGAGTACAAATTGACTTGAGTACAAATACTGAAGGAAGCGCCTCATAAATCTACTATAAACCCCCATTCACTGGCTTTGCAAATACTCAAGCGTTCTCCACAGTCTTGTTCAATATTATGTGTACTACCCTTGACGACCAGAGTTAGAATTGGCCTTTTTCAACCGATGCTTGTCTTAAGAGGCAACTATGCTTGTCACAGGAGGCGACTAATCGGATCGGGTGGTCAGACTTGCTGACTTGATTCTTCATTTCTCAATTGCCAATTGCTACGATACCTTATTTTTGACGGCGTTGTTAAAAGCAAACCATTTGCGGATTAGAATATGGGAAACTGTGGTACACGCCAATTTGGTAGCAGTAATGTCCTGCAAACGGTGACTATCTTTTGACGGAGTTGGTACAACCAAACCATGTGCGGATTCGAACATGGTCGAAGTCAAACTTGGGTTAAGAATACACTGGGACACATGTCATGATGTCTCACAAGCGGTTTATTACATTTAACGGCATTGGTACAACCAAACCATTTGGGGATTCGAACATGGTTGAAGTCAAACATGGGTTAAGAACACACTGGGACACGTGTGGTGATGTCTCACAAGCGGTTCATTACATTTAACGGCATTGGTACAACCAAACCATTTGGGGATTCGAACATGGTTGAAGTCAAACATGGGTTAAGAACACACTGGGACACGTGTGGTGATGTCTCACAAGCGGTTCATTACATTAGATGGCGTTGGTACAAGCAAACCATATGCGGATTCAAACATGGTCGAAGTCAAACATGGGTTTAGAACACACTAGGACACGCGTGGTGATGTCTCGCAAGCGGTTCCTTACATTTGATGGCGTTGGTACAAGCAAACCATTTGAGGATTGAACATTGAAGTTTGAAATTGGTTAAAATATCCTGGGACACCCAGGCACATGTCAATTTAGTAGTGGGGATGCCCCAGTGTTATCTTTTGATTTAATATTATTATTATTCCGCCGATTTTGTAGCAGAGCTAGCAAAATAACCACTGGCTCGATTTTGTTCAAATTTTGTATGTGTATGAAGACCGTTGGGTACTAGTGCCCGCCAAAAACCCAAAGCCGTAGGCCCAAAGGCCAAGGGCAGATAACTAAAAATCAAGACTTTTTTAAAGATGTATTTCGCCCTATTGCCCCGCAGCCGCTTATCCGATTACTTTGAAAACTTGCATGTATCTGCTGCTTGAGCTGCTTGACATTTTTTTGTTCTTTATCTTTGGTCATTGGTCACATGGTTTCGCAGCCATATTAGATTCAAGGTTTTCACAGTGTCTTTTGGGTACCTGTGTTCAAACGCAAACAACTCCGAGTCCACTGCATGAAATGCTTCCAAATTTTCTGAGAATTGTCTCCACACACAACACAGCAAACTCTAATAGCCGTTTTTGGATATCTGTTTGAGTTGCGGTTGCATTGGATTTTGATTTTGATAAAAAAAATTACCGAAATTTTACTTTAACGATCAAATCTTGTTAGCTTGTTGACAGAAACTATTGCAAGTTTACATGAAGTTAGTGTATCATATGCATCTTTTTTTCTGTTCTTGGGTGCACTGAAAAAGTAACAACACTTGGTGGTAATATTTGATTAAAATTTGGGACACCCCTGGAACACGCCAATGTCCTGCAAACGGTGACTATCTTTTGACAGAGTTGGTACAAACAAACCCTTTGAGGATTTGAACATGTTTGATGTCGGAAATGGGTTTAGAACAGACTTAGCACACGCCAATTTCGTAGCGGCAATACCCATCAAGTTGTGCCTACATGTGGCGGATTTGGTACAAGGAAACCCTCTAAGGATTCGAACATGGACGTTTGTGCACAGTGTAACTTGGAGCCCGCCATTGCTGCTTTGCAGCTATATTTATTATTTATTATTATTTATTATTCCGCCG